>NW_004524583.1:18364500-18365741 GCF_000260255.1 Octodon degus
AAAACTAGTAAATGTAGTCTCCTTTAAAAAAAGATGTATGTATTTATGTATTTGGCACAGGGTCTTACCATGCAGCTTGGACCCTGTCTCAGCATCCCCAGTGTTGGGATTACGGGCATGCACTACCACACAGTACCAGGGATCAAACCTGGGTCCTTGCGCTTGCCGGGCAGGTGCTGGGACCACTGAGCTATCCTCCTGGACCCTCTCCTTTTAATTTTTAAGTCCATGTTTGCAATACCTCATGATTACATCCATCATGGGGAATGGATAAGTGTAAATAGCACATCTTCGTTCTTTGTGTTCCTCGTCCTTTCCCCTCCTTCTCATCTCCCTCCATCTCTTGGAATAAATGTAATTTCTTACCAAGATAAGCGTTCAAAGTTTTTCATCTTATTTTTTTCTATCCTTTGGATTTTTTTTAGCTTCAATTATACTATTGAAAAGTACATTATGCCTTACTAAATGATTGACGCACCAGTTTATCACAAATATTTCTCTTGCATGTACAACCATTTATTTTTGTATTTGAATGTTGGTTATTAATGAGCATGATGATAGAGAAACATCCTCTTCATTCAGAAATTGTGGAATTTGTTTCCTTCCCATATGTGTTAGTTTTCTATCCTGGTGACAAAATACCTGAGATGATCAACTTAAAAAGAAATTGATTCCCTCTCTCAGTATGGATGTGAGACCCCTCAGTGGCTCCCTTCTGTGGGGCCCTGTAGGGAGGCAGAACGTTACTGTGGGGAGCGCATGGAGGAGCAGCCTTTCCTCACGCTGACCAGAAGCAGAGAGAGAAGTGAGGCCAGACAAATGTGCTCTTCCCAGGACTTCCTCCAAGCAGACCACCTCAAGTGCCCAGGGCTCCCATAGCTTCCGAGCTGCGCATCCATAGATGAATTAATCCAGTCAGCACTCTCCTGACACAGCACCTCCAGGCCCCAAGCCCTGAACGCTGCCAGGATGGGACCAAACCTCCAACACATGAGATTTGAGCGACATCTCAGATCCACACAGCAAGGCTGGGGAGATGGCTCAGTAGACTACGCGCTTGCTGGTAAGCGCAAAGGTCTGAGTTCAATCCCCTGTTCTGCCAAAAAACAAAAGCAAACAAACAAAAAAACCCCCATCAGATCCACATGGCAACACATCTCATCAAAGTTTTAAAACAAAAAAAAAGGAAGAATAATGACATATTTAGCTGCTATTTATAGACAAATGTGTCTTCATCTTTA
>NW_004524583.1:18366486-18369846 GCF_000260255.1 Octodon degus
CTGATCTACATAGTGAGACCCTGTACCAAATACATTAAAAACAACAAGAAGACTACCTGCCGCTTGCTGTGTCACGCTATAGGACAGTGCTTCTAAGCTGGCCTAGGTTTTCACTGTACTTCCAAATCTTTTGTCTTTCTCATTTATTTATTTATACACAGGAGTTCACTTATGAAGTTAAGGCAGGGGCTGGCCTTGATCTCAGGGAAATCTCCTTTCTCAGGCTCCTGAACATTGGGATTATAGGTGAGCACCACCATGCCTAGTTTGCTTTTTTCTCTTTCATGTGTATCTGTGTAGTCTTGGTACCAGTTTGGTGATACTGGTAATAGCGCTATGAATTAAACCCACAACTACACACTAAAGCAAATTAAAGAAATCTAAAGGTTAACTGATAATTTGGGGCAACTGTTAAATTCCACGTCAAATCTCCGTATTAGTTCAATTTAAAACTTTTAATGGATTACTTTAAGCTATGCTTCTAACAAAGTCATTGTCTTAGCTTTTTTTTTTTTTCGGAACCAGGGATTGAATTCAGGCCCTTGCGCTCGCCAGAGAAGCACTTATTCCACTGAGCCATCTCCCCAGCCCCTTCTTTTTGCTTGCTATCACTCCCTTGTGCATGTTTGCTTTCTATGCTGCTTTTATTCCTCTTCAATGTCACTTAATATTCTTATAAAATCTTTTAGGCATCCTGTAGTTCATTAATTTTTGATATGCTTTCCTATAGTTCTTGCTAATTTCAATTATCATCTTTCTTGTACATTAGAAATCTTGGACATTTCTATGCATTTATATGCTTAATAATAATCCTCCCTATAGGGATTTCCTATAGTTCAGACTGGCTTTAACCTCACACTCTTCCTGCCTCAGCCTCCCAAGTGCTTCGGTTACAGGTGTGCACACTACATCCAGCTGATGATTTTACACTTCTGATTGAAAAGAACAAAGGTCCTCCCCCAGTGTTTGCAAATCCTTGTTCAACTGATATTTCACATTAGGGTGTTGTTCCAAATCTGTGGAGTCTCGCAAAGCCACTAAATTGCTGAGGTTGGACTTGAACTGTGATCCTCCTTGCCCCGGGATTACAGAGTGCACAATCATGCCCCACAATCCTTTTAATTGCCCTGAGCTATGCTAGCGGTCCTGCTTCAGGGAAGGAAATTGGTTTCCTTACTGGGTTTCTCTACTCAATGCTGCCCTCTTCTGTTTCTGCAGTGAGTGCAATCTCTAAAGTTTACTAGAATTGAGTTGTTATTTTGGCTGTGGGGTTTTTGTGATTCTGTGCTAATTTTCCTGTTTCTGTAAGTCCCTTAATTTCTGAAGCCTCTAAGGAATACCCACCCTTCGAGGTCCTGCTCTCCAAGCTCCTCTCAGGAACCTCGCTTTAGAATGGCCATTTCTGGTCTCATAGGCTTCTAAGTCTCTTAAAAATTTACTGATTTGTAGGAGTTCATGTTTGCAGTACAGGATTACATTCATCATGGAAGCTGGTACGTGTACACATCATACCTACATTATTTTTCCTCCCTTCTGCCTCATCCATATCTTTGTCCCTTCCCATTTATAAAAGCCTTATTTCCTTTTTGGTGTTTTTTGTTGTTGTTGTTGTTTTGTTTTGTTTTGTTTATTTTCGGAACTAGGGATTGAACTCAGACCCTTGCACTTGCCAGAGAAGCACTTATTCTACTGAGCCATCTCCCAGGCCCCTTGTGTCATTTTTTAATCCCTTTCCCTTTCGTTCTTCCCCCAGCCCACCATCTTTGTGTGTGTGTGTGTGTGTGTGTGTGTGTGTATCCAGCTCAGCCCACCAGGGGGCGGGGCGGGCTGGCATGTGGTGCTGGGGGATTGAACCGCGGTCCCTGTGATTTGCTAAGCTTGTTCTAAGTAGGTGCTTTAGACCACTGAGCCATTTCACCAGCCCCAGCCCACCACCTCTTGTTCCTCTTCCCATTTGACAAAAAACTCCCTACCTCCTATTTTGTTCTTTATATTTGTATTTCTCCTATAAGAGAAACCAATCTGGGTGTGGTGGCACATGCCTATAATCCCAGGATTTAGGGGGCTGAGACAGGAGGATTGTTGCAACTTTGAGACCAGCCTGGGCTACAAAGTAAGCTTATGGCCAGCTGAAACTGCACCTGTGAGACCCTGTCTCAAAAAGGAAAAAAAAAAAAAGAGGGAGAAATCATGCAGTATTGAAGCTTGTGTGTCTGACTTATTTCACTTAGTACAGTCTCAAGGTGCATCCATTTATCTGAGTCCTTTGTGGCAGAGCACTGCATTATATGTAACTATCATTTTCTTTCTCCGTTCACTTGATATACGTATTTGCCACTCCCAAGATTTAGCTATTATGAGGTGCGCTACTATAAACATAGATATCCATGAGGATGGCAGCTCTCCCTTCACTGAGCCTGCTCCTGGTTACTAGTCACTGAGCAAGGAACCCCATAAAATGAACACAGAAGCACGAGGTCTGCTTGAGTGACTCAGCATCAGGACATCACTCCTAGGCGTGCTAGGGTTGGCCCATTCTTTGCAAGGTGGACAGGGATCAAGGAACTGGACATGAAAGCAGTCTTTACACTGCCACTAATGAGCCTATCAGTTCCTCACTGGTTCTGAAGGCTTCTGATGGGAAACAAGGTAGTTCATTTCAATTAAAAAAAAAAGATCTAAAAAACAAACAAACAAACAAAAACATAGATATCCATGTCTTTAACTCTGTTGAGGAAAGATACCCAGAAGGGAAACAGCTGTGTCAAAGGGAACTTCTAGTTTTCATTTTTTAAGGAATCGCCATACTAATTTCCATAGTGGTTGTACTAGTTTGCATTCCCACCAGCCATATAGGAGGGTTCCTTTTCCCCAGTCTTCACAGCATTTGTTATTGATTTCTTGAGATGGCCATTCCTGCTGAGGGAAGATAGAATCTGTGTGTGGGGTTTTTTTTTTTTGTTGTTGTTTTTTTTTTTTGAGTTAGAAAATCATTCTGCACCATTTAATCAAGTGGGGGTCGGGCAGAGTCGGGGAAGGCGAGAGCTGGAGCTGCGAGAGCTGGAGCTGCGAGAGCCACCTAGCGCCGGCTGCGGGCCGCGCGGGGCCCGGGCTCCAGGTCTGCGCGCTCGCGGGTGAAGTGGAGGGAAAATGCGGAGCCAACCGAGCGGGCATCCCACCGGCAGTGCACAAGGTGGAACAGGGGAAGGCGATCGGCTTAGGGAACGTCAGACTCCGGGTAACCACAGCCGAGGCGAGGACCTTTTTTGCTTATAAGGCACTCCTCTGTGTGTGGTTTTTTAATTTATTGTACTGGGAATCAAAGTCAGGGCCTTGCACCTGCCAGGCAGGCACTGTGCT
>NW_004524583.1:18370826-18371415 GCF_000260255.1 Octodon degus
TTTCTTGCACCAGTGGGGTTCTATTCAGAAGATTCTTGCCTATGCCTTCAAGAGTTTTACTTATTTTATCTTCCAGCAGAGTAAATGTTTTCAACATTTAGATCTTTGATTCATTTTGATTTGTTTAGTACACAGTGAGTTATAGGGGCCTAGATTCAATCTTCTGCGGGTGAGTATCTAGTTTTCCCTGCACCACTTACTAAAGCTAAGCACTTCCTTTTCCTTCCACCAGGTCTCAGATTCGTTCTCAGTATCTTTCCATTTATGAATTCTCCCATTTTGGGGGTAAGGTCGTCTGTGTTCTAAACTGGTGGAAGTCAGCCTCTGGAAACTCTCCCCCGGAGCCGCCTTACTGCCCTAGAAGTCATTTCCCCACACATGTGAATTGAAGGCTGTGATATTCTCTAGTTATGCTTTAGGCATGATTTATGAGTGGTTTTTATTTGTTCTCTTCATTGACCACTATAGCATTTGGAGGATGGGTGGAGAGATAGGCAGCTTGGGGACTGCCATTATCATAAAGCAAATCAGAAACTCAAAAAGTAGTCCCTATTTCAAAGGAGGCCGAGTCAGGATAATCACTTAAACC
>NW_004524583.1:18371728-18372527 GCF_000260255.1 Octodon degus
GCCTGGTTTATATAGCAAGACTGTCTCAAAATACAGAACAGGGCTCAATGGCATAAGCATGGTAAGCACAAGGTCCTGAGTTTGATCCCTAGTAGCAAAAAAGAAAAAAAAAACCAAAACCCATCACAAAAAAACTGAAGGTAGAATATATCTGATTTATAAGGAATTTTTTATTTAAGAAGACTAAATTTCTGGAGGCCGGGGAGAGAGCTCAGCAGAATAAGCGCTCCCCTGGCAAGCCGAAGGACCAGAGTTCAATCTCTGGTTCTGCAAAAAAAAAAAAAGACTAAATTTCCAGTACCAATTTCATTACATGTAAGTAAGTAACCCAAACTAATGACCTATTTTAATTTTTGTGGTGGTTCTTCAAAGCTAACTGACTTTCGAGACACTATTATGAAGATGCTGGGATTCAACATGAAGACAGCAGACAAAGAAATCATCAATCAGCTAAAGCTTATCATACAAGTTTATGAAATAGCTAACGGATCAAAGATTGCTTCTGCATGTGAGAAGGAAAAAGACAATGAATAAAGACATTCTGCCTTTCACTTCTACCAAGAACCCAGCCAATGCGGATGTTTCCTGCAGCATCTTAAATACGGCCACATTATAAATAAAATGCACTGGAAATTTTTCACTTAAATCTGTTTTCTCTTATGATGTTTGACACTTAATCTTTCTTTATAATAATCGCAGTAAGCGTTGCTAATTAAGAGAACTGTCTTATCTCTATGTTAACATTTACAGCAGGAGCCAAATGGCTGCAGCTGCAGTCTGTCTGTATTTCAGTCTCTTT
>NW_004524583.1:18373472-18378375 GCF_000260255.1 Octodon degus
TTTACCAGATTATTTATGGCAGGGTTTCCCACAATTACCCTAAACTGCAAACTACCCAAATGACCACTAGTAGCTTAGGTATGGCAACCAGCCGCATGAATTAAATTTTTTTCTTAGGGCTGGACAGGGAGAAGTCAACTGGAGGCCTGATTTTCTTAGAAGCCAGGCTCTTTGGATGTGGCTCTACAGTAACAACTGAGGAGATGGTAAAGAAAATGGGCTTTCCCCAAGCCAGGTGGTAAAACACTAATATCGTGGGAAAAGTAAGGGGCTGTTGTAACAGCTGGGATTGGATATACTGCCCACAGAATACCAAATTAAAAGGAATGATAGTGCTTTTATTAATTAAACAGCAACCTATGTGCTCCCCTCCTCAAGTGAGAAGACACAAAAAGTCCCGTTCTTTGTTCCCTACCTGCCCTTATAGTTTCTTTGTTCCTATGGCAACTGGGCAGGAATGCTGTGCCCCTCTATCCTGTAGGTGCCAGGTCTCAGCAGGAATGTGATGGCCCTATATCCTGTAGGTGGGAGGTCTCTGGCAGAGGGATTTATGGTTAAGCATGGGCAAATAGTCTCTTATTGCCCTAAATGGGTCCTGTCTCCTTCTATGTTTGCCAAGTTCTGACAGGGCAGGTGAAGGAGTAAGGAATGGGGTAATTTAAGCAAGACTGCTTCTATGTAAATACTTCAGGCAGGGGTTAAACTAACTTGAATTTTGCCTCAGTCTCTTTTACTTCTAAAAGCGAACAGGGTATTATGCTAGACGCCATCCCTTACACCGTACGGAGTCCCAGTTCTTGAAAGTCACTAAACAGCCTTGCACCCCTGCTCAAGTCCTGGCATTTCTCTGCACTCGAATTTTTAAAATCTCAAAATCAGAGAACTGTAGCCTGGATTTCTGAGTTCTGTGGGTTTCAGGCTGCCCCAAGCAAACAGTTTGCTACCCCAGGACAGGCGCCAGTGGACTCGGTCTGCACCGCGCGGCACCCTATAGCGGTCAGAGAACAGCCTGAGGTGGCCATCTCCGCTGCGAGGGCGTGTCACCACACAGGTCCTAGGGGGGGTCCCCCACCCACCCAAACCGTGAAATTATATCAATTCCTATCGATAAAATTTTCAGAGCAGCAGTAAGAGAAAGTGATTAGGTAGAAATTTAAAGTACAGATTCAAAGAAATTGCGCGGGCTCTTAGAGGGGCGCCTGTGACCCGAGCTAGGTACACTGATGGGCCTTGGGACTGTCTCAGGGTGGGTGGCCTCGGGTGTGGACTAGTTTGTCACACAGCACAGCTGGCGGCTGTGTCACAACGCAAACCACTGACATGTTAGAAGGCGGGATGCGGAGCCCACGGATACTGCTGCTTCCTTCAGGCTGGAGGCGCAATTTACTCGCGAAAAGTGTGTGGGGAAGGGGAAGCCAATACGCAGGCGAAAGGGCTCGGGCTTGTGTGTCTTGGAAGAGAAAAAAATTTAAACTGAGCTTGAGTAACTTTTGTGTTCTTAAGCTGCAGGGGGTTTTAAAGTGCTTTTTTTTTTTTTTGATACCAGGATCAAACTCAAGACCTTGCGCTTGCCAGACAGGCGTTTATGCCACTGAGCCGTAACCCTGGCCCTGAAGTGCACTTTTAAAACTCCGATTTGCCTCGCCTCCTTCCAACCTGCACTTCTCCTCCTCCACCCCTCGAGCAGCAGCGCCCGCGCAGAGTCCTTACCCAACTCCGGCGCAGAACTCGCTCCCTAGGTTACCGGCGTCGCGATGCCCCCAGCCCTACCCCACGACCCAGCTACGTGTTCCCAGCAGCGCTGCTGAGCTCACACCGGGCTGGGGTGAGTGAGGGTCGCGAGAGCCACGGGTGGAGAGGACCAGAGAAACCAAAAGGAAGCCGGCGCTCCACAGGCGGCTGGAAAAGATCCAGCAGAATCTCACAGGACCGGACCGCCGAGATTCCAGCCAATCAGGGGGCTGGGTGGGCGGTCCGGGGCGGGGCGGGGCGGGGCGAGGCGGGGCAATCTCGCGGGATTTCAGCCTCCGGACCCTTCCGGGCTCGGGGGCCGGGAGGTCGTGTCGGGGGACGTCGCTGGAGCTGTGCTAGATCGTGCGCGGGGGTGGTCGGGACGCCGAGTGGCTGCGGGTGTTGAGCCTGCGGCTTCCGACTTTCTCAGTCTGGCGCCGCCAGACGAGAGTCGCGGCTCTGATTCCAGGGCGGTCTCTGAGGTGACTGCAGTCTCCTCAGGGAACCTGGTGCCCGCCAGGGGGAAGCCTCCGGGTCACTCCCCCGGGGGTGGGCGTGGGAAGAGAGCTGGGGGATGGCATTTAGGTCCCGTAAAGGGCACCAGTTTTAAGGGTATGACTCGGATTTATAGTATCAGTCATGTATGGCTTATGACAAGATTTAGGTGTGTCCGTGGGCGACCTTATCCATCATAGAGCGTATTTGATAGGAGGCAGCTATGCTGTCTCTGGGCCGTATAATCTTTTGGGAGCACCATTGTAAATGCGGCTCCCCTGAGTGAAAAGCCATTGCACCAAGCTTGGCTGTATTTAGGGAGTTGTGCTGTCACTACAATAAGGAAGTCCCGCCGAAGGAATAGATTTAGAGAACCAAGGAGTGGTCCCTAAGGCACTTCAGTGTTTAGAATTCAAGATGAACCCGAAGGAAAGGTGGAAAATGAGTCCATTGTCTTAGAAAACCACGTGAATGAAATTTAAGAATTTGGGTGTGATGGCACATGTCTATAATCCCAGCACGTTTGAGAGGCTGAGGCAGGAGGATCACAAGTTCAAATCCAGTTTGGGCAATTTAGTGAGCCCCTATCTTGAAATTTAAAAAAGGCTGGGTATGGTGGTGTATACCTATAATCCCAGCACGCAGGAAGGCAGAGGCTTGAGGATTTCCAAGTTCAAGGACAGAACTGCATAGAAGACCATGTCTCAAAAAACCCAAAGAAACACTGTATCTCCAAGTGACAGACGACCTGGAGCTGGATCCCTCAAACAAAACCACTCTTAAATTTCTGTTAGATAACTCATCTGGTTTTGGCAACAGAATGAAAAGAATGAATACATTCCCTCTTAGGCCTCCGAAAGCAAAACAGGGTTGGCCCAAAGAAGCAGGTAATATTACTCCTTCCTATTAGGAATTATAAAACTCATATACATAATTTACTCTTTTTTTTTTTTTTTTGTGGAACGGGGGATTGAACTCAGGCCTTTGCATTTGCCAGGCAAGCGCTTATTCTGCTGAGCCACCTCCCCAGCCCCTACATAATTTACTCTTTAAAAAGCTAAAAAAAAAAAAAAAAAAAAAAAGATAATGGGGGCCAGGGAGATGGCTCAGTGGAATAAGCACTTCCCTGGCAAGCACAAGAGCTTGAGTTCAATCCCCGGTTCCACCAAAAATAAAATAAAATAAAATAAAATAAAATAAAATAAAATAAAATAAAAGCTAAATATTTTAATGCTGGTGAGAATAAAACCAAATAGTCCAAGTTGACTGTAAGGTGGATTGGAATAGTATATCAACCTGAAAAAGTTTGACTTTACATATAAATACCCATTATTTTAAAATCATGAGTTTAAAAATCCATTATTGAGGGGCCAGGGAGATAGCTCAGTGAATAAGCTCTTGCCTGGTAAGCGCAAGGGCCTGAGTTCAATCCCTGGTTCTGCAAAAAAAAAAAAAAAAAAGCCACAAAAAAATGAAAAGCTTTTCTATCCAGATTTAATTTCTGCCGTAGAAACTGAAGTAAGAAACAAATATTTGTGGGCCAGGGAGAGGGCTCAGTGGAATAAGTGCTTCCTTGGCAAGCACAAGGGCCTGAGTTCCTTTTTTTTTTTTTTTTTTTTTCTCTTTGGTGGAATCCTCAGTTCCACCAAAAAAAAAAAAAGAAAAAAAGAAAAAAAAGAAACAAATATTTACTCAAACTGAGAAATAGTTACCAGCAATGAGAGATCTCTGTGTGTATCTTCTGCTTGTGTAGATTCTGTCTGAAATTAGGAGGCTGAATGATTTAAATGAGACAGTAATTAAAAGCCATTTATGGCCTAAAGCCACAACCGGATATATAGCAGTTGCTGCTGTATCATTTCAAATAAGGATAGAAACAGGCTTTCGGGACTGTTGGGTTTTGTCCTTAGAACTAAAACATGAGTGACTGAATGTCACAGTGTGTGTGTTTTGTTAGTGTCTTAGTCTAACAGTGTTGGGAAAGACAAAGACTAGAAGAGTCTCCTTTAGAATGGACACTGGAGGAGGCTTGTAAGAGAATTCCATTTGGATCATGTCTGGTTCCTTGCCCTGTAGTTGTCTTCTCCTTGCCCAGACAGAAAGAGAAGTGCAGTTGTCACTCCCTGCACACTACTTCACTGCTTTGCTGCCTTCTGCTTACCATGAACTGTTTTCCCTCTGCAGTGCTCCTCTGCCTTGGAGCCAGCAAACTGTGAATTGAAACTTTACAGATTGTGAAAGAATCTTTCACAAGATGGAGCCAGCAAACTGTGAATTGAAACTTTACAGATTGTGTAAAGAAGGTAAGAAAACCTTCCTTCTTTTGACTTTGGGTGTCAGGTATTTTGTCACAGCAACAGGAAAAGTAACAGACAGTTCAGGGCAGAAAGAACCAAGGAACCATCAACAGAAGAAGACTGCAGTATCCCCAAATCTGATAGCATGATGACTTTTCAAAGATATCTTTAGCATGGCCTCCTAAAACCAAACGTGGTTACTCTATGTCTCAGCAGTTTGGCCTCATTCATCACAGAGTGCAGTGAAGACAGCTATCAGTTAAGTTTTAACATGTTACTGAAATTCACAGGGCTGGTGAGACAGTTCAGCGGAATAAGCTCCTGCTTAGGCAAGCACAAGGACTGGAGTTTGATCTCCAGCACCACATGCCATGCCGGCC
>NW_004524583.1:18379115-18382289 GCF_000260255.1 Octodon degus
AGATCAAACAAATGCCGACCTCCCTAAAGATCGGCATCCAAGATCAATCATCACCCTGAGGGAGCCAGAAGAATCGTTAATCCAACTACAGTTGTATGGCTACCTGATAAAGTCCTGTTCTGCATTCATGCCCTCTTGCTACATGACTCGCTTCCCCATTTCGTCCTGGACTTAGTTTTACCTGAGCAATGGTGCTTGTAATCTCATTGGTTGACCATAGTTTTGTCCCACCTCATGCCCACCTAAGCGAGTTCCCATGTTGTCCACCACCTTAGACCCGCCTCGCTACATGGTTTTACTCTATAAGAGTCCCTGGAAAAGACAGCTTCCTGGGGACAACCTTCTTGCCCCCATCCTGTCCCTCTCTCAGACAGGAGCTTTCTTTCTCCCAGTAAATATATTCTGTTCATAACCTCCGTTTGTTCCTGAAATTCGTTTTTCAGTTTATTTTTTTGGTAGAACCGGGAGTTGAACTCAGGCCCTTTCGCTTGCCAGGCAAGTGCTTATTCCACTGAGCCATATCCCCATCCCTTATATTCTTCGGGTTTAGAGAACATAAACTTGTCCAGGTCAGGTCGGGAGATCATTTTTCCCCTATATCATTTGGAGGTTCCTTGTATCATTTGGAGATCACTCACCTGAGATCAGTTTTTCTCCCTATATCAGTAATCATGGATCAAATGCAAGGCCTCACACATCTTAGGAAAACTCACTGAGTTACATCCTCAGCCCTCAATATTTTTCTTTCTTAAAATCAAAATTTAAATGTCAAGTCAATATTTTTATCACATAGTCATTAATTTATTGTCATTATAAACAACCCTAGCCTATCAGGAGGTGTGTTTTTCTTTCCCTATAGAGAACGGAAGGTCTTCAGCAAGAAATCCAGATGCTTACTCAGCAAATACTGCTGCCACCCATCTTTATGAAGAACTCTTGTGGATTGTTCTAAGCTAAAGGAAAATATATGAAACAACAAAGATCTCTGCGATATCTGAAAGAAAATTTGCTTTCCATAACTTTTTACCAGGAAAATGACATTTCGATAGAAAAAGATATTCCTGAATTATAGATCTTACTATAACTGAGAAAAGTTATATTCTTCTGCTGCTTGATAAAGCCACTGACTGAGACAGTAGACATAAGAGCTTTATTTAGAGAAAGAATTTGATCAAAGAATAGAGAAGAAGCTCTGCTCAAACAAACTTCTCAATTCCAAGGAGGTTAGGAGTTACAGATGTAGGATAGGAATAATGTTGGAGAGAGGTAGGCTAATAAAAGGGATGAATACTGTTTTGCTTATTTTTTGAGAATACATCTGCCAGGAATTCTGGTACCACCTATTTCCCTTCCTTTATGTCCTGCTGTTTCCAGTCATGGTGTCTGCTAGGTGTCTTTAACCTTGGAGCAGGGAAGAGAGACTAGGCAGGTCTAGGTCAGGTAACTTTGTATTGTACTTCGGAACAGACCATTTTTCAGTTGATCCACATGTCTGCATATAGAGCTGAGCAGCATCTGACCAAAGGTTAGGACTGCAAAGGAGATGGACACAATATGAAGACAGATGTCAAGCCTTTTCATTGCATTCCAGTCAGCCATCAGATTGTTCCTGGATTCTGGGGTTCTGTAGATACTAGGAATTCTATTCAGATTGGTGGTGTCCTAAGCAAATGTTTTGACCAGACGTGAAAATGGCTGTTGGGAGCCTCTGAAGCTGGAAAATCAGTCAGAGGTGTGTAGGTGGGACTAGGCCTCAGTGCCTAAAGCACACAAGCTATGTCAGTCCTGAGATAAGCATCCTGACTGGTTAATGTCAGCTACTAGTCACTAGGCAACTTTGTGTCATGTGTTACTAACGTTGCAAAAGTATAAATAAGTGTAGGTTCCGCTGTGATGGCACATGAGTCTTGCCTACCAGCCAGAACGGTGATCACCTAGCCCAGCTTTTGTTTTATGTATCTTTCTCATTCCTGCCTCCTTTCTTCCTGTAGATTCAATCCAACTGAGACGAACAGATCCCTACATTTGGCACCTGAAACAGGATGCCCGGTAGGAAATGAGTGTGGGTGGAGGAATCAGTTCCAAACGGTGCACATGAGGGAGGCAAGTGGCTTGATTGGAGCCAGCAGTGTTTAGCACACGCGTGCACTGTCGCTGGCACACTAGGTGTAATACTCGGGGATGGAGGCCCACTAGGGCCAGGAGGGGCTCGAGAGGGCCAGAGAGATAAAGGAGCATGAAGAAAGAAGCTTGAGAGAAGCCCAATGGGGGAGAAGTTAATTGCATTAACCAAGGAAAAACAGTTTCAAGAACCGTAGATACATATAGATGGATATAAAAATGTTTGGTTTTTTGGGTTTTATATTTGTGCTACTTTCTAAGACCACCATAAGGGACTTAGTGTGGAGTACTGTTTTAAAAATCAAGTCCCAAATGGGACAAGGAGGGTAGAGCAAAGGTACAGCAGATAATAGTTTAAGCCCTCTAACTTTGCTCCATTAGATAAGAAAGGAAAAATTTCTTTTAAATTGCAAGCAGTTGGTTCCTAGCAGCACTGGGGGAGGGGCACAGCCGAGCTGGGGAGGACCCGCGCTCCTGTCTCAGGCAGACCCAGCTGGGATTCCCCAGCCACCTGCATGTCTGTTTGCACCATCCGGCCACAGTGGTTGCCTGATACTACATAGGGGGGTCCTGACTACGGCGCGCCGTGGCCTTGGCATTGTCTGTGCGCGTTGCTGGCATCGCAGATTTGTTAGACTCAAGGTAGTGTCTAGTTTAAAATCTGGGCAAAAAAAAGCCCAATGGTTTTAAGGAGCCACAAGCCTCAGTCCTGGCAGTGGCATCTCAGGGAAACTGCGCAGTCACAGATCTGGACGTCAGCCTCAAGGGACATAGAGCCATTTTCTTTATCTCCTTTGTAATTGGCCTTAAAAGAAGCCAGATGGACAGGGGAGCCCATGGAGGGTTTTCAGCATCTTTTCCATTTCTGATGTTTAAGTCCCTAATAATCCAGCACAAATTTTAGTTCTTCATGAATCAGGACCGTTTAAAACCTTACAAGAATTAATCGGGCTGGTGAGATGGCTCAGTGGTCTAAAGTACCTACTTAGAACAAGCTAAGCCAAGCAAAGCACAGGGACCTTGGTTCAATCCCCCAGCACCACATGCCAGCCC
>NW_004524583.1:18382714-18397964 GCF_000260255.1 Octodon degus
GCAGAACCAGGGATTAGAACTAGGGTCCTTGCACTTGCCAGGGAAGCACTTATTCCACTGAGCCATCTCCCTGGCCCCAGGATTGGTTTTTGTTGTTGTTGGCTCTGAATGCCTTCAGCGCAGGTTTGAGTCCTGGGGATCAAACCACAGCAACCTGAGCCTGACTGCTTTGTTGAAGCAGCCACTTAAAGAACTGAGCTAAGGGGCAGGCCCCGGAACTTCTTTGTAAGAGTGAAACATTCCTTAATTTGGCTTCTGTTAGAGATGGCCCTGATAAACTTTTCCCAGATTTTGCTGCAGTTTGTTGCAAGCTACTGAGAGGATTAACAGTGACACAGAAGCTAGCAAATTAATAGTTCAACAATTGGCCTTCAAAAGTGCAAAAAAAAAAGTTGTAAAGAAGCTTTAAGAGCCCATAAGAAGCAGGCTACGCTGCCTGAGCACGATTCGGATTTATGCGGATTTTGGCCCCTCATAAACAGAGGGGGCCGCCCTGGCATCGGCTCTTAACTCAGGTTATTCATCCACAGTCCAAAAAAGGGGGAAAAGCAACGTCATTTGTTTCTGTTGTGGGGACAGGGGACATTTAGCCCGAAACTGTTCTGCTGCGTCTGCCTTTATCTGTCTCTTCAATAAAACCTTCCAGGGGCCAGGGAAATAGCTCAGTAGAATAAGCACTTGCCTGGCAAGCGCAAGCGCCTGATCCCTGGTTCCGCAAAAAGAAACAAACAAAACAGGGAAACTTCCAATGGGGCCCACCTCGGCCCCATCAAACAATGCAGGGACTTTCCCTTCCCCTGCCACAAGCGTCTTTGACCTCTGGGGAGCAACAACTGATAGCACAGGCTTGGACCTCCGCTCCTTCTCCAGATTCCAATTGACTCCTCAAATGGGGCCCAAGTTATTCCTACCGGAGCGTCAGGGGACAGTGGGAATCTTGCTAGGCTGCAACAATCTCACTTTAAAAGGTCTCCAGATTTTTGCCTAGTGTCATCGGTGCCGATTATGCAGGGAAATCAGAGTTATAATTCAATCCACCAAAATCATTGTATAAACCACAGCAGACTCTTATATTGCTCAGCTGGTCATTCTTTGATAAATTTTTAAAGTTAGTAAAGAAAAAATAGGCACTGATTGATTAAAGGAAAAAAAAACATTTTAAAGGGCTTTTCAGATGCAAATATGGATGGCCTCCAGGTAAGGCAGCTGGATTGACCACCTGGAGAGATAGAAAGGGCCATTCCTCCCAGAGTAGAGTTTAGCAGAAAAGCTGGAAGTAGAGTGGTTGTTTCTATCCATGACAATTGACACTAAAAGAAAAATTTTTACATTTTCCTCTGAAGGTGGTTAGATTAAAAAGTCTGTTTCCATTCTAAAGATAAAAACAGGGGCTGGGGAGATGGCTCAGTAGAATTAAGTGTTTGCTCTGGCAAGAGCAAGGGCCTGAGTTCAATTCCTGGTTCCGCCAAAAAAAAAAAAAAAAAAGGAAGAAGACAAAAACAGTTTGCTTTAAAAAAAATCTGGAAGATTTACAATAACGGGGATATTTTTAAAATTTTGAAAAATTTCTTTAATTCCTAATAAGATAGATTGCTTGTTTTACAACCCCAAATTAAAATTGGTATTAAAACAAAGCATTGATATTTTATAAACAAATATAGAGGTTTGGAGTACAACCTAAAAGCAGTGCGGTTTAAACAGTAGCTTGATTTTGACATCCATCTAAATGATAAAAGGCCTGGTGGTGGCCTCCAAAGGGCTACAAGCTCTGATAACTTCTTTATATTTGGATCTCCTAATACTTCTTGTGTTCAGCAGATTAAACAAAATCGCCCAGAGATGGAGTTGACTACTGAAGGACAAGCATTTAAAGGGCTATTGGACATGGGTACAGACGTTTCAGTTATTGCTCAGCGTCACTGGCCTGGGGCATGGCCTCTGGATGTGGCCACTACAGATTTACAAGGGGTGGGCAGGGTTTCTTATCCTAGCAGAAGTGCTAAATCGGTACTTTGGAGGGATGCAGAAGGCCCTTCTAGATATTTTTCTCCTTATGTCCTTCCCCATATACCAGTCAGTCTATGGGGTCATGACATATTACAGGGTATGGGAGCATTTTTGGCTAGTCCTAACTCCCTGGTACTCATTAGATGTTACAGCAAGGTTTCCTTCCCAATCAAGTGCTTAAAGGCCAGTCAAATAACTGAGTGGATTAAAGTGCCTACAAGCAGGCCCAGGAACTGGGGTTCGATCCCCAGGGCCTGCTATGCTAGTCCCATGCCCCCTGGGTGTGCTGAGACCTACAATTGAGACTGGGCTTGGTGGTGCTCACCCAGCACTTGAGAGACAGGTGGATCACTATGAGTCTGATCTAGTAGTGAGACCCTGAACACCCTGTAGGCCCTTCCCTAAAATACAAAAAAAAAAAAAAAAAAGTTTATACAGTTTATTGAAAAGTTTAAATTAATTAGGCAAAAATTCCTTAGAGTGGGGAGAAATTATTCAGAGAGGAGGCCTATTGATGAAAAGAGGTGTGGCCAACTTTTATTCATTAATGAGGCATTCCCAATCATCTCAATAATCTCTTAGGAAGGGCTGGTGAGATGGCTCAGTGGTTTAAAGCACCTACTTAGAACAAGCTTAGCAAAGCACAAGGGACCACAGTTCAATCCCCCAGCACCACATGCCAGCCAGCCCCACCCCCTGGTGGGCTGAGCTGGCCACACACACACACACACACACACAAATAAATAAATTAACAAAAAAAAAAGTCTTCCAGAAAAATCAAAATTGAGTTTTCTCTTTAAAATGGTTTTGGTATTCAACTAAATTAAGAAGCAAAGGTTTGCACATAGGTATGGTAGCTCATTGTTGATCTCACAGTGTCTTAAGTTTATCAATCATTCCAAGTGTACCAGTCTTCTAAAATCTTAAAGATTTCTTATTGTGATAAGACTTCCAAATTCCAAAAAAAAAAAAAAAAAAAAAAAAAAGGTGGGGGAAGCCTTGTGATGCATATCCCATTTAAGGATAATTAGTTAGATAAAAAATTCTTACCTATTAGAGAAGATTGGTTGAAAGGGTTATGTTATGTCAAAATGAAAATGTAAGTATGTCACAGAATGTCATAGGATTGTCCTGCTATAATGTTGTATATGGTTTGATTTCTAAATTTCTGTGTGAAAATGTGTAATTGTTGTTTTTTAACATTCTATTGGGATTCAAATATTAAAGTTATAAGAAAAAATACTAACTTGGTGATTGATTTGTAAGAAGGGATGGAGCCCAATCAGCTTAGAGGAGGTTAAATGATACTAAATAAAGGTACATTAAAATACCTTAGGAGAACACATACTGCTTTAAAAAACTAATTTAAATTTGTTTGGGCCTCTTGACATTTCAAAACCTCCTATTGAGTGCTCTACATTTTTTTTTTTTTTTTTTTTTTTTTTTT
The DNA here is from genome assembly GCF_000260255.1 of Octodon degus. Taxonomy (NCBI): domain Eukaryota; kingdom Metazoa; phylum Chordata; class Mammalia; order Rodentia; family Octodontidae; genus Octodon; species Octodon degus. The sequence goes on from NW_004524583.1 coordinate 18,386,169, forward strand.
TTTTCAGAACTGGGGATTGAACTCACACCCTTGTGCTTGCCAGGGAAGCACTTATTCTACTGAGCCATCTCCCCGGCCCTGAGCCATCTCCCTGGCCCTAGTGCTCTACATTTTATTCTTTCATTTATTTATTTGGTAAAGGGTCTCACTACACAGCTCAGACACATAGTGATACTCCTGTCTCAGCCTCCCCAGTGCTAGGATTACAGGTTTCAGTGGCCCAGAGCTGGCACCGCACTGGGGTGCTGGGGATCAAACTTTGGACCTTGCACTTGCAAGGGGCTTTTGACAGTATCCCTTAATAATTATTGTGTCAGTGGCAAAGCACTTACCCTAACATGTATGATGCCATGGGTTTTTAATATTCTAGGCTTTCCAAGCACAGCTATGAGTTGCAATGACTTTAGAGAGTTGTGAGCAATAATCTAATTAAAAAATGGCTTCACTTTTCAGGGAAGGGATAGCCCTATCAGTGGAAACCACTCTCTGATCCATCTTCATCTTTTTGTTTTTGTTGTTGAGATAGGGTCTCACTACATAGCTCAGGGTGGCCTTGAACTTGTGACCCTCCTGCCTCAGCATCCCGAGTGCTGGGATCACAGGTGTGCACCCCATGCTCAGCTCCAACTTCATTTTGACTAATCCAGAAGTATCGGAGTTCACAAGTCTCTTTGTCAGATGCAGCCACATGAAACCAGCCATGAAGATGATTTTTTTTAAATGTATTTTTTGTTTTTTTGTACAGGGTCTCAGGAGGCAGTTCACATTCGTAGTGACCCTCCTGTTTTCATCCTCCTCAGCGCTGGGATGATAGGCGTGCGCCACCATGCCCGGTCTCAATGGCTGGCTCAGCATGCCCAGGGGCAGGGCCAACATGGCATGTGGTGTCAGGGATTGAACCCTGTTCCCCATACTTGCTTGCCTAAGCAGGAGCTTAGTCTGCTGAGCTATCTCGCCGGCCCAAATGATTTTTTTTTTTTTTTTTTTTTTTTTTTTGGCGTAACTGGGGATCGAACTCAGGCCTTTGCACTTGCCAGGGAAGCGCTTATTCCACTGAGCCATCTCCCCAGCCCAGAGCCATCTCCCCGGCCCCCAAATGATTCTTTTAAAGGTATTTCTTGGAAAGATATTTCAAATGTCTCTTAGAGGACGGTCTCTCAGGAACAACTGTGATTTTGTTCTTTTTTAAAAAATTTTATTTATTTATTTATTGTGTGTGTGTGTGTGTGTGTGTGTGGCCAGCTCAGCCCACCGGGGGCGGCCCTGGCTGGCATGTGGTGCTGGGGGATTGAACCGTGGTCCCTTTGCTTTGCTAAGTTTGTTCTAAGTAGGTGCTTTAGACCACTGAGCCATCTCACCAGCCCCTGTGATTTTGTTCTTGAAGTGTTCAATGTGAACAACATTGCCAAGATTTCACATTTTTCCATTGACTTTAACCTTTTCCTTCAGAAACTGTTCAAAATTTCCAGAGCCAAAATTTTCATCTTTACCAGATAGGCAAGGTCCAAGTCCCTTCCAGGATTTACCTCTGATTAGTCTTCTTGTCTTTTGGTACCATGCACAGCAGCCAGGTAATCAAAGCTTGAAATCTTAACATTTGTTCACTATGACTTATAGTTTACCTATACATTTTGTGTGTGCTTTTTAATATTTTAGGAGAAAAAGAGCCCTTTGGGGCAGTTTTAGCTATATTAGGTTTGTTTTTTTTGTGTGTGTTTTAGGGAAGGGTCTACAGGGTGTTAAGGGTCTCACTACTAGATCAGACTCATAGTGATCCACTTGTTTACAATCTCCCAAGAGCTGGGATTACAGGTGTGTGCCACCGCACCCTGTCTTAATTGAGGGCTCAGCATGCCCCGGGGGGTCGGGGCCGGCATGGTAGGCAGGCCCAGGGATTGACCCCCTCCCCTCCCACCCCTGCACCTGCTTCTAGGTGCTTTAATCCACTGAGCTATTTGGCTGGCCAGCTTTTTTAGTTTAATACATAAACACATAGTCAAATTTTAAATATATATTTTGAAATTACAATCTGAAAAGTGTTAATATTTTCTTTTTGTTCTTTAGTTAGTGAAACATGCATTACACAAAAACCTCAATTATAAAAAAGAATTAATGGGCCCGGTGTGGTGGTTCACACCTGTAATCCCAGCATTTGGGAGGCTGAGGCAGAAAAATCATGAGTTTGAGGCCAGCTTGAACTACATAGTGAGACCTTGTCTCAAAAAAAAGTAGATTTTTCTAATAAAGACAAGAGTTGTAATTTTGATGGAGTAATTGTAAAGTATATATGTGTTTATGTTATTACTCATTCAAATCTTGTGGTTCTATGCATAATAATATCACAAACTTAATCCTTGGATATTTTGCCAACTTTCAGTCCTGGTAAATAAAACCTTATATACATTTTTGGGGGGGAGGGTACTGGGATTGAAGCTAGGGCATTGAGCATGCTAGATTTTGGCTGAATCACTGAGCTACATTCCAAGTCCCTTTATACATTTTCCAATTTTTTATTTCAAGGTATGTTACAAAGAGAAAATACATTTTTTTTTTACAGAGAATAAAATGTATTTATATAAACAGTGTAACTTAACCTTATGTAGAAAGTCTCACTAATAAAAATTTTCTTATTTTTGACTTTTTTCTTTTTTTTTTTGGCGGAACCGGGGATTGAACGCAGACCCTTGCTCTTGCCAGGAAAGCACTTATTTTACTGAGCCATCTCGCTGGCCCTGACTTTTTCAATAATTATTAATAATTATTTTATATTCAATAAGCCAAGGCCCCAAGTAAGTAATTACACATTCTGAAGATTAAAGAGAAAATACATTTTGTTAGCTTGATTTTTATTTTATTTGATTTTCATCAACTTGATTTTTAATGTTTAAAAATAATACGTGTGGGGGCCAGGGAGATGGCTCAATAGAACAAGCACTTGCCTGGCAAGCACAAGGGCCTGAGTTCAATCCCTGGTTCCGCCAAACAACAACAACAACAAACAAACAAACTTGGAATCACATTCAGTTTAGTAAACAAATTCATTGTCTGACACAAAAATAATACGTGTGGTTTGTGAGTCCTCATTTGTACCCATGTCCAGGGGCGGGCGCTGGCCCAAAAGAGCTCAAGTGAGTGTCAGTCCTTCCAGTGCAGCTCTTGCCTTGCTTTTGTACTACATTTTTATATTGCCTGAATAAGCTATTAAGCCTGGCAAGTGCAAGGTCCTGAGTTCAATCTCTGGTACCACAAAAAAAAAAAAAAAAAAAAAAAGGCAGCATTTCATTCAGTGCATAATGCACACCACACAATGATCTAGAAACAAATGGAAATCTGGCTGGTCATATCCTTTCCTTCCACTAGAGGGAGGCATGACCCTGCTGTGGAAAGCTGAAGCTCATTTTTATCCAAACTCGAAACAGCCAGCCTTACAGCAGGTGATCGGTTCTTTGTAGCATTGGTAGCACCACTAATAAATCCATACAGGGCTACATTTATTGGAGAAGATAAAGGAAGCTAAATGCTATCACTAACAGCAATACAAACCATCCTGATATAGTGATGTGCCAGTACACAGTGATGCCCATAATCTCAGCAACTCAGGACACTGAGGCTGGAGGATCACACATTAAAGGCCAACCGAGGAAATTTACTGAGATCTTGTCTCAAAGTACAATTCTTTTTTTGTTTTTTTTGTTTTTGTTTTTTGCGGAACCGGGGATTGAACTCAGGCCCTTGCGCTTGCCAGGGAAGCACTTATTCCACTGAGCCATCTCCCCGGCCCAACAATTCATTTTATTTATTTATTTATTTTTTTTAATTAAAAAATTTTTTTTAATTTAAATTTATTTATTTATTTTAGTGTGTGTGTGTGTGTGTGTGTGGCCAGCTCAGCCCACCAGGGGGCGGGCTGGCTGGCATGTGGTGCTGGGGATTGAACCGTGGTCGCTATCCTTTTGCTTAGCTTAGCTTGTTCTAAGTAGGTGCTTTAGACCACTGAGCCATCTCTCCAGCCCAACAATTCATTTTAAATAAGGTTGGGGATATAGTTCAGTGGTACAGCACTTGCCTAGCTTGGGTTTAATCCCCAGCATATCATGGCGGAGAAGGGGCAAGAACCCTGATTTATATATAGTATTATGGCTTTCCATAGATGGAAAGATAATATTTGAACTGAATCATGTATGAAAAACCAGAAAACTGCCAAAATCCTGTGGTCTTTTGAAGAAAATAGTCCTGGGAGCTCCTTCCACCATGACTGATATCTAGCTACCATCATTTTCTTTCTTTTTAAAAAATTTTTTAACCATCATTTTCATAACCAAGTTATTAATTTCTTGCTATTTAGCAGTCAGCTTGCTCAAGCCAGCGTGAGGCGGCTCCCACATACCACTGAGTCCTGAATGCAACTTATGGAGTATTGTGGAAACATGAGGGACTCCAAGGGCAAGATGCAGGGCTGGGCCTGTCCACCTGTAGAATGGAGTGAGGACCTAGGGACATCAGGGGCCTTCAGGACTGAAATCCAGATAGCTCAGGTAAAAAGCTCTGGAACTTTCTGTGAACCTCTATGACAAAATTAAAAACACAGAAGCAACCTCTCACTCTCTGGAAGGCCTCAAAATTCCTCCTCTTCACTGCTCCTTTCTCACTTATTTAAGGTAGGCAAGTAGGTCTTTCATGTGATTTGGGGCAGGGTACTTAGACTTTCTGAATCTTACTCTTCCTATCTGTAAAATGGGAACACAGATAATATTTACCCTGTCAGAATATTCCAAGGAATGCTATAGTTTGGATCTTGAATGTGCCCACAGAGGTCCATGGTTGAAGGCGTGGTCTCCAGCCCAGTGTACTGGAAGAGGGTGGAACCTTTGGGGGTGGGGCCTGGTGGAAGGAAGTTAGCTCTCTGGGCCCTGCTCTGGAAGGTGAAAGGTTGATCCCAGCCCCTCCTTCCTCTCTCTTTTGCTGCCTCACTGCCACAGGATGAAGAAGAGCCTCCTCCTCCACCTGGCTATAATATGCTGCCTCCCTCCAGACCCCTAAGGCAATGGGGCCAACCAACCGTGGGCTGAAGTTTCCCAAACCAAAAGCTGAAACAAGCTTGTCCTTTTTCTTTCTTTCTTTCTTTCTTTCTTTCTTTCTTTCTTTCTTTTTTTAATTTTATTTATTTAAGTGTGTGTGTGTGTGTGTGTGTGTGTGTGTGGCCAGCTCAGCCCACCAGGGGGCGGGGCTGGCTGGCATGTGGTGCTGAGGGATTGAACCGCGGTCCCTGTGCTTTGCTAAGCTTGTTCTAAGTAGGTGCTTTAGACCACTGAACCATCTCTCCAGCCCATCTTGTCCTTTTTCAAGTTGATTATCTCAAGTGTTTTGTGACAGTCATGGAGATAGAGAAGATAAGGTGTTACATGGAACTGCTGAATGAGTGGTAGTTTTGTCCTCCTCCTCCTTGTTTGAGAGCAAACGCCTTCATATACCCTTGTGTCTCAGGTAGGCACTTAAAAGCATCATGATTTTTCTTTCCATTAAGGGGGCATTCTGACAGAAGTATGAATGTATGAGGGCAAGAGACATTCTCAAAGAAATGTTTTATGAAAGAAATATAATGTGGAATGTCAGAAAAATTTTAATGTGAAAATAAAGAAGTTGTCAAGAATTTTCACCCCTGGGGCCAGGGAGATGGCTCAGTAGAATAAGCGCTTTCCTGGCAAGCGCAAAGGCCTGAGTTCAATCCTCGGTTCCGCAAAAAAAAAAAAAAAAAAGAATTTTCACCCCATTGAGGCGGGGGTGGAGGAGAATGCTCAGTGGCATAAGTTCTTGCCTGGCAAGCTCAGGGTCCTGGGTTGGATCCCTATTACCAAAGGAAACAGAAGTTTCTCCCTTAAGTGATATTTTTAGACTGAGATAGTGCTGGGACAGTAGAAGTGGGCAGGGAAGGAAGGGCTAACATCAGGCAGAAAAGCCCAAGAGGTCTTAACGTTGGCAGTGAACATTCAGAAATCCCAGTTGTAGCAGCGAGGCAGGAACTGAATCTCCTTGATGGGGCGGATGTGGACCTGTTCAAGAGTCAGATGACCGTGTGTGTGTGTGTAGAATGGATCTAGGGACCTGTGCATGCAAGATAGGTCTTCTACCACTGAGCTACACCTCCCATCCTGATCTGAGTTCCTGTAAGTATAAATCTGGAGAATTAGTTCAAAGTTTTCATAATGCACATTAGTGATAAAGGCAATGTCATAGGGTTGGTGTGAAAACACAACATGCAAGTGTAAAAGCCAACGTCACCCAGGGTGGTGGTTCTCTTAGTACACGGTACCTGCTTGATGACAGAATATATGCGGCATGGTCAGGGAAGCATACAGCTCAACCAAAGGCAGAATCATGAAGTGGAGATTAGTGAGCGAAATTGCTTCAGTATATAGTAAAAAATATGTGGAGATATAAAAAGAAGAGAAAAAACGTGAGAGAAGGCAGCGATCCCCCCAGACAGCATGGCGATCGCTAAGAAGCTGTATGAGCTACTTGGAGTTCATTTCTGATTGTAATTCCCAGCAAAGGAGGGTACTGAATAATGGGGCAAAAATAATCCTTCTCTCTGGTTAGGCTCATCTTATCAAGCGGTAATGCATGTAAGAGAAACATCTTTTCTTTGGCCATAAAAGATTGGCCACATACATACATATATATTTTTCTTGAGGTAGTAAATTTCACCTTTCCCTTTGTGGGATTGAATTCAGACCTTTGTGCTTGCCAGAGAAGGGGCGGGGGACTTTGTTCTTTTTGAAGGATTTTTTTTTTTTTTTTTTTGGCTCCGAATGCCTTCAGGGCAGGTCTGGCTGGCTTGAGTTGTGGGGATTGAACCACAGCAACCTGAGCCTGACTGCTTTGTTGAAGCAGCCACTTGAAGAGTTGAGCTAAGGGGCCGGGCCCCCCTTTGTTCTTTTTGAGAAATTGGTACATCATGGTTGTTCATATATATACATGAAATACAGTGTGATATTTCAATACACATATACAATGTGATGATCAAATCAAAATAATTACCATGTGTGATGACCAGATTATGATAATCGCCTTGAGCACTGCTCATTTCTTTGTGTTGAGAACATTAAAAATTCTTTCTTCTAGCTATTCTGAAATGCATAGTAAATTATTGTCAACTGTAGTCACTCTACTGTGCTATAAAGCACTAGAACTTATATCTCCTCTCTTTATATGATAGGTTTGGATTTTTATAAAAGCCTTTTCTGCAATATATGCTATGGGAGAGTTATTTGAGGCCAGTATTTCTGGTAAGTTTCTGTAATATGAATGAAGAGCTTGAAAATGTTAAAAATACATTTTAAGAGTAGAAAAAAAATTTTTTTTAAATGCTAAACTATGAAATCAGACAGTCTTATTAGAGTCTGTGGCCTTTTAGCCATGTCTGTCTATATCCTTTCTCCCTTTTGACCTCATTTTTTGGGGAATATTACACTGTCTGGCCTGCTAGTAATATTATCTTATTCCAAGTCAAAAGAGGTAAGGAAGTTACATTTCCAGAATTGCATTTGAGTCATTTGTGAAATTGCATCTTACAATTTGCCACTGTCTCTAACAGTTCTTTAACGTTTTCTTTCTCAACTGGGTGTTCATGTTCATGCCAGCGACCTCCAGGGCCTTTCTCTCCGAGCTCATGAGAGAGAATTGCTGTAATCAGAACCGGGGGTGAGAATGGGAAAGCATATTTTTCGTGCTGTTTGGATTCCAATGGATAGGACATTAGAAACTCAAGGCATGTGCAAGATGTGTGCAGAATTTAAGTACAAATACATAGGGCAAGAGTTACTTTATCTGTTTGTGTCCAAACATTAAAGGCCAAGATTGAGATTAAATGAGGGTAACAGAGACTTGGCTGCAGATGTTGTTTTCCCAGAGGGGGTGATATGGTTTGGGGGATAGCTCAGATTCAGATTCAGAGAAGGACTAGGGACTGGCTGCTTGCTTCCCGGGTGACATTTAGCTCATCTTCTAAGTTTAGTGTGCTTCGTTCTAGCCATTGGTAGTACCTGCCTCCACAGTCCCGTTAGTTAGTTTTTTTTTTTTTTTTTTTAATGCAGTTTCTACCTTTATTTTATTTTTTTATTTATTTAGCAGAACTGGGGATTGAACTTGGGCCACTGCGCTTGCCAGGCAAGCACTTATTCCACTGAGCCATCTCCCCGGCCCCCTCTTAGTTTTGATCACCGTTCAGGTAGAGGTGGAACAGCCACCCTCTCCACTCTGCACTGAGCCAGCAAGGATTCCATCCCTGCCTTCGTTATCTCTCTTGATGGGCAGGGTGAGTCAGAAGGAAACTTGCTCCCACCCATTCATTCTCTTTGCTTACATTTCCTGCCGTTTGCTCTCCCTGTGTAATAAAGAGCAAACTGTAGGTGTTTGAGGGTCTTTCAAAAGAGAACATGCTGTTCCAGGAGTATGATGACTTCTGAAGGCAGCGTCACAGCAGACAGAGGACTCTGCTTCCTGGGGTGAGTCAAAGCTGGCCTCTGGGATGGCAGGAGGGTTGAGGTGGGGTGTGTCCACAGGAAATGCAACGTTCTGCAGGCCATTTTAATCCCTGATCCATCACAGGGATGGTATGGAGGGGAACAGGGCCTTGGGCTCTGTTCTGGGTTCAAGTCCTTCCCAGCCTCTGACAGGCCATGTGCTCTTGGGGAGCTCATTTACCTTTCCTGAACCATAAAATACAAATAATAATAGAATTTATCTCAAGGCTTGTTGTGTATAAAATGAGATACTATAATAGAAACCAGGGCATGGTTAAATATCCAATAAATGGCAACTATCCACTGTGCTCGTCTTGGTTCCTTTTTTCCTGCACAGCCTCAGGTAGCTAATATAAACCTCGTGAGGCTCAGTTTCTCCATTGAAGAGTGGGGACAGTGTCATCTCATGAACTGATGTGAAGATTAAATAAGATGTTTGGCACACTGTGTAGCACAATATAGGTACTCCATAGAGGTCAGTTTTCTTCCTTCTCCTGGTCTTTACCTGCCTGACAGCTCATGATTGAAATTCTTTCATTATATTTCCACTTCAGAGATACCTTTTTTTTTTTTTTTTTTTTTTTTCCCAGAGATACCTTGTTTACAAGCAAGTACCACCAAATGGAACTGATTTTTTAAAAACCATCATTAAGGAGAAAAGAAGGCAGAACACATAGGTACCCGGGGCTTGCAGGAACACCCAGAAGAGAGCACACAGCCAGGCTGAGATTGCCAAAGCAAACATCTTGAAAACCTTTGCGCGATTTCACTGGGTGGATCTCATCAGCCATCTGCTTGCTCTTCAGTCCCGACTAACTTCTGTGCCTGGAGGATCAAGAAAGGGCCTTCCAGCCCGAGAGAAGCCCAGAATGGCTGTAATGGAAACTGGGCTTGGGGTGGGGGTAGTGGAGGTGTTAGATAACCACTGCTCATTGTTGATAAAGCAGGCTCTTCATACTTAGAGCCAGTCTGGACTTCATGCTTAACACACCCAGTGCGTACCGCAGTCCCTTGAAGACTCCTTTTGGCTAGGCCGGCTCAACCTCAGCCACAAACAGTTGAGGCTGGCACTGCACAAGGTTGCCTCCTTGTCCCTTTGGGCCTCTTGCACTAGAGATCCGGATCACAGGCCATCAAGAGCCATGTCCTCAACAGCACACGTGTGCACGGTTTGATGATTAGTAGGGCGTAGATGTGACACTGGGCCCTCACAGAGACCTGAGGGACATCCACTGTCCGTTTCAACCTTCACCACCAACGGATGCCTCTGTCTTGGGGATGCATCCATCACTACTTGTTGTAGTGACCAGAAATGACCAGCAGTTCTTGCCATACACTTAACTGTGCAGTGAATTAGCCAGAACAATTGATGAAGGTGTAAGTTAACTGAAGGCAAACGAAGAAGAAAAGGAAGCGTAAAATAAACGTCAAGGAGCCAAGGTGCTCTGAAGGAAAAAAGAGAAGATGCGTCCTGCCCGCAGGGCGGGTCACTCGGATTACAAGGGGGTGGTGGCAGGGAAGTCTGACTTTCCATCTAGGCTGTCCGAGCAAAGACTCGCTAGATCTTGCGCTAGATCAGAGCTTTGAACTCAGGAACAGGGCTCAGCTCGAGCGCACGTCTCAAGATTGGTATCAGGCGCAGGACTCCTCTGCGCAGGTGCAAGGATCCGAGGCGCAGGTGAGGCGCCGGGCCTCGCGGCCGCGCCCTCCCCTTAAGACTCTCCTTTGGTGTCCTGAGCCTTGGGCACGCCGTGTCCGCCCCGCCGCGGGCCGGACGCGTGAAAAGCGCAGACCGCGAGCTGGGAGAGTTGGGGCTGCCAGCAGGGGGCGCGGGAGCCTCTCGGCCGCGAGGGGAGAGGACCCCGGCGCCGGGCTACGGAGGCACCGCGCAGCCCCGGGTCTTCCACTTACCGCGAAGGCCTTCCCGGCCAGCCTCTGAGAGCGGGGAGCCCACAGGCCGAGGTGATTATGAATACCATTAAAGTTTATCGTGGGCTGGGGATGGAACCGAGGGCCTCCTCGCGCACACTCGGCGAGCGCTCCCCCGCCGAGTTACAGCCCCCAGGTCCACTGCTGATTTCTTAGAGACAGGCTTTTGCATTTAAAGACACGCGCGTGGGGCAGGGTCCAGCGACACGATCCTTAACCCGTAGCCCCCGACCGGCAGCGTCAATGCCAGCAGCACCCGGGCTTGGTGCCAAACGCTCCTTCTCGGGCCCCGCGCATTACCAGGATCCTAAACCTGACACTCCAGGGTGAGGGGAGGGCCCCCCACCCCCCGGCCAGGCACAGGGTACCGTCTCCCGCCCGCGGTCACGTGGGCCCGCCCCGCCCAGCCCCACCCGCGCGGCTCCGTAAAAGGAGGAAGCCGCCCGCGCAGCCGGCCGCGAGCTCGCGCTCTCCAGCTCTCCAGCTGCGGCCCCTTTCCGCGCTCGCTCCGGCCCCGGCAGCCAGGCGGTGGGAAGCGCTGAGGCTGCAGAGCCGCCTCTTGAAACTTGCTGGGCGCAGGGGTGGCCGGGTCCGGCCCGAGGGACTTCGGGTGCGGCCAGCATCCCCGGCCTCCCCGATGGCTCGGGCCCCGCGGGGAGCAGAGCTGCAGAGCGTGCGCGGCCACCGCGTCCCCCTGCGAGGTAGGTGCCCCTTCGTCCAGCGTGTGGCTTAATTATGCGACTTTATGCTTTGAAATCTTGCGGCCACAAATTACTTGCAGCCAAAAAAGTGAGAACAAAATAAAAAGGGAAAACAATCTAACGTCTGGAGCACTAAAGGAAACAAATTTCACGCTTCGATTAAATGCCTGCGTTTAAGGCACCCGCAACTTAACTTGCTCAGTTTGCACTTGTGATTTTCAGGGCGGTTGTACAAATATAAATGTCTTTTTTTAAAGAAAAAAAAATCCTGTGGGTTTTTCCCCTGTGAATTTACTGTCGGTGGGTGAAATGATGACAGCGGACTTGGACGCTGGACGCTTGACGGTTGCGGACCCGGGAGACGGCGTGTGTCAGGCGGAGGCCAGGGCGCGCATACGCGCTAGCTGGCTCCCTAAGCATTGTCCAAAGGGGGTGCTTCCTGCCTGGTGTGCTGCCTTTCGGCCCTGGGCTTTTATTTCCTGAAGAGGAATCCAACTGTTGCCTTTCATTCCTTGGGTCACCCGTGATGCCGAACTCATATAAGATGTATAAAAGTAGGTCAAAGGAATATTTTTTGTGTCTGTGAAAAACTTCGGAGTTCTCTTCAGGAAAATAATGTTGGCTTAATTTTACTTGTGGGCTTC
>NW_004524583.1:18400124-18405787 GCF_000260255.1 Octodon degus
GCTTGCCAGGGAAGCGCTTATTCCACTGAGGCATCTCCCCGGCCCCTAAGACCCTTAATATTTCACTTTTTAAAGATATTTAAGACTAACGATTGCCAAACATTACACATGTCAAGGATACTTGATGTTTAAGATAAATGTGTGTTTATCTCTTTTTCGCATGAGATTCTTTCTAGTCTGTCTTTGCAGATGTGCATTTATGGTTTCTGTAGAGCATGTAAATGTAGAGTGCTTGGACCGAGTGCTCAAGTCGATCAATAGGTAGAAGGAAGTTGCTCTGATTCCCTCAGGTCAGCAGGCTTGAGAATGTAACTTCCAGAGGACGTGTTTGTCACATGTAGAGAGCTAAAGGCTGTAGGTAGCCCAGCTGCCTGGACTAGTAGTGCTGGACTTCATGGAATAGAAGTTAAGTGAATGAGATTAGGAGAAAAAAAAATTGTTTCAGGCTGGTCTTAAGTCATTTTATCTTAAATTGTCCGGAGAGTCTAACTGGCTTCCAACTGGCCCTTGGATGTGTAGCGATACCTTGTAGGGTGTGTGCACCATTCCCCCCTAGAGCACCAGGAGAAGGTGCGTTCCATAAGAGGCCCCCATGCTTGCTGAGGAGAACGTAGGGCCCTTAGGGAGTTTATGTGATTTGTGTGAGATTCTCTGGTTTTCAAACCGAGTGGAGACTGAGACTCGGTGTTGTGCTCTGCCCGCAGGGCTGGCATACGTGAGCCAGGCTTGCCGCTGACCGACCTCTTACTCATTAGCTGCTATTCTTTTTAGAGTGTCTTTCTGCTATTTCCAGGGCCCACTTTGTCTTCACAAAATCAACCGGCAATATTTGGGAGTTTATCAACTTTTTTTGTTTGTTTAAGGGCCATTGTTTGTTTCCCAGCCAGTACTTTCAAACATCACGTGCACAAAAAGCTTTTCTGCTGAAGCAGCGTGACCCAAGAGGGCCACACACAGGTGCGCACTCTGGAAGAGCGGCAGAGAGAGTCTTTGGACATAAACATCGCTGTTCACCGCAAAGGACAGGGACAGCTTATTTTCAGTTATGGCGACTAATGAAAGAAAATTGACGTCCAAAGTGATAAGTGATGTTTAGAATCAGCATGTTTGGGTTCATGGTCGTTTGTTGGCTGAATAAAATTTCATGCCTGTCAGTGCCAACAGTTAATCTCTTTAGAGACTATTTTCCCCCGTTGCACTAGACATTGGGATCCCTAAGGCCATGTTGAGCCTACAAATGATGCTTTTTTATTTTTTATTTTTAAATTTTTTATCAGCATGTGTTTTTGGTATGTAATGTTTACATTCTTTGTAAGGAGTTGATCATGTACTCAGCACATCTTGACCCCTGCTTTCATCCTCTCCCTCCTTTCTCCATCTCCCGAGCCCCTTACCGTTTCAGAAGGATCTGTGGCCCTACTTCCTATTATCTATCTTCTAAAAATTATTTTATTGGGCTGACGAGATAGCTCAGAGGACTGAGTGCCTGCTTAGGCAAGCGCAGGGACTGGGGTTCGATCCCTGGCACCTCATGCTGCACTGGCCCTGCTCCCAGGCACGCTGAGCTGGCCACTGAATCCGCGTGTGGTGGTGCACGCCTGTAATCCCAGCACTGGGGAGGCTGCAAACGGGAGGATCAATCACTACAAGTCCGAGCTGTGTAGTGAGACCCTGTGCCAAAAACATAAATTAAAAAAAATTGTTTTGTTAATATGTTTGCAGGATATAATGATTGCACTTACCATGGGGAGTTTGGATACTTTTTTTTTTTTTTGGTGGTACTGGGGATTAAAATCAGGACTTGTGCTTGTGTTCTGCTGAGCTATATCCTTGGCCCTTATCATGGGGAGTTTGTACATGTGCACACACATCACACATATCCTAACTTTCTTTGTCTCCCTCCTCTCCTATGCCCTCTAGCTTCCTGCAATTCTTTTTCCCCTTCCCATTTGCAAAAGCTCTATTTCCATTGTTTTCTTCAGTTTTCTTTTTAAAAATCCCTTTTCCTTTTTTCTTTCCCCCTCCCCTCTTATTTTTCTCAATTGAAAAAAGATCTCCCCACTTCTTATGTATCTTTTATTTTGCTCTTCACTTGCATTTTGGGTGTCTCAAACAAGAGAAACAATGTTATATTTAACTTGCATGTTTGATTTAGTTCATTTCACATTATTGTCTCAAGATTCATCTATTTACCTGCCCATATCTCAGATTTATCATTCTTTAGGGTAGCATAGTACTCCATTGTGTATAAACCACATTTTCTTTATCCAGTAATGGACATATAGACACTTTCAGGATTTAGCTATCATGAGTTATACAGCTATAAACATGGGTATATATGATGTCTTTAATGTCTTTAAGAGACATACCAGAAAGAGGCTAGTTTGGTGAAATGAAACTATCCCATCCTATAATGTTAAAGAAATTGGATCTTTAAAAAAATTTTTTTTACACTATTGTGGGTTGAACTCAAGATCTTTAACACTTAGACACTTAGATACAGCCCATGCTTTGTTAAATTTATTTTGATACAGGGTTCCCCTGTGTTACCCAGGCTGGCCTTGAACTTGTGAATCCTCCTGCTTTGGCCTCCTAGGTAGCTTGGTTTACAGGTACTATGTGTGCTGGGAATTTGACATTTGGTGGACTGTTTCCTTTGGTTATTTTAAATGTCTGTAGGGTGACACTGACACTCAGGCTGGGCTTGCTCATGTGTTTTATAGACCTCTGGTAGGGAGACTGTCCTTTGGCTCCATGTTCTCCTGCTTGCTATGTTGCTTTCCATCATCATCCTTTAGTTTAGGGAAGAAAAGCCCTTTAGGTTGGCCACCAAGTTCCTATTATTAAAAATTCCACCTGGGGGCCAGGGAGATGGCTCAGTGGAATAAGTGCTTCCTTGGCAAGTGCAAGGGCCTGAGTTCAATTCCTGGTTTCGGGAAAAAAAAAAAAAATTCCACCTGTAAATCGTGCTCACATGAATCTGGATGGACCCAAAGGATGTCTAACCCAAAGTAACCTTGCCTGTCAATGATCATCCAGCAGGCTGTTCTCCAGTATTATCACTGTGTGGGAGAAACGGACAAATTACAGGGAAGGCGACTGATTGTGGAAGATCTGTGTTTTCCAGACCAAGTTGTGCTGCCTGATGGATTACCTGGGTATACGTTGGTGTTTGTCATTTGCTCTGTGTCTGACGGGTCACTTCAGCATTGCTGGGCTGTGAATGAACATTTTGGTTGTGGGTGAAAACGAGTAATGAAATTGATTTTTCTGCCCTGGAGGGAGATGTCATATTCTTTAAGATTTTTGTGTTCATTTTCCAGCTGGATAAAGGAAAGAGTTACTCATGAATTTCCTTGTAACTATTCATTATTTTGTGTCAAAGAAGCTTTATGTTTCTAAGAGGCCTGATGAAAAAAAAAAATAGCATTTTAGCATAAGTAGTTCAGCAGAGCCGGCACATTAAGCTGTCAGAAAATCCGCTGCAAACTGCCTTTCACTTGGGTGACAGAGTTAAGACAATACAAAATGTAGTAAAAAACCTTGGTTGACCACCATGAGCATAGTTTTTTTGTTGTTTAACCATTTTCTTAGTAGTTTTCGTTAGTTTAGTATTAATTTGAAGTCTTGTTCAAATTCTTCTAAAATTCACTTTTATTCTGCCTTATAATCTCCAAAATACTGTATCCTTTATTTATTTTTTTAGTGGTACCGGGGATTGAACTCAGGACCCTGCGCCTACCAGGCAAGCACTTATCCCACTGAGCCATCTCCCAGGGCCCAGTATTCTATCACTTAACCTTGATGACATAGACTGTTGCATTTGCCCTTACACAGAGTATTACTCAATGTAAACTCATAAGAATGTATACTGGCCATAGCAATCTTTGGACATACCATTTGCTTATTTATTTATTTATTTATTTATTTATTTTTCTGGTGGCACCAGGGATTGAACTCAGGACCTGGCGCTTGCCAGGCAAGCACTTATCCCACTGAGCTATCTCCCTGGCCCCCTTGCTCATTTATTTTTATGTATTTGGTACAGGGTCTCACTACACAGCTTGGACTTGAAGTGATCCTGCTGTTTTCACCCTCCCCAGTGCTGGGATTACAGCCGTGCGCCACCACGCCTGGACACTGTAGCCAGTTTAGCACGCCTGGGGGCAGGGCTAGTTTGGCATGTGGTGCTGGGGATTGAACCCCAGTCCCTATGCTTGCTTAAGCAACTGTTTGTTCATTTACTGTGCAGGCCATCTTTTTTAAGTTCAAGAAATACACGATTTAATTATCTCCAGATTATATTTTATTATACATAAATGTGATTTAATATGTTAACTTCAATAAGTTTCTCTCAGGACTGGGGATATAGCTCAGTGGCATAGGTGCCTATCTGGCAAATATAAGGTCCTGAGTTCAATCCCTGGTACTGCAAAAAAAAAAAAAATTAAAAATAATTTTTCTCTCAATTGTTATAATGTATTCTGTTTAAATTCTGTTCTTAAAGTACTTGAATGTGTTTTGGTTACATATCTTTTATTGTTGAGCTTTTTTTTTTTTTTTTTTTTTTTTTTGCCGAACCGGGGATTGAACGCAAAACCCTGTGCTTGCCAGGCAAGCGCTTATTCTACTGAGCCATCTCCCCAGCCCCTGAGCTTTTTTTTGAGACAGGGTCTTGCTGTGTAGATCACTAAGCCTTGAACTCAAGCCTAAGTTTGAGCCTAAGGTGGCCTCAAACTCACAGTGACCCTCCTGTTTTGGCCTCCCAGGTGCTGGGATTACAGGCAAGCCCCACTGCACCTGGTGCTGGTTACATACTTGCCTACATTAAATATGATTGAATTTCATAGCAAGAACCGTGCCCTAAAATATGATCACCAAGGAACAGTATTGAAAACACAAGCACAGTGAGTAGGTATATGTGTAGGTGGGCTGAAATAGAAGTGATTTCAGGACGTACTGAGGGAAAAATGCTTCCTAACAGTGCTGTCAGTTCTGGAGGTGCCCTCTGACGGTTACCAGTAACGGAACTACCAACTCCTGTGACCTCTCCTGTATTAAGCCATTCACTCAACCGCAGGGAGTCATTTCCATGTATCTGCAGATGCGTTCCAGCGCCGCCTCTGTTTAAATCAGCGGCTTTGTGTATGAAGGAACGTAAGTACATGCCATCCCTGACTTACCGAAGCTTAATTTAGGATTTTTCAAGTTTAGAATGCTTTGAACACAATACTCATTTGTAGAAACTACAAAATCTTTGAATTTTGACTTTTCCTCAGGCAACTGATGTGTAGCAGGACTCCTTTAGGTTGCTTTTCTTCAGTACCTACGTGGGGGGCGGGGGTTCAGTTTAACTCATGCCCTTGACTTCGTGCAGTCTTGCAATGCAAGTGCATCTTCAGTGGAGGATGAATGAGAAATAGCAGTGCCTTCAAGGAGTCTAGAGTCTTACCTGACCTCTTGTTCTCCGCCCCACCTTTGCCATTTCCAGGAAGGACCCAGCGGACTTCCGATTCAGTAAGCAGGACGCAGTTTATGTCCAAGTGGTTAAGGCATTCTACAAGTGCAAATGCGCTAAGGCATAAGAGCACGTCATTATATATGTGCTCTGTATATTTTATTTTTCCAGGACAGTTCTTTAGGGCACTTTTTTTAAAAAAAAA
>NW_004524583.1:18406687-18407240 GCF_000260255.1 Octodon degus
GACCAGCCCCATGCTGCTGCTTTTAACTCTTTAGGGAAGATATCTAGAAGGGGAACAGCTGGGTCAAATGGAACCTCTAGATTTATTTTTTATTTTTTTAATTTCCTGATTTTATTTTATTTGGGCTGGCTCAGCCTGCCCCGAGGATCAAACTGCGGTCCCCTGTGCCTGCCTTAAGCTTGCCTAAGCAGGCACTTTAGACCGCTGAGTTATCTCGCTGGCCTTCTAGTTTTAATTTTTTGAGGAATCTTTGTACTGATTTCCACTGTGTTTGCACCAGTCTATACTTCCACCAACAATGGAGAAGAATTTCTTTTTCTCCCACAAAGCTACCAGCATTTGTTATCGATTGATTTCTTTTTTTCCAAAGGGACTTTTTTTGGTCTCATTTTTACTATTTTCTTTTTTGGTACTGGGAATTGAACTCTTGGCCTTGTGCTTGCTAGGCAGGCGCTGCACCACTGAGCTACATCCCCAGCCCTCAATTGATTTCTTTCTTTCTTTCTTTTTTTTTTTTTTTGGCGGAACTGGCGATTGAACTCAGGCCCTTGCA
>NW_004524583.1:18407525-18408881 GCF_000260255.1 Octodon degus
TTTGCTAAGCTTGTTCTAAGTAGGTGCTTTAGACCACTGAGCCATCTCACCAGCCCTGAAGTGACTTTTTGTTTGTTTTTGTTTTGGTACTGCCAGGCGGGCACTGTGCTGCTGAGCTATTTCCCCAGCTTTTTTTTTGAGACAGAGGCTCACTGTGTAGTTCTGGCTGGGCTTGAACTCACTTTGTACCACAGGCTGGTCTCAGACTCTCAGCATTCTTCTTGCCTCAAACTCCTGAGTGCTGGAATTACGGATGTATGTGTTTCTGTCTTAATATTTAGACCTTTTATCCATTTCTATCTTAGTTAGGGCTTGGTGAGAAATAGGGGTCTAGGTTCAATTTTCACACGTAGAAAGCCAGTTTCCCCTGCAGCATTTATTAAAGAACCTGTCTTTCTCCCAGGTATTTGGCTCCTTTGTCAAAGATAAGGGAGCTGAGTATGCTTGGGGTTGTTTCTAAATCTTCTGTTCTGTTCCATTAAGGTTTTTATTTCTTCGTTTTTGCCAGTACCACACTGTTTTTATCATGTAGCTTTGTAGTATAGCTTCACATTTGGGATTGTCTTGCTTTTGTTGTCCAGAATTGCTTTTACTATTTCAATGTCTTCTGGCTCCAGAAGAATTTTAGGGTTGTTTTCTCTAGTTCCATGAGGCACTTTGGTACTTTGATTTGGATTGTATTAAATCTGCACACCAATTTTGGAAGTATGACCTTTTTTTTTTATATAATATTCGTTCTGTCTGACCAAGTACAGCAGATATAAGGCCAGTTGTGGTGATGCACACCTGTAATTCAAGCTTCAAGCACTGATTTGTAGACTGAGACAGGAAGATTGCTTGAGTTTGAGTTCAGGGCTGTATTTCTGATATCCTCTTCAATCTCCTCTCTCAGAGTACTGTAGTTTTCTTTTCCTTTTTTTTTTCCCCGCAGAGCTGGGGATTGAACTCAAGTCCTTGCGCTTGCCAGGCAAACACTTACTTTACTGAGCTATCTCCCCAGCCCCAGGACTATAGTTTTCAGTGAAGATCTTTTACTTCTTTTCTTAGATTGATTCCTCAGTAAAGTGTTTCCCTAATTTCTCTCAGTGAGTTTGTTATTTGTGTATAGGGATGCTATTGAGTTTTGAGTGTTGGTTGTATATCCTGTTATACCACCAAATTTGGTTATTGTAAGAGTCTTTCTGTGGAGCTTTTGAGGTCTTTTATGTAGAGATTCATGATACCTGCAAATAATGATAATTTAACTTCTCCCTTTCCTGTCCATATTTTCTTTTTTTTTTAATTTTTTTTAAATTTATTATTTATTTATTTGTGTGTGTGTGGCCAGCTCAGCCCACCAGGAGGCGGGGCTGGCTG
>NW_004524583.1:18409966-18412450 GCF_000260255.1 Octodon degus
GAGACCAGCTCAGCCCACCAGGGGGCAGGGCTGGCTGGCATGTGGTGCTGGGGGATTGAACCGCGGTCCCTGATGCTTTTGCTAAGCTTGTTCTAAGTAAGTGCTTTAGACCACTGAGCCATCTCTCCAGCCCCTTCTAATATAATTTGAAAACTACTTTTTCCCTTGTTGGCTGGTCGGGCCAGGCTGGTCTGGAGTTGCTGAGCCAAGGACAGACCCACCTCCGAAATAACAGCAGGCAGCTGGCATCAGTAAGGTGCGGCATACATGTGCAGTGGGGTTCAGGTGCCCTGGCTGCAGGCAGCCTTCAAAGCAATCTTTTTTTTTTTTTTGAAAGCAATCTTAATGAATGACTTTGTGGCATGGACTCTGAGGGTGACCTTCTGCATAGGTGACTGTAGAAGAGTTGCTGCCGCCTTGAGGCTGTAGGGTTGCCGAGAGCCCCTCACCTGGAGCTGTAGCTCTGGATTCTCACGCATGCTGCCAGCTTGCGCGAGGGCCAGAAGTTACAGCAGAGCCGCTTCTACCTGCAGTGCTGTACTAAGAAAGCTTACCAGGGACCTCTCTGCAGTTACAGTGTCCATGAGCTTGCTTTGTTTAGCACAGAGCCCAGATCGAAGGGCGCCTTCCAAGTTGAGAGGTGAGCACCACTCATCCCTTGACCTGTCTACTCATGTGTTAATCGTCTTTGTTTGTGATTAGAGATTGACAATGTATTTGAATATCTGTTCGTACTAGCCCTGTTGGCGATTCTAGGTCATTTTCACTTTCAGATAAGCTTGTCTAGTTCTAGAAAAACATAATTGCTGGCATGTGATGTGTCCCTGTATTTAATTTTAAAGGGTATTTAATCATAAATGATCAACACTCTTGCAGCTAAGAACAACAGAGTAACAAAGAAGTGAATGAAGTAGAAAACGAGAGTGCCACGCTTTGTATTCCCACCCCTCTGTAATTAATATTTTCACCGATGTCTGCATGTCTTTATGAATATATTTATAAAACCATACCAATGTGTACATTTTTAAAACAAAATATTTGAACACTTTTTAAGAATTCCTCCTGTAACTCATACTTAACAGTATCTTTTATTTTTCTTTATAGCCGTCATTCCAGCCCGTGAGTCTTTGAGAACATTATAATGTCTCTTTGTGCCCCTTCTTGCAAGTTCTCTCAGCTGCTACCTGTTGAAGACATGGATATCAAAAACTCACCTTCCAGCCTTAACTCTCCTGCCTCCTACAACTGTGGTCAATCTGTTCTCCCCCTGGAGCATGGCCCTATATATATCCCTTCCTCCTACGTAGACAGTCGCCATGAATATTCAGCCATGACATTCTATAGCCCTGCTGTAATGAATTACAGCGTTCCCAGCAGTGTCAGTAACCCAGAAGGCGGGCCTGGTCGACAGACCACCAGCCCAGGTGTGTTATGGCCGGCTCCGGGGCACCTCTCTCCTTTAGCAATCCATTGCCAGTCGTCGCTTCTGTATGCAGAGCCTCAGAAGAGTCCTTGGTGTGAAGCAAGATCACTAGAGCACACCTTAGCCGTGAACAGGTAAATCCAGTCTCCTTTCTGAGTGATGACTCACGGCCATCCTTGAGCTCGCTTTGACTTAGAGAGAAGAGGTGTGTTGTACAAGGCATGTGTTAATCATCTAGATTACTTTAAGCACCTAAGACATGCTGCCCTCAATAAAATGTGCTTATATTGGGTGTTGTAGAAACAATTCACTGGGGCTGGAGAGATGGCTCAGTGGTCTAAAGCACCTACTTGAAACAAGCTTGGCAAAGCACAGGGACCGCGGTTCGATCCCCAGCACCACATGCCAGCCAGACCCGCCCCCTGGTGGGCTGAGCTGGCCACACACACACACAATAAATAAATGTAATAAATAAAAATAAATAAATATTAAAAAAAATACAAACAGACAAACATAAAAAAAAAAGAAACAATTCACTAACATGACTACTGTCTTTACACAATAAATGTTGAACCTGCATCAGTTTGACATTGATAAAGGCACTGTATTTGAGTTTGAAAAATAAACTTTTTTCATGTGAGAGTCCTAGGCTGGGTGTATATTTTAGGCCTATAATCTCTGCAGTAGAAAGGCTGAGCCATGAGGATCACTGTGAGTTTGAGGCCAACCCACATTTCTTAGTGAGGTCCTGTCTCAAAAAACAAAACCAAACACTTTCCTCCCCCCTAAAAAAACCCCCCAAAACAAACAAACAAACAAAAAAACCAGCCCAAAACTCCAGCCAGGTTAGAGTCTCACTGTGAAATCATAATTTAGTGTCCATGACAAGTTGTTTCCAGGATAAAAAATAATTATGGCAGTATAAAATTTAAATGAAAAACTAGCCACATGAAACCTTAAAAGAGGGCCGGCCACATAGCTCAGCGGATTAAAGTGCCTGAAAGCAGGCACAGGGGCTGGGGGTTTGATCCAGGGGCCTGCCATCCTGGATGCGCCCGCAG
>NW_004524583.1:18412605-18416880 GCF_000260255.1 Octodon degus
AAAAAAAAAAAAAAAAGAAAGAAAAGAAAACTTAAAAGGTAATTGGTATAAGCTTTTAAAATGATGAGCCGAAATGACTTTTTATAAAGATTGGTGGGAGGGACTGGCGAGATAGCACAGCAGGCTAAGTGCCTACTTAGGCAAGTGTGGGGACTGGGATTTGACCCCTGGCACCACATGCTGTGCTGGCCCCGCCCCAGGTGGGGTGAGCAGGCCACTGAGAACTGGCTGGTGGCACACACCTGTAACCCCAGCGCTGGGGAGGATGAAAACAGGAGGATCACTATGAGTCTGAGCTGTGTAGTGAGATTCTGTACCAAATACATAAAAAAAAAAAAAGATTGGTGGGAAACTACTTAAATGCAGGTTTCTATTGAAACTTCCTGATGTTAAGAAGAATATTTGAATATTTTAAGTGCAAGGTAATATGATAGATTATTTTAGCCTAAGTGTTATAATCTTAATGTCTATGTCTGTAGATGAGGGAGAGATAAACTACTGAGATCAGTGGAATAAATTAGAGCATGTTAGATATTAAAATTCATTACTTTCAAATGTTATCATAAAACTATGAGAAATCAGGGTCTTGATGGTAGAACCACTGGTTGGCATTCATGAGACCCTGAGTTCAATCCCCATCACACAAAAGATAAAACAGAACTTTGAGAAAATAAACAATAGTTTAATTTGTCTTTTCATTTTTGTTTTCTTGAGACAGGGTCTTGCTTTATAATTCAGGCTGGCTCGAATTTACCATATAACCCAGGGTGGCCTCAAATTTACTATAATCATCCTGCCTTAGACTCCAGTGTGCTGGGATTACAGGTGTGCACCAGCAAGGCCTGCTAAATTTTCATTTTAAAAAATGTTTTATTGGGGCTGGGGAGATAGCTCAGCAGTCTAAGTGCCTGCCTGGCAAGCACAAGGACTCAGGTTTGATCCCTGGTACCTCGTGTAGTGCTGGGCCTGCTGAGCTGGCCACTGAAACAGGGTGTGGTAGTACATGACTTTAATCCCAGTACTGGGGAGACTGAGACAGGAGGATTACTATGAGTCTGTGCTACATAGTGAGATCCTGTACCAAATAAATACAAGATTACAAAAAAAAAAATTATAGTTGTTTTTTTTTTTTTTATTTCTTTTTTTTTTTTTCAGAACCAGGGATTGAACTCATGCCCTTGCACTTGCCAGGGAAGCACTTATTCTATTGAGCCATCTCCCTAGCCACCAAAAATTATAAAGTTTTATTTACTTATGGTAAGATAAAATGAGTATTGTAGGTAATTTTTAAGTAATTATTGTGTTAGGGGTAAAGCAACTGCCTAGAAATACAAGGCACTGGGTTTGTTCCCTAGCAGCACAGAATAAATGAATGGGTGAATGCATAGTTAGATAAGTATGTAAGTAAAATTTTATTTTATTTTCGGAACTGGGGATTGAACTCAGACCCTTGCGCTTGCTGGGGAAGTGCTTGTTCCACTGAGCCATCTCCCCGGCCCCCATAAGTAAAATTCTATAAATGAGTAAAAGTAATTTTTTTTAGCCAAGTATAGTGGCACACACCTGTAATCCCAGCACTCTGAGAGGCTGAGGCAGGAAGATTATAAATTCAAGCCCAGTGTGGGTATTTTTGCAAGAGCCTGTCTCAAAAATAGTAAGGATTTTTTTTTCTCCGAATGCCTTCAGGGCAGGTTTGGCTGGCTTGAGTTCTGGGGATCGAACCACAGCAACCTGAGCCTGACTGCTTTGTTGAAGCAGCCACTTGAAGAACTGAGCTAAGGGGCAGGCCCCCTTCAAACATAATAATAAAAAAACAGGGCTGGCCATGTAGCTCAGAATGCAGGTCCTGAGTTCAATCCCTGGTGCTGCAAAAAATTAAAATGTTGGAGCAAAGTAAGCCATGGGAAAATTACCTTAATTTGTAATTTAGTAATACCTCTATCGTTCGCTTTTCATAGGAAACCCCTAGCAAAATTGGGGACCCCTTAGGTGTGCTTTGGGCCCCCTGGTGCTCTGGACTCGGCTCTGCACTCCTCCCTGGAGCCTCGTGACCCCTTCCCTCCACTCCCTCTGGCACTTTCTCAGTGCACGAGATGGGCACAAGTGCGCCTACCCTTGTGTTTATTCCCCACCCATGGCTTGCTCTGGCCTGCTGTCAGTCACAATGGCTTTGCTCTACCATATTTCTTAAAATATATTTGTTAGAGCACTGAAGGGCCAAATGAGTCGTAAGTTAGACAGTGTTTGCGCCATTCGTTTCCATTTCATCCTTTCACAGTGGATATTGTCTTTGCCTCCCAGGGAGACGCTGAAAAGGAAGATGAGCGCAGGCAGTTGCGCCAGCCCCGTTACCAGTCCAGCGTCCAAGAGGGACGCTCACTTCTGCGCAGTCTGCAGCGACTACGCGTCTGGCTATCACTATGGAGTCTGGTCGTGCGAAGGATGTAAGGCCTTTTTTAAAAGAAGCATTCAAGGTAAGAGAGCTGCTCTCTTTCAGGTTAAGTGTTTCATGCTTTCATTTCAAGTTAAACTGCGTCTTTAGTTTCCCACTTTTGCTTTCAACAGTTTAACAGAGATGACCTGGTAGAGATTTCACCGCTGGCCTATTTGGTACATTTTGTGTATCTGACAGAGAGGTCAGAAGAGCATGTGTTTGGGAATGAGTAGAACAGCTGGGGTGCTGGATTGTCTCAAGCACAGAGCTGTCTCTTTAATTGCGTGGTTTTTACCCCCAACCTGAAGACTAGACAGCTAAGTCACCTTTGCCCACTAGCATTTGGGGAGATGTCTAGTTACAACTTTAGGAAGACACCACTTGGAAAAAAATGTGTACTTGTTAGGAGTTGCAAAGATTATTTCTTCATTTGACTGCAGTTTAGTATAGGGCATGCCCCCCAGTCCTGATGGTGTGCTGGCTCCTCGGGGAAAGAAAATTACTACATTCTGTGGAAATGGTCACAAATCAGGAATTCAACGGCAGGATCTTCCCTCCAAAACACTCTTGTTTTTTGGTCTAGGATTGCACTGTTTTCCTAACCTCCAAATTCCTTCTGGACTAAGGTTTATTATTTTTTGTTTGTTTGTTTTTTAAATCACTTCCTGAGTTCACTTTTAAGTGAATGTCTGGCTTCAAGGCCAGTCCGCCAAGCATGGGTCCTTGCTACCTCTCCCTCCCTTACCAAGCCCGGGGACACTTTCTTACTGGCTTGTGTTCTTTTCCGTCTCACTTATAACATGTCCCTCGTAACTTACCTTTCTTAGGCAACATCCTATTTCTATCTGTTCCCTCCCCTGTTCTACCAGAGCCTGAGACTCATGTTCTTAATTAGTTAAAAACAGCAACTTTACAGGAGTTTGTAGCATGCGGATAGCTATATGATCATCATATAGATTAGAAGGCTGGTCCAGGTCCCTGCTATCTACTAGGACAAGTCAGATTTTCTGAGATTCAGAACTTAATTTTTGGTGTGATTCTTGAGCTCGTCATCCTGCTGAGGTTTCAGACTTTTAGCTCTGAAGGAAATTTTGACTTTCTAAAACTAGCCATATCCTAAAAAGAGACTCTTTTTTTCCTGCTTGCTGTAGTAGTCATCTGTCTGCTTAAAATATCTTTGGACCTTGAGACTATAGCTGATTATAATTGAAATTTAGTTTTCCTGATGTTATTTGTTGCTACTGCATCAGTCAGGAATGTCAGATTCTTTTTTCAGTTTTTTAAAATTTGTATATGTACCCAGTGCATAATGATTAATTCCTCATGGGGAATTATCACCTGTGCTTAACATATCATAATTCTTTTTAATTCTTTTTTCCTCTGCTCTCCCACTACCTCTACAAAAAATCTGTCTTCTTGTTTCCTATTATCTCTTATTTTGCTCTTCAGTAATATTTTGTGCTTCCTTTTTTAATGTATTTAGCACGGGGTCTACAGGGTCTCACTTCACGGCTCGGAGCTGTAGTGATCCTCCTGTTTCCAGCCTCCCAGGTGCTGGGGTTACAGGCACGCAACACCACACCCGGTCTTGGGGCTTCTCGTATAGAGCACGTGATATCTAAGCTGTGTGATTTAGCTCAGTAACATTGTGATCTCCAGGTACGTCCATGGACCTACAAATACTCGAGCTTATCCTTCTTTACAGCACAGCATTGCTTCATTGGGTATAAATACTATATTCTTTACTTATTCATTGGTCAGTGGACATACAGGCTACTTGGAAGTTTTAGCTATTAAGAATTTCCCCACTAAAAAAAAAAAAAAAAATTGCAGTACTGGGG
>NW_004524583.1:18417996-18419086 GCF_000260255.1 Octodon degus
ATATACAACAAAAGTAAAGATTACGGTTTATACACTGTATCATCTTCACAGTAGGTTCTTGGACAAAAAGATTCTCTTACAAAGGATAAACAGATGATAGCACGAAACTTTTCAATGAATAAGAGAAACTAATAGTGTAAATAAAATAGCATATATCTTTTTTTTTGGTACTGGGGCTCAAACTCAGGACCTTGTACTTGCCAGGCAGTCGCTTATCCCGCTGAGCTATTTCCCTGGCCCCAAATAGCATATATCTTAAAATATTCTTGAAGCAGCAAAATAGATAATTTGGCGAGTTATTTGAACTTCTCCCTACTTTCTATTTACCTGTCTTCTATTTTGCATTTTATTCGTGTGTATGTATGTATGTATGTATGTGTATATGTATTTGAATTTGTTATCTAAGAGAAACCATGTGCTATTTTTTTTGTTTTTGTTTTTTTTGTTTTTTTTTTTTTTGGCTGGCTCAGCCCATCCGGAGGGCAGGGCTGGCGTAGCACGTGGTGCAGTGAATTGAACCTCAGTCCCCTGCGCCTGCCTAAGCTTGCCTAAGACTGCCGAGCTACCTCGCCAGCCCCCCGTGTGTTATTTGAGCTTACACACCTGACTTGCTTCACTTAACATTATGTTCTCCAGTTGGGTCGGTTTGGCTACGAATGCCTCAGATGTATCGTTCGTAATGGCAGAGTGGGGTTGGTACCTTGAATCCAGAACTTCATTCCATGATTCTGATCACAAACCGAGATGTGGGATAATGGAATCCAGTTAGGCTCGGTTCAGTGTTGGTCTTATGGGAAATCTGATTTGGTTCTCACCCACTTTGATTTGTGACTGGAATCATGGCGCAAACTGAGTTTGTAAACCACGGCACCACTGTTGCATCTTTTTGTGTATAAATACCATGTTTTCTTTTTCTGTTCATCTGTTAATGGACACACATGCACTATCTCCAAGTTCTAGCTATTATAAATTGTGATGCTGTGCACACGAGTGTGCATGCATTCCTGTAACATGATTGTAACTCTCTAATGACTATACCTAGAAGGAGGATAGCTGGGTCAAGTGGAATTTCTATTTTTAGGTTTTTTTT
>NW_004524583.1:18420308-18421110 GCF_000260255.1 Octodon degus
AGTGTTGTGGGGATCGAACTACAGCAACCTGAGGCTGACAGCTTTGTGGAAGCAGCCACTTAAACAACTGAGCTAAGGCCAGGCCCCCGACATACGGGTGTAGACTGAAACCTCAGTGTGTGCAGATGCAAATTTCCCAGTACCATTGATTAAAGAGGCTATATGCTCAGTTCTTTAGAATGGTCTCAAATAGGCCAGGATGGTACACTTTAACTTGGGAAATGGATTGAATTTACCACTTGTTTTTAAAAATTCATAATGAAAGTAAAGTTGCTTGCCAACTTACTCTGTAAGCTGTTTGACCATGTCTGATTGCAGTTCTTGTCCCCTTCATGGTACAAGTGCACCGTTGGCTGGGTGGTGCAGGGCGTGGCATCAGCATGGCTTTGTTGCATCCAAACACTGAGCTGTCATCAGAATGACAGACCTGCTTTTATCCTCTGGACTGTGAGTCATGGAGGACGGGGACACCGGGAAAGGATTTTATCACTTTTGGTCCAGATGAAGGCACGGCTTAATCTTTAAAGCTTGTCCTTGACCTTTTGTCATCATTACTATTGAAATTCATTTAATAAACCATTCATTGAGCACTGTGCTGGGCTCTAGAATCCAGTGGTGAGCAAGGCACGACGTTGTGCGTCTTGATCACTGCTGGCTCGCCAGCAGTTCTTTGAATGATTTTTTAAAAATTTTAATTATTTTATTTTATTTGTGTGTGTGTGTGTGTGTGTGTGTGTGTGTGTGGCCAGCTCAGCCCACCAGGGTGCAGGGCTGGCTGGCATGTGGTGCTGGGGGATTGAAC
>NW_004524583.1:18422810-18425363 GCF_000260255.1 Octodon degus
TTTTGACCCCATTTTAAAGGGTAAATTTATCCTTTAAAATAAACTTAGAAAATAGAAATGAAGGGGCTGGGGAGATAGCTCAGTAGAATAAGTGCTGGCCTGGCAAGCGCACGCAAGGGCCTGAGTTTAATCCTTGGTTCCACAAAAAAATAAAATAAAATAAAAATGAACTTCTGGTACTTCTTTAAATGTTTATTGTTATAGAGGTCTTTATAAAGCCAAGAAAGATAATATCGTGTATCATTTTTGGAATTTTTAGAAAGTACTTATATGATTGCTCCTGCTTTCATATATTTATGAAATTATTTTAGGATTACATTTATCTTTTAAATAGAAAGCATTATGTTCACAACTACAGCAGAATTTTTTTTTTTTTTCTTTTGGTGGAATCAGGGATTGAACTCAGGCCCTTGCACTTGCCGAGCAAGAGCTTATTCTACTGAGCTATCCCCTGGCCCCAAGGAAATTTTTTTTATTGGTTCTCACAAATGTAATTTCTTTTTATATAGGATAAATGGAGATTAGAAACAATAGCAAGATAATTGTCTATTCCTTTAAAAATCCTGTAACACACCCTCTATTACCTTCTACCCTTGGTGTGGATAGAACCTGTGCACGTGCTGAGGCCCCGCCCTTGGGTAGGTTGTGCTGCATAGCAAATGGCATTGGGAGAGTCAGTCCTGGAATGTGTTAAGATCGTGTGAGACTCTGTCAGACCCTACTGGGGAGAGAATGGGAGCACAGAGACGCATTCCTCGTGGCTATAAGAAAGCAGAATCATGCTTCAGACCTCCTGTGGACTAAGAGCTATGGACAGCCGAGTGCAGCCAGCAACTGGCAAGAAGGGGAGCCTTCAGTCCTGCAGCTGCAAGCATTGATTTTGTCAACAACATCAAAAAATGTGGCAGCTCCTGAGCTTTAGACGAGAGTACCCCACAGCCCACCCCTTCATCACAGCCTGGGAGACCCTCAGTGTATGTGCAGCTCAGCTCTGCCTCACTTCTGCCTTATGGAAATGATGAGATAATTGTTTTGGTTTTAGTTGCTAAGTTTTAAAAAAAAATTGTTATGTAGTATAGGAACTAAAACAATAATCTTGAGATTATTGGACTAAACCTTTTATTTTTTTCACTTGTAAAATAGGGATCAGAGTTCTTTATGGAAAAATTATGTAATTTAGGTGAAATGTTGATGAAAAGTACCTGGAAATTAGTAGGTAGTCAGATGTGTTGGTGTGCTGGCTTGGGCAGGCGTTTCGCTTCTGTACTGGCACTGGGGAAGGTCGCCTCACCAGGAGAGTGCTGTTTCCATCTTTGGGAACAGGTCTCTTAACTACCCTAGAACTTCATAGTCTTTTTGCTGTGTAGATCTCAAGTCAGTTCAACTCAGGACACAGTGACAAAACTCACAAATAACTGAGTTATAATTTTTGTTTTGTTGAACAAATATTGTTGTAACCTGCCTAAACTTGTTCGAATTAGGGCTGGCCAGATAGCTCAGTGGATTAAAGCACCTACTAAGGCAGACGCAGGGACCAGGGTTCGATCCCCAGTGTGCCACGCCAGTCCTGCCCCCAGGAGTGAGCTGAGGATGCTACTGAGACTAGTTGTGGTGGCGCGCGACTGTAATTCCAGTGCCTGGGAGGCTGAAAACAGGAGGATCACGACGAGTCCGACCTATCTAGTGAGACCTTGTACTAAATACATTAAACAGGGTTGTTCAGGGGGCCGGGGAGATGGCTCAGTAGAGTAAGTGCTTCCCTGGCAAGCACAAGGACCTGAGTTCAATCCCTGGTTCCGCCAAAAGAACACACACAAAAAGGTTGTTCAAATTATAAATTTTGATCATGACCCAAACATGAAAACGTGCGTTTTGAAGAATGTTCTTTAAAATCTGGTGAGGTCCAAGTATGGTGGTTGTCTCAGTTACTCTTCTCGTTGCTGGAACAAATACCCGACACCCAAAATGAAGGAAGGAAAGGTTTGTTCAGCTCACAGTTATTGGCAGTTTCAGTCCATATTCAGCTGGCTCCAAGGCAGAGTGGCACAAGGCCAAGAGCAACCTTTCATGGTGACAGCAAAGATCAGAGAGCAAAGGGAGTGGCAGCAACTCAGGCAGCCAGCTAGCCTCTCTCTCCTCCTTACATTGTACTGCAGATTACCTGCACCAGGCAGGTGCGGCATCCATCCCTACAGTAATCAATCACAAACTCCATTAGCCACCCTGTGACTGCATGAGGCTTTGTGGGAAACCTATACACAAACCACAGCATTCCGTCCCTTTACCCCCAGACTCATGTGTGTCACTTTATGCAAAGGACATTTTAGTCCATCTCTAAGAGTTGCCCAAGTCCCACAGTTTCAGCATTGTTGAGTCCAAGTTCCAAGTCTCCTCCAAGATCCAAGGCAAACTCCTGTGAGCCCCTGTACAAATGAAAAGTTAAACACTTCCAACATTCATTGGCACAAGATATGCATTACCTTTCCAAAGCTTATACACAGCAGGATACCAAGCATTGGGACCAAAGTAAGTCCAAAATCCAGCAGGGCAAAC
>NW_004524583.1:18429536-18431073 GCF_000260255.1 Octodon degus
TGATTGGTATTGATTATTTACTTGTATTTATGTGAATAAGTAGCTATATTTTTAGAGAGTCAATGGAAAGATATATTTTTAATGTGGACTTCAAATGTGCATACGGGCTGGATGTGGTGGTGCATGCCTGTAATCCTACCACTTGGGAGGCTGAGGCAGGAGGATCGTTGGGAGTTTGAGGCCGGCCTGCACTTCAAAGTGAGCTCAAGGCCAGCCTGAACTGCGCAGTGAGACCCTGTCTCAAAAGGACAAACAACCACAACAAGAACAACAGTTACAAAATATGGATATGCAGTAATGAATCTTTTTTCTGTGATCATCTAAGAGTTGCCAACATTATATTCTTATCCTCTAAAATTTAACATACATTTCCTATATAGCCACAGTATAGCTGTCCAAATTGGGGAATTAAATCGATCCCTTACTGGTATTGAATCCTTGGCCTCCATCCAAGTTTTACCAGTTTTCCCGACATAGCACAGGGTTCAGCTTAGGAGCAGACTTTGCATTTACTTCCATCTCTAGTCTCTCTGTAGAATCATTCCTCAGTCCTTCCTAAATTGTCATCATAATGCTTTGGAAGACTTGGGTCTGGTATTTTGCAGATTGCTCTTTACTCTTAGTTTGTCTGATGTTTCGTCATCATCAGACCTGGTTTACACGTTATTGGCAGGAATGTCACAGGACTGTGGTCCTCTCATTAGCTTTGTTCATGTGATGCATGATTTTAATTATGTCTTAGATGTTGACTATCTTCTATTCTGAAAAAAATGTATTTTTCCCTTAGTAATTAATGAGTATTTTTGTTTGGAAATCCCTTGAGACTGTAAATATCCTATTCCTTATTAAACTTGTAGTAATTTAACTTATATCAGAATAACTTACAGCTTCCTGTTTTCTGCAAGGGCTTGTTGTCTTTAGTGTCATAGTTTGTTCGACGTCTACATATCAGTAGAAGATGGCCAGTGGAAGCTCTGTTTTTTGACATGTTCCTGTTATTCTTTGGGCACTTTTTCACTTCCTGCAAATGATGTTTCAGATGTATCTTGTGTATTTCCTGTCTTAGTCCTGGAATGAGCTATTGCTCCTTGAAGCCTTCTCAGTGGAGAATGGTATTTATAAACCAAGATCTGAGTCCTAGTTTTCTCATTGCTCTTGCAATACTCCTGCTCTTAGGTCCTCTTGGGGTTATAGTTAGGTAATAATTTTATGCATGTACACATACATATATTTATATATGCTTTTGAAGACTTGGGTCAGATATTTTGCATACATGCACCTATGTTTCTATAGCTATGTATTGAAAAGTGGCATTACTGATTATAATTTAATACCCAACGCTTTTTTTCTAACTTTTTCCTTTCCCATACTTTTTTTTTTTTTTTGGTGGTACTAGGGATTAAACTGGGATCTTGTGCTTGCCAAGCAGGCGCTTATGCCATTGAGCTATTTCCCCTGCATGTATATTTGTTTTTATTTATTTATTTATTTATCTATTTATTTGGTACATGTCTCACTATGCAGCTCAGACTCATAC
>NW_004524583.1:18432153-18433786 GCF_000260255.1 Octodon degus
GAGCCATCTCACCAGCCCCTGTGTTAAAATTTAGAAAAGGCTGGGGATATAGTTGAGTGCTCCAGACATTCAATTAAAACACAAAATATAGGAGAGAAATTTAATGAATAGAAGAAAATATCAAAATACCTTAATAAAATCAGTGCCTATTAGAGATTTTTTTTTTCTTTTTTCTTTTTGAGACAGGTCTTGCTGTGCAGTTCAGGCTGGCCTCGAATTCATTACATAGTCCAGGCTGCCCTCAAACATCTGGGGAACCTCCTGCCTCAGCTTCCTGAGTGTTGGGATTACAAGCTGCCACCACCACACCCAGCCCTAGAGAAGTTATACATATATATTTATTTATTTATTTTTATCTTTCACTCTTTATTCGCCCGGGTAGCACCAATTCCATGTGCACATTCGAGCCATTCTTTCTCAAAAGCATGGCATCGAGAAGCAATTCTGTGGGGCTATTCAGAACTTTGGATCATCATGTGACAATCTAAACTAATGCCCAGTCTTTTCTGTACATCAGAGAAAGGCATGACATCACACAGAAGTGCCCTTGTCTCCTTCCCGGGCTGCCACTTCCGAACCTATAGTTTATTTGTGAAACAAATTAAAGAAGTCAGTCCAGGGGGAGGTCAGGGGGTTCTTCCTCATCTGAGTCAAACTCAACGTTTTCATCTTTTATCCATCGACCTTCCCCATCTGGGATCCATCCAGAGCTTCAAAGGGTGAGGTAATACCCAGGGCTCGTCTTCTTGTGGGACTCATGGGTGCAGGATCTGAGGCAGCTGCTGATTCCTTAGCCTGTGGGCCAGGCCTAGGCTCAGGTTCCCTATTGATCTTTTCACTCTGGAGTTCAATCTCTTGGGCTGGCAAAGGGGAACAGGAGACAGAGGAACCAGGGGCTTCTGGTCTGTGCTTCCGGCAGCAGCAACTGTTACAGTGGGGAGCTCTGTGCAGTGCACTCTGGGTGAGTAAGTCTGGGTTAAGTCTGGGTTAGCAGAGGAACCTCAGATTTGGTCTCCTCCCCCTTCGAATCATTTTGTGGTCTTGGATTTTGCCCCATTTCCTTTTCTGGCTGCTTCTTACCATAGAAAGCTGCAGGCTAGATAAATGCTTCGTGCCTCCACGGTGGGCGGTCAGCATGGCCAGTGTGTCTAGTACAGGTCGATGAGGACAGATGGCACAAGCAAAGCGTGCATCCCGCAGCATCAGCGCTTCATCTTCTGGGATATAACTGGCCAGCAAGTCCCAACTCTTCATTTTCTGAGCACATAGAGCTGACTCCAATCGTCTCCTTCCTTCTTGAAAGACATCACGACTTTGAATCCCAGAAATGATACATTCTCTCTGGCTGACCTTGCAACTCCTTCGGGCCAAGAAGTTGTATTTTGAAATAAAAGATCTGACTTGTATTTTAACAAAAGAAAAGGAGCCTGAGAGAAGCCTGGAAAGCCTTGCCGTATTTCACATCCATTTTCTTTGCTAACTGACGATGGAGTTGCGCAAATTTAAAAGATTGTGAGGGCTGATTTAAGTTGGAGTCACTTTTCTGATTTCCTTTTTCCTGTGCTAACACACACGTAGAGTTCTGTACACCATAGCTATCCAGTTTAAAGAATAACACAAAGCAAACTCCTAT
>NW_004524583.1:18435281-18441734 GCF_000260255.1 Octodon degus
GCAGATTTTCACTGTACCCAGTAATTGTGTCTAGCCTTTACTCTTCAGTATTTTCTTGCTGAAAGATACTGCTGAGGTATTGTGCAGGTGTATACCTAAAAACTCAGATATTTATAAAGTATTTATATTGGTTTGAAGATCCTATAAATCATCATGGGGAAAAGATGTATCAAAATAAATGGAAGTCACTTCAGAAACAAACAAGTCCATTTCAGTTAAATTGTTTAAAGCAAAAAAAAAAAAAAAAATAGAAAGAAAGAAAGAAAGAAAGAAAGATGCCAAAATACCTATTCAAATTATTTTCCAACTATTATAATTGTTATTTCCTAAATCTCAGACCTATTAGTTCTCATCTTATTTCTTACCAATGTCCAACCCAGGGCTGAAGGTATAGCTCAGCAGTGCAGTACCTGCCTGGCAAGTGCAAGTTTCTGAATTTGATTTCTGGTACCAAAACCAAAACAAAAATATCCAATCTGGACAGCCTCTCTCATTTGCCCAAGTGCAGTGGATACTCACCTCGTCTCCTGGCCTCCATCCATTTTGCTGCCTCTAATTCATTCTCCATACTGTGTCTGAAGTAATAATTTTTGAAATATAAATTTCATCTTTCCTACGTGCAAGAATTAAAAGTCACATTGTCACAGAGAGTGACATGTAACAAACAACTTCAAAGTCTGAATGTCCCCTGAGCATTAGATTTTGTACTTGGGGGTCTATGAGCTGGTGAGGGTAGCTCTACCTCAGGAGACCTGGCTCTGGCCTTGGGTCGAGTTCTGGTCTCTTCCGGATGCCTTCACGTTCTCCTGGCTTGGCAGCTGCCTTAAGGGGTTCACTAGGCCAAGGCAATGGTTAGTATTGTCTGCTAACCCTTCCTTTAGTTTGCAGAAGTCTCGTGGCCAAGGCCAACACCACACGAGGAAACATACCGCACAGCAACAGTGCTGAGCGCGGGGTAGAGTTGAGAACCTTACCGTCAAGCGGCAGTACTTTCTGTTCTTACAGAGATAGCTATTTTTTTTTTGTTTTCCCTCCCTTTATGTTGCTAATTTTAAATTATTTTTAATTCTCTTATTTGACTGAATTCTCACATTGTATTAAACTCCAAAGAGGAATATATGTAAAAGAATATGAACAGTCGAATTTGATAATATACAACTCTAAGTTCTGTGATTCGGAGCAATTTAATTTTGTGTGTTTCTATATCCAAATGAGAGTATTTCTAAATGTATCTCTTGGAACTCTAGGAGCATGGAGGCAATAACCTGTTAGCCAAAAAATAAGGTGTTGAACTATTCTTAGGTCCCCTTTATTCATTTTCAAGGTGACAATATGGTTAACTTTGGCATTTGCTGCCTGTATCTCTCAACTAGGTGAAGAAGAGATTTAACAGAATGGTTGAGTAACAGCCTCTCTCTTTGTTTGTTTTGTTTTGCTCTGTTGTAGGACATAATGATTATATTTGTCCTGCTACGAATCAGTGTACCATAGATAAGAACCGGCGTAAAAGCTGCCAGGCCTGCCGACTTCGAAAGTGCTACGAAGTAGGAATGGTGAAGTGTGGTGAGTGTTTGCTCTGCTGTATAGGGCCTGCCGAGAGCTGTGTAACTTGGGTGAGGGGAGATTTAGGATGTGGCTGTTGTCTTCAAGTGTCTGTATGCGGTCACATTGCATTGAGTTACTTCCTGTGGCCGCAGCTGACAGAGGTGGGGTGAGTAGGAGCGAGCCACTGGAGGCCGACTTCTGTCGGTGCAGGCGAGACATTCATTCAGTTCAAGTTGTCTAGCAAACGCATAGGGGACAGCCATCCTGCCTGGGACCTAGAAAGGTCCCGTGTGAGGATGAAATCCTGTTCCACAGTGTAAATGTCCGTGATTAAAGCTCATGAGTAGGATAGCTTGTGGGTTGCTTGGCTAGAAATGGGAAAGACTTTGATGCCCTCTTCTGCTACTAGCCTTCTACAAATGGAAAAAGTATGAGTCAGAGACGTGGTAGAACTGTGAAGAGTACAGAGCACATAGACTTTGCTCTCGTATAGTATATGTTTCATATCCACGTGTATTTGACACATAAGATACACACGTACATACCATATATTTTATACATAAACATACATATAGGGAAACACTGGCCCTTTAGTATAAGAATGGACAGAGGTATCCACATCTTGCCCTTTCTCCTTGGTTAGTTTTTGGTTCATTTGTCTGTTTATACCTTCACAGGGGCTCTCTGCCTGTGCTTTCCTTCCACTAGCCAATATTTTGTTTTTGATTAATGATAGCTTCTTTGTAACCTTTAGAAAAATTTCAAGCCCGCTTTTTCTCCCTTACCATCTCTTAGTAGCTCTGCTGTTTAAACATTCTTGAGCCCTTTGTCTCTGTGTAGGACAGATGAGAACTTTTACCTACTTCAGGAGCCCAGTTGAAGTTCTCTTAATGTGCTGGTGTCATGACCATTCTCTTTTTCTCTGTGGAACATCCTGCCTGCTACATTTGGGATCCTGAGTGCTCCCCAGAGGTCAGGAGCTCGAGGCCTGCTCCTGGAGTGGTGCTGTTGGGGTGATGGAGCTTCAGGACATGGGGCTGAGCGGGAAGTCTTAGGTCCTTAGGGGTGTGCCTTAGGAGGAGCTTTAGAATGTTGTTTTCTTCTTTTTTACTTCCTGCCATGAGGTGAGAAGTTTTGCTCTCTACCCCTGCCATGTGCTCCGCAACATAGGTGCTTGTGCAGAGGCCTGAAAGGAGTGGCTCTCCCTGGTCATGCGCTGTGACCGCTGAAACTCTGAGCCAAAATAACCTTTTTTTCCTCTATGAGGTAACTGTCTTAGGTATTTGTTACAGTGACAGCAGGCTGACCAATATACTGCAGATGCCTGTGACCTCACAGTGTGTATTGAGTACTCTCTAGAACACTTGAGTATTTCTGCCCTCACCACTTCAGTTAAATCCTGAATGTAATCCAGTAGGTTTTCCCCCATACCTTTTTGTGATTATTGCAATTATTATATTATATAATTTAATTTGAGTTTCTGTAAACACATGAAATGTTATTATAAAATACAGCTATTTTCATGAAAGCTTAGTTGGAAGTTCTGAATAAAACTCTAAAGGACTAATAGCTGTTGAGTTAGGTATGGGTGAGATTGAGGGGGAAATTGTAAAGATGATTGTATGTGTGCTTTTGAAAAACGATTTCCAGTTTTGTGTGAGGGTGAGGGTGCGTGTGTTTGTACTTGGATCTACATACTGTTTGCACAGCTGTGGTCCTTGCAGGGCAGCACTCATGGGAGGAAGGTGCTGAGAGTTGGATTCTTGTAGACGCATCTTGTTTTTTTGTTCACTTTTTGCTAAGTGACTGTGGTCAAACTACTGAAGCTCTCTGGCTCTTGCTTTCTTACATCCAAAACAGCTTTCTGCTCCATTGGACTTTATGAGGAATAAAAATGAAGAACTATCAAAGACTAGACACAGTGTCCCTGTCTCCATCTTAGTTTTTTTTCTTTCTCTCCCTTGTAGAAGAGCTCACATGAGTTATGACTTTGATAAAATGCATCTTCACAAGAGAAGAGAGTTAAACAGTCTCTAAGGGCAAAGGAACTAAGGCAAAGGGTTGAATCTCACCAGAGTCACTGGGTAGGCTCTCTTAGGAAAAGTAGTGCATTCCCCTTGGAGTTACAGGAGACATGATATGAGTTGATTTATGTACAGTTAAATACTTAGCCCTTTGGTGACCACAGTGAAAGACCATTAGATCTTTTTTTTTTTTAATTAGTTGCTTTTTTTATTATTATTTATTTATTTTTATTTATTACATTTATTTATTGTGTGTGTGTGGCCAGCTCAGCCCACCAGGGGGCGCGGCTGGCTGGCATGTGGTGCTGGGGATTGAACCGTGGTCCCTGTGCTTTGCCAAGCTTGTTTCAAGTAGGTGCTTTAGACCACTGAGCCATCTCTCCAGCCCCAGACCATTAGATTTTACTGTTGTTCTCCTCCCTTCCACTTTCTTTGTCTACCCTCCCCTAAAACCTATCCACATTCTTCTTTCTGTTCGGTTTGGGCGTGTAAAGGATTTTTGCCTGCATTCTGGATACTCCTGCAACCCTCTTTATTCACAAATTATGTCTCTTTTGTTATTTTTTCTTCTGTATTTCTGTGTATAGATGGAAGATATTCGGATAATTGTATTGCCAATCTCTGTTGGTCATTTTTTAAAATTCTTTTTGATACTGGGGATTGAACTCAGGACCTTGTACTTGCCAGGCAGGTGCTTAAGTCGCTGAGCTATCTCCCTGGCCCTCTTCTATATTTCTGATCCTCTCTTTTCTGCTGAAGTATTGATGTGGTTGCTTAAATGGTATGAGGACCATATAAAGATACTCTTTAGTGTGCATAGCCAAGAAAACAGTTGGACTAGCCCCATGTTTGGTCTCTATCCCTGGGTTGGTGTCTTGGTTACTTTTCACTCATTGTAGAGACAAAATATCCAACACCCAAAATTAGGGAAGGAAAGGTTTATTTGGTTCACAGTTTGTGGAGGTTTCAGTCCAATCTCAGTTGGCTCCCAGCCAGACTGGCACATGACAGAGGGCAGCAGTTTATGGCAGCAGAAAACAGCAAAATACCAGGAGCAAATGGGACGAGTAGTGACAGCAATGGCAACAGAGAGCAAGTCTGTCTCCCTTATGTTGCATTCAGGCTGTATGCCCCAGGCAGGGTGTAGCACTCACATCCATAATCCCAGCAGCACTCACCCCCATAATCCCAGCACTGGATTGTGAAATTAATTAATCCAGAAGTCTACTCTATAACTGCATGAGGCTTGTGGGGGACATTTAGACAGAAACTGTAATGTTCTGCCCCTGAACCCCCCAAGATTCATATACATTCCTTTATGTAAAAGGCATTTCAATCAATTTCTAAGAGTTGCCAAAATCCTAACAGTTTCAGCATTACTGAAAAGTCTAAGTCCCAGTTTCCTCTGAGATCTAAGGCAAACTTTTAGCTGTGGGCCCCTGTACAAATGAAAAGGAAGTTAAACACTTCCAACATTCAACAGCACAAGAAAAACATAACCATTCCAAAAGGTACAAAGAAGGGGAGAGAAAACATTGGGACCAATGGAAATCCAAAATCCAGAAGGGTGAACATTTTAAGTCCTGTAGTTCCATGTGAAACATCTGAAGCAATCTGTGGCAAATTGCAGCTCTGCCCTTATGGCACTCTTTGGTGGTAGCTCCCGTGGCTTCTCTTTTAGGCCGGCCTTGCTCCCTTGCAGTTTCCTTTAGATGATCCAAGTTCCTGGATTTTGCAAACTTCTGAGGTTTCCACTGCACATTAAGTTTCTCACTCTCTGCTACACACACTGCCCTCTCAGGGGCACACTGCCTGGCCTCCCAGGCCTTCTACAATTGAGGTGGAAGCCTTTTTAACCTCAGAACTCCTGCATTCTGCCTGTGCCTGAAAGCAGCACCACGGTCTGCTGCCAGCTGGAGCAGTAGCCAGGCTTTCTACTCTTGGCTGTAGGGGCTGAGTGCCTGGATCTCTGAGCACTCTGAACCTGCTTCTGAGGAACAGATTCTCCATGCCAGCGCCATTCTGGAACCTGGTGTGGCCGCTGCTGCCATTCTGGAGCATGGGGCTCTGCGGCTTTCTTCCCAACACAAAGTCCCACACCTTTGCAGTGCTGAGGCTGCAAAGGGAGGGTGGAGACCTTCTGCCTCCAGTGATGCCCTCAGGCCATCCTCTCCATTCTCTTGTTCCCTCCTGGCAGTGGAGAGCCTCTCAGCTCTGTTTTTATAGTTCATAGCTTTATTGGCACTTCCTTTCTGACCAAACTCACATTTTAGATCATCCTTCTGGGCTCTTTGCTCTTGATTCTCAACATAAATCTGACTAAAAGTCCCCCTACAATAGCCATGCCACTGCCTCAACATTTGACTGCCTTGAAATTTCTTTTGCCAGATTAATCAGTCTGTGGTGCTTAATCTCAGCCTCAGGCAAAGTCTCTGGACAGAAGCAAAATGCAGACAAACTTTCTAACATGCCATAACACAAATTATTTGGAGTCTAACAATCAGTGCAGTCCTTCTTCCCAGCGGAAACCTCTCCATTCTGGTCTTTACAGGCACGATTTCTATCAGCATTCTGGTCTTTTGAGCTCTGACCAGAATCTCCCACACAGTACAGCCAAAGCTGTTGCAGTGTTTCTCCTGTAGGCGACATCTCCGAACCCTTCCTGTCTCTTCCCATAAGCCATTCCCAAAGGTTTGTAACCCACATGGTCAGATTTAGTCACAGCAGTGACCCTATTCCTTGGTACCAAATTCTGTCTTGATTGCTTTTCTGTTGTTGCTGGGACAAAATACCTGACACCCAAAATGAAGAAAGGAAAGGTGTATGTAGCTCACAGTTTGTGGAGGTTTCAGTCTGTACTTGGCTGGCTCCAAGGCAGAGTGCC
>NW_004524583.1:18442288-18443348 GCF_000260255.1 Octodon degus
TCACTATGAGTCTGATCTGTGTAGTGAGACCCTGTAGACCCTGTACTAAAACACATATAAATAAATAAATAAATAAATGCAGGAGCTCTGAATATAGCCTACTCTTTGGGCTTAGATCCTGTCTCTGTTTTCTAGCTTCCTATCTTGGACAGTTTATTTGTGCCCTCGTGCCTGGTTCCTCCTCTGTGTGTTGCAGTTAGGAATAGCACCTGTCTTTAGGTGGTGCAAGATGGGTGGGCTGTGTATCGTGCACAGCGCCTGGTATGCAGAAGCGTCAGGTGACATCAGCTGGCATCATCATCATTTAGCGTCCATCATCTTGCGGCTGGAGCCATTGCACCTGCCTAATCGGATTGCCTCTACTTGGTAGAGTGTCTCACTAAAACCTCACTCAGAGGCAAGTGCCCTAGATTGCACCATCAGACTGCAACACTGGAAACATCCTTGGTAGAAAAATAGGAGAGTCTTGGCCACTGGGGGCTTGCGAG
Source organism: Octodon degus (assembly GCF_000260255.1). Lineage (NCBI taxonomy): Eukaryota > Metazoa > Chordata > Mammalia > Rodentia > Octodontidae > Octodon > Octodon degus. Next base: position 18,442,777 of record NW_004524583.1, read on the forward strand.
TTGGCTCAGTTGTTTACGCGCCTGCTGGGGCAAACCCAGTCAGGGGCAGGGGACAGCAGTTAGATCCCCAGCTCCCCATGCCGTACTGTATCCGCTCTTAAGGCAGCCTGAGCCAACCAAAAAGAAAAAGAACAAGAAAAATAGGAGTGTCTTACCAACTTTTTTGAGCCTAGAATCTCCAGAACTCCCTCACTACAAGGCCTGGAACAGAGTACTTTGTCAGTAAAAGTTGTTCAAATAAGTATAAGTGTGTGGATTCAAAGTCATTCACTTGGGGTTGCTTTTTAAGCTCCTCACCCTCACACACTATATAAAAGAGAAATGTGTGATCGGAAAACTGCTTTCTTAACAGACGTTTTGTTCAATTTTACCTGGGGGAGCATAATTGATGTTAAACATTGATAGCACTTTGCTTGTTAATAAAATATAGTCCAAGCCAGTGATGGTGAACCTTTTAGGGCCTTCAATGATACAAACAGCCTGCTGTGGCACACGTGACACTACTGGTAAGCGCTTAATTCCTTATATTTGTTTAAAGTGTCCCTGAGGAGTTAGATCCTGCCCTTGTACTA
>NW_004524583.1:18443688-18444986 GCF_000260255.1 Octodon degus
TGTCACAAGCATACTAGATAAATTTCAGTGTTCTCATACCTTCTATCTAGTTTTGCTCTATAAAAATATGCCAGTTAGATTTAGTGAACAGACCATGATGGGAATATAAACACGAGGCATGCTGTGGGGTTTTATTTTTGAACTTTTTTTTTCGTATGGAGTTTGAACTCAAGACCTTGCACTGGCTGGGCAGGCGTTTGTGCTGCTGAGCGATATCTCCCCAGCTCTTGAACATTTTTTAGGGAAAATTCATATAAAATTTATATCCATGTTAATGACATCCTAACTTACAGTATGTTTTTCTTTAATTTTATATTTTTATTTTTAGTCAGTGAATATTTAGAAATATTTTTGGGCTTAAATTTAGAAGAGTATAAAATTTATAAGGCTATAGAAGTTATATTTTGTTCCTATTTTATTATTACTAAATTATCTGTATATCTTCTTCTTCTTCTTTTTTTTTTTAGAGAGGGATTTTCAGGCCTTGAACTCACTACTGTATGTAGCCCAGGCTGGCCTCAGTGTTCTGTGTTCAATTGCTGTTGTTTTTCCCATTTGTTCTGTCAGTTGCTGAGAGCAGTGTGTTGAAACATCTTTCTATAGTAGCATATTTGTTCTATTTTAGTTTTCATACATTTTACTTGGAAGTTATGTTTTGTCATTTGATGTATACAAGTTTAGAATTACTTAGTTATCTTTCATAGTATAATGATGAGTCTCAGCAGTGGAGTGGCTGAGGCATAGGATTGAAAGTTTCAGGCCATCTTGGGCTACGTGAGCTCAAGGCCAGGCTAGACTACATAGGGAGATCTTATTTCTGAATGAATGGATGAATGAATGAATTTATCACATATTTCTATTTCTTTCCTTGTAGGAGCTAATCATGGTTTTGCATGTTTGTTGTTCCTTTATTGCTAGTTTGGAAGGCATACATTCTGTTTTAGTTCTTTTTTTTTTTGGCGGAACCAGGGATTGCACTCAGGCCCTTGCGCTTGCCGCGGAAGCACTTATTCCACTGAGCCATCTCCCCGGCCCCAACGTTTCTATTTTTAATTTGCATTCTTGATTAATTTGAGAATATAAGCCCCTCTCTTCTCAAATATAAGCCTCTCTCTTCGCAACTTAGAAAAATTCTAACCAAAATCACTCCTCTCTCATTTATATAGTATTGTCTGGTATTTTTGTTCTACCTTCAAGAATTTTTATTCTTTCAATTTTCATGATTTAATCTCATATTTAACAGTTTATTTTCTTACTCTTACATCTTGACTGTCAGTGTTTCTTTTTGCTTCGTTTTT
>NW_004524583.1:18449541-18450387 GCF_000260255.1 Octodon degus
AGCACCAGGTCCGGATCTACGAAGTTCAGATTCCTCCAGGTGGGTGTTGCTTGGATCTGGCTGCTGTGCTCTACTTCTTTCTGCTGCAGGCGTTAGAGTTGAACCCTTTGTGTCTCTCTGGCAAGATGTTCTGCTCCTGAGTCAGCTGGGTGGGTCTTGCCTCTAGCCTCTTTGCAGGGAGTTCTGCTGAAGGGTTCTGTACTGGGCCAGCGCTCTGGGTCTATTCAGGATCCTGCGGCCCTGGTCGTCTCACTCACTTGCCGGGCCTGCACTCTGGGTCTATTCAGGATCCCACGGCCTGGGTTGTCTCCAAGTTATATAACTTCAAATGTAGTTATATAAAGTCATTGATAAGGCGTTTTGTTTTATTTATTTATCTATTTACTTTTTTATTTGGTACAGGGTCTTGCTATGCAGCTTGGACTTGCAGTGATCCACCTGGCTCAGCCTCCCCAGTGCTGGGATTACAGGCATTCACCAGCACGCCCAGACTCTGTTGCTGCTCAGTATGCCCAGGAGTAGGGCTGGCATGGCATGTGATACCGGGGATCGAATCCTGATCCCTTTGCCTGCCTAAGCAGGCAGTTAGTCTGCTGAGCTATCTCACTGGCCCAAGACAGGGTCTTATTATATAGCCTAGGATGACCTGACTCACTACATGGCCCAAGGTAGCCTCAAAGTCATGGCAGTCCTCCTGCCTCAGCTTCGCAAGTGCTAGGGTTGCAGGCGTGAACCACCATGCCTATCTAGTAACTACTATTGGAGAAATTCTACACTAGTTTGGAGAATACAACATGAAATATCAACAACTCATTGTACAAATATGCATACAATTTTATTTTTTTT
>NW_004524583.1:18451657-18464256 GCF_000260255.1 Octodon degus
CTGGTGGGCTGAGCTGGCCACACACACACACGCACACACACACACACACACACATAAATAAATAAATAAAACATTTAAAAAAAAGAATATATTATAAAAGTTCGTTATTTTCTAGCTATCGGAAAATGTCAGTGTTGGAGTCCTAATTTTTCCCTATTTTCTACCTTAGGATAATTCGTAGTTTCATAGTTTGGAACCTGAAGCGTATTAGCAATCTTTAAGAGAAATGGTTTTAATGTCTGTACATGACTTTGGAGAGGAGGAGCCCTCCCAATTCTTAAAATGTTATGTTAAATGTCCTGAGAATATAGACTACATCCTGTGTGTGCAACTTCATTGTAGGTGGTGGCTGCTGCTTTGGGCTGGCCACTTGGGAGCTCCTGGAGCCTGGCTCACGGACTGTCTCCACCTCTGCTCTTCCCTGTAGGCTCCCGGAGAGAAAGGTGTGGGTACCGAGTGGTTCGAAGACAGAGAAATCCCGGTGAGCAGCCGCACTGCCTCAGCAAAGCCAAGAAGCACGGCGGCCACGTGCCCCGGGCAAAGGAGCTGCTGCTGAGCGCTCTGAGCCCGGAGCAGCTGGTGCTCACCCTGCTGGAGGCTGAGCCGCCCAACGTGCTGGTGAGCCGGCCCAGTGCGCCCTTCACCGAGGCCTCCATGATGATGTCCCTCACCAAGCTGGCCGACAAGGAGCTGGTACACATGATCGGCTGGGCCAAGAAAATTCCCGGTAGGAAGTCCCGCCCCTGCCATTTTGGGGACGGGAATATGAATGGACATCCGTAAACTTTGTCTAGATATTTAATAGTTCGACATCTTTCCTCCTATGTGGCATATGTACCGTCAGCATCTCCTGGAAGCCAAGCTCTGATTGAGAGTTCTTGGGCACCAGGTTCTTCTCTACCAGACCTGGTATTATGGAAGCACTGTGCATGCCTGTTTCTTTTTCTCACTGTCTTCCCCACCTCTGAAGCTATTCCATTCCTCCTGTGCACACCACACCCTGTGTATCCACATCTTCTGTACCTCCTGCCTATTAGCTACCTCTTGCACCCAGGGGTGGGCTGGAAGATGGACTCAGGGAAGAGAAGCACCAAGGCTCTTGAGTTAGATTTGGGACCATTTGGGCAAGGAGTTCCAGGGCGTGGGGACTGGGAGTATGCTCAGAAGGTAGGGTGTGGGCGCCACATTGGTTGCCATCTTGGCTGTGGACTTCTGGCCTTGAGGGGAACAGTGTGGGCAGGCAGGATGCAATCTGACTGGTAGGAAAATGAGAGGTTTCTCAGATGCCAAACAGGAATAGAAGAGCGTTCTAATGAAATACCACTGTTATGCGTGATTATACATGAATAAACAGAATAAATGAGGATTTGGAATAACAAGACTCAAAGGGCAGTAGTCTGGGGTTGGTAACAAGTGAAACATTTGTCATTTAGAACATACATTTTTCCACCCTTTAAGGTGATCACTTCCCTGGGCTCTTTGTAGTGTGTATAGTTAGTGAATAGTTAGCTATGGTGGTGCAACTTGGGCTTTTTCCACCTTATGTCTCTGAAAGCATGTCCACTCAGGCATTGTTTTTCTCCTTCAGTACACTATTCCACAAACACTGTGAGCTACTCAACACTTCATTATAAAATGGGCTTTGTGCTAGATGACTTCAGCACAACCATAAGCTAAGTGTTCTGAGCATGTTTAAGGTAGGGTAAGGCAGTTAGGACGTTTGGTAGGTTAGGTTTATGAAATCCTTTTTTTTTCTTTTTTGAGGTAGGGCCTCACTCTGTTGGCTCCAGGCTAGCCTCAGATCTCTGGACTCAAGTGATCCTCCTGTGTCATCCTCTTCAATTAGTAGACGGTCTCAGGCGTGAACCACTGTGCCTGGCTTTATGTGCACTTTTTATTTACGGTATCTTCAACTTACTTTCAGCCCCTCTTACTGCTACCCTGGTGTAGGTTGAGGAATATCCGTGTGTGAAGTACTGTATTGTGCTCTAATGGCCAACCTTCATTTGAACTATGGACAAGCAAAACTTGAATACTGATGTGGAAGGGCAGCAATCCATCACCCCTCCGCCGAAAGAGCTTCTCCATCCATTTCTTTATAGTCATCTAAGGAATGAAGTCTCTGTCCAGGCTCTAGGCTGGAAAGTGTTTCCATGGCCTGCAGGGCACTTTGATATTAGGGAGACTACAGACTGGCTTGGGTGGGAAGCCGGGAGAAGAGCCGGCAGGGCTGTGGGGCCAACGCCCTACTTGTAGTCATCTGTGGGCCTGGGTCTGTTTCTTTTGCACTTTCTGAGGCTTTTCTTATTTCCAGTTTTGTTTTGTTTTGTCCAGCATCTTCACCTTTGCCCGAATTCTTTCATTTTCTCTGCTGCTTCCCAGAGGAGAAAACACTGATGCACTTTCCTCTGGTTTTTGCTTTCACTGCATTCCAAACGATGTTTTCAGGACCCCGCATGCAGAGTGGTAGTGAAATTAATTACCACTGAAAGCTGTGTAGCTTCTTTGTGGCTTAACAAAACTGAACGTGTAAGCTACGTGAGTTCCTTTTCAAGCTAGTGTTTTTTGAAGTTTGGGAGTTTGTTTGATTTGGTTTTTTTTTTTTTTTTACCGAATTTAGGCATAATCTTCAGGTGTGATTCCTTTCTCTGCTGACTTTGTCATTGTCCAAACCAAAGCAATATTGAACTGTCATCTAGCTGTGGTCCTTTTGAATATAAGAGTAAAAGAGCTTGACCTCTCTTGAGTAGGCTGAGGGTCTGTCTTTATGACTGAGATGGGAATGTGTCCGCATTAGGAAGCCAAACTAGGCGCAAGGCTGTGGTTTTGCGAAGTCGCAGTCATTACCCCATTGAACTCTCCTTCCTGAAAATTTGTTGTGTAATTGTCCAAAGCCTTGAGCAAGGTGTGGTCTCCATGCCGCCGTCTCCTCGTTGAACTGAATATAGCAAGAGAGCCTACCTGCAAGGATTCCTCCCAGACAAGTAAGATTCCTTCATTTTTCCTACTTTTTTTAAAATTTAATTTTTTTTTTTTTTTTTTGTACCAGGGATCAAACTCAGGACTTTGTGCTTGCCAGGCTTAAGCTGCTGAGCTGTCTCCCTGGGTGTTTGTCCCACTTTAAAAAAACAAACCAAACCAAACAAACCCCCAAACTTTAAAGGACTTGGGGTGGGGTAGCTCAGTGGTTGAGAACTTGCCTAGCATGACTGTGGCCCTGGGATCCATCCCAAGCAAAGCAAAACAAAAAGATATTGAATAACTGCCTAGGAAGGGTACAGCTGACATTCCAACCTGAGCCCATTGCACTGCGAGGCTGCGCCTTTGACTATATATTCATGTTATACTGCTCCCTGGCCCCATCGTGGCTCAGGGAAGAATCTCCAGTGTTCTCTGCTTTGCTTTAATTTTTTTTTTTTTTTCCTGGAACCAGGGATTGAACTCAGGGCCTCGCGCTTGCCAGGCAAGTGTTTATTCTACTGAACTATCTCCCCAGCCCCAATTTTTTTTTTTTTTTTTTTTTTTTTTTTTGAGACAGGGTATGTTGCTTTATAGTTCAGGCTGGCCTTCAACTGACTATGTAGCCCAAGTTAGCCTTGAACTCACAGTGATCCACCTGCCTCCGCCTTTCAAATACTGGGATTACAGGTGTGCATCACCGTTAAGGGGTCAAGCCAAAAAAAACCACTGACTTTCTTAGAGACTGCCTGTCTCATTCCCTTTCTGTGTCCAGTGCACGCTATCGGGGCTACCAAGACTTGCTTTGTTTGTGACATCATCTTTTCAGAATGGAATCTCCTGGGGATAGCGCTCCTCCCCAGAAGAGAGATCCTCACCTGGGTGGGAAATTTTTAAGCAGTTCAAGAAGTGATTTCAGTGGAAGCCTTGACTTTCTGCAGGGTCCAGTGCTGCTCTCTGTGCCCACAACTTCCACCTCATCCACTCAGCCTACAGCCTGATTAGACAGGCTGCTCCTCTGACCAGCCGCTGAGCTTTGTCTTTCTTAACAGTGCCCAGGATTTATCAGGATATTATGGCTACCAGGTTCAGCCCGGGCTTTCTGTCCTAGCATCTTCCTGGGGAGCCAGGCAGCCTAGGTAATAGTTTTTATACAGTACATACCAAATAAAGTTTGTTACTTAGGAGTCCAGGACTGGCACCTTCAAGTTGTATATTTTAAGCTTAAATATTCCTTCTTTTAAAAACTTGCCATTCTGTCTTTACAGCGGCGGGCCATGGAGGAGGGAGGTGGGTGTGTCTCATGGCCTCTTGCTTTCCCAGGTTTCGTGGAGCTCAGCCTGTTGGACCAAGTACGGCTCTTGGAGAGTTGCTGGATGGAGGTGTTGATGGTGGGGCTGATGTGGCGCTCAATCGATCACCCCGGCAAGCTCATCTTCGCTCCAGACCTCATTCTGGACAGGTGAGGAAAATGGTTTGGGATGTGTCTGCTCTGACTTATGTAAAGCACTTAGAAAAAGTCTTGGGAGCAGCAATTAAAATCTCCCAGCCTACAGGGCATCTAGAGGTTGGTAACGTCCTGAGCTCCTTCCCTGGGCCAAGGACCCGAGAAGAAGAGTGCATGAGCACAGGGACTCGGAGTCCCGTGAGCCTGTCTAACCTGCGGCGTAGGTTAGAGCTTAGGGCTCACAGGCCAGGCCGCGGGGAGGGCATGCGTCCTGCAGGGCCTGTGGCCACTTAGTGTAGTCAACGTAAGATTTTTCTGCCTTAAAATTTCCACTTCAGCTTATAATCTTAAGTTGTTCTGCTGTTTTATCCCACCTATAGCAGCTCATTAAATCTCAACTATCTGGACAGGTGTTAAAATTCTTATGAATCTGCCAAATTTATCTTTATGTGCTTTAATTCACTCTAATGAATTAGAGTACTATTAACAGCATTGTTGAAACCAAATGAAGTCAGCAGGAATCGGGACGTGACAGTACTACTATCATAACGTGGTTGCATTTAGTTTTTTTTTTTTTTTTTTTTTGGTGGAACTGGGGATTGAACTCAGGCCCTTGCGCTTGCCAGGGAAGTGCATATTCCACTGAGCCATCTCCCCGGCCCCTTGCATTTAGTTTTCTTTTGAACATAGCATGGTTTTTAATTGACTTAGCCCAGCTGTTTTTAGAGGGAAAAAAATGAATATACAACAACATTCAAGCCTTTTTGCAAGAAAAATAGCAAATTCTTGGTGTATATTTGAGGAGTTTGAAAATCTCCATGGAAGCTGATATCCACTTCCCCTTACTTTGAAAAAGTACTGGTGTCAGCCACAGTTGCCTCTGTGCACCACATAAGGAGGATGCCTGGTGCTGTGAGCCCAAAGTGCCTGCCCCAACTCTCGCATCGTAATCCTGTTACCACTTTAGGTCATCAGAAGACCCTCATTCGCACGGCATGCAGATGAAGAATGATGCCTCAAGGTATCAGCACCCATTCTGCCTGTTGTCATGGATGACACTGACAAAGAGCACTGTTCTGAGTAATGGAGGTGTTTTGGTGGAGAACAGAGGAAGAGCAAAGCGTGGGATGTGGTTTGAGCAGGAGCAAGCCCAGGTGGTAGACCGCAGAGGGACGCTCTCGGAGCCCAGGGCGGGGTGGGGCATCAGACCCTCCAGTACCAATCAGAGTGACTAACTTATTGGTTGTGTGTACCAGGCACCATCTAAGCACTTGCATTTGTTGACCCATTTAATCTTCATAACATCCACTTGGGGGTAAGCGCTGTTATCATCCCTGTTCTTCAGATATGGAAATGCAAGGTTCCGTGACTGACCTCCAGTAACAGAGTAGCAAGTGGTGGGACCGGTCGTCTTCGGCCTTGAAGACAAGGATGTGAAGGCTACACTTTTCCTTCTCCCCCGTGCTGGAGATTGAACCTAGGGCCTTGAGCACACTGCTGAGTGTACACCACACTTTAAAAATCTTGAGTCAGGAGCTCACTGAGTCACCCCGGTTGCCCTTGAACTTGTGATCCTCCTGCTTCAGCCACTCCACTGTCCCCACTGGCTAGGATTCTGGGCGAGACTACCATGCCCCAGTGGAAGTCTGCACTCTTAGTGACAATAGAACGCTACCTCCTGGCAGGAGAGAGTGGAGCAGAAAGAGGAGGCTGAAAGGCAAGCTAACTTTCTGCTTTGCTTTTGTCCTAGAACAGCTCTGTCCTAGTTCTGCCCACTTTAAAAGCCCACTGCTTCTGTCTTTAAGGGTACCCTGTTGCAAGGCAAGCTGAAAAGCCATGCACTCAGGCAAGCTGCTATATCCATCCATCCATCCATCCATCCATCCGTTCATTCCCACTTGATGATTTAATTAAAGCCAATGCTCCTTCATGTACACACATGCGTGTGTGAATATACACATCTAATTCTTCTACAAGTTAGTGCTACAAAGATATTCTGTCTTTTGAGGAGCCAATGAGTTTGAAGATAGATTAAATTTACATTTTGTCTTTATTTCTAAGTTAATGTCAAACTTTATTTTCAGTGACTTTCATTTTGGGTTTTTATTACAATTAACCCTTTCTTTGTATGGGTTCCTTAATTCCTTGTGTTAAAGTTACTGTGTTTAAGTTACTAGAAATGGACACCAGTCCTGGAGAAATGGTATGCCTTCCTGTTAGGTAATAAAAACTTTTAATAGATTCACATTACTCTATAAATATTTGAAAATGTTATGGTTTATAACATATAAATTTAGTATATTTCATCAAATAGAGAAGAATTTTATAAATGCATTTACAATAGGCAGACACTGTTTTGTTTTGGTTTTGGTTGTTCCTTTGAGATGGGGGTTTGCTGTGTAGTCCAGGCTGGTAGTGAACTTGGCAATCCTCCTGCCTCTTGCTTCTCAGTGCTGGGATTACAGGTGTGCACCACCCTACCTGACAGCAGCAGGCTTTTTTCCTTTTAGAGTATCTACTACTATTTTTTGTTGCTCTCTTACAGTATTGACAGAATATTAACTTTGTGAATCTAGATTTTCAAATCTAAAATAGTTTACTTAATTTGTCTCATAGATATACTTTTATAATAGGTATGTATAATAGGTATGTCTCTGGAGGAGTTGCTTATTCCATAAAGGTTTCTATTATAATTTTTTTTGCAAAGTAAATAGTCTTCATACTACTTAAAAATTAAGTCCTTTTTGCTGGATTGTCCTACCAGAATTCTTTTATGGGGTCTTATGATCCTATAAGCTGTGCATTCAGCTGGGTCAGTATGTTATGGATACTGAGACTGCGACTTCTGTTTCCTACTATGTTTTTTTGAAACAGGGTCTCGCTATGTAGTTCTGGCTGGCCTTGAATTTACTTCATAGCCTAAATCTGAATTTATGGGAGTTCTCTTGCCTCAGCCTCCCAAGTGCTGGGATTACAGGCGTGCACCACCTCACCTGGCTCCGTTGTTCTTGTTGAGGCCTCTGAAGAAGTTGAATTTGAACCTGCTGAAGATGAGATGGAAATCCAGTTCTTTCATTTGATTTCTAACAAGCTAGTTCTTCTATAATCATAAATCGATGTGTGAAGGTGTACCATAGAACCTGAACTTCTACTTAGAATACCTAAACTGGGTGTGGTGGCACACACCTGTAATCCCAGCTCTCTGGGAGTCTGTGAAGTAGGAGAATTACGAGTTTGAGCCCATTCTGGGCAAAATAGTACTTACTGAGATCCTGCATCAAAATAAATAGGTAAATAAATGAAATGAAGGAACAGGGATGTAGCTCAAGGCAAAGACCTTAGTTCAGTCCTCAGTATTGGAAAAGAAAAGCATAAACATCTGGGTAGTGGCTCATGCCTGAAATCCCAGCCATTTGGGAGCTTGAAGCAGGATAGCAAGTTCAAGGCCAGCAGGGACAACTTTGTGACTTAGCAAAGACCCTGCCTCAAAAAGGGGCGGGGTGGGGGGGTGGCTGTACCTCAGGTAGAATGCTTGTCTAGCATGCTATAGGCTCTGAGTTTAATGTGATCACACACACACACACACACACACACACACACACACTAAGACATTTTGGTGTTAGGAAGTTGTCTACTTCTAAATGTTACTAAAATGTTGGAGGAAGTTTGGAATGGGGCCTGAGCCCCATTGTAGATGTTTACAAGAATTTCTTGGAGTTGAACGACTGTGAATGTTCTGAGTTTGCATACACGTTTGCATTCACATGTTTAATTTTCAAGATAGCTATTAAATTTTTCATTTACCTTTTGTCTCCAGGCAATTTCACTTCAGCTCAATATTTCATAAGCCCTTCAGTACAACTCACTTCCACATCCTGTAAAGTGGGTCCCCAAATGGGACCCACTCATTCCACATTTTGTTGTTCCACCAAACAGGATAAATTTTTAAATGAAAGTGATTATTAAGTAATAAAATAGTTCATAAAAAATAAAATAAGTTCATAGACAGTTACTAATTTTACCTTTTATTTTTACTGGTTATGGCCAAATGGTATGCAGACTAACCTACTATTTTCATGAGTAGGTTAGTTTGATTAGCATATTGTCACAGTATTTAAAATTGAAAGCATATGTTCTCTATTTTTTTTTAAGGATTTTTTTTTTTTTTTTGGTCCGAATGCCTTCAGGGCAGGTTTGGCTGGCTGGAGTTGCGGGAATCCAAGTACAGCAACCTGAGGCTGACAGCTTTGTGGAAGCAGCCACTTAAAGAACTGAGCTAGGGCCAGGACCCCATGTTCTCTATTTTTAATTCACATCTTTGACTCTGTCCTAACTTCTTACTTTTAACTCAGTTTTGATCCATAACTATAAATGGAATAGAGTTCCTCAAAATTTTATTTTTATGTTTTGTTTTTGGTGCTGAGGACCGAACCCAGCCTTTCCAGCTTGCTAGGCAAGCATTCTACCACTGAGCCAAATTCCCAGCCCCGAGTTCCTCAGAATTTTAAGGTGCCTCCTCTCTTTGTTCTTTATAAACTCTTAAAATAGAACGTTACTAGACTGTCATTTATGAGGCCTACGCTTTGGGCTGCCTATATTTATCATTTATTTTCTTAAAATGTACTTATTTTCCACAGCCTGTGAAGTTAATAAAGTATTCTAACAACCTTACAGTAAATAAATATCCTAGTTATGAATTGAAACTGAGCTGTAAGTAAGACATTGGGCAGAAGTCAAAGATGTGAATTAAAGATAGAGAACATATGACGTGAGTGTTAAAGTGCAACAGTATGCCAGTCAAGAGCTTGTGAGATAGCTCAGTGGTCTAAAGCGCCTGCTTAGGCAAGCTTAGGCAAGAGCACAGAGACCATGGTTTGATCTCCAGCACCACATGCCTTGCCAGCCTTGCCCCTGGAGTGGACTGAGCTGGCCAAAAAAAGCCAGTCAAATCAACCTTAAAGAAAGCAGAAAAGAAGTCAGACTTGTGCCTCAGGATTGTTTCACATTGTGGTGGCAAGCCGAGGGCGTGTGTGCCTCAGCAGGCAAACGGAGGCCTCTCTGGTGCCAGGCGGGCCATGTCACCCTAGCAGCTGAGCGTCAGATCGCAGTTGAGTTTTCTAAATCGAAACCCCACCATTCAGATTTCATTGCAGTGCTGTGATAAATAAGTGGGTTTGGGCTGCAGTTCGGGTGACTGGTCTCTAAAAGTTTCACTGCCACTGGTTCAGAAGTGCACTTTCCCCATGAAGTATACGCTGAATACTGTAAATTCAGTGTTCGTCAGGGTTTCAGATGCCCCAGTGAACCCCCCTCTTTTTTTCTTTTTTTGTGGAACCGGAGATTGAACTCAGGCCCTCGCGCTTGCCTGGCAAGTGCTTATTCTACTGAGCTATCTCCCTGGCCCCTGACTCCCCACTTTTGAAATAGGAATTTTTATTTTTTTTTAATTTTTTTTATTTATTTGAGAGAGAGAGAGAGAGAGAGAGAGAGAGAGAGAGAGAGAGAGAGGTGTGTGTGTGTGTGTGGCCAGCTCAGCCCACCAGGGGGCGGGGCTGGCTGACATGTGGTGCTGGGGGATTGAACCGCGGTCCCTGATGCTTTGCTAAGCTTGTTCTAAGTAGGTGCTTTAGACCACTGAGCCATCTCACCAGCCCCAGGAATTTTTATTGTAAATGGTGTTTATTTAATGATGTAGTACTGATGTCAGTATGTAGGGACTGTCCTTAGTGCAGGTAGCGACTTCTGGGAAGTAGGGTTGATTTCAGATGCATCTCCTTGGGGATGTGTATGTCGTGTGTGTGCGCGTGAGCCACTTGTGAATGTGACATTCACACAAGGACTAAGAGTCAAACTATGAAAGCTTCATAGTGCAGGAGTTGGCGGGGTTTTTGTTTTTGTCCCTAAGTGATATTTCAAAATCAGCTTTTCTCAGTGCCATATGTTCCCAAGCTCAGCAGTTCCGCTTTCTAATAATTAATTGTCCCCAGTTAACTGGTGAGATTTGATCTGGCAGCACAGGGACATCCAGTGCACAAGTACTTCCTGTGTACCTGTTATGTACTGTAGGACTAGTATCCTCCTTTTTTTTTTTGCAGAACCAGGGATTGAACTCAGGCTCTTGAGCTTGCCAGGGAAAGTGTCCTCCTTTTTGAAACCCAGAGCTGAGGAAGTGGTTAGGCGAGGTGGGAAGATGGCGCATGCAGAGGCTTGGGGTCTCCCAGAACTCGGGCACTCTTTCCCTGGGGCTCGTCCTCCAAGGCGCTCTTGGGCTTTGTGTGGCTCCGAGGGGCCCTGGTGTCTTCTCAGCTAACCTGTGTGCCTGCAGAAAGCTGCCTCTCTTTGCGGAAGCCACTGTGCTGGTGGGCCAAAGCAAGCAATTTTGGTGTTTGTGGCCCTGTGGAGGTGAGTGTGGGGTTGCGAATGCTGTGGGACGCAGGATCCTGAGGAGCTGCCGTCCTAGTTGAGTACCGGGGGAGAGAGCTCCCTGAGACTGTTGGTGGCAGTTCATCTGAGCTTGGCAGGGCTGTCCCCCAGTACTGTGCTCCCTGGAAGCATTCTGGCTAGCAGGTGTAGAAGGGAGCGAGGAGCAGCTGCTGCTGGGGGGGGGGGCAGGGTGGGGACGGGACCCTCCTGCTCCCTTCAGAGGCAGCCAGGGACTATAGCAGGTCCAAGAAACCCAGTGCCACCAGGGTCTTTGACTCTGCTGCAGGCTTAGGGGAACAGTGAGGATCTTGTGCCCACATCACCAACTTTTGTCCAGGACCTCAAAAAACTTTCACTGATGGTGATAGAAGGGTTTTTTTTTTTTTAAGTAACGTGGTGGAATAACGTGTGTCTGAGTAGAGTGAATGAAAGCCACTATTTTCTAGATAAAGTAATTTACTTCAGAGGTGTAAATTTTATTTCTGTAAGGAGTGCTCGAAAGAAGTTTGATTATACAGATCTAAGTTTTGTCTAAGATGTTTGCTAAAAATAAAACAGTCTGCAAGCTGAGTGAGGAGGCTTGTGGCGGTGGTCCCATCTGTGGGGGAAGCTGAGGCAGGAGGAGTGCCTGATCCCAGGAGTTCCAGACCAGCTTGGGCACCACGGCGAGAGCCCATGTAAAAACCAAACCAAGCCAAAATGCTTCAGCAAATGCAAAATTTCCATCTCCCTGTTTCTACCTTTTCCTGACTTTAATCCACTGCCAATTATGGTTTCTTTGTATGTCATATTCTCTTATTTCAGATTACATTTAAGTGTCTTTTAATTGCTGTATGACTATCAGGAAGTAAAAATGAAGGCCTAGGCGGGAAGATTTATCCTTTTGGGATATTGGCTTCTGCAACATTCCGTCTTCCTCCCTAACGCTTCCTGAAGGAGCATGGAATGTCGCACGTTAGTAGCATGTGTTGAATCTAGCAAGGCTGAAGCGGGTTAGATTGTGAAATAATCCAACAGTAGCAACGCACGACGCACCTTTGAGAAAACATTTGAGAGGGTAGAGAAAAAGCATAGCTCTGAGACAGTTTGCCTGCATAGTAATGTGAATGTTTACATCAGGATTTCTAAGAAATGCCTTTTTAATTTGTACGTGGAATGCTGGGATTGTCCACGCAGGGCAAACGCTCTGCTGATGGGCCGCTCCCAGCGCGCTTAGAGGATGGTGATTCTAGCAAGTTCCCCTCCTTGGCTGTGGCCTTTTTACTAATACTTCCTCCTAGCCAAAGGGTGCACAAGGTGAAGTCTGAGACTAGACAGAAAAGTGCTCCTTGGTGCTTTCGATGGTTCCCTGCAGCTGTGTGTTCCTTAAATTCCCAAATGGACTTTTGTAGGGATGAGGGGAAGTGTGTAGAAGGAATTCTGGAAATCTTTGACATGCTCCTGGCAACAACTTCAAGGTTTCGCGAGCTAAAGCTCCAGCACAAGGAGTACCTGTGCGTCAAGGCCATGATCCTGCTCAACGCCAGTAAGTAGCCGCGTGCGCGGGCGGGCGGGCAGTGGGGGGGGCGCTGCTCCGGGCTGGCCTGACCTCAGGATGCGCTCCCAACTTCTGCTTCGGGGTAAACGGGACAGCGGCTTCCTGTCTGCCTGCTCAGTTTTATTTTTATAGGGATTTAAACTGTGGTTAACTTTTGGTAACATACATTATTCAGCGGTAGAAGTCCTCAAAGCCAGTTTAAAAAGTGGTTCATTAAAAAAAAAAAAAAAAAAA
>NW_004524583.1:18465613-18511521 GCF_000260255.1 Octodon degus
GTTTGGTACAGGGTCTCACCACACAGCTCAGGCTCATAATGATCCTCCTGTTTTTAGCCTCCCCAGTGCTGGGACCACCATGCCTGGATTTGAACCCTGGTCCCTGTGCTTGCCAGAGCAGGTGCTTAATTTGCTGAGCTATCTCGCCAATCCCATCCCATATAACTTTTAAGTATTTCTAGGTTACTTACCATACTTAACACAATGTGAATGTTTGCATATAGTTGCTGTATTGCATTATTTAAAGAATAATGACCAACAAGGTTTATATATTGAGTACAGATGGAGTTTTTTTCTTAATACTTCTGATCCAAAAGAGAAGGAAGGTTGATTAAATCTGTGGGTGTGGAACCCTTGGGGCCAGAGGGCTGACTGCATGTGTAAACACAAGGGGACTGCACCTGCATCCACATTGTTACAGTTTGAGTATAAAGTGTCCCCAGCTGCTGGCAGCTGTTTTGGGAAGTGACTGGTGCAGGAGGGCTCTGATTAAGGCTGATGAACCCTTTGGTAGAGCCTTCGTTGAATGGGCTCAGTGAGAGACGAGTGGGCTGGTTGGAAGAGGCAGGGCCCTGGGGCTGTGGCTTCAGGGCAGTACCTTGTCCTGCCCCGCCCTCTCCAGGTCTCTGCTTCTGGCTCTTGCAAGGTGAGTGCTTTCTTCCTTCCCCACCTTCTTTCTGCTTGAAGCTTCTGCCTCTGCACAGGTCTGAGAGTGAGGAAGCCAGCTGACCTTGAGCAAAACCTCTGACAGCAGGAGTCAAAGTAAATCTTTGTTCCTGTGATCTGACTTTCCTCAGTGTCCCTGGTATTTTGATGTGACACAAGCTGACACACAAGCTCCTCTATACACATAAGCAGTATGGCGTGTTACATTCAAAATTATGGATGCTTTGAAAGAGACTTCTTTTGGTCTTAGTATTAGTTTGGCCCTGGACCCTCCCACCCAACACAAAGCAGCCAATCTTAACAGCTGGATGGGAGACATCATACCTTCTTCTCTCGTCCTGATCCTGTAATTGTTTAATGCCTCACCCAGGTACTGGGGACATAGCTCAGGGAGTGCTTTATCCCTGGCACCAGATAAAGAGTCAACAAAATAATACCTTGCCTTTAACTTACACACAAACAGGATTATATTTATTTTTTTCTGAAAATTAGGACACTACAAATAAGTAGATCTGTTTCTTGCTTTTTAAAAAAAGTTTATTTTATTTATTGTGTGTGTGTGTGTCTCCAGCTCTGCCCACCTGGGGGCGGGGCTGGCTGGCACGTGGTGCTGGAGGATTGAGCCGCGGTCCCTGTGCTTTGCTAAGCTTGTTCTAAGTAGGTGCTTTAGACCACTGAGCCATCTCACCAGCCCCTGTTTCTTGGTTTTTTACTTTTCAAAATGCTGTGAAATCCTTGAAGCCAACCAGGAAAGACCTGACACAGTGTTGTAGCTAGCTACATATGCAAGTTAGTAGTAGAGTGTCCTGGCCCCCCGGGAGCCCGAAGGCCTGGCCCCCAGGAGCCTGAAGCCGAGAGTGACCCCCTGCTGGAGTTACAGGAGCTGCTAAATCCCATCCTTGGCTACTTCTCTCAAAAGCCAGGAAATGTTCTCTGTGGTCAGTATGCTGGGATTTTAATTGAACACTTGATTTTAATTTGTCTTCAGCCGAGGAAAGCTTGAATCTTGGCGTTTACACCTCTCAGAATTCATCAGGTGGGCTGCTGAGAGGGACACACAGCTGTTCCCGGCAGAAAGGTGGGGAGGGCATTGTGTCCTTGATGTTATTTTACTTTCTTTGGTACATGTGGGGCATTGTGCCAACTTCTTATCTTTTCTACTACAGTTCTGTAGTTTCCAAAGTGATTTATTTGACTTTGTTCTACAGAGAACCCTCATGTTTCTACTTTCAGGGGTAAAGGACAGGTAACTTTTGGTGCTTGCCTGGGTGGTGGGCTCTGAGCCTGGTCCGTGCCCCGTCCAGGCCCAGCTCATTGCCATTGCTCTGTCACACGTGTGGGGCAGGGAGAGCCGAAGTCAGGAGCAGACACTCCTGACCGGCAGTGGGTGGCAGTCCTTCAGCCCAGCTCCCTCCTGGATGATTTTGTGTTTCTTGAACGCTTTGTACATCTGTTTCCCCCATATATACAAGAGATACGGCAGATGCCTCCCCGGACTGCTTGCTTGTGGTGGGCTCTGGTTCTCTGTGGCTCGAGGCTGTCTGGGGAGACCCGGGGTCTTCCCCGGCAGTCCTGCAGCTTCCTGAGTGGGCGGCCTACTGCCAATACATGTTCTCTGAGTGAAGCTGGCTGCTCACATACTAAGGGGCATTCATGGTTCTGTCATTTTGTTCCAATGCATTATCTATTTTTATCTTAATAACTCTATTGTGGCATAATTGACCTACTACAATTCACTCATTTATTTTTATTTTTATTTTTTAAATATTTATTTATTTATTTGTGTGTGTGGCCAGCTCAGCCCACCAGGGGGCGGGGCTGACTGGCATGTGGTGCTGGGGGATTGAACTGCGGTCCCTTGTGCTTTGCTGAGCTTGTTCGAAGTAGGTGCTTTAGACCACTGAGCCATCTCACCAGCCCTTTTTTTTTTTTTTTAATTCACTCATTTAAAATGTACACTTCAGTGTTTTAAGAAATATATTCACTATATTTGGTCCAATTACCATGAAAATGATTTTGCATCTTTATCTCCCCAAAGAAATCTTAGGTCCGTCTCCATTCCTACCTGCCCTGCACCCTGAGGCGGCCGGGCATCTACTTCCTGCATCTCTGGTTTGCCTCTTCCTGATAGGATTTCATGTATGTGGGATAAAACAAAGCATGGTCTTTGTGACCGGCTTCCTGCATGCCATTTTCCAGGTTCATCTGAGTTACTGCACCTTGTGGGTGTGTGCGCGCGGGGGAGTAACGCACGGCTTCACGCCAAGGTGCCTCCTCTGCCATTGAGCTACATCTCCAGGCCCCTTAATTCCTTTTTATGACTGAGTAATATTTCATTGAATAGATAGATCCCATTTTGTTTGTTAATTGGCTGGTAGCCACTTGGCCTTCTTCCACTTTTAGGCCATTATGAGTTGACGCTACCATCCAGGTATTTATTTATTTATTTTAATTTTTATTTGGGCGTGTGTGTGTGTGTGTGTGTGTGGCCAGCTCAGCCCACCAGGGGGCGGGGCTGGCTGGCATATGGTGCTGGGGGATTGAACCGCGGTCCCTGTGCTTTGCTAAGCTTGTTCTAAGTAGGTGCTTTAGACCACTGAGCCATCTCACCAGCCCCAGGTATTTATTTTTATAATTTAAGTTTTTGTCACTAATTTTGTATTTTTTTAGAATCTGAAAACATAGTATTTCCCTCTGGCAGGAGAAATTCTTGGAGAACATGTCATGGAGCAGAATAGGCTAAGTGGCAGTTAAAAAAAAAAAGCACTTGTTTCTATAGCCATGGTCAGTTTTAGGCAAAGTAAGCTTAAAATAGTTTAAATTGGCTGCCTGTGGTGATGCGCACCTGTACGCTCAGCACTCAGGAGGCTGAGGCAGGAGGGTCTCTGAGTTCAAGGCCATCCTGGGCTACAGAGTGAGCTCAAGGCCAGCCTGAAGTACACAGACCCTGTCTCAATAAATAAATAAATAAATAAATAAATAAATAAATAAATTCTAATTTGTACTTTTAGTTGGTAATTTTCTGTGTACCTAAAATGTGCATAAACATTTTAGTTTTGATAGTATGATTGGTTAAAAAATTGTGAAACTTAGATCCTGTGTGAATTCAGTCTACTTCTCCCCACGTGTGAGTGTTTTGTGCTGGGTGAGGCACACACAAGGACCCCCTGGGCAGCAGCCGGGCCTCCATGCTTAGCTGCAGTTCGCTGAGGATGGCCGGGGGCTCGGGGCACCTTGGGGCCAAGCAGACTCCGGCATCAGGGTCTCGGCTAAGAGCTCACTCAGACCCTGGGTGCAGAGGTAGGGCGGTCAGAGAAGTTTCCAGAAGAACGTTCAGGACCAGGCTGTGATTGGAAGAAGAGTGGATGTAAATAGAGCAGAAAGGAAGGATGGAGAAGGGAGGCGAGAGCTCTGGAGCAGGAAGTGGCGCTGCTGCAGGGCAGCACCTGCTCGGGTGTGGGAGATGGATGCCGGAGATGGATGCCGAGCTCCGAGCTCCGGAGGGGCAGCTCTGCAGGGAGCCAGGGAGATAAGCCCTGAGCCCGCCGCGCCGGGGGCCTGTGGGAAGCCCTGCGAGCAGATCCGGGGGCGGGTGGGGGAGGCCACCTTCCCATGGCACCAGGAGGGTGGGCAACGGTGTGGACAGTGAGGGGCGCAGTGGGTCAAAGAGCAGGCCGGAGCTGGTGTGTCGCGAGTTGGGCGTGCAGAGGCTGCTGGGCCTGGCGCAGCGCTAGTAATCGTTGCCTCTGTGTGTCCCAAGCTGTAGGTGAGTTGAACTTAATTAAAGGATTTTTTTTTTTTTTTGGCTCTGAATACCTTCAGGGCAGGTTTGGCTGGCTTGAGATGTGGGGCTCAAATCACAGCAACCTGAGCCTGACTGCTTTGTTGAAGCAGCCACTTAAAGTACTGAGCTAAGGGGCAGGCCTCCAGTTGAACTTAATTGAACTGAGTTGCCTCAACCAAACTGAAAATGCCAGTAGAAGCAACAAAGACTGCAGGACAAATTCTGTGGCTGATGGAGCACACCAGCTGTCCTGCATTCTCATTATAGTCAACTGTGAAGCTCCTGGGTTGATTTCAGATATTTATGCATTCTTACTTTGGAATAAAAAGCCAGTGGTTCAAGGCACTGAGGGAGTAGTGTTTACAAGGCGGGGAGAGGAGGAGGTCTTACCTAGCTGTTGTTTTGCTATTTCACCATCATGGGGAGGCTGTAGAATCTCAGATCCGAGAGTCAGGAAAATTGAACACAGGACCAGGCCGGGTGGACCGGGAACCGTCACAGCGTTGACCATCACCAGTTAAACTCCCCACAGGGGGCATCTCCCGTGGCTAAGGCTGAAATTCATCTCACCTTCTCACCCCCTGTCCCTGGTTTGAGGGAACTGGAGACACATACTCCTTTGGTAAGGCCACAGTTGCGGCCTGGTGGGTGGGTGGGCGGTCCTTTGGTTTTCATGGCCTGCTTCAGTGCTGCGCACCCTGCCCTGTTCTCAGAGCGGTGACTCGGGGCTCTCGTTTCTGTCCAGGTATGTATCCGCTGGCTGCGGCGGCCCAGGAGGTGGAGAGCAGCCGGAAGCTGACTCACCTGCTGAACGCCGTGACCGACGCTTTGGTCTGGGTGATCGGCAAGAGCGGCATCTCCGCGCAGCAGCAGTCCGTCCGCCTGGCCAATCTCTTGATGCTGCTGTCCCACGTCAGGCACATCAGGTACGGTCTGCGGCAGCTGCTGCACTGGGGGCGCGGGCGTGCGCTCGGAGCTTGGCAGAAGGGCCTGCAGGTTGGAGGTGGGTGTTAGAACAGTCACCTTTTTGGGAAAGAGTGGCGGGCATCAGTGTGTACCCCTGTAACCGAAGATTGGTACACGGTGGACACGGAATGAATGTCATGTGGGATTTTATAGGATTTTCATGGTACCCTGGAGTGGTTCGTCTGATTTTTGGTTGCTAGGGCTTAGAATTTGTTCATAGAGTCTCCAGAGGGGCACTTTCTTTCCTAAAATGAATTGCCATCCCTCCGTACCCGCGCTGGGCTGACGGCACACTTTGTCTTTACGAATGGCTGAGTTGGGCTCTCTGGGGGTCCCCCGTCCCCCCTGCCGCCAGGGCTGGTGATTTGGGGAAGCACAGAAAGCCTTTAATCAGAGTTATTGTTTCCCCGGATGACATGTGACTAGCAGGGATGAGATCTAAGAATTCCCATCAGGTACAGGAAGGCAAGGCTGTGAACGGAGCACATTCCAGGTCAGGAGACATAAACTGAGCAGGCGCTACTGCTGGACAGGGGCTGCCTGGGGAGCGGAGGTAATGGCGCCCCGGGAGTGAGGCCCAGGGGCTCTGGGGAGAGTCTTCGCACAGGGGAGGAACTAATGAAGACCGAGCACGTGTTGTCTCTCAAGAAGCCCATAGCCCTCTGCAGAACGCAGAGTTGCTCCTTGGTGCTTACCCACTTGGAAAGATTCATTTGTCCCTCTGGAACCAGTATCCAAGGCGCTTTTGAGGTCCTGCCAGGAGTGACAAAAAATCTTGAGTTGCTCAGTCCGCACATTCCCAGCGGAGGCTGGACAAGGAAGGAGATGCTTTGCTGTCTTGTTTGGCTCTCCGTGTCCTCTACGCTATTTAGAGCCAGGTGTTCGCTTTTTTGCTTTTTGTGGGTAATTTCATTGCTCAGAGCACTCCCTGGGCAGTGCTGAGCGTGTTCTCCAGTGTTCCTCAGTGCAAGCACGCTGAGGTGAGCCTTTCAGAGGAGACAAACGTCTTGGATGCGTGTCTTTCGGGCATAAGTTATGGCACAGTTGGCCGTGAGTTCGTTGGGGTTTTTGTATTTTAGGGTCTACAGGGTGTTCAGGGTCTTACTGCTGGATCGGACTCCTAGTGATCCACCTGTTTACAGCCTCCCAAGAGCTGGGATTGCAGGTGCACGCCACTACATCAAGTCTCAATTGCTGTCTCAGCCCACCCTGGGGGCAGGGACTGACTGACAGGCCCGGGGATCGAACCCCTGGCCCCTGTGCCTGCTTGCACACACTTTAATCCGCTGAGCCATTTGGCCGGCCCGTGAGTTCATTGTTAATGAAGCAACAATATATGTTAAATAATGATTCCGTACAGAAACACATGTAGGGTTGTGCAGTGATTGGTTGGTCAAAATGTTGCGACCAGTCTTGTAGGAACCTGCTGGATATTTCCCCTAGAAGCCATGATTCAGGATTTGCTAATTCAGGGTTTGTAGTGGCTTTATGGGAACTAACTCCCATGAGTGACAAGAATTGACTTGTTGTGTGCCAGGCTGCAGGGGGAGGGGGGAGGACGCACAAATCAGAGGACATCTGCGTTGCCCTGTCCAGAACTGACTGAGTACCAGACACATGTGCTGGAGGAAGGGGGCGGGGAGGTGGAGGGCACGTGGGTGGGGGGCTGGCTGTGCTCTTGGGGCCTGGGGAGGACTTCAGCAGTGCTGGGGCTCCCTCAGGGAAAGAACCTCAGCAGCTTTTTGTCCCCATAGTAACAAGGGCATGGAACATCTGCTCAGCATGAAGTGCAAAAATGTGGTCCCAGTGTACGACCTGCTGCTGGAGATGCTGAACGCTCACACGCTTCGCGGGTACAAGGCCTCTGTACCAGGGTCCGAGTGCAGTTCGGCAGAGGACAGTAAGAACAAGGAGGGCTCCCAGAAGCCACAGGCTCAGTGACGCCCAGCCTCGAGGTAAACAGGCCCACGGAGGAGGTCGCGGTGGAAGCTACACGCCAGGAGGCCCGAGCCTGGGTTTCATCCTCACCGCTGAGCGTCCCTCCTTGGGTTGGGGTAGCTCAGCCGGGCACCATTTTCCTCACTTCCCTTCTACTGGTGTGGTGAGACTCTCACAGCTTCCCTTGTGCCAGGAAGGGGGACACTGGGATGCAGAGTTCCATCTTGCATGGCTTAATGGGCTGTCAGTGTGGTTCCTGTCTCACTTCCTTCCCCTTCCCACCCCTTTAGAAAACATCTTACAGGTTTCGGAGTGGTGCAAATCTGACTGGCAGTGTTGTGAAGTAGAGGGGAGAGAGCATGACCGTCTAGAGGAGGTGGACTGGCCCTCACCGGGCGGCCTTCACTTCACCTAGCACTGACTTTGTCCGCTCTCTTCTGGGTCATGTGATTGGAGGGTGGAAACCCCAGTGACAATCCCTTAGCTAGTGTCATACACCTACCTCACAGGCCTGTGAGGATTGACGTCAGGTTACAGGATTTGGTCAAGGACTAGAGCCCGTGGTCAGGCGAGACGTGAGCCACATTCTCCTCAGGCCTTGTTGCAGTCTCTGTGCCATTCAGCCCTCTGGGTTGCATTCAGTGTACTTGCGGATTCCTTGGGCCCACGTCTGCTGTGTGTGCTCACTCTCACGAAGGGCTGCGGGACATTAAACTTGCTGTGCTCCTGGAGTTTGGCCTTCCTGAAGGCCCCAGGAGCCCTCGTGTGTGCGCTACAGGAAGGCCTTGGGGTTGCAGGGACAGGCACTCTCTGGCACGGTTAGTCACAGTGCCTTCCGGGTGCCTTGGCTGCACAGTAGGGGGAGCCATCCCAGGTGCCACATCAGCCACCCAGGGGACACAGGGACAGACAGTTGGGGCTGTGCATGTGCATGGTGTGTTCTGTGGAGAAATGTTCCACGTGTGTTCTAGCAGAGCAGCCGCAAGGCCACTATTACACTTGCACACGTTGCCGCTTCAGCAAGAACTCATGGTGTGAGAGCTCTTCCCAGAAAGGAGAAAGTCAGGGGAATTATTTATAGCTAAAAGGAATTTTTTTAAACCCCAGGGTGCTCTTAAAATATTTTTTTATCAGAACATTTGTATGGTGGGCTGAGTGAGACAAACAATAAAACTTCTTCATCTAAATGGAATATAAATAGGAAACAAAGATAAAGCACCTCTGAAATGGTATTTTTACTAAGCTGAAGTTTTCAGACAATCTTCTGGGGAACAAAAGCGCATACCATGTTTAATAGTTCTACTCTGGAAGTGGGCAATTAAAATACCACATTGATCCTTTGTGGTAATGCTTTTAGAAATTACCGTGCAATATGGTATGAAATGTTTTCTTTTTGAAAATAAGTTTATTTTGGGAGCACCTCCTGTATTTACTAAGTCATGGGGAAGATTGAAAGTAATTATAAGGGTTAGTTCCTACTAGAGAGAACTTGAATAATTGATTTTGATATTGGTGCAATTTTACTAACAGTCAGGCTTAGCTGTTGCTTAAGCCCTTGGATGTAGAGCTGGGGACACTGATGTGGAGGCAGTTCAGAACTTCTTAGTGACAGTGTACAGCTTTAGAGAGACTCAGCACAGAAAATAGAAGTGTGGTAAATGGGAAGCAGGGCGTGGTGCTAGCCTGGAATTCGGTTTTCTTCCTTTCTGGCTGCCTAGATCTCCCACTGGTAATCCAGAGGGGACAGCTGACCAGAGAGTAGGAAGCCACACGCAGAGAGACAGCCTCAGAGTTCTGTTAGTTCTGTTGAAGAGGCTACTAGGTAAAGAAAACTAAAAAGCAAAACATCAGACTGAGGTCCCAGCCGTTGCTTAGTTCTAGTGGAGTAAATGTTTTTAGGGTTTTCTTCCCCCCATACTGGGGATTGAACCTAGGGCCTTGCACATGCTAGGCAAGTGCTTTGCCACAGAACTACATCTTCAGTCATCCCCTACTGCCTTTATAAAATTTTGAAACAGCATCCTGCTAAATTGTCGAGGCTGGACTTGAACTTAAGATCTTCCTGCCTCAGCCTCCTGAGTAGAAGTCACAGACATGCACCACCACATCCTGCTTAGATTGCTTTCTGATATCTAAGGAGGGTATCAGATTGGACACGGGTGGCCGAGCACCTTTGGTGCAAGTCTGGTACACACCCGGGTGAGTGCGTGTTCCGTCCATGCGACGCTCGTCCAGTGGCTGTTCCAGTAACTCCCCACGCGTTCCCCTGCCTGCTTCTGGGTCGTGGGTTTCACTGCACTGGGATTTAGCCCAAGAGGGGATGTGGCGCTTTCCACCATTCCTCTTGGGCTGGGCTCATCCAGCCTGAGGGCCTGCTGGGTGCTGGGTGCTTGCTGGGGTCTGGGCAAGTGGGGATGAAGATGACGTGGCCTGCACTCTGCAGGTGCTTGATGTATTGAGCATCCCTGGCCTGTCCCCCTCCAGATGAAGAGTTTGAACATCTGTCCCCATCTGCTCCAAGTATGTCCTGTAAGGATGACACTTTGATGTCAGGGTGCTGTATTGATGTGCATTTTAGTCGTTTCTCGGTGTTTGCTTCTTCGGATGCTTCTGTCTGGGTGTCTCCAGCCCTCCCAGAGCTCACGCCTCTTTAGGGCAAGAGTTCTCCCAGAGCTCAGCACAGGTCTCACTGTTTGCTTTTTAAAGGCGTTAAATAGGGCAGATAGGACCTGGTGGAAACCGTGAGCAGGACCTAGATTTTTGAATAAAAACCAAGCTACATTTGCTGTATTACGGGATAGCGATCGTCAGCTTTGCCTTAGACTGGTGTGGCAGGATTCCCTTCTGCTGTCCTAACAAGAGAAGCTTAATCACAGGAGATAAATGGGATTTGGCCTGGACTCCAAAGGCATGAGTCATAAAGACAGATTTTAATAAATGGTTCGTGTGGAGCATCTGTAACCCAGAGCATTCCCTCCGATTCCTGGAGCGCCTGGCTGTCCCTAACGCGGATGGTGGAGGCAGCCGGGGAGCGTGCTGCTGGGGTCCACGGCGCATTTTGTCTGGTGAACTTTCCTGTGTTCCCATCACCTTTGCCTGTCCCCAGGCTTGTCACACACCAGGGCTAACTACAAAGGATTAGACCCAAAAATTACCCATGAAGAGAATTTTCTCAAAAAATCAAGGAGACAGAGCTGTCTGCCAAATAACAAATCTGGGAGCCTTAATCATATTCAAAAAGAAACAGTGCAGACTCCACCAGGGCTTTGCAGTTTGACTCTTTATCTGGATTACTTCACCTACTAACTTAGCAGGAAAGCCGGCTACTTTAGAAAAAAAATCAATTACCAATTCCCGGCAGAGCTACATATATATGTGTATATATATGCTAAGTTGAAGAAATTCTACACTTTTCTAGCATGTGAAAATAAGGTTGGTTTCTCTTTACATCTGTGAAGGGGATTGTATTGATGACATCTTTTCAAACTGAAGGTGTTGAGTTCTATTTTGAACAAAATATTTTTATGTAATAAGATGTGATTTTTTTGTCTCTTGGTGGTAGTTTGGGACTGAGCCCAGGGTCTTCACACTGTGCTATATTCTGAGCCCTTGTTACTTTCTGAGACGCAAGCTGCCTAGCTGGCACCGGCAGTCCTCCCGTCTCAGCCTTCTAGACTGCTGGGGTTACAGCACCACCACTGATACAGGTTTTTAAGCTGCTAAATCTCTTTAAGAGCACAATAAAGACTGTGTGAAGAAACAAAAGTGTAAGTAGTGCATTTGAGAGCCCGAGTCCTCATCGTTGAACTCTTCCACATTTAATCCTCATCATCGGTGGCTCTAATTTTCTGACTCATGGTCACAGGGAACAAAGTGACAGAGCTAACCTCAGGAAGTTCAAGGCCAGGGCTGAAGGCAGGGCCGGCCGGCCCCACAGTTCAGGTGGTTACGTTCAAGAGCTGAGGGCATGGCCCAGCGGTAGAACTCTACCTAGTGTGTGCAAAACAAGAGCCTGGGCTCCATCCCTACCACGATGAAAATAAAATCTTAATTATAAGAACTGTTTTTGTGTTCTGTCACTGGCCTGTATTCTTCAGCCCAAGAAAAATATTTTAAAATTGCAGTGGGGGCCTACTTTGATACCTGAAACTCATTTCCTGAACAGTCCTATAGAGCGTGTGGACTCCTGATGTAGGAGTTTGGGTCCATCCATTATACGTATGTAAATTAAAGCCCAGAGGGGCAAGGTGACCTGCTTCAGGTCAGGAAACTACTGATGGCCAAGGGAGGAGCACACTTCAGTTCCTTTTGCGGATAGCACAACTCCCAGGTGCAGGTTTGTGCTGCTCGGCCTGTGACGGAGCCTCGGTTTGGTTCTGGTTGTCTTCTGCTATCGCTACCTTCTCCGCTTAGATGGGGGTGCGTGAGTCTTCACAGAACAGCAGCCGTGACAGGCAGATAACAAGTCGGATGAATTCTCTTCCGGTCCTCCCGGCCTGGACTCCGAGACGAGGCGTATTTGCCATTACCTGCTCCTTCTGAAGTCTCGCAGGAAACCCACCCAGGTGAAACGTCTCCCATTGCTCACGCGTCGTGGCTTCCCCGTGGAGTCTGGTGTGCCGTAGCATGCGCACACACGCATTTGTGCTTCGTGGCTCTCGAGCTCACTGAGATGCTGGCTCCAGTGGCAGATCCGTGGTGGTGTGCGCTGTCTCTGATACCGTGTTGCCATTTTTGTTGCTTTGAAGTCACAAATTTCTATTATTTTTTTAATCCCAAGGATCCTAGTCACCTTGTAGGGCCAGCCGCTGTCGATAGTGGGTTTCCCGTCTGTGAAGGGCTGGAGTTTGATGCCACCCTAAAATATTTCCTGGCGACTCTACCATTGATGTCATATCTTCCTGTGTCAGTGGCTAAATACCACAAATGCTGGTTCCGGAACTGTCATGCTGTGGGCCTGGGCACTAGAGCTAGCTGTTGGCTACACTTTGTCCTTCTGTTTTGTTTTTCCAGACATGCTGTGTGCCATTAGAATAATTTGAGCACCATTCACAGGCTTCTAAATGCGGGCCTTTTAAGAAATGTATGAAAGCAGGTTTTGAGGCTTGCTTTCTGTTCCTCTTGGTAGTATTTTTCCTGACTGTCTCTTTAATGTCTATGAAACTGCTGCAGAAAGAAGTTTAATGTGATATAATAAACTGCTTTTCATAATTTTGGTCTTAAAAATGTATTTGTCGGGAGTTTAGTATGAGAGCGTACAGTGTCCAGGCTCAAGAGTGTCTGCATTCCGTGAGCTCCGGGCTGCTGCGGGTTTATAGAGCCCTTTGGAAACTTGATGGAAAATTTATCCCCCGAGAAGAAGGCAGGTCACCGTGCTGCTTGAGCACCGTCAGGGGTTACACCTCTGTCATCAGCTGAGCTTCCTGAACAGAACAATCTAAACTTTGGCCATCTAATCACTTGAGATCTATGGCTGCAGGTGCTGTGTGCATAAAATGCACCTACAAACGTGTAAGTGCTGGGGTGCCCCGCATCAGTCATTTGGGTAGACTTCCTGAAACTGCCCCATCTGAGCTAATTAGTAGCACACCTTCAAAGATGGGGAGAAAAGAAATCATTTTTTTTCTGCTCTGCAGTTCAGGCTGGCCTGGAGCTCGGTTTGTAGCCCAGGCTGGGATCGCAGGCATGTACCACCACGCCCAGCCCGTTCATTCACACTGAAGTTGTCTTTGTGCCAGTATTCCTTTGAAATCCTCCCTTGGAGGGGGGAAAGAGAAGATGCCAGTGTGACAGTGCAAGACAGAGGAGATGAGCTGATACTAGGGTTTGGGGGCTACCCAGGCTTGGGGAAGGAATGCGGCAGCAGGATTCTCTGGCGCCGGGGATCAAGTGGCACGCTGGACTTACCTTGGAGGAACCACTACTGATGCCCAGAATGAGGCTCTGAAATGCAGCTGGCATCTTTCATGGCTCCAGGGCAGATAGTCCTCAGAAAGCTTTACCTCGCGTACAGAGCGGGGACAGATTTACATCAGGCTATATTGGATGGGGACCCTCTAAGCAGCTCAGTGGTTTAAGGGAAAAGGTGTGACATTTTCACTTGTACAGTACTTCCCTCTAGGATGATTGATTCATTTTGATGAGTTAAAGTACTTTGAAACACTTCTTTCCATGTCCATTAAACAATTTGACAACTTAAGTCACTGAAGGTAAAGTGAACAGATTCTCCTCTGATGGTGCCTCGGCTGCAGAGCTGCTGGCTAACTGTGCAGGCCATGTGGCCGTTCACGCCGAGGAACCCCCCTTGGAAAGCCCAGCTCTCAGATACCACTTGGCTTCCTGGTCTCCTAAGGTAGGAGCGTTGCAGGAGAGGGGACTGTACTGGGCTGGGGACTGGCGGGCCCATCAGTACTGCCTCCAGGTGGCGCAGTTAAGGACTGGGTTAGTAACTTTCAAATCTGGGGAGGTGGAATGCTACAGTTGACCTTTGTTTAGTGGAAGTTGATTTCTGTGAAAAGCAGGTAGCTCTGCCTATAAGACAGGTACACTTAAGTACCTGTCCCAGGCTGAATACCCGCACTCAGAAAGCTCCACAAGCTCAAACTACCCCCTCCTTCCTCCAGGAACGGATCCTAGAGCCTCCATGGGCTACATCCCCAGCCCCACACCCAAAACTTTGAGAACAGGACATCACAACTGGAAAATTCTACACCATGAAACCTTGTTTCATGCACAACATTACTAAAAACACTCCATAATTCGGGCTGTGTGTGAAGTATAGGACACAGGTGAGTTCTTGTATAGACCTGGGTCCCATCCCCCAGGGAGCTTATCTTCTCTATGCAGTTCCTCCCCAAGCCAGACAAGCCCCCAATCCACATGTCTAGTTCCAAGCATTTTGGGTAATGGACTCTCAACCGGTAACACCTTCAGGAAGGGCGGGGACAGGGGCAGTGGGGGGGGGGGCGCGGCAGCTGTGTGTGCACAGTCACCTTCTTGCAGGGTAGCCTCATCCCCTCTGCCACAGCTGCACACAAGGGGGTCCGTCACTGGATGGGTTGAGGCTCTAGAGCTCATCTATCCAGCAGGAAAGAAGTAGGATAAAGAGCTCTCCAAAATATTTTTTAAATAATTTGTTCTTTGGAAAATCGAGTGCGCCACTGACCCTCTTTGAAGCAGTGCTTTGGCTAATTTTATGTTTTAATGAGAAACATCTGAGTTGTACATATCACAAATAGCTTCAAGTTTTTGTACCCCTCCCCCTGTTCAACCACACCTGAAGTGTCTCTTTGAAAAGTCTTATAAAATTAACTTACAAAAACATCCCTATCAAGTCTGTAGCTTGGCATTTACTGTACATTAGTCAAAAGCTTGAGCTAAAATCAGATTTTTAAAAAAATCAAAGTTTACATTATTTATACAGATTCAGCATTGTTTAAAAATATGCACAAGTAACCACATCCATGCAATAAAATTTCTTAAAAAATTTAGAGCAATATAAAAGAGTAAGCCTGGGCCCAGAGCATCCCTGCTTCTAGCCGGTAGCCACAACTGATTGGAGGAGAGCTGCTACTGCCCACTGAAGGGGACTGTGTCCACCCCTCAGAGCTCAGGGTGTGTCTGAGCTTCTGAACCACTTCTAAGGCAGAACCTGTTTGTCTCTCTCAGATACACAACGGGACGAGTGCACCGCTGTTCATGGGCGCTGTTAACTATGTTGAAATAATGCTGGTTTACAAAGAAGTCAGGATTCACAAAGTGCGCGGCTCCTCAGGAAACTGCCCTTTCCAGAGTCTGTTCAATGAGTTGACCAGCTTTGCCAGGATGCCTAGGGCACCCTGGCCTGGGCAAGCCCAGAGGGAGGCGCCTAAAACAGGTCCCAGCCTTGCCAACATGAGTCTCTGATAGCTCGCTCAGGGGCTTTGAGCTGGGCACCTGTGACAGGAGGCTGGTGGCGTGGCACTGTGCTCCCGCCCCACCCACTAGGTGGGGGGCGGCCCGTTGGTGTAGCTCAGCATGGGGTAAAAGGAGCGGGCGAAGTTGTTGGCCTGGGTGCAGCTGTAGTCCTCTTCGGAGGCAGGCAGCAGGCAGGCCAGCAGCAGTAGCAGCAGCAGCAGCAGCTGCAGGGGCAGCGCCGCCCGGATCACCCGCGAGAGGAAGGAGCGCCGTGGCTTCGAGCTGCTGGGGTTGGCGGGGCCGGACACCCTGCCAAAGAGGTGGCAGACCAGTTAGGCGGGTCCAGGGGCTGCACCCCCGCCACCCGCGCAGCTGACCCTCAGCCCACAGGGAGAAAGAGCACACAGTGAGACCCAAAGCGGGGCGGGTGCTGGGGTTGCATTCTGGAGAAGCCAGGCCTTTCCAGACAAAAGCAGTCAGATTTTTACAAGGACTGGATGGTGGCACTAGCCAAGCTGGAAGGATGACAGGAAGGGTGACCCCCGGGGATCACTGCCGGGACTCGACTGCCATTACCTGCCGTCACTGTCATCCTCATCCTCGTTCTCCATGGTCCCCTCGGCTCTGAACTGCTGGAACAAAGAAGCCGGTGAGTTGTCAGGCTTGTCTTCTGCAACACTTTTGGGACTAAAGCAATAATCTGAGATTCAGGTTCAGTGATCACGAGTTTAAACTATCAAGAGATCTCTGTTCCAGCCTGTTTTGATTTAATGGACATATCAAGAAACTCGTCATCCCAAACAATGGTGAACAGAAGAGGGCCTTTGAGTCAGGGTTAAAAGAGGGTATTGAGCACATTTGGTCTCTGGAGCATGCGTCTCCCTTCAGCAGTGGGCTGAAGCAGATGCCGCCGGCAGGTAATACCTGGGGGGCCCGGGAGTCCCAGGACTAACAGCACCCAGCATGGTTCTCTGGAGGAGGGCACTCACCTTGGCCTGGGGAGCTGGCACGGGTGCCGGAGGAGGCTGGTCCCCGGCGTCCACTTCATCGAAGGCAGGCAGGGCTGGGTCTGGGTTCTGAAAGCCACAGCCCCCGAGTTCGCAGGAGCGTGAGGCTCTGTGTTCCACGCAGTCTTAAGCCCCCCACCCCATTCTCCTCAGACATGGGGCTTCTGTGCTGTCCTCACTTGAACACAGATTTTCTCAAGCAAGGGGAGTAACCAAGGCACAGCCAAGCACTGGTGCTGAGCACCATCCCAACTGGCGGGGTGCTAGTCACATACACCCAAGAGGATCCTGCAGCCGCGCCACGACCCACCCAGGTGTATGGGAAGACAACAGGGACTCAGAGAGGAGGGTCCCACCTCATGTGGGAGGCTGCAGCCTGCCTATTCCATTGGCTCTGAGGTGGGTGACATCGTAAACTAAGTGGACAAGGAAGAGGACTTGAAGCTGTGTCACAGTCACAATGAGAAAAAGCTTGAGGGACTTGTTTTCCTTTTCATTCCTGGGATTCTAGCTAGCTCCTCTGCAGTAAGCGCATCCACAAACCTTTTCAAATTTTGAGACAGGGTCTCACTTAACTGCTAAGTGGCCCTGTCTGAGCTCGAACTTGCGGTCTTTCTACTCCAGCCCCCGAGAGGTTTACAGAAGCAGCCTCCGTACTCCCACCACTTGTCTTTCACAATGCCAACCCACAAACAGCCTCTGTATTACTGTTACCGCCCCCTTTCCATGAGCAGAACACACGTCTGGAACTCACACAGGGTTCTGGAAGGGCCAGGCCCCTCTGCTCTGGCCTCCTGCCGCAATGAGGCCACAAATCCTGCCTGCTGGTGCACGCCTACTGGGACATCTTAACTCACAAAAGCAATGGGTGGACTCACCTGGCTTCTCTGCAGGGACAGTAAATCCCGGGCCACCTGCTCGCGTAACTGCTGCAGTTTCTGCTTGATCACGTGGACCTTCTCTTCAGCCTCAACATACTCCTCCCCGTTCCCCTCGAGGAGGAGGCTGGTAGAGAGCTCATGTAAGGAGTTGACTTGAGGTTGGCGCTCTATTAACTCCTTTTCCAGTTGCTGAAAGTAAAAATGGGTGTGAAGCAGTTGTCTGAAGGGCAGCCAGTGTGGCCAGACAAGGCTTTCTGGGCTCCAGGATGGATGACAAAGGGGTGCTGGGCTGCTCAACTCCAGAACCTTCTACCAATCAGTATCTGTCTGTGGCCTCAGTAGAGCGCTGTTCACAGAGAGTTGGTTGTACCCTATTTAAATTTTATTTTTTCACTTATAAATAATTGTAAGAGAAAGTACAGGAAAAGAAGTGAATGCGGTTGTGGGCAGACTGGGCCCTTGTCTATTGGGCAGGAAGCCAAGGGAGATGAATGGTGAAAGGCCAGCGTCAGGGTGCTTAGAGATACAAGGGGATGCGCAAGGTGTCAGTGTGCATCCTCAGGCAGCTATTAGTCAAAATTAAAATTTGGTTTCAGTCACAAGAGCTGCATTTTCGTGTTTAACGGCGTCTGAGGGTAGCGGTCTCCCCGCTGGACAGCGAGTGCAGAGGGCATTCTCTCACCACTGCTCTAGAGTGGGGCTTTACAATGACTTTAGAGCAAAATTTTTTTTTTCTAAAAACACTGGCCAGCAATTTTAAATTTAAAATATTAAAAATTAAACCACCTGCAGCTCCTCTTGGCTGTGGAGTAGAGCGCAGCCCTGCTTCCCCCAGTAGCAGCTGGGGAGGCCTTCCTATACCCCAGTCCCACGGGCAGTCAGGGCAGCTGTACTGGCCTCTCTTCTCCATTCCTTCCTAGACAGCACAGCAACTCTTTGCTCACAGTTACATTACAGTAGGTACTGTCTGCAGTAGGGATGAAAAAGTATCCAAGAGGACTATCTTGGTTATATGCAAATAATTTATGTGCTTTAAGGGACTTGTGCATCCAAAATTTTCAGTGGAGGTGGGGTCAAGAACCAAGCTTCTGCAGGTGCCAAAGGGACCACTGTACTCGTGAGAGAAATCCTTCTAATGCCATTTCAATGGCCTCAAGTTTCTCAGGATGTTGCCAACACCCCAACCCCAATCCCCAAGTCAAAGACTTCTTGCTGTGGCTGTTTATCCCTGCTGTAGGACAACAACCATCTGCTGGAAGATACCCACGGCAACACAAGGGCTGAGATCAGGTCACCGTGGCCACTGGTATCACAGTGCACGGCATGCTGGGAAGTGGCCCAGGGTTCGGATGCCCTGGAGCCGACAACAGCCAGCGGTTGTGTGGAGGTCCCAAGGAAGAAACGCACCGAGAGTTGTTTCTGGCAGTGCAGGAGAACCTGGGGGTCGGCCTCCAGGTCGGCAGCAAGAGCCTTCTGCCTCTGGTCTTCGGCGCTTGCCAGCCACAGCAGCAGGTTCTGACTCTGCTGGTGGAAGTCCTTAAAACACAACATGCAAAACAAAACAAAAACAAAAAAACCACAACATGCATCGGGGGTGTATGTGGAGTACTGTGAAGGGTCCTGCCTGGCAGGCAGCTCGCTGCTGCCATCAAGCCCTGGCACTCGGCCCATCATCTAACTTGGTGTTAAACCAGAACTCCAACCCAGGAGAGCGGAAAGCAGGGAAGGACACCTGGCAGACCTGCAGGCATCAGGTGGAAAGTGCTAACAGAGGCTACAGGGTGCCCCCCGATGGACAGGCTGGGAGGGCTCAGAAGTGACAGGTGCCAAGCACATATGTATCACATACACTGCCACCTTATTTAGTCCCATAAAGGGCCCTGGGAGGTGGCATTAACGTAACTCCCATTTTTAGATGTGAAAACTGAGGCCGAGAAGGTTCAGTGATCAGCCTGAAGTCCCACAACAACTAAACTGGCCAAGTCTCCCAGTTACCCTGGCAAGAGGGCAGAGATGTGGCAGTGCTAGGGTGGCATCTCTAGCCCATGTGGGCTTAGGCAGTCGATGAAGAGACCCAGGGCCAGCGAGATGGGGCACACTTTAGAAATAAGCAGTGAAGCACGGTGCTGGGCCAGAAGCCTGACGATGGTAAAAATAGCTGCTGCTCCCCCCACGGGCCTGGCTGCTGCCGGGGACGTGCCTGAGCTGAGCCAGCGTACCTGGCACTGCAGCAGCAGCTGCCGCAGCCTTGCCCTCCAGCTGTCCATCTCGCCCTGGGCCGCCTCCCAGCGCAGGCCCAGCTGGCAGAGGCTACGGTGGAGCTCTGCGGACTCGGTGCTCTCGCTCGGCAGAGATTCCTTGGCACTCACGTTGACAGACACCATTAAAGCCTTGTAGGTGTCAAAAGCTTTTGCTGTCTCCTGCCATGGAAGAAAAGATCAGGTTAGGAGCCCTGGAAACTTTGAACCTCGGCCGGGAAGGATCTTCCATACACTTCTCCAGGCTGTGGCCACGAACTGAAAGTGACCTTGCCCGTGACTGGCTGGACGGATCAGGTGAGGGTGCTGCCTTACATGGGCAGCGGGCTGCACCGGGCGGCCGGGCCTGCGGACCGAGGCTGCCTCCTGGGTGCTCAGCTCGGCCTGCCCGGAAGCCTTGAGAGACTCTGCGCGTACCCACAGCCCCTGCCTCACTACCAATTCTGGACCTAATTGAAAGTCTTCTAGATAAAGTGTACGAAGCTCTCCTGCACTCACCCCTTGACATCCCAATAATGTTGTTCGCTGAAGGGTAACTCCCGTTCTGTTAATGCACAGAGTAAAGTAAAAGTGAAAATACGCAGAGTGCTGGGACACCCTACGCCACCTGCCCTAGGCCTCAGGAGCTCAAACCGCACCACTCCCTGCTGTGGGGCCCAGACTCATTATGTGTGTGACGAATCCCAACTGCAGTAAGAGAACAAGACTAGGCCAGAGGGGGCATGAGCGGGTGAACTGGCCTTGCTCAGGGCTGCAGCACATGGCTTGCAGGGGTGGCGTGAACTGCCCGACTGGCCTCCAGCACTCCACGGCAGTCTAGAGATGCAGGGCTTCCTGGCAGCAGGGACTCTAAAGCCCACTTCCCCAGCCCGCTCTGGGGTCACCGTCAGTACAAAACTGTATCTGTGTTCCTTCCTGCCAGTCACAGGAGTGACCGACCTTGACCATGCCACCCGTGAGAGGCCTGCTGACACCCTGAACACGCCTGGTACATTCATCCCACGCAGCAGCGCGCTCTGACCCCCTCGCCGCAACTCACCTGCAGCCTCTGCACGCCTAGGCCCAGTTCCTGGATGTCTGAGGGAGGCTTGGCCATCTTCAAAGTTCCCAGCTCTGCTTCAGTTTTTTCCAGCCAAGCAGAGATGTCGCTGATGACTGTGTTCAGCTGCTGCACGTTTTGTTTTATTCTGAGCTTACTGTGCAGCTCTTGTGCTTGTACCAGCTCCCATGTGTCAAAGGCACCTGGGACCAGAAGTCAAGTCATAATGGGAAAACGTTTCTGTCCTAGCTACTGGGGGTCAGGGCGGTGGTGCTCCTGGCAGGAGGACCTGAGCACAGCAGCGCTCTCGGGCACAGCAGGACAGGCAGCGCCGACAAGGGCTCTGGCCTCAGGCTCACACTTCACTCTCCCTGCAGTTACGGCAGTTTTCCTTTGGCTCACAAGTGATCAGGACAATTCTGTGGGCTTTCCTTGCGATTTAGTTGGGTAGTAACTCCAAAGATCATTGCACTGGTCTAACGAGGTACCCAAGGCAAAGCTCTGATTTGACCTTCACGTAGGATTTTTCATATAGGTGATGTGAAGTCATTAGAAAACATGCACTATATCATATGGATGAGATTCCTTTTGTCAATGTTTAAAAAAGTTTCCAAATCGAAGTGAATAACCTAGGGATTCATTTTTAAGTGTTTCATCAGCTTACTTGAAAACAACACTGGCTGTTGCGGGGCAGGGACGGAACCTTCTAGAGACAGAGTGCACGAACCCCAACCTACATGCTTATTGCAAAATGCCAATGCTGCAATTAAACCTCAATACTGAAGTTTTAGTGTAGAAAAAGCCCAGCTCATAGGTGAGCATCTTTTTTTTTTTAAAAAAAACAAAAACAACACGTGTGCCATAGGTTCGCCGCCTCTGCCACAGGGCAAGTTCAAGTCTTGACAAGTTTTATATCGTGGTTGGTAGGTTCCTACAGAACGCTCTGCCAAGCCATGCCCTGCGGTAGTGCTAGTCTAACGTGGCTCAGACACGCACGCGGCCTTTCCTAAGGACTGCCGCTGGGTACCTGAGTGCTGTCCTGTCAAGCTGGACAGCTGCTGCTGCTCCTGCTGGGGGCTGCCGTTGGACACTCCCGTGGCTGCTTTGCCAGCATCGGTTCTTGGGTGTAACAGCAGTTTTACCTAGAATGAACCAGTTTTTAAGTTACTGCCTGTAGAATTTAAAGGTTATCTGAAGAACAACTGGGTTCGTATTAACAGGCAAGAAATGGGCGCTTTCCTCTGAGCAGAAGTCAGACCAAGCTGCAGCAGCAGCCCGAGGAAGGGGACAGGACGCCGCCGGTGGGACCAAGATGGGCTGTTTTAGTCTGCAGATTTCCTGACCTTCCCCAAACTGCACAAAAAACACACACGCAGTTACTGAGCATGGCTGCTAACTGCTACCGTGTGTACACTTTTGTATTCTCAGTTGTCGTCCCTCAGGGGGCTGGCATGTCATCACCCAGAGTCAGTGGCCAGGGGACAAACTGCTGCCCAGGTCATCGGCTAGCGCGCTTATCCACCATTGCACACTGTGGCTCTTCCGTTATCACAGAGCTGATTGGGCTATTATCTCACAGCTTTCCAAAAATAAATGTTTCTTTTAGAAAAGCTATGCTTTGCTTGGGTTGTGTCCATGTGGTCTGTTCGTGTGGAATAAAAAAAAAAAAAAAAAAAAAAAAAAAAAAAACTTCAGCTTGTTGCTGACACATGCCCAGCTTTGAACACAAAAAGCAGGCTGAGTTTTCTTTTCTTTTTTTTTTTGGCGGAACCGGGGATTGAACTCAGGCCCTTGCGCTTGCCAGGGGAAGCACTTATTTCACTGAGCCATCTCCCCGGCCCCGGGCTGAGCTTTGAAAGTGGCCTGGTGAGGGGTATGAGTGTGACATCTGAAAGGAAGCTCAGGCCTGGAGGGGCAAGTGGGGCTCAGGCACCAGGTCTGCCCTCCAGTCGGATTCTGCACCGCAGTGGGGCAGGTGAAGTGACAGCTGCTGGCTAAGCAGAGAGACGTTTTTGGGTTGGGCCCGGCCCACCCACGGTGCAGTGGCTCCAACTGGGCAGCACAAAGACAGCCCTGATTCCAATTCCGTGGCAAAAGCCAGTCACTTCTAGAACTGACGGCACTTGGACTGCACCCACGGATGCTTTGTATAAAAAGGTGGCACTAAAATGCAAGCAGTCTTTTTTTGGGGGGGGGGTGCTGAATCGAACTCAGGACTCCGAGCTTGCCGCTGAGCTACAACCCCGGCCCACAAGCAGTTGTTTTAATTTCAACTCATTCATCATTGATTCTCGCTACTAAGCATCATCTCTGGCCAACATTAAGCCCTAGGCTGCCCCAGGAGCTACTAGCCAGAGCTCATGCGCCGAAGAAGCTAGAACTCTGATGAAGAGGGAGCAGTGGCTGTGATCAGGGACAACCCCCAGTGGAAGCAGGAGCAAGAGCCACCGAGGGCCCGTCACTGAGGGCCTTCTTGGGCCTTTGTCTGTCAACCCCCTCACCCCTACATAAGGCAGCTTTATCTGCAGGTGAGAAAGGGCAGACTTTAGGCCCCAGAGTAAGCCGGTGGCGCTGGAACTCAAACCCACATCCGTCACAGCTCAGCATTCGATCTGAACCATGACGCCCTGCTTTGCTGACGAGGGTGTGTGCCCGCAAAGCAAAGAGAACCAGAGTCTGGGAGCTCAGGAGAGGCCAGCCTGTCACTTCCAAACCACTTGCGTGGACAAGTGACTCAACTGTAGCAACCATGTCAACTCACATAAAGGTGGATTTTAGTCAGAAGCTTCTCTAACTCGGGTCAGTGTACCAGTGTTCCAGTGAAGAAGTGACAGCCTTGAAGGTCTCCTTGCTTTCTTTTTTGTGGCCTTGTGCATGTTAGCGAGAGCTCTACCACTGAGCCACATCCTCAGGCCCTCGGCAGAGGTATGTCCCCGAGGACAAACCCACTCAGAATGTGCTGCAGACTCGGCACGTGCCGGAGGCACCGAATTCT
Organism: Octodon degus; assembly: GCF_000260255.1. NCBI lineage: Eukaryota > Metazoa > Chordata > Mammalia > Rodentia > Octodontidae > Octodon > Octodon degus. Next base: position 18,489,044 of record NW_004524583.1, read on the forward strand.
GTCCTTTACACATTTTCCTTCCTCCACTTAGGTTCTGCTCCCAGGGTGTTGCGACTTACATAGGGAGGTTTATAAGGGGTGCTGGCATCTGAAGGGACGGGTGGGTCACTCCTGTCCTCCATGTGTTGGTAGCGATGCTTGGCATGGGGAGGGCTGTCAGGAACGTGCCATGGGTGGCCATCAGACATGGATTTCCCTGAAACCAAAAGGAGCAAGTGACGGTCTCTTCTCCCACCAGAGGGCTTGTGTTTAGTGACATGAGAAAGGTCATGGGTCACATGGCGTCAGGTTATAGTTCCTCAGCTTTCCTTGCAAAGCATGCACGTTTGCAAAGTGTCAGTACGTCTCGGGGAATGAGATGAAGCATGCAGCCGAGCGACATCGTGCCTTCTCTAGATGGGGTCACGTGAAGCACAACAGACACATGATTTGCTGCGGGATGAGTGGCACCTGGACGGAGCGGGTGTCCTCAGCGGTGGGGACACTGAGGGGCAAGGCCCGGTTTGGGCGCCAAGAGGGCAGAATGCCTCTGTGGAGCGAGGGCAAGCACGAGCATGGAGACGGACTTGGGAGGGAAGGGCTGCTTGAGGCTGCCCCAGCCCGCAAGTGCGGGCGGGCAGTGGAAAGGGCAGAACTGCGAATCGAGGCAAGGGAGGCATCCTCGCCTGCAGGTGAAGGCACTGGCACCTCCACACCGTCCCCGTCCCCGTCCCAGGAAGTCGCCAGAAGCAAGGAGACAATTCCAAACCAAGCCACCCCGAGGAAAGCTTGGCCCCACGCCGAGAGTCAGTTAGATGCCACCGTGAGACGATTCCTCCTGCAGGGCCTGCAGGGAGCAGGGGGCGGCGGAGACCCTTCCAGAGCAGGCAGGTTCCCTGAGGAGCGCGCAGGCATGAGTGGAAGGGCAGTGTAAATACACCATGACACGGGACCGGGTGCATGGTGTGCACGGGAGGCACAGGTCAGACATGACATGGAGCAGGTTTAGGATGCAGTGTGTGCCACAGGACGCTGCCATGTTGAGACACATGCACAGGCAGGGGCCTACCAGAAGATGCTTTCAAAGTTTTTGTGGTCATTTTAAGATATGCCTCAGGATTTTCAGGGATTTCTACATCTGAAAAAGAATAATGTCATTTTCCTCACTGGAGGTGCCTATAGATTCACGCCCAAGCTAACACAGTGAAACCACTGCTGACTGGAAGGGGAAACTGCTCTCTATCTATCTATCTATTATCTATCTATCTATCTATCTATCTATCTATCTATCTATCATCTATCATCTATCGTGGTACCAGGAACTGAACTCAGAAGCTTGTGCTTGCCAGGCAAGAGCTTATTCTACTGAGCTATCTCCCTGGCCCAACATTTTTTTTAGTATCAGAAGGATCTGGTTTTGGTCCAGCCAACTCCTATCTGCAGCAGTGGTGGGCAAAGGGGAAGGACAGGAAAATAATGGCACTATGGCCCTCCTGATGCTCAAGGGAAATTCCACTGAGAAGGGAGCTGCCGCGTCCTGCGAGCGGACCGAGCCGGAAGCAAACAGCCTTCAACACCTGAATATAAATTTCCTTTTTCTTTCTCATTCCGCCTGTAACAGGAGCGCGCCAATTCTCAGGTAGGACAAGAGGTGGGTGGGACAGAACCCGGGAAGCCACACAAGTGTGGGTCAACCAAGCTGATCCCCAGTCCTTGCGAGCTAAGGTGCTGGGAAGACCACACAGGTCGATTCCGAGGGCCCTAGGGGTGGCTCTCACCTGACACTGCGCTGTAGTATGGGCCCTCCTCTTCTTCTTCATGAGAAGACGAGCCCCCCACGTCCCCCGTGTGATCCCACTCCAGCGGGATGGAGTCCACGCTGACGGGGGTCTCGCAGCCAGATCGCTCATGGCTCAGGGTTGGGGGCACAAGATGGCAGAGGGCCTGGGGAGATGTGGGCTCCTCGCTCTCTCCCCTTTTCCGCCATGCGTTGGCCTGGATCTCTCTGGGGTCTTCCATGTCTGCTTCGTTCTCAGAGGCCTCCTTCTCCTCTTCCAAGCCCTATGGGGGAGTGTTTGGTTTTTAGAATTACTCAGTTCAAAGGTAGCCACAGTTCACATAAACACTAGAGGTTTTCCTGTCTAGCACTTTCCACCTCAGTCTAAGGCATCTTTAAAAGAACTCAGGTTCCCAGGCCCTGTTTAGGGTTATTCGAGTTTAGGGAATCCAGAATGGGGCACACATACTGTGCTCTACAAGCACTGTTGCTTTTTTTCTTAGCAAAAAAGCTGAATTTTGATCATCTAAGTTACCATAACTTTATTGAGAAGCTATGGAAATGGTAAAGGTAAAAGCAAGTTCATTAAAGGTAAAAGTTCTTCCAAGAGTCAGAAACAAAACCAAGACAAAACACAAACCACCACAACAAAACAAACCACTACCCAGAAAGAACATAGAAATAAAGGAGACAACTAGTGTTCTGGACATGTGCCACAACGTAAGTACCACGCGTATGTGGCTTGCCCCTTCGTAGTCTTCAACCCTCTTGTCTAGTGTCTGGATCCTGTTAATAGTGTAATACAGTCTAAGAAAAATGATTACAGGGACTGGGGAGAAAGCTCAATGGTCTCAGTGCCTGCTTGGCAAGTGCAAGGACCTGGGTTCAATTCCTGGTACTGCATGCTGTGTAGTCCTGGCTACTGAGCTGTGTAGCGAGACCCTATGCCAAATAAAGGATTTAAAAAATTCTATGCTTTAAAAAAAAAAAAAAAAAAGAAAAATGGTTAAGAATCACTATATTAAACAGTGAGGAATTCTTGGGGAATTTTTAAGGTTTTGTCTGATGAGAAAATAACTCCATTTGTGGTTGGCCACTTGGAGACACAAAAAAAGCAGCCCGTCATGTTGCTCGGCAGTCACCATTAAGGCTCCTCACACACAAAGGCAGTGCGGTTCGGTGGGTGACGGCCCCGGCCCCGGCCCCGGCCCCATCTTGGCAGCTGCGTCGCCTTTTGTCAAAGGAAACATCTAAGCTGCCACCGAAGGCTGGTACGGCAGTTCAAAAGTGAGAAAAAAAGCCTCAAACAGGCACAAATATTAAAAGCTTCCAAACTAAAACAAGAGAAGGCAAACACCTTGCCACGTTGCTACCATTATGCATCAAAATCAGACGTTTTGAGAGGACTGACACGTTCCAGAAGCCCAGCACCGAGGAACCCACGGCACCCAGGCGGAGCAAGAACGCTGAGAAATGCCGACCGTTCATTCCACTGCGAAGTGGGAACCTTTGAAGTCACTGTAGCTGTATATTAACCGAAGTGCAAATAAAATTTGGGGATGTAGCCCTTTCCGGAGCCACTGTTCACCACCACGAGACACTGGCGGCGGGGGCCCTCACCGGCGCGCGGGCTGTGAGGCGCCGGTGGAAGCGGGAAACCCTGCCGAACACCTCCTGGCAGTAGCGGTGCAGCTCCTCCAGCTCGTCTTCGATCAGCGCTGCGTCCAGGGGCTCGCTCTTCTGAATCAGCTGCTCCCCAAACACGATGAGCTGGTCAATCTTGTTGGTGTTTAATGTGATTTCCTGCTGGAAGCCCTGTGTGGAAGGTGAGAGAGGATTTAAATTAAAAAAAAAAAAAAAATGAAGAACATCTCCCGAGCGTCCAGGCTGTAGGAAAAGGCTCCCGTGTCGTTTCGGCGCTGCTCCTTTCCTCAGTTTTGGTTTGTACCTAGCACTCCGGCTCCATCAATTTTTAACTAAGTAAGGATGGTTTAATAATTTGAAATGACTGTTAGGTCTGTTTTTTTCCTGCTTGGGGCACTGATGTTTCCCAATTTAAAAACCTCTAAAAGCCTGACAGATGGCCAGTCGTCGTCACTGGGTGTGAGGGACACTCGGAGGAAATGGAAGGTCTCCCTAACAAGGGCGAACGCCTCGGCGGGCGGGGACACACTGGTAATGCTCCCGAGCGCCACTGTATTAGGAAGGCACTTCTTCTCTAAAGCTCTCCTCAAATCTAGCCAGGGAGAGGACTGAGAGCGGCAATGTCTCACAGCGGGGGAGCAGGAGAGGTCTGTCCTCCGGCCCATGGGCCAGGTTCCCCTCTGTGCACCAGCGTGCTGCTCTCAGACACGAGCGCTGGAGAAACAACCTCGCAGGAAATTCTGTTTGGACCTTCAAGCACGTTTTCCCCTTGGGTGACTAAATGACCATGAGAAAAAAGAAAAAGGGCTGTGCTCCCAGGATGCCTTCACTGGACGTCGGTGGTGACCAGCTCGGTTGCTGGGGGCTCCTGGAATCTGCTCCTTAAGAATCAGGTGGGACTGGGACTTGGCTGCTCTCCTCCGCAGAGCTGCGTGCTTGGGGAGGAGCCGAGGACGCAGCCCTTACGTTCAGCTGGCGCATCTTGTCGTCTGCGTCGCTCTCCGAGAAGTGCTCCACGTTGGTAAGCTGCAGGTCCATCTCCGTGAGCCACACTAGAATGCTCTCCCTGGTGCCCTCGAACTCCTCCCTCTGGTTGGTGAAATGCTGGGAGGAGGAGAAAACTGCGTCTGTACTGACCGCCATGGGACAAGGGCTCAGAGACTCAGTGAGGTCACCTGTGGCCCAAAGCGTGGGGTGCGGGAGCCCGCCAGGCAAGCCCCCCACCTCTCAGAGCCTAGGCTTCCACCCCAGCAAAGTCTCCAGTAAAGGAGCCTCTGAGGTTAACCTCGCCAATGGGCAGGTCAGTCTCTGATAGACATGGCCCTCGGGGCCAAAGCAAGCTTTGGATTGGGGACAGATCAGCAGGAGATGAGAAGTTAATGCAAGGGAATGGGCTTGATCCCTGGAGACACCAGCCAATGTCCTCCTGAGGGTTACACAAAAAGCCCAGAGTCTCATCGTCCTAGGATAGTTTCAGAGCCTCCTATCCTGCCACAGAAGTGGGGACTAAAGTGGCATCCAGCAGCCCTGCCCGCGTGGGTCCTTTCAGTCTGTGCCTGGCCTCACAAAGGTCCTGCGCAGCACAAACCAAAGCCGATGTAGTTGGCATTCGGTCTCCGTGGGCCCCGCCCCCAAGCAGTCAGCCAACCATGAAAATATTTGGAAATAAAGACTCTACTGAACAGGCAGATACGCTTGTCATCACTCATTACATAAACTACACAGCCTAATAGCACTAAGTACTCTCGGGGTGAATCCAAGTATATAAGATGTGCGCCAGCATAGGTGGTATCACATACGGCAGCGCCTTACACGAAGGATTTCAGCAGCCCAGTGTATGTGTGGGAAAAGTGGACTCCCTGGGGTCCTGGGAAAAGTGGACTCCCTGGGGTCCTGGGAAAAGTGGACTCCCTGGGGTCCTGGAGCCAATCCCTGCTGTATTCACACTGAAAACCAAACCCAACCTCTGAGCCCACGGCTGAGGTGCACACCACTGGGGTGCAGATGTGGAGGTGTGCCTGGTAACACAGGACGCCCCGCGCTTGTCCTGCGGCACTATGGGGGCCTCTGTGCCAGGAGAATAGGAAGACAGGTTAGGCCTTAGGCCTCTCCCACTGCTTTGTTACATGCCGGCCACAGCATGTCCCAGGACCCCACTCTCGGAGAGTCTACCAGTGGCCCCGGTGCCGCGAGGACAGTTACCCGGAGTCGCCGCAGGACGGCCGTGACCCGCCTCTGGAGGTTGTCCCAGCGCTGGTTGCCCTCATGGACCATCTGCTTGAGCTTGCTGGCTGCGTCCGTGCGGTTCTCGCGCGCCAGTCGCCGGTACTGCTTGTTGATGAGCTCGAGCTGGGTGAGCCGCTCGTGGATCTGCCGCTGGAAGGCCTGCAGCACAAGGGCGTCAGGGCCGAGGAGGCGAGGGGCACCTGGCCCAGCCCCCAAAGGCCCACGGCTTGCGGCTAACCCTAACGTCTGGCTACAGGGCTGTGCCCACGTTCTTTGGTGCTTGCTAAAGCCCAGGCCTCCGGCTCACGGCAGAGCACCTGGCGCTGTCGGTGCCTCACAAAGCCGCCTGAGCAGCAGAAGTCACTCAGCAGCTGCTGCACGTGTGGCCCTGGGGTAGGGGGTGGGGGGCGGGTGTGTACCTCAAACCTCTTCAGCTCTTCCTTGGCACTCGTGTACAGCACCTCCGAGGAGTTGGGGCAGGCTGCAGTCCTCTCAGCGGCCTTGAGCCAGTCTTCGAAGCGGGAATAATCATCTAAAAACTTCTGCCACAGGCGCCATGTCTCCTCGATTCTGGCGGGGGGGGGGGTGTCAGTGGCTCAGCACGGCCGTCTGCTGCCGCCCTGCGCCTCTGGACTTTTTCCTGTGCCCTGACTGTGCCCATCCCTGACTGCCTTATGCTAACTCCTGGACAATAACAAAGGCCATTACTTCTCAGGCTGCTCACCTTCCTTTCTGAAAGGCTCAGACCCTCAGAGCTTCTGCTTCACAGACGTTAAACACCGGAGACAAAAGCTGGGTAGGGGGTGCCTGTAGCTCCAGCCCTCTGGGAGGTGGAGGTAGGAAGACTGAGGACACAAGCCCAGCCTAGGCACCTTAGCAAGACTCCGGGTTCAATCCCTAGTACCACCACCACCCACAACATGCAGAACAGGAGGTAGGCGAGTGGTAGGTCTGGGTCCACAGCTTGCCTAGCACGTGTGAGGCCTGCAGTTCCACTTGCAGTACTGGAAGAAAATAAAATCCGGGAGAAAGGGCTTCCTACACTGCTGCACTGCTGGGTCTGCACAAGTAAAGTGAGCAGGCAGAGATCTCGGGAGCAAGATCACCTGCCACACTTGGCTCCAGTAACTCCTTAACAAGCACTGCTCACCCTATGGGGCCTGCCTCTGCCACTCCGTGGCATGCTTCTAAGCAACCTGGGCAAACACAAGCTACTTTAGCTGATGGCCCAGGGTGCCCAGCCGCTGGGCCAGCCGGGTCCTTACTTCATGCGCCGCTCCATGGACATGGCGCAGATGTTCCTCCAGCGTCTGTCCAGGCTCCTGGTGGTCTGCTGGATCGAGTCACACTCAGTCTCGTTGGCACAGGCATCAGAGTCGTGCAGCAGAACATCACAAATGTTGAACACCGACTCCACCCCTGCACTGTGCTGTTCAATGTCTCGCTGCAGATCCTGCGGTGCAGAGTGAGAAAGCCCTTGAGATCGTGGCACAGGGAGGGCCGCAGCAAGGGCCTGCTCAGTCCTTCCTCCCTGCCCCACCTCACGCCCAGGGATACAGCTCTGGGTGCCCTGGAACCCTGGAGTCAGCAGTACAGATCATATAGTTATCTTCACAGAATGGGAAGGGTACCTACCACACAGTGACAGGTGGAACTGCTGACCCCGAGAGGCCACGCCCCAATACTTGGGATCTGATCCAAACCTCCAAACCCAACAGCCTCTGATGTAGGCCAGTTGGGGGGTGTCCTGCCATAGAAAACTAAGTATCTCCAGCGTCCCCAGTCGGCGAAGACCTGTGCATCTCTGCATGCCCCCTGCTGTGCCAGCAGCTGCACACATGTGCCCCGATGCCCAAGTACATCTGAGGGCTCCACGGATCCCAGGAGGAATCCGGGGCTTCCCATGCCATGGGGTTTAGCCAAGGCTGTGGCTAAGCAGCAGGGTCTCTGGTAATGATCAGCATGCAGTTCCCCACTCTAGAAGAAGGAATACAGTACTTAGGAAGAGATGATGTGTGCTCAGAGGAAAAAAATCAAGAATAGGCATAGCTTCCTCAGTTATCATGAGAGAGGATTTCTTCCACTATGGCATGGGTGGGCCAAGGTTGGGGGACAGATGTTTTGCTTTCTGGATAGCTTAGGCTTCCCCTGATATCCGGATTCTGTGGTAAGTCATAGGTACCACACCATTAATCCTCAGATCTAAATTACATTGTGGAGTAACAAAGTTAAATTCTATTATAACTGTTTGATAATATGCCTACTTCTGAGAAGTTATAATGCTTTAAGTAAGCAAGGCACTATTAATTATACTAAAAGTATAAATCAGTGAACACAAAGATTATTTTATAAACAGCGGCTGCCACCATCTATAGAAAAGTAGCTAAAGGTCCTTCCAGGTCACCTCAATATTGAAATAATCTGGAGACAACTGCTGAGTGACTTGATAGGCCTAATGTTTTCTTATACTTCAGATAAATGCACAACGTGTTGGATGGCTGTGAAGGAACAAATGCTAGCCTCTATACAAATCCTAACTCAGGTAGTTCCTAGCCGAGATCCTGAGCAGTAAGCACCAAGTGCTGCCCTTACAGATTCAGAAGCAATGTGTCCCCACTTGGCCATACTCAGTCCTGGGACAAGAGACAGGCAAGGGCAGCCTGCTTAAACTCTGAAGCTTAAGGAAAATGTTGGAAATGCTACAAGGAGTGGGGTTTCCTCAGTGCTTTAAGATGATTACATTTACTCCAGGTTGAAGAATATTTCCTGTTTTAGAGTTGTCATAGGATTTTTTCTGAAATTTGGGGGTATTAATACATGTTCCTTTTTAACTATTAGTGATAAATCAGGAATCCTAACTATTATTAGTGATGCTAAATGAGCAACACTGACAATTTTAATTGGAAAATGCCTATGACCTCAACTGGCTTCACCCGAGTAGGATCCAGCTGAAAAGCCACAGAGAAATTCTCATCTTTGGATAAACACATGCTGTGTATTTTACTAGATTCTTTGTGGTTATCTTTTTGTTTTTTTATCTTTTTGAGACAGAGGCTTGCTATGCAGTTCAGGCTGGCCTTGAGCTCACTTTGCAGCCCAGGCTGGTCCTGGAATCTAGTGATCCTCCTGCCTCAGCCTCCAAAGTAATGGGATTATAGGTGTATGCCACCACGCCCAGCCTTTGTGGTTATCTTACATGAATTATCCAGCTTATACTTAATAAACTAGCTAAAGAAAACTGAATAATTTACAACATAAATGGTAGTAAGAACTGATCTCTAAAATAACTTATAAAAGACCAGCTACATTTTGGTTTTTAAAAAAGAAAAGCCCGAAGATTTTCAACAATGACAAAGATCCCTGCCAAAAAACACAACAAAGAAAACCCAATCCTAAAAGCCTCTAAAAACACTGTAGAATGGACTAATTCTGTCTCACTGTGAACTAATTACTCTGTAAAATATAAAAGTGAGCTATATATTTTAAAAATAAACCATGTATGTGTTTGGCAAGTACAATTTGGGAAACTGAAATAACCCTACCCATGGAGAAAAATCTAAATGATAATTTCAAAAACCATCCAAATTCTGAGAAGTAGATTTATACTTGATTTTAGTCAAAAGGCTGAGAGGCGAGAAGTAGATTTAAGGAATAACTTGCAACAACATCTTACAGTGATAACTTTCCATTGGCTCTGCAAAGGGTTCATTCTACCCCAGAGCAGGTGACACAGACCAGAGCCCTGAGGTTGGGAAAGAGCTGGGGCGGGGGTGGGGAGGGACAGCAAGAGGAGGTGGAGAAGACCTGAAACTGGAGAAGAAAGTCCAACCAGGAAGAATGAAGATAAAAAGAAGCCAGACAAGGAGAAAGACTGCTGGAGAAAAGCTGGTGGTCGCTCTAGGCTGTCTCCATGCGAGGGCCTTAGGTGGCAAGCAGGACATGAAGGGTGACGCTGGGGTGGCCTCCAGCGTCTGGAGCAAACTGAAATGGCCTGTAGGGAGAGGCTGCTGGTACATAGGGACAGAGCGAGCAAACCCGAAGTGCCCCACACCACCATCCAGCACTCACAGGGAACCAAGAAACCAAAAAACGAACTGGGGAGAAGTGCTGCAGACTCCATGAAAGTGGTGTGTGATTTAAGAAACAGGTGGGCAGTCGCTTTCTTTGGGTTTGGAAGGAGTGACAGCACAAACTTATCTAAAAGAGCTGTAAGACAGAATCAAGGAGGACTCTTACAGGGCCTAAGCTCGCCCCACCAGGTCCCCAGGGACAGACAGAATGACTCTTATTTTCGTGGTCCTGAGCACCACGCGCAGGGCCTCGGTGCTGGGCGAGAGCTCTGCGGCTGGCCTCCACCCTCCTCAGCCCAGCAGCGTGGCGCTACCTACCTCGCAGGCTGAGGCTCTCACAGGAGGCGGTCCCAGGCGAGCGCCAAGGTCCAGGTCTTGTTTTGGGAAGCACTCAACCAAGTCATCATATTTATTACAGATGGATACATAAATAAAGCTTTGGAAGGTGGCCCAAACATAACTGTTTTGTGTGGCATTTTGCTTTCAGTTATTTTGGACGGCCTAAGTTTTCTATAATAGCACATGGTAACTAGTTCTTTTCAACAAAATACTGAAAATTTTGGCAGGACAGCTGTGGCAACACAAAGATGAGCTGGAGAGCATCCCAGGGCTGCCCAGATCCTCCTTCCACGGCCTGCATGTCAGGTAACATGGCAAAGGAGAATTACATTTGGTAATCATGTGACTTTGAAATGGGAAGATTCTCTAGGATTATCTAGGTGGGCTCAATAAAATCGTGAAGATTCTTGCAAACAGGACTTAGTGGGAACAAGAGGTAGCCGAGGAAGACTGTCTCACAGAGACACATGTTGGTATCTCTGAAGATGGAAGAAGGGGCCACAAGCCAAGAAATGCGGGGGGCCTCTCAAAGCAAGAGCAAAGAAATGGATTCTCTGCTAGAGTTTCCAGAGAGGAACACATTCATTAGAACTATAAAATTGGTGGTAATTTGTTACCACAGCAATAAAAAAAAAAAAAAAAAATCAAATGCATGTGTCTTAGTTTCTTATTGGTGGGCCACAATACCATACCACCAACAACTTAAAGAAGGAAAAAGGCTGATTTTGGTTCAGTTTGTAGAGTTGGCGGGCTCCAAGGCATGGTGGCAGGGCAGCATGGCAAGTGAAAACCAGCTCATGGCAGGGCAGGCAGGAGGCAGAGCGAGGATCGAGCGCAGAGGTGGGACAGAGACCCTTCCAGTCTCCGCCCACAGCGGCCCCCTTTCCTCTTCACTTCCCAGCATCACTCGGCTACAAACCCATCAGTGGACTAATTCAGAGATGAGCATCACATGGCCGTTTTCCAGTCACCTCGCCAAACCCCAATTATCAGCATACGAGGTTTGGGGGAGCCGTCACAATCTAAACCATAATATTCCAACCTGGCTCCCCAAACACACACGTGCATCCCTTTAGGCAAAATGCATTCAGTCTCTAAGAGATGGCAAAGCCCTAACAGGTTTAGCACTGCTGAAAAGTTCGAGCCTGAACTCATCTGAGATTGAAGGCAAACAACTCTCACCTTTGAGGTCCTATAACAATGAAAAGAAACTTAAAACATTTCCAACACATAATGGCACAGGATAAAAATTCCCATTCCCAAAGGGTGAAATAGGAGTATAGAAAGGAACGGGACCAAAACAAGACCAAAATCCAGCAGGTGAACATTCAATTCCATAGTTCCATATCCAGCATCTGAGGCAACCCGTGGCAAGACGCAACTCCAGAGGGCTTGGGCGGCCTCACCCCTAAGACACTGCTGACGGCTGCAGTCCACAGCCTCTCAGCTTTGGTCACTTCTGGTAACTTCCCTTAGATGTTCTGCTTTCCTGGGTTTTCTAACACCCTGAGGTCTGCACTGCACTGGCTCCACAGACAGCTCCATGTACCGCCCCTTCAGGGAGCACGTTCCCTGGCCTCCCAGGCCTTCTTCTGAAGTCTGGGTGAATGTGGCCCCACAACGCTTGCATCTGTGTGCACCAAAAAGCAGCACCGTGTGGACGATGCCAAGGTCTGCTGCTAGCTGGAGCAGCAGCTGAGCCCTTTCACATCGTGAGGTTGGCTGCAGAGGCCTCTGAGTGCCTAGAGGACTGAGTAGGATGAACTGTCTTCTGAGGAATCAATTCCCATTCCTCAAGCTGCCCCCATGGTGGAGCGTGGTCCCCTGGGGCTCTCTTCTTAGAGCACAGCCTTTCACCTTCGCAATTCTGAGGCTGCACACCGCAGAGTCCTGCTGGTGCTCGCGGTACACTCGGGCCGTCTCTTCTACTATCCTGTCCCTAAGTACTTGGCTTTTTCATGCTAAGCTTTTCAGGAACCAAGTTATCCTTTGCTCCATCTTTGCATAACCCAACTTTACAGGAACTTTCTTTCTGGCCAAAGTCGAAACTTTTAAAAATCATTCTGTTGGGCCATTTGCTTTTGATTCTCAAGGCGGAAGGTTAAAAAACCCCCAACAGTCATTATGCCACTGTCTCAACATGACACTGTCTTGAAATTTCTTCTACCAGATTAATTAGTCTGTTGCCCTTAATCTCAGTCTCCCACAATGTCTCTGGACTCAAGCAAAATGCAAATTTTCTGCCAAAACAAAACGCATGGTCTGGAGTCCAACTGCCAATGTAGTCCTTGTTCCTGACCGAACCCTCTTGAGCCTGGTCTTACCAACTGCATTTCTATCAGCGTTCTGGTCTTCTGAGCTCTGACCAGAATTTCCCATCAAAATCGGTTCCCAACATTCTATGACTGTATCTCTGGCTAGTATCTCCTGTCCAAACTCCTCCCACAAGCCAGTTCCAAAAGCTTCTGAATCACATGGCCAGGAACAGTCATAGCAGTGACCTTGCTTTTCAGGAACCGAAACCTGTATCACTCAGTGTTCACTCGGAGAACAGATTTAATAGAAGAAATGCATATGGACTTAAAAGGTGGGCTTACAGTGGCTGCCTGCTGCCAAAAGGACTGTCTGCAAATCGGAAATCCGAAGGATTCAGACCGAAGTCAAGGGCCTGGAGCTCACTTCCCGAGTTCTGATCAGGAAGCCAGCGGGTCTGTGCTGCAGGGCAGGAGATGGATGTCCAGAGGTGAAGGGGAAGCCGGGAGCCCCTCCAAGCAGCAGAAGCGAGCCTTCCTTGTTTCCTTTTTTATCCCACACAGGCCACAAGCCAACTGGTTGGTGCCATCATATCCAGGATCAGTCTGCCCTCTTCAATTCATCAGTCAGGACACCTAGAACTATGCTAGACTGATCGACTGGGCATTTCTTAGTGACAGTTGACACCACAGTGACTGTGACTGCCCCCTTCTCACCAGGCTTCATCTCCTAACTTCGCACTCATCGCAAACCCATCAGTGGACCAATCCAGGGAAGAGTACCACACATCCTGATCCCACACCTCCCGAAGCCCCACCTCTGCCTGTGTGAAGTTTTGGGGGGACGTCAAAATGTAAACTGTAACATCTGACTTCCTTAATGTAACAATAGTCCTGAACACTCACTCCGTAACTTTTGGTAACCAAAATGTGCAAGAATTGCATTCTGAAACAAATTAGTACGCACCTTAAAATATTTTTTAAGCAGCTAATTTTGCTTAATTTAATGAAAAGTTTTATGCTAATACCTTTTTCTTCCTTGTAAGAATCTCTCTTGGCACTGTCTTGTACTTTGACTAACTAGTTTGAAGATAACGATACACAGTGTGTTAACTATTGTGACTCTCCTATTTTATGACATTTTTCATAAAAAAAATCCTATTATGGTGATTCGAATGATGTATGACCTAAATATTTGGTGAATATTCCAACTGCTCCAGTGTGTTATAGTAAAACACAGCCATTAACCTTCACAACGCTCTCCCTCACTTTGAACTGTTTCACTGTTCTTGCCGCTTTCTGAAGCAGCTCTGAAGTCCTCTTGCAGGGTGTCTTTACCAGGTGCGACAAAACACGTGGTGTGTGCGGCTGTCAAGTGCCATCCAGTGGGAAGGCGGGCTCACAGACCTACCGCCGTGCGTCCTACCCACTCTGTTCCTCAGACCTGGTACTTCTGGCTCTTCCCCACAATCACGATGACCATGAAGGGAAAGTGTTCTGATTCGACTGAGAACATCAAAAAAGCCACAAAAGAGCAACTAAAGGCATTCTCAAAAGATTTCCAGAACTATTTCAAACAGGTACAAGAAAAACAGGATAACTGTTTTTGTCTAGGGGGATTAAGAACAATGTGCTTTTTACTGTAAAAAAAAAAATTTAAATAATAATAGTCACCATATTTTCTGATTGCATCTTGAACAAACAGGGCACCTTCAAATCTACTAGACTGAAATAATGTACCATTTTGATATGGGAACAAGGAGGGCCAAGAGAAGCTCTACGCACCTGAGGGTAGGGGGCGGGCTTTGGTACAGATGCCCCACAAGGCTCCTTCCAGCCAGGCTGGGCGTCTGGAGCTCGCCTTGCCTCTCTGCCCTGAAACACAGCTGCTCAGAGTTGCAGGCTGTCACCTTCTGGGGCCAATGAGAACAGGGAGGGAGGACCGTGTCCCTCCAGAACACACACAGGGGACCTTCTTATATTCTGGATTTCCTGAGAAAGGAGATGCAGTGGACCACCTCACCCGCTAAACTCAGGGGCATTCCACACAGCAGGGATGGGGAAACGCGCAGCTGCACAGGACTCGGGCTGATGGCACAGCGTCGGGCCCGAACCTCTCTAGCTGGTGCTGAGACGGCAGGACGGCTGCTGTTCCCAGGGGACGGGGAGGCTGGGGCGGCTTCGGGGAGCACACGCTGTGCTGCTTCCTGCCCTGGGCGCTAAGTACAGGGCCGTATTTATAAAATTCCTCAAATGACCCTTCCTCAGCCAAATTACATACTTTTGGAAATAAATTCTCTGCAATGTAATGTTTGGTCATAGTTCAGACATATAAAAAGATAACACTGTTTTCAGCCCCTACCCACGTTAGCCTCAGAGCAGAGCTATCACTAGCTTGTGCACCACTTAACCAAAAAACCCCACAACTTCCCACTTGCAGAGAAAGGTTCGCAAAGCCTCGTCTGCTAAGAGACTGTTTGAAGAAATTCTCTCGAGTGGATCAAGCTTGGCAACAACGCAGGAGCGCCCGACTCCCCCGAGCAGGGCGCTGACCGCTGCGGCCCGTCCACTGAGGCATCGCGGCCCGTGTCTCAGGATTCTTTTCTCCACAAAGCTAGGACAGAATCTAGATGACGTCTAGATGACAGCAAGTGGGCAAACCACTACTTTCAATTTGTAGCAACACTAAATCATACTAGCTTGCAAGCGCAGCCTGCGGCTTGACCTTCGAGGGGCACGCGGCCCCAGGACTGTGGACCCGAAGCTGGCACCGCCATGCCCAACTTACTACTAGTTTTTCTGACCCTCTAGCGGACCTAAAGCAATATAATCGCATGAAAATTCTCTTTGGTTAGAAAAACTGTCTTTCATTTCTGCCTTTCTAAAACTATGTCAACAAAACACAACAAAGATCAAAGTTCTTAAAAGTGACAAAATTTAAAACTCTATTTACCACCATGACTAGGATCTGCACCTTAAACATTATTTAGTGTAACAGACAAGGAGATCCATGAGTGGATCTCCTCCCACCTGTAATTCCAGCACTCTGAAAGGCTGAGGGGGGAGAATTCCAACTTCAAATGCAGCCTGCACAACTTAGAGACCCTGGCCCAAAATAAAAAAATGGGTGGGGATACAGCTCAGCGCTGAGGCCCTGGGCTCAGTTCCCAGTACTGCCAAAACGAAACAAAACCAAACAGCAACAAAGAGAGACACGGAGTCCTAGTATGCTTAAGTGCGAACAGGCGGAAGCCTAGCCGGCACGGGGCGTGCTGCGCCGCGGACTCCCCCGACACCGCTCCGCTCGCCTACCTGCTGCTCAGCAAGCCTTTTCTGGATCTCCTGGTCATCACACACTTCATAAACAACCGGCTTAGACAGCTCCGACTCGATTCTTGCCAGCCAGGTGCGAAGGTTGCTCATGTTTCCGTCTAACTGCTGGATGAAAGCAAATGTCTCCTTCAGCTTCTTCACCCTAAACACATTTGCAGGGAGGGGAAAAAAAAAGGAGGAAAACAGAACCCAGCATTTAGTGGTGAGACTCACAGGCCAGCTGGGGTAATGGGGGGTAAAAGGGAACCTACTTGGCTTTGATTTTATAGCAGGAACAATTCTTCTGTTACCAGATTCCAGGTTTCACAGAGCACATGACACTTTGCAAAGCTGATGTTCCAGGAGATTTTTCAAATGGCCTTACTCTATCTACACACACAGGACGTCCCCTGAGGCCCCCACCCATCTTCCTGGGGCTCTAGAGAAGAAGAGATGCCATTTCTCTCTAAAATAATCATGCCTGACTTCTGTCCAGTTTTTGTCTTGGGTCTGCCCAGGACTATGGCAATCAATGTTTTCCTGATAGACGAACATATTTATGATGGGGCCATAACTGGTAGGTCTCACTGCCAGGTGGCTTGGGCACCAGTGGTTCATGCCTGACTGTCCCAGCCTTGACTGTCTCACTTGTCCCACATGCTATATGTGACACCCTGTGGGACAATCATACGTGTGCCACTGGTGGTTCAAGCTAACAGGAATGTGTTCATGATGCCACACACCTGAGTCACTTGGTATTCAGCCCAGGATGTGCTTCAGAGGACCTCTGAGCAAGATCAGAACAAGTACCAAACCCAGCCATGCCAGTGCAGCACGGGACAACTCTGTCATGCAGCAACGAGGGGCAGAGGGAACCTGCGCCCCAGCGTGGCCTAAGTGCCATTTCCTGCATGAATGTCCTCGGCTCTCCCCCGGCCCAAGCTGCAGTAGCAGGGCCGAAGGTTCACACACGGCCTCAGCACAGCCCTCCGGCATGCTCACCTGCTGCCCAGGGAGGCTCCTCCGAGCCTGAAATGAGATGCCTCAGGAGCCAACTCTGTGCAGTCCTCAAGGACAGGGGCAAGGGCTCGTCTTGGAGATACAGAGCACGTCACTCCAGGAATGGCCTTCGGCCACCAGTGTCTCTGCCTTAACAACTTCCTCAGGGCCTCGCTGCTGTGCACCAGTAACCTTTGGTTTGGCAGCCAAGGCCCATCTGGGCTGGAAGGCAGGTCTGATCCAGGCCCGAAACGTCATCAACCCTTGCTTGCCCCACCCTGACAAATCAGCTCAGTCCCATGATCTCTCTGGCACCTCAAGGGTCAATGGCTTCTGGGGCTCTGACCCTTCACGCAGCACAGGGGCTGTGCTTTCATTCCAGAACTTCATCCCAGCCCCTCCCTGCACACTCCTGCAGCACCTGGGGGTCGCAGGGACCCTCTGTGACCCTTAACACTCTGTGCCTGCCTCTCCCCAGCACTGGGTCAGGATTTACATAGACCACTGCATTTCTTGCATCCTGCTTTTTGTATCTTACAATCCGACCGAGTGGATCTCGGACGCCTCCAGCTCAGGCTCCATTAGCAGGGAAACACCTTCCTCCTCAGTTTCCTTATCTCCAGGAGGCCTCGGAGCCTTCAGGGATGTGCGAGAGGCTACGGCCAGAGCTGGGCGGCGAGCAGACCAGGGCCCACGTCCTCTTTTGCATCTATGGGCTGAGTGAGTTTGTGACCTCGTGTCCTCACTATCTGTAAGATTAATCACCTTGCAGGAAGTTTGTGAATCCAAAATGAGGGTGCACACGGAGCCGCGGGCATGCAGCAAGTGCTAATCCTCCAGCTCTTCCCTGCCCACCAGGTGCTGCAGTGATGCCTGAGCTGCCAGGCTCTGGGCCTCACAAGGGCTGTATTCCCAACAGCACCCTAAAGCGAGCAGGCCAGAAAGAGCGCCTGGTGGTGAGGGCCCGGCCCAGAGGCGTGGTCCTGGGCTCCAGTACCAGCTATGTTTGATCTCACTTGTAAACGGTGTCAACAGGAGCGCTGAGAGGACTGCAGGAGATTTAGGGGACAACACTTGGCACAGGGAAACACCAGGGACTGCAGGCACAGTCAGTCCACTGCAGCAAACTGCCTACAAAGCTGCAAGTTGGTTTACTTTTCAATAGAGACAGGATGATCACTATGAATCCAAACTCCGTAGTGAGATCCTGTGCCAAATAATATATATATAACTGACTCCTGGGTCAAATCTGCACGCAGGCATAATCTAGCTTCCCACAGCTGTGGGCCACACTCTTCTCGTGCACACACTGGCGCAGGCACAAGAGCCTCCCACACAGCTGTGAAGGCTGCTCCTGCGCGGTGAGGCCTGGCCCTGAGGTCTTCCAGGCGGGGACCAGAGCTCCGCAGATGCCTTCAGCCTTCCTGCGCCACCACCCCGGAATGCCCACTGCCTTCATTCTGCACCCGCCCCTCCCCGAGTGAGAATCCCAGCTCTTGCTTGTTTTACACAGAAGCAGACTGAAATGGAAAGCTTTATCTGAAGGGAGCTAACAAGCAATGAAATAGCCTTGGTGTAGAAACACAGACACAGTGACCTTGATTTGTTAACCCTGGGGCTTAGACAGGAGAGAGGGAGAGGGAGGGAGTAAGTGAAACAGACAGAGAAAGAGAGAGAGAGAGAGACAGAGACAGACAGACAGACAGACAATCTGTTCAGCTTCCCCAGGACTGTGCTAGCCAAAACCAGGAACTTGTTAGAACAAAACACTGGGTTGAAAAAACCTGTCCCATACTCTTTTTTTACTGTAAATTTGTACTTTAGCATAACAGTAGCCAGCTGTGTGTCTCAGGAGCTATGCCTAGGGGATACAGGAAGCAATCTTTGTGTCTATCCACTTGGGACCAATAGCAAGGTGTGTGTGCATACGCAGAAGCGTCAGCCTGGGATTTATACCCACACGTATGCTCCTGCCAACAGGGTTATGTGTAACTGAGCAGCCTGGAGGTAAAATACGCCCACACCGCTCCTCTGCTATGTAAAGTGTACTTCACCATAATGGAATGTGGGTTTATTTTGATTTTTTTATGGTAGAAGTACCCAATTCAGTACAATGGCACATGAAAAACCAGACTTCCAAGTTTTGGAGGAGGTCAAAAGTGAATCTTCAGATCACTCCTGAATTGAAGATGAAGGTGACAACAACTCTGACGCTGACCACACGAGCCCAAGTTTCTGTGACTGTGAAGTGGAACACGAATCAACTGATACAGATGCAGGGAAGGCAGACCTCCTTGACATTGAGGATGAAGAAAACAGCAATGGAGTGAGTACATATGTGACTCATCAAAATGGTACAAAATGGACATGCAACCAAATGAAGTGAGCCAATGTTAAAACTAGGTCTGAAAATATAGTGAGAATTTTGGCAGGGGTGAAACCTATTGGACGGAATGCCAGCACTACCATTCAATGTTGGAAGTTGTAACTGACAAAATACTGTAGATGTTGTGAAATACACAAATGCTGTAATACTAGTAAAATGTTCTGTATGCACCAATAGCCATATTAAAAAATGTATTTATTGGGCTGGGGAGGTGGTTCAGCAGCATAAATACCTGCCTGGCAAGTAGAAGGTCCTGAGTTCAATCTCTGGTACCAAAAAAAAAAAAAAAAAAAAAAAAAAGTGTTTCTTAGAACACCTCACTAACAGAACTGAAAGCATTCATACGTCTGCTGTACTTAGCAGGGCTTTCTCATGGTTATCACAGGAATGTAAAAGACTTATGGAAAAGCAACGGGGTAGGTTTGAGTCCTGGAGAATAATGATGACACTGAGGATATTTGGTTTCCTTCAAAATTGCGTGAGGTTTGATGACAAAAATATCCACCAAGACATTAAAAAGCAAAACAAAACAAATCGAAACCTATGTGACAATCTGGCTGTTACCTGCTCGCTGTTGCAGAGATTTGTGCGTAACTGTCAAGCGATTTACACACCACCTGAATACATGGCTATTGGTGAACACCTTGCAGCCTTTCATGGTCACTGTAGCTTCAGGCAGGGCATTCCCAGAAAACCCTCAAACTGTGGCATAAAAAATTATGCCCTTGTAGTTGGCGAAGACTTACTCTGCTTTTAATCTGGAAATTTATCCTGAAACTCAGCCACCAGGTCCTTTTTTGTATAGCAAGCAACCAAATGATGATGTGAACAGATTTGTTGCTCCCATCTCCCAAACTAATCACAATGTGACATTCCGTAATGGGCTTGCCTATTTCCCCTTGAGGCTACATTTGCTAACAGAACACAAGTTGAAGAGTGTAGGAACTATAGACAGGAACACAGCAGAAATTCCAAGTAAAATACTGCAATTTCAAAGCAAAATTGTATAGTACAGTCTTTAGAGTTCAGAAAGATAACACTGGCCTTATATATGGCAAAGAAAAATGAACTGGCAGAGCGCTTGTCAATATTGCACCACGATGGAAATACTGATGAGGAAGCCTTGATAAAAGACTGAGATGGAAACTTTCTACACTAAAACCAAAGCAGAGAAGATGTTGTTGATAAAGGGCCCAGGGAGATAGCTCAGCAGAATAAGCGCTTGCCTGGCAAGTGCAAAGGCCTGAGTTCAATCCCTGGTTCTGCCAAAAAAAAAAAAAAAAAAAGAGAGAGATGTTGTTGATGAGTTCTGCAGCAATTATGATGGCACCTGAAACACAAAGTGCTGGCCAGTGGGTGTTTTACTGGAACCTAAACATGTACAGTTTGATAGTTTACAAGAAAATAACAAGTGCAAAATGTCATGGAGAAATTTTCTCAGAAGACTGGGATTGGAACTCCTCAGAGATCACATACATCAGAGGACAAACAAAATGTTTCTGCCCAGGGAACTACACTCCAAAAAAAATTGTAGAGTACATCAGTCAGCTGACAGATGAACAGGCAGGCGCAGTACCCAAAGATCTACTATGACAACAGGAAAACCAAAAAGATACCAACTTTGCTCTACAAGAAAGGACAGGAAAACAAAACATACACGCTTTCAGTGTAAGTGACCCTTGCGTATGTGTGAAAACTGCTTTGGGTGTGACAACTGAAATAATGGTTATTCCTTTTTTCTTTCTGTATCTTAGGGAACGGTCTACAGGGTGTTCAGGGGCTCACTACTAGATCAGACTTGTAATGATCCGCCTGTTTACAGCCTCCCAAGAGCTGGGATTACAGGCAAGTGCCACCACGCCCAGTCTCAATGCACCCCAGGGGCAGACCAGGGATCGAGCCCCTGGCCCCTGCGCCTGCTTGCAGGCGCTTTAATCTGCTGAGCTATTTGGCTGGCCCTAGGTAAAGGTTATTTCTATGGCAGACATGCATACTGTACAACATAGTAGGAAGCTCCTGGAAAAACAGGAAGATGGCAGGTGACAAGACTGTGACACAAGAAAAACTAAGCACACATGCTGTTAGTGTAAGGTGTGTGTGGGAAACATGCAGTTGTCATGTGTGAAGACTGCCTTGGGTGTGACAGCTGAAGCAAAGATTATTTCTGTCTTAGAGTCCTGCTGGTATTTTCATTGTAGTTCATATAGGAATTTATTTGTTATTTCTTTTCAGCTTTGTACATCAAAAAAGTTGATTTTGAAAATTCTGATGCTTTTTTTTTTTTTTTACAAACAATAAATATTTAAAAAGTCTGTATTTTTTGCCATTTTTTTTTTTTCTTGTAAAGTACTGTTTCTTATTTTTTTTTGGCGGAACCAGGGATTGAACTCAGGCCCTTGCGCTTGCCAGGGAAGTGTTTATTCCACTGAGCCATCTCCCCGGTCCAGTACTGTTTAATAAAATTCATATATTAAAATTAGCAGTTCATCAGTAGAAATAGGCTACAGAATAAACATGAGTGTCATCCACCCACAATAATGTGACATAAAATTGATGTGACGCCTGCAGGTTACGGCTGGCCAATGGGTATGGCTATAAATACACGTCATGCATACCTAACCCAGAAATCTGAAATCTGAAATGTGAAGACTTTTGTGAAGCCATACATGGGAAATTACACGTCAGACCTCCTGTGGCTGCAGTTAAATCCCTGCCACAGTGAGTCTGAGTCATTTGTAGGAAAACAGATATACCTTGAGACCGTCACTGCTAAGTGATAGAAATCAGGCACCGGGGATTGGATACCCAGGCCTGTCTTTACAAGGGAAACCCGAAGTATGAGCGAAGAACAAAAGGGAAGGCGGGGAGAGGGGACTGCAGGATAGAGGGAGGGAGAAGGAACGCAGGAAGGACAAGGACGAACTCCGCCCATTCACATGCTTGCCACCAGGAATTTATGTGGTACGCATGTGTGCTCATAAAAATGACAGGACATGACCACCAGGCTACATGTGAAAATTACATTTAGATTGGTGCTGCCCCCAAGATGTGTCCTCGTGCACATGCAAATATTCCAGAGCCCCAATGTATGAGGTCCAACACACCTTTCTTCCTATGTGTTTTGGACAAGGGATACTTAACCTGCATTAGATCTTTTACTGTTAACACCTTCTTTTAAAATTTTGTTTTGGGAGGGGCTGGAGAGATGGCTCAGTGGATTAAAGTGGCTGCTTAGGCAGATGCAGGGGCCAGGGGTTCCGTCTCTGGCAACTGAGACTGGGCGTCGTGGAGCGCAACTGTAATCCCAGCACTTGGGAGGTTGAAAACAGGAGGATCACTACGAGCCCGATCTGTGTAGTGAGACCCTATAGACTCTATACTAGATATACAAAACAAAAGCAAAAATAATAAAATTTTGTTTTGGGGCCAGTGAGGTAGTTCTGCAGTCTAAAGCACCTCTTAGGCAGCTTAGGCAAGTGTACATGGCCTGCAGG
>NW_004524583.1:18511936-18535028 GCF_000260255.1 Octodon degus
CTGTTGCAGGCAGTCTGAGTTGGATGGAGAATTGCAGGCAGTTGGACAGGGTCAGGCCCTCGAAGGAAATAACAGCAGCCAGGCGCCTTACAACTGTGGGAAGGATGGAGGCCCCTGCTGTAACTCGAACCTAAAGACTGGCATCCAGGATTGATCATCACTCAGGAAGAATCGTTGTCTGAAGGCCACCAGATAAGGTCCCGTTTTATAGTCATGCCCGCTTGCTATGTGACTCACTACCCCATTTGGTCCTGGGCCTAATCAATTTTACCTGAGCAGTGGCGCTTGTAATCCCATTGGTTGACCATAGTTTTGTCCCACCCCGCATCCGCCTAAGTGAGACCCCCTTTCTCTACCTCAACCCTGCATGGTTTTACACTATAAAAGTCCCTGGAAGAAACAGCTTCCTAGGCAACCCTCCAGGGTCCCCCTTCTGTCCTTCTCTGACAGAAGCTGTCCTTTCCAATAAAGTTTTACCCTCAACCTCCATTTGTTCCTAAAATTCATTCTTCGGTTTCAGAGAACACGAACTCATCCAGGCCAGGCTGGGAGTTTCACGCTCCTGTATCTCCCCCAGGTTGGCAACTTATTTCCTTCTCATAACACTGAGAGTCACTAGTATTATCTCCCTTCAACATATAAGGAAGCTGAGGCACAGGGGTTCAATAATGCTCTCAAGTCACGTGACCCTTAGATTGGGTGACAGGGACAGGATTCAATGTGGGTGGTGTGGCCCAGCGTGGCCATCTTGGGGCCCGTCATCCACCACTGCACACCCTGGCACACATGTCACGGGGCACAGGATGGGTACGCACTGGGTGCTGCCTTTTGCTGCCCTTAGCTTGGGTGTGGCAAGGAGGCGGAGCCCACAGAGAGCTGCCCATGTTTCCCTCCTGTGGTTTTCTCTCATGTGTTCATCCATTTGCTTTGTCTTGGGGCCAGTACATATCCTAAGGGCTCTCTGGTCTTATTCCCAGAGGTCATGACCTTGAAACTTAGACATGAGAATGTAACACAGGAGCTAGCTGCAGCTGTGCACACCTGTGATCCCAGCACATGAGAGGCTGAGGCAGGAGCACCACAAGTTCAAGGCCCACCTGGGCAACCTGAGACTATTTCAAAATGTATTGTGTTGTGCTGTGTGGTACTGTATTTTATTCTCTTTGAGACTGGGTTTCACTCTGTAGCTCAGGCTGGCCTTGACCTTGCAGTGATCCTCCTGCCTCAGCTTCTCAAGTGCGGGGATAACAAGCATGGACCACCATGGCTCGCGGTATTTGAAATACTAAACACATTTTTTGAGAAGGGATGAGGACGTCACTCAGTGTAAAAGCTCTCAATTGAATCTACAGCACCAAAACAACAAAATCCCCGAACCAACAAACAATACAGGAGGCACCCAATAACCATCTACTGAATGGCTGATGTCCACTCCCACTTTCTAGTTCATCTTCTTCGTCAGAGGCAGCCATGTTTTATCCTAAAGAAGAGGGAAAGTCCAGAGCCCATCAGACCCCTTTTGCCACAAAACAACGTGCTGCTGTCCTGGGAGCCTCACACGCTTTCTGACGAGGTGCACAGCTCAGACGCACACAGGGAACCCGAGCCAGGAAGTGAGCACAGAGGGAAGGAGGAGGGCGGTCAGCGAGGAGCCACAAAGCAGCGCCCCACAGGATTGGACCAGGGTGGAGCCCGCTCCGGCACCCCAGTGCAGATGCTCAGGAGTGAAACTGCTGTCCCTCATAACCAAACCACCACGCCGCAGCTAAGTCCTGAATCTTTATGCTTTGTCGCTCAGTCTGCACTGCTCTGTGCCCTGCACCCGAAGAACCCAGCTGTCCCCGTCACAGGCCGGGGAGTGTGCCACTCGCCAACCCCAGCGACGGCTCTCCTTGCAGGCTTGGAAACATCTCCTCTGGAGTTAGTACTGGCAGGCACCGAGACTGATTCCAAGAGCAGACTCCTGGCACAGCCCTGCCTCCCTGACCACCTCTGCGCGTCACTGAGGCAGCTCCGGCTCTGCACTGGCCCAGGTGGTCTGGGCTCACATTTCGCACGTACTGTAATATCCCAAGAAATAACACTTATCCAGAACAAAGCAGCACGATTTCCTGAGGCAAATTCCAGGTCTGATGAGCAGAACAATAAAAATTTTAGGAACAAGGAGGAGGAAGTGGTTTATCTGTGTACATATTTTTCTATGAAACTAAAGAATTATACGTAGCTGTAAAAGCAGAGTTCTTTTGTAAAGATAATGGGTAAAAACAGAGAAGAGAATCAAGGCAAATAAAGTTTTTCTTTTACCTAGCAATGAAGCAGAATATAATGCTGATATATGCTGCTCTTCCCTGAATGGTCTGAATTGTATCACTGCTCTATACCCAAACCCAGACCTTACAATGTCTGATGGGCGATTTGAAACAGCAAATGCACAAGCATTTGGAATAATTCATATGCATGCGCATGGAATGATTTACCTTCCGGTCCTATTCTTGTGCTAAGGAGCCTGTTTAAATGACAAAAGTCCTACATCAAGCATGTAAATTCACAAAAAATTCCTAAGCCAAGGTGGATGGCAGAATAAAAATTTCTAAGAAAAACTGAGATGGTCATGATTTTGTATCTGAATTTATACTGAAATAAACACTCACACCGGTGGGCAGCTATGGGTTGCTACTAAAAACACTGCAAATCCTGAACAACCGTATTTTTTTCTTTTAAAGATAAACATGTTGAGAGCAAAATAGTCCTATTATTGCAAGATCTCAAAGCCCTGCTTGGCGGGGCATGGCCATGCAGAGTGGCTGGGAAGCCATCCGCCTCTTGGAAGTGTTTCTCTCTCTCTGTTGCAGGACTTCCTTCCCCCAGCACTCTGCTGCATCTCGGCCCTGCCTGCCGCAGGCCCACTGCAGACAGACGCAGGAGGGAGCAGTCCCTTCCCCATGGCTCCGTGGCCACCATCTCCGTTCAGCTCCGCGCTGGCTTCCATTGTAACCCAGACCCACAGGGACAGCAGCGGCTGCAGGCAGCGCTGAGGGCAGAAAGGGCACTTACTGTTGATGGGGAAAAATCATTCCTCGGTTTGCGGCGAAGGCTCCCTGCTCCTGGCCGCACCTGCGCCTCCGGGCCGGCCCCTCCCCCGCCCGGCCCTCAGCCTTGGCTCCGCATCCAGCACCGCAGGACACGCGACACGCGGCACGCGACGCACAGTTCCCCGGGGCCCGCCGCGTGCCTGGCTCGGCTCGACCGGCAGGAAGGCAAGGCACCACCTCTGCTAGCTGCAGTTTTTAATCTCAGTTTTCTCCCTTCCAATAAACACACATCCACGGCTCCTTCCTCACACACACAGCCTTTGTTCTGACGCTGCAGCATCGCAATGCGGGGGGAAGAAATTCACAGTGTTATCTCGGCGCTGCTTATTTCTGAAGTGCTACATACAGACCAGGGAAGAAACACTGAGATCCGGGGACACAGAAAAAATGGCATTGCTGTTCTCAGATTAATTTCTCTGTTTCAAGTTGGAAAGAAACCCGAGTCTAGCGGGGCTGCCCTCCGGGTCCTTGGAGAACCCTGTTTCCCCTGGGCGCTGCCACTCTTCCAAGCCCTGCTGTCCAGGGTTAGGAAAAGAGACACACTTCACTGAATCCATTCCACTGCTTTTTGTAGAAAAATGCCACTTTGTGGCACCAACGGAGTTCCCTCTCCTGAGCCTCAGTTTTTCCAGGTCAGTCTAGAAGAGTCTGTCTAACAGACTGTTTTGGGGTTTGTCTCAAGCTGTGCATCAGCCTTGAGATGTGATGGTGTCTACCCCTTGTCCTGGATCCCCCAGTCCCAACATTTCGACATGATTATGTACATCTCCACTTTGAAACTGCAGAACCAGGAGTGAAACAGAGATGGAACGCCAGGCCCACAGCAGGGGAATTGCAATGGGAAGGCCCCCTTTGCCTAGTTTCTCTATGCTAACCTAATCTCCAGTTCCTGCCAGTCCTACTGGATCAGGCAACCAGCTAAACCAGAGCAAGCGAACTTGGTGACTAGGAGCACTATCTGGTCTTCCAGCCCTGAGAAAATATAAATAAAAGCTGGGCGTGGTAGACACACCAGGAATCCCAGTACTCAAGACACTGGGGTAGGAGGGTCCCTGGGAGTTTGAGGCTTGGTTGGGCTACACAGTGAGACCCTGTCAAAAAACAAAATAACAACAGAGATAAAAGGAGAGCTTTATCCATTTAAAAGGCACGCATCTCCCTGCCTCCTTTTACAAGGGGGGGGGGATCTTAACACATGGTTGCCATGGCAATAACCCCTGAGTTTACAGGACATTTTAATTGCTATTATGATAAATTAGATGGGCTTTTTGCAGTGCTAGGTGAAATGTGAAATCTGCTGAGTTTCTTGCCATGGACTACTTGACTCTGAAAGCCAGAGCGCCATCCTACAAAGAGAGTCTGGGACCAAGCTGCTCAGGCTGGACCTGAGTTTGGGATGTTTTTGCCTCCACTTTTCAAAGTGCTCAGGTAGGGGCTTGGGAGATGGCTCAGTAGAATAAGCGCTTGCCTGGCAAGCTCAAGGGCCTGAGTTCAATCCCCTGTTCTGCCAAAAAAAAAAAGTGCTCAGGTTATAGATGTGTACCACAACACCCATCTTAGTGCCTGCCTTTCTTTCTTTTCTTTTCTTTTTTTTTTTTCTTTTTAAGATAACAGACATAGGTGAGACTACATGGTTGCCCATATCTTCCTTGGGCTATATATAGTACAATTCAGGGGCTGGAACCCAAAGAGCTTCTTTCAGGGTTCAGTGCATGCTGGCTGGAGCACACTCACTTTGCATGTCTGCCGGGCAAGTGCAACGATCTGGGTTCGATCCCTGGTACTACATGCTGCACCAGCCACAGAAACTGAACGTAGTGGTGCATGCCTGTAATTCCAGCACTGGGGAAGCAGGCTGAGACGTGTAACAAGACCTCATACCAAATAAATAAAGATTAAAAAAAAAATAGCCTTGAAAAGGGAGCCTTTCCCCACTGTCAGTGGGAGTGTAGATTGGTGCATCCACTGTGGAAATCAGTATGGAAAGCAGATTCCTCAAAACACTAGAACCAGAGACTCCAGCTGTTTCCTTTCTTGTACCTCCCACAGAGAATTAGAAACATCACCCTGCAGCTGTACATGCACCCCTGAGTTTATCGTGGCCGCAGTTTGTCAGAGCCAAATCCTGGGGAGGGCCCACGGGCCCAGCACCTGATGAATGGATAGCCATGTGGGATTCTTGTACACTGGAGTACTACTCTGCCATAGAGAAGGACAAACCTTCGATATCGCTAGGTAAATGGATGCACCTTGAGGCCATATGCTTAAGTGAAATACATCAGACACATGCTTTACTACCACTCTCGCCCTGATGTGAGAAACTGAGAGTGCAAATAAGGACCCAAATGTGTAACAGATATTGCAAAATGGGAAGACAATGTTCAAATGAAAAGGGAGACAAGTTGATAAAACTTGGGCTGGAGATGAAAGGATAAAGAAAAGAGAACAGAAGGGGGAAAATGGAAACAAAACTGTTCTATGAAAGCAGGGGAGGGATGGCAAATAGCTCAGTGGATTAAAGTGCCTGCAAGCAGGTGCAGGGGCCAGGGGTTCAATCCCCAGGCCTGCCATGCCGGCCCCGACCCCAGGACGCACTGAGACCACAATTGAGACTGGGTGTGGTGGCATGCGCCTGTAATCCCAGCTCTTGGGAGGCTGTAAATAGGAGAATCACTAGGAGTCTAATCTAGTAGTGAGACCCTAAAGGCCCTGTAGACCCTTCCCTAAAATTTTAAAAAAACAAAAAACAGGCTGGGGACATGGCTCAGTAGAATAAGCACTTGCCTTGGCAAGCGCAAGGACCTGGGTTTAATCCCCTGTACCTCATGCTGTGCTGGCCCCAAAACTGGGTGTGGTGGCACACATCTGTAATCCCAGCACTGGGCAGGCTGAGACAGGAGAAACACTATGAGTTTGAGCTGTGTATCGAGACCCTGTACCAAATAAATAAATAATTTTACAAAAGAAGCCGAATGACAGAAATGGGCAGAAGTTCTCTGAGTTTTAAGGAATACTGTCCTCAATATTCTATCAATTGGTCTGAAATTGTTGAGAATGAACTCCAAACCACACCTTTCCTTTTCTTTTTCCTCCAGTGAAGTAAACCTGGTTCAGGGAAGTTCTTCTGAACACCATCCCAGAGGCTGCTGGGGAAAACCTTGAAGTCAGGAGGCCAGGAGCCTGCAGGGACTCCCGCCATCCTGCTTCACACAGTAAACAACAGAAGCTGCCCCAGCCCTGAGTGGAGCAGCAGATGGCCTGGGGCACCTGGAATCCTGTGGGCACCCTAGGGTGGGCCGCGCTTGGCAGCCGTGGTCCCTGCCCTCCCTCCCTGATGACAGTGCTTCTGTGTGGTGCCAGGTGAGGCCGGCAGGGAGAGGAGAGGGGAGGGGAGGGGAGGAGAGGGGAGGGGAGGGCAAAGGGGGAGAGAGGGGAGGGGGGAGGGGCCAATGGTCAATGGTCGGGAGGCCAACAGGGCAGGTCCCAGCTTGCAGCCTCGCCCCACACTTCCTGCAGGTCTGTACCGCTGGCTGTGAGCTCCTTGGGTTTCCAGCCAGCTGCCTCTGCCAACTCTGGTTTGATGGCAAGAGAAGTTCCCTCCTCTGCCCCTCCATGCTGACAGTTGAGATTCTCACTATGTTCTACTCATTTCAGTCGCAAGTAGATGGGCTGGGTGGCCGGGGGCCCACACAGCTGCCTGAGTTGAAATCCTGGTTGCACTACAAGGCTTTGTAACCCTGGGCTAGTTACATAACATGAGCCCTCAGTTTCCTTATCTGTAAAATGGGACAATGGTATTTACCTTTAGGAATTATATTACATTTATAGTTTAAGAAGACTCACACATAAAAAGTGTACTAAAATACAGCTGGCAGACAATACATTTAGTATAATTATTATTATTTTTTTTTTGGCAGAACTGGGGATTGAGCCAGGGAGATGGCTCAGTGGAATAAGTGCTTCCCTGGCAAGCGCAAGGGCCTGAGTTCAATCCCCGGTTCCGAAAAAAAAAAAAAAAAAAAAAGAACCAGGGATTGAACTCAGGCCCTTGCACTTGCCAGGGAACCGCTTATTCTACTGAGCCATCTCCCTGGCCCAACATTTACTATTATTTCAACTCCTTATTTTGCCTATTGTGTTTCCAAAAACAAACAAACAAACAACTGATGAAATTTCACCTGCTGTTTTATCTCTTTCCCACCAAGGAACTGGCTGAAGACAGGCAGCCAGAGGCAGGGAGGGAAGCATACAGCCCAAGAACCTGAGGTGACCTAATGTGACAGACAGAAATGGACTCTTGGACTTCTGGAAAAATAAACCTGACCTTCCTCCTAAATGGTCCTTGTGCTTGGCACCTGGTGCCACTGAGGATAGAAAGGTGCTGACGGCAAAGGCTCTATCCACCCGAAGGAAATGACTCTAATGTACGCACAAAACATTCATTCATCTCAACCACTCCCAGGGTAGGACTGCCAGCGCTGGCAAGGACATCGTCGGCATCCTGGCCTTACAGAAGGAAGGCCTCTTGTGACCAAGTGCACTAAATGTGCCGGGCACGTGCAGAGTGGACAACAGCCCTTCCTCCACCCAGTGGGCAGCTCCTCTGCTGGAAGCAGCGTTGCTGTGCACATTTTGCAGATTTGGAAACTGAGGCTGCAAAGGTTAAATTGTGTGTCAGGTTTCCCGGCCAAGTAGGTGGCAGTGTCGTACTTGATTAACGTGATGGCCTCTGAGGTTTATTTTTCAACAGGCAATGGAGGGAGGCTGAATTCAGTCCAGCCCACGCTGCTAGCCAGATCACCTCCGCATCTGCCTTCACAACACCTCCATCACTAACCCACGAATGACACAGGCGCTGGTGAGAAGGCCAAGTCTGAGCAGAGACTGACAGCCTCTTAGGACTCAGCCCACCCAGGCCTCCCAACTTCACCCCCCACACCCCAGCCAACGGGGCTTCCTGCTGTTTCCAGGTGGATTCGCCGGTGCTCCCGCCCATGCCTGTCTGCTCCCCCTCGCAGCCCCCAGCAACCAGCAAGAGCCCCTCCCTTCATGAAGGCCACCAGCGACTGGAGCCCTGGGCAAGGCGCCTGATCCCACCCCTCCCCAGAAGGGGTGCGGAGCCCCTGCGCTCCCAGCACTTGGCTCGCGCCTGCTCAGCTCCCCGCTCCCACTACAGCAACTCACTCTAACTCATTTGTTGTCCTCTTTCCTCTGGTAATTCTCAGACTGTTTAGCCTGGGGCCTGTGCGAATGAGTCAGGTTCACTTATGGTTTCCGGAGAGGAACAGGAAACACCACATTATTAACAGTGTCTTATTTGCATCGCTCCCCCACACTTCCTGCAGCATGCAGGTTCTCCGCTATGTTCCAGATTCTCTGTGTGTTCATGACATACATGCACACTGCCAGGGAGGATCCTGGCTGGGCCACTTTAAATTCCCAATTTACACTGAAGACTAATCTAGTCAGGTGAGGTGGCGCACAGCTGTGGCCCCAGCCGCACGGGAGGCTGAGGCAGGAAGAATGCTTGAGACCAGGAGTCTGGAACCAGCCTAAACCACCCAGTGAGATTCCATCCCAATGACTACAAAAACCGGTCCGGGAATATAGCCCAGTGACAGAGCAATTGCCTAACACGCATGAGGCACTGGGTTCAGCCTTTAGCATCAGAAAAACAAACCAACCCAAAAGCCCTAACTCATATGAGAGACAACAACTTTCCTTTAACACCGAATTCAATTTCCACTCGTCTCTACACTTGAACCTGAGGGGTTTTTGTCATGCTGGGGGTGGAACCCGGGGCACTGCACTTTAATAAGCACTCCTTCATAAAAGTGCTCAGTCAGGGCTGGCCAGAAAGCTCAGGCAACTGAAGTGCCTGCTTAGGCAGGCGCAGGGACAGGGTTCGGTCCCCAGTGTGCAGTGCTGGCCCCACCCCTGGGGTGCAATGAGGTGGTGATTGGGATTGGGCATGGTGGTGCCCACCTGTAATCCCAGCACTTGGGAGGATGAAAACCAGAGAATCAGTATGAGTTCAATCTGTATAGCGAGACCCTGTAGTCTCTACACTAAAACACATTTAAAAAAAAAAAGGAAGTGCTCAATCACTCAGAGCAGGGATGGAAAACCTTTTAGCCCTTTCAATGATAACAGCCTGCTGCGGCACACACGCCATCGGTCCTCCACTGCTGGCTTAGAAGACCACCAGGCTTAGTTCTCTGTGAAATAGCTCAGCACCAAACGTGAGGAAAACTGCGTTAGGTCATTTCTTACCTGGATCCAATGACATCGAAAAGATGTTGCCAGCGATCACTGATCTTGTGGAGCTTGTCACTGACCTCAGCGGCCCTCGCCGTGCTGCTGGCCTTGATGAGCTGGTCGCCCATTCGCTGTAACTGCAACTTGTTGTCACTGAACAAGTTTATCTCTTCCATGCAGTCCTGGCCGAGGCACCCAAACACAGACAGGAATTATTAGTCTAAATTCATTTCTTCTCCAGCCACAGACACACAAATGCCTCTTAAACTATTTTTTACATTAAGAAATTCCTCCACCTGTTAATGGTTAGTGAGTCACTACAGGCCTGGGGGTCCCTCCAGGCAAATGTGAAGGGCAAGAGGCAGCAGCTCTCTTCTTAATGCGACAGCCTCTCCACTTCCCCTCACGGACGTCTTCTGATCTACTTGGGAGCTGAGGGGACCCGGACAAAACGAAGGCTGGTGTGGGAAGTTTCCCTAGGCCTGGCTGAGGGTGTTCTGGGCAACTGAGGAGAACCCGGCACTACCTTTCCCTGTGGCGCCAGCGGCCCACAAACCCAGCAGCCCCACTGCTGTTGGCCTCTGCCTGTGGCTTGGGTTCCCCTTCAATGTCACAGAAACCACCACTGGCGTGCAGTGTGGAGGGCGTGTCAGGAGACGTGAGGACGTGAGCCCCTTCTCCTGCCAGACTGACTTCTAGAGAAAGTGGCCCTCCCTGCACGGGGCTTCCCTGCTACAGCCCCACATGTTCATGGCTCCAGAATCTTCTTCAACTTTTCCCTCAGTAGGATCAAAGACAGTGAGAAGATCCTTTCACACTGCTGGATGTTCCCTTGGACACACACACGACACTATCCCCCTAAGCCTGGCACCGAGGAGGGCGAAGTTCGCCTGCACCTGGGCACCCCCTTACCTTCTGTAACTTCTCAATCATTTCTTCGATGCTAATATCCGCTGTCTGTAGAACTTTGTTTTCCATCTGCACCAGCCATGCACACAGCTCTTTATTTTTTTCATTGAACTCGATCCATGAGTGGAGCCTGTCCTCGATCTCCTGTTTGCGGGCGGCCACCTGTGTAACAGCACACCCGCAGCTGAGGTGAGCTGGGGAGTACATCCTGTCTAGCCTCACCCAAAGGATCTTGAGTCTCATTCGTTTTGATTGGCGTCGCTATAAAATCAAATCTCTACGTTTTGTTTTCTTATAATGTAAACAGAAATTTTCTGGCCTTTTGGTAACTGCCATAAAAGTAACCAATACAGTTCACAAATTTTACCAGACTGAAAAAGATTTTTACCCAAGTGCATCTACTACTATCGTCATATTAAAAAATAGAAACAAAGATTTGGTAAATACATATCACCCAAATTCGTTTCTTGTTCTACTAATACATATTTATTGTTTATCATATGCTAGTTTATGTTATGGCCTAAACCCTTTTAAAAACTGATCAAGCCATTAGACAGCCATTTAAGGTCAATATCTTGTCTATTGAATTTAAAAACTATGATCCAGATCATAAAATAAATTAAGCATTTGTAATGAAATGCACCAAGAAAATAAAAAGCTTTTGAGTATTTGACTTCAAAACAAAACAAAGCAAAACTAGGAGTGATGCCCACTGTTCAGTTCACCCAACTTCCCACTGTACACTCCATCTTTTGAAGGGCCACAGAAATGTCATAAAAAATACTGTAGCGCAGGCAAGCTGAGCCCAAACACCTGCAGTTCAGCTATGCATGAGGAGCCCCTTCAGGTTGAAGCACGTTACTAAAATAAGTTTAAATAATGCAAATCAGTCTTACTGAATGAACAAAGTACATTTGGGTCTTAAAAAATTAAAATCTTAAGAGTTCTTCTGGTGAGGTTTTAATGCCCTACTTACCATATTCAAGCACTGGGATCGAACCCAGGGCCTTGCACGTCCGAGACTGCACTCTCTTGTACTCCCAGATCCAGTGCCTCACTTTGACAAAGGTGAAAGCAAGAGTAAACCCCTCGGGTTTTCTTGCTGTGTATACAAACCAAACAAAACTCCAAAAATACCTTCTGTTTTTCAGAGTGAGGCAAAAATACCAAATGCTTCTACAAGAAAATCTGTTCCTAAAAAACCACCTTTTTGTTTCCATTCTTCAGGGCATCTGTTTCCCTTCACTTTCAAACTCCTGGCGCTGTGCACAGGCCCCTTCTGATTGACTTCAGAATGGTAACAATTAGGAACATCTGGTCCCCACTCTGCTCCTACCTTAACTTAGGAATTATTTTCACATACACTACACATTTTCTCTCATAAAAAGTTGAATAAGAAAATCTTTTTTAAAAATGACACTTACAATTAGGGTACATTGTGATGACTATATTCTAAAATCAATTAAGTCCTTGAGAGGTGTTTTTACTTCAAGGGTCTGGCTTTCAACATTCTAAACACACTTAATTCACACAAAAAAATGAGATTAAGGAATTTATCCTCCTTAGAATTGTATGTTCTTAAAACAAACATCTTCATACAGACTACTCGAATCCTTCATTTCCATCTCGAGTCTGTCACAAACAGGAGCTGTGTACTTCTCCTGCCAGGGTTCCTTTCTTGGTAGGTAGATGTGATGGGGGAGACAGCACAACCAGTGCTCAGGACTTAAGTTTCAGAACCCAACCTCTGGAGATAAATCCTAGAGGGCCCCTGCCTGTGGCACTAGGATCCCTGCTGCTCTGCACCGCCCCCATCCTTGTCACCTATGGGAGTCACAGGGCAAAATCTGCTCACCACTGCAATTTTTCTCTCTGCTTAAGGCGAATTTTTGAGAGCCCTTTGAAAGTGTGCAAAGTTCTCTCATTCAGGGCTGTTGAAACAAAAGGGTCAAATGCCTAGTTCTACAGCGCACAGCAACCAGCAACCAGAGGTGCTGGCAAGCACCTCTGGCTCCCCCAAAGGAATCTGCTTTTTACTCAGCCTGGCCTTTGAGACACGCGGTGGTCTGCCAGCCTCCCGGCCTGTAGCTGACTGACTTACTCTGAGGCAGAGGTCCTCCCATTGTCTGTGCAAGTGCTCAATCTGCTCTTGCAGGGCCATCGCGTCCTCAGCGAGAACATGCACAGCGAGGTCAGCCTTCATGGTGTGAAGCTCTTTCAAGTTTTGAGTCCAGTTAGCCAAAGACTTCTCTAGTTCCTGCATGCAAGCACAAGAGCGGCGGGGCAGTGAAGGCCGGAGCTCACGCTGCTGCTGTTTGCAAACCTGTAGGCTCCCGCTTTGATTAGCTCTGGGGGAGGGGAGGCCGGGAAGGGGAGGGACCTCAGGAAAGAGAAGCCATTGCCCATCCCGCCAGCGCGCCTTCCTCGCCTTCCTCACAGAGGGTGCTCCTCCACCCCAGTCCCTTCCTCAGGCAGGTCGGGTTCCTACAGGATTCATTCTTTTTGACACCACAGAGGTGACTGTTAGCCTAGATCACTTCTACGTGGAGTACAGAGTTTACCAACAATCTCCACGCATATTGTACTGGATGAAGTAAGAATACCTAAAACAACGCAGGCTGGGGCTGTGACCACAACTGCGGTTCCAAGAGAATTATTTTCAGTTAACGATCTAAAAACCAATAAATAAATGGGAGAAAATATTTTCTCCTGCGTGGGGATGTCTTTTATTGTTCGTTTGTTGTGACCGAGGGCCTCATGCATGCCTCGGAAGTGCTCTACCACTGAACTACCTCAGTCCTTTTTTTTTTTTTTTTTTTTTAATGGAGTGGTTTTCAAAGTAAAACTCTCAGTTTTAGGATGTAATCAAGAAAATTACTTTGGCAGAGAGAAGGTAAAAGGAAATAGTCAAACCACTCAAAAGTCTTTCAGGTTTCACTGTGTATAGTTCTTCATACACGGCATTTAAGGGTTTCCTCTCTGACCTTTCAGCTGAAATGTGAAAGAAGGCAAGTCACTGACACTGGAAATCAGTCTGAAGAGTGGCCACAATAAATGGTTGACGGTCTAGAGAATTCTTTCTGAAGGTTGTGTGCATTCAAATGTAACACTCTTGTCAGAAGAATCTTCATTTGAAACTCTGTTACCCAACTTTAAACTCATGATTCCTTTTACTCTCATGATTCCATCACAGTGTATGAGAACAGATTCAGCACCAGTGAATGGCCACACAACCTGAAGGTGGCCAGCGAGGAACATGGTATTCAGCATGTTGGTCAGGAGACACCTCTTGTACAGGGCCCTCTCAGAATGCTGGCTCTGCTGGCTACACAGTTTGCACGTGGTTTCAGTCACCCACAGCCAGGTTTGGATCAATACGTACAATATTTACAATTGAAGTAATACAGAAAGTACAACTGAGGCCCTGGGGCCACTCCCCTCCCCTCCCCTGAACCTGGGCACCACCCCGTGGCCAACTCCTTGGCCTTTGTCCTAAGGCTTTCTATACAGAGGCAGAGATAAGAACCAAGACCCCTGGAAAACTCAAGATCGTGGGAGTCCAAATGAAGAGGTGCGTGTGCCAGAGTCTCTAGCAGGACCTACAGTAACTTTTCTTTGCTTGGAGCTTATTAAAGGTTCTTGCATATGGACCCCACCTCACCCACTCATAGCACAGGGAATTTGAGAAAGGACATGTGCCACAGATACAGCACCCTGTCAGTCACGCTGCCAGTCATGGTCGGGGAGAGCCAAGGAGAGGTTCCTTACACTGCTGGGCACAACAATTTAAATTCTTAAACCCAATACATTCCACACTCATGCCACTTTCCTTTCCACCATCCAGTTCTCCATGGCCTTGTTAAACTTTGCTGTTTCTTGCCTCATCACTGTGTGCCAAGTCCAGTCCTTTATTTCTCAGGCACAAGAACCTAGAAACCTATCCAGGACCCCATGGCCCATGCCACCAGAAAGGGGTAAAGTCTATTTTTTGGTGGTGCTGTGTGTGGATGGAAGCCAGGCCCTTGCACTCGGAAGAGCATTCTACGATTGAGCCAGGATGGAGGACTTTTGAATATGGGCAATTCTATATTTTTTTAATGAATACTGCTAAACCCTATCCCCAAAGGAAAGACTATACATCTTTTTCTACATATTTTTCATTTTGAATTCTACATATTTTGGGGCAAGTTGAATATAGAGGAATGAAAAGTAGTTATTCTTTTTTTTTTTTAAATTTTATTTATTTATTTGTGTGTGTGTGTGTGTGTGTGTGCGTGGCCAGCTCAGCCCACCAGGGGGCGGGGCGGGCTGGCATGTGGTGCTGGGGGATTGAACCACGGTCCCTGTGCTTTGCTAAGCTTGTTCTAAGTAGGTGCTTTAGACCACTGAGCCATCTCACCAGCCCCGAAAAGTAGTTATTCTTTAAGTTTGTATTAATAAAGTGTTAGCCTAGAATGCTACCCAGCTGTCATGGATGAGGTCTAAAACAATGCCCCCAGCTGCATGCTGGGAAACTTTCTTGCCAACCTATGGGCTTGTGGAAGGTGACTAGAGGAGGAAAGCTCACACTTCATCAGTGGACGACTCAGAGAGGGAGCTGAAATTTGAAATGAGAGAGATCAGGTCACCCTCTGAGCTGATGCACAGGTGCTTCTTTCCATAAAGGCTGGAACCCTGTGCAACATGGGAAATGTGACCCTTTGAGGAGACACTCTCTCTCCCAAGGATCACATTCTCCATTTCCAGCAGAACCCTTGCAGCTGCCACCGCCTCTGCATTCCACCTGTCAGCGGAAAGAATCAGACAGGGACAGACAGTACTTGGCCAGTGCAAGCCATGGCCACGCTGCAGGAAGATCGCGAGTAGCCTGTGGCCGACAGCGTGCTGCACCCTCACTTGTGTGGCGGGCCTGCTAGCTGTGTGACCAGCCTGAGCTTTACTGTCTTCCTCCTCTGTACTCCCAGTACAGTCAACTCGATATATGAAACCATTTATGCACACTCTGCACACAGAAATTGAGAATTCCTAATCTGAAAATCTGAAACCCAAAATTAGACAACTTTTTGCAGGATTTTGGAGCAGTTCAGACTTTGGATTTGCAGGGGAGGCATGGATGTTGAGCACACAGTCTACACAAATATTCCAAAGTCCCAAAAATTCTGAAGTGTGAAACACACCTAATCCCGAGCATTTTCGATAAGGGATATTTGACCTGAATGCAGCTGCTTACTGGGAGGGACGGGAAGCTTAGGTGGGACTCACTGAAGAAAGGGGATCCTGGGTGACTACACCTTGTCCCCGCTCTGTCTTCTCTGACCTTGTCTCTCTTACTCTCTTCATGCTTCTCCTGCCTTGGCCTCTTAAGCCTGGGGCACCATGCATGGTGCTGAAGTTTTGGCCATTTT
Organism: Octodon degus; assembly: GCF_000260255.1. Lineage (NCBI taxonomy): Eukaryota > Metazoa > Chordata > Mammalia > Rodentia > Octodontidae > Octodon > Octodon degus. The sequence goes on from NW_004524583.1 coordinate 18,527,601, forward strand.
TGTAACATTAGGCTTAGATCATCAGTAGGAAATGAAATTTTCTTTTTTGTTTTTTCAAATTTTTTATTTATTTGTGTGTGTGTGTGTGTGTGTGTGTGTGTGTGTGTGTGTGGCCACCTCAGCCCACCAGGGGGCGGGGCTGGCTGGCATGTGGTGCTGGGGGATTTGAACAGCGGTCCCTGTGCTTTGCTAAGCTTGTTCTAAGTAGGTGCTTTAGACCACTGAGCCATCTCACCAGCCCGGAAATGAAATTTTCACAAATATGATGATATTTTATAATTTAGGTATGGAGGTTTCCCAAAGGAAGAGAGAGCACAAGGCATCTAGGAAAATACTAGTATGTTCACATATATCAAATAACACAATCCCTTGCTCAGTCAATGACACCCCACCCCCACCCCACAAATAAAAGCAGAAAAGCTCAGAGGGGAGAAGACATTTCCAACATGTGCACTCAACGAAGTAATCTTCAGAATAAACAACTTGTTACATCAGTAAGAATAGGACAAACAGAAGAACGTAACAGTAAGTCAAAAATGTAAGTAGGAAATTCACAAAAGGGCAGATTTGAAGGAATAGTAAACAGAAAAAATGTTTAGTTGACCAATAAATGACAAAAGAGACATAATCTCATCTCACTTGGATCAGACTAGTAAAAGTTTTAAAAGAAACCCTGGAAGCACCAAGTGATTGCAGAGGAGATCCATAAACTGCATTGTTTCCACACAACGCACGCTACCCAGCAATGAGAACGAAGGGGCTCTAGGTATCAACACTGAGGACTCACAATTACCAAGAAATAAGTGGCACAGATGTGCCACACAGTAAGGCTCTACTTATATAAAGCTTAAACCCATAAAGCAATACTTCCACATTACATAGAGAGCTACATCATGGTGTTGTCAAGCTATAAAGAAACACAGAGAATGATAAACCCCAAAGTCGGGGGCGGGGTGGACAGTTTGGGAAGGGAAAGGGCATTAGAGATTAAATGGTGCTTGGTAAGGGATACTTCAGCTAATTCCTAATGTTTTATTTTTTTAGCTGGTGATAGCTGTGTGGCAGGTTTTTTTTTTTTTTTTAAACACATTTTTACAGGAAAGAAAAACAATGTAGGAAGGACATTAATTGCTGGCATAGCTTCAAGCCTAAGACTATTTATCTCTCCTTTATTTTTTCAATTGGATTCCTAAAGTCACTGAAGGAAGAAAAGAAAAAAAAAAAAAAAAGAGCCTGCCCATGGGCTTTTGATGTCTTTTTAACACATGCAGATAAGAAAGAGAGGCAGGGAGTTCCTGCTGTCCACATTCGCATCTGCAAGTCTGTCTCAAGCCCTGAGTATCCCGGAATGTTGGCTGTGTGTTACTGGAGAGGTCAGATATGGCTTGGAAGGTCTTATAAAAATACTGTACTTGAAAAAAAAAAATCAATCTACTGGTTTTAAAAACAAATCTGTTTGTCATACTTCATTCTCATTTCAAAGATGAGATACGTTTAAGGGCTTTTAAAGTAATCTCAGAGAAGAGAAGCAGCAGATAGAAAGAGGACGTGAAGGAAACAAGCCCCACGGTCCTAACCAGTGAATTTCTGCAAAAGTCTTTCTTGTCTTCATGCAAGGATTGCAAAGGCATTAATCCTGGTTTCTCAGCAGAATGGGAAGTGAAGTCTTTAGACAGATGACAGGAAAGTCTTTTTCAGTTAAATATGAAAATTCAGCTTTAACACAGAAGAAGAAAGGCCAGCACACAGAACAGCTGCAGAACAGCCCACGACTACCCTGACCAGTGGCTCAGGCTGCAGTACCTTCATCCGCTCTTTTTCTTTGTGGAGTTCCTCGTGCAGCTCCGGGAGAGGGCTCTTACTTTGTACCTGTAGAGCTTGCAGCCTGCTTTTGAACTCCTTGATTTTCTTTTCACACTGGTCCCAGGTCTATGTGAAAACACATTAACAGTGGTTAAGGATCTGGCTCTTAGGGATTAACTGTAGGAACAGCATAGCTCATTTAATCCATGCAGTCTTTCCTGTAAACCTGTTTTTGTACACCACTCAGAACCCGGCTCCTTCTCTTGCACAGAGATCGAAACAGCAAAGGGAATGTCAGTCACGGCCTCGTGTGTTCTTGCAGCTTCAGCATGGCTCCTTTCGCTTGGAAATATCTCTTTTTCCCTCACTGATCTACTCTTAGCTCTACTTTAGCGTAGGAGAGGTTCCTGTCTACAAGACTACTCTAAGGATGCACTTTTGGCATCCGCAGTCTTAGGTATAAGCTACAAAATATTCTGGAGGGCGGTGCTGGGGCTTGGAAGGCATATGTGTCCACGTCAGCATCCACGAAAATCACTGGCTACTCTCCTTTATTTCCTTCTAATGTCGCCGCTCTGAGCCTCTCCCTTCCTGTGCCTGGGTTTAGCAGACTGTTTACATTCAGCAGTCAAACTCTAGGCCATCCTCACTGCCCTCTCTGCACAGTTTAAAGGCTACTGTGAGCCTGAAGTCGCTATGCATGCCCAGAGCTCTCGGATGCTGAGGCAGGAGGATGTAAACTTCAGTCCAGTCTGGGTGACTTAGTGAGTTAGCAAGATTCTGTCTCAAAATAAAAACAGAAAATGGGTTGGGGATATGGCTCAGTGCAAAGGCCCTGGCTTCAACCCTCATCACCCCTCCCCCAAAGAAAAAACCCCAAAATCAAAGGGCTCAGAGCACCGCCACGGCCTAGGACAGGATACCAAAAGCCTAGCTGAGTCAGCCAGCTCTCCTCGCGTCGTACACTACAGAGCCAACAGGCGCTTGCGCTCTCAAGCTCAGGCTGTTTGCAGCTGATTTGTTAGATGACTTGATTCCTGAGCTTACTAAAAGCAGAAGGACATACAATGAAACATTCTGGTCCTCAGCACTTCTTTTTTTTTTTCTTTGCGGAACCGGGGATTGAACTCGGGCCTTGCACTTGCCAGGGAAGTGCTTATTCCACTGAGCCATCTCCCCGGCCCCTCCTCAGCACTTCGGATAACTAAACTGGGTGGTCCACACTGAGGGTAGCACCCCACTTCAGTTAGGGCCGCTCATCTAGCAACGTCACCTACGTGGAAGTAAACTAAGAAGAAAGCAAGCAAAGACAGACGCAGCACTGAGTCCTGCCCTCTCCCACCAAGCCTTTTTCTCCACATACTGACTTATCGCGCAAACGCGACAGATGCTCAAGCGGCGTTTGCTAGTTGATAAATTTCACATGGCAGGTTCGCCAAATAAAATTCAGATAGTTTATTCACAGAAGAGACACCCAGGCCCTAACTTGGCATCTGTTTATCTTCATTTGGAAAAGCACGTCCGGAGAGGCTGGGTCTCTGCTCTGGGGGTGCACAACACATCAGAAAGGAGGGGCTCCCCGAGACTGCATTAGCTCAAAGAAACAAAAACTGAAGACAGCCAGCTCAATATTAAGAGAGAAAGAAAACTGTGGAAACGTCCCAGTACTCAAAAAGCATTGGAGAGTCAGGTCGCAGGTTCCACAGCTTGGTATTTGGGCAGAACGACGATTTTTCCCACTGATGACTCAAAACATTTTGATTCCTAAAGGCACAGTCACAAATTATCTGGGAAACGGACTTATTCTGTGTCCTCTGCTGATGAGACCAAGAAGAGCGGCATCAGCGCACTTCTTTTCACACATTATACACCAGGATGGACCAGATGTGGGATGTCGGCTTTATACGTTCGTTTTCCATAGAACGTGAACAAGTTTCATAAAAGTAATTATTTCTCTCTCTTTTTGGGCGGGGTGGGGTGGGTGGGGCTGGGGAATTGAACTGAGGGTCTCTGCGTTACATTCCCTGTCTTTTTTATTTTATGTTTTGAGACAGATTCTCACTAAGTTGCTAGGTTGTCCAGACAGGACATGAACTTGAAATCCTCTTGCCTCAGCCTCCCAGAGTCTTGGGATTACCAGAGTATGCCACCGCACCTGGCTATACTAGCAGTATCTTAGTACTTATATGTTTACCACTGTGTGCTTTCAATGCTATATTATTATTTTATTAAGTAAAGGGCATGACTCATGGATTAGTAGGACTTAAGTTGTGAGCAAACAAAAACCCTAGATTTAAATGTCACAAAAGGAAAAAAGGAACAAGGAGTGGTGGTTCACCTCTACAGTGTTCTGGAGCTGTTTAATCATCTCTCCTAGCTGGAGCTTTGTGTCCTCCCAGTTTTCCCGAAGCTGATTGATTCTCTGGTCAACTGCTTCTTTTGCTTCTGGATCAGGTGAGTTCAGCAACTTCTCCCCGGCTTCCAAAGCCAGTGCATAGGCGGTTTGCCGTCTCTGAAAATGGGTTTCTTTATTCTGAAAAGAAAAAATAAAATGATTTAAACCTCTGATGGGATAGAGATGTGACTGTGTACACATCTCCCCTAGAGCCTTTCCTAAGTATCATACAGACATAATTTAACAAGTCTGATCTTCATTTCTTTTTTTTTAATGTTTTTTTTTTTTTTTGTTTGTTTTTTTGCATTTATTTATTGTGTGTGTGTGTGGCCAGCTCAGCCCACCAGGGGGCGGGGCTGGCTGGCATGTGGTGCTGGGGGATTGAACCGTGGTTCCTATGCTTTGCTGAGCTTGTTCTAATTAGGTGCCTTAGACCACTGAGCCATCTCACCAGCCCAAGTCTGATCATAATGTGCATGTGTGCACTCACTCATACCAACAGCCAACGGTCACCTCAAGCACAGCACACTACCAAATCAGATGTTCTTCAGTAATTTCCAAAGATTCCTATGAGATCAAATTTTTGGTACAATGACTGAATGTTCAGGGAAATTTAAAAAATACGCTTTGCAGAATAAAAGCCTACAAGATCTAAGAGTATCAAGAAAACAATTAGCATATTAGATCTGAAAGGAGGATCATTTATACTGGTTATCACCATGGTAACCCAGAAGAGTAGGATGTGCACAGAATGCTTCATAAATATAAAAGAGAACAAATGCAGAAAGATAAAATACAGCTGCATTTGGGAGTTACATTTTAGATCTAAAACATAAGGGTCAGATCTGTTCAGATCTAAAATGTCCCCCCAAGCACTCATGCATTTAGAAGGTGACCAGACCCTGGGGCTGCCATCCTCAAAGGCTGATTCACCCACAGGAGCATTCATGAGTCAGATGTGTTGTTAGCCGGGGTCAGGGGGCGGAGCCTGAGGGCGCATTCCAGTCTCAGTCCCTCCCTCCTCTCTGCTTTCTGGGGCAGTGGACTGCGAGCCTTTTCCTTGGCTCAGCTGCCTCAGACTCCACAGATCAGGGCCTGAGTCCCTGAGCAGCATAAACCTCTGCCCTCTGCGGTGCAGGTGTCAGGTACTGCTTCTCAGCCATAGGATGTGCCCAAGACAGAGAACTGACGCAAGCCATGTTCTCCGCCTGAAAGCCTTTTCCTTCGGATCTCTCCCTGGCTGGCTCTAGACTATGCCAACCCAATTTAAATACCACAATGGCCAAGATTACCTAAGGCAGTGATGGCAAACTTTTAGCCTGAGTGTTCAACCCACAGCCCCAAACCCATTTTTTAACCACAAGTCCTAAGAGTACAAAAACCTCAATATCACGAGTGGCCACCAGGGCTGCTTGGTCACGTGCCGACAGAGGGCTACGCATCCACAGCAGCACATGTGCCACAGGTTCACCTCCACTGACCTAAAGAAAAGCAGCCCCGGGCCCTGTTTGAATTCTACATATCAGTCTGATCACAATCTGCTACTTTCCTGTTTCTCTCCCTGGCTGCCCAGAGAGCAGGCTTTTCTTCTAGTCCATACAGTGTGCATAGCATTCGGAGCAGTGCCCACACAGAGTTGGCACCTAACGAAGACCTGGGGCCTGGCTAAGTGACCGCGCACGGACTGGCGCTCCAGGTGGCGCTGTTGGGTTTAGCAGTTTCTCCCCAGTGGGAAAGCGGTCCTCGTACCCAGTGGAACACACCACCTACTACTCCACCCCCGGCGCCTCCAGCATGCCTCCTCCACGCCACGGAGCCTGCTCTGTGCGCATCTGAGCTCACAGGTGAGGGGCCGGGCTGGGTGCACACCCTCCCACTGCGCAGAGCACGCCGGACCTCAGCACCACAGAGAACACAAGCCCTGACCACTGTGGCCCCATGCCGCCACTGCGGGCACCTCACCTTCAGCTCAAGGATCAGACCTCTGGTCTGGAGGAGGCCGTAGCGGTCCTGGCCCTTCACTGCAGACAGCAGGAGGCTGGTGTCCCTGAGGAAGCGGAGCAGGTCCTCTGAGGAGGTGGAGAAGGACTGCTGCTGCTGCACCAGCTGGGCGACCTCTAGCTTCCTCTGCCGAATGCCCCGGACCACACTCTGCCACCGGTCCACCAGTTTGGAGAATTCTGAGACAAATTCCGGTCTGAGAGAAACACATGGTTAGAGAATCCTGGCATGAATGTGGCCATAAAGAACAATTATCAGGACGGAATAAAGGCCCAAATACACTATTTGTATGTACAATTTACACACAAGCAGGCAAAATCTGAGCTCTCTTCAACATTAGGGGCACTTTGGGGGGCATAGGATTTTGTCAGCAGAAATAAATAAAAGATCAAAAAACGTATATTTAAAAAAAAACCCCGAACCTGATTTTTTTAAATAGGGCACCATTGGGGCCGGGGAGATAGCTCAGTAGAATAAGTGCTTGCCTGGCAAGTGCAAGGCCCTGAGTTCAATCCCTGGTTCCGCAAAAAAAAAAAAAAAAAAAAAATAGGGCACCATGAGAAGGAGAAAGAAGAAAACACACTGAAGAATCATCATTGTGGTATTTCCCGAGGCTTCTGCAATGCAGGCTGCCTCTACACAGTGTAGGGTCCATCAATATATTTATGGCCAGTGAGCCTTGGTCCCGACGTACAGCTGGAGACCCGGCATGGCAAGCCACCTGCCAACGTGCTGTGGGGCGCAGTGTGCGCGTGTGTGTTGGTTCCTGTACAGCCAGTGGGGCAAGAGCACCAAGGACTAGCATTGTTCGGCTCAGTGAGGAGACCACTGCTCCCCAATGTGCTGTTATGTATTTTATGGTGAACTGTGAGAAAAGATGACTCACCTTGACTCGATCAGCACATGCTGCACACATTTCCTGATCTCTCACACCGCATCTCATAGGTGTGTATACACAAATACTCGGATCCCCCAGTCTGCCCTCACCAACTGCATTCGTTTCCCAAGTCCCAGATGACTTACTTCTTCTCTACTTCAACAGTGTCCAGGAGCTGTAAGGACTGGGTGACGTAGGAATCAGCAATCGTCTGGTGCATAGAAACTTCAGCTTCTAGCGTCTGTGTATTAGTTAAAACCATAAACCATCAGCTAGTAGAATTTAATTCTGAATCTGAGCTTATATCTCTCAATAAAATCTAAGCTCTCAGAGGAGATAGAGATGATTTTTT
>NW_004524583.1:18535903-18568809 GCF_000260255.1 Octodon degus
GCCCTTCGTCGGATGATCTTAATTTAGTGATTTAAAGCAGTTACATTAAAAAAATAACAACTGAAAGTCGGTCTTGCTGATTTGCTCTGGCTGGGCTTGAACTTGGACTCCTTCTGCCTCAGCCTCCCAGAGCAGAGTGCTGGGATGATGGGCATGCACTGCCACCCCCCGCCACTGGGAGTAATACAAGTATGGACACTCCTCTGCAAAATATTTAAGGCTGCCGTTAGTGCTGGACCTGAGACAGACTACAGAGAATTAACTGGTGAAAATGCAAATATGAGTGGAGGTATTTCAACAAGCTCGTGGCAGCATGGTCTAACGCATGCATTGTGTAGAGGCAGCACTGCGCTAGAAGCTTCCATCTACTGCAGAAAACCTAGGAGTACCATTATTAACAAACAGAGCAGAGCACAATGCTTCAACTTACAAAATGTGCAAACACCAGTACCCGTGTCCCTTGGAGACCCACACTGCAGTGAGAGACAGCCAGGCACTCCCTGTATTTTAATCTGTCATTTCCTCACTGCAGCCCTGGGTGAGTGGCTCTGGGGTGGCACGGGGCACAGGCTTACCTCGCATGTCTTCTGCTGTTCCCGGAGAGCTGGAAGGCTGTGGGCAACATTTCCTGCAAGTGCCTCTTCTGTCCTCTCCAAGAGGTGGACCCACTTTTCACAGTAAGGAAGAAATTTTTCATGGAGTCCGATTTTCTGAAGCTCACTATGAAGGTTTAAAAACACAAAATAGAGACATGGAATAAGGACACCATGGAGCTTGTGTGGCTCATTCTGCCTTTGCAGAATCAATGGCTGGGAGGGGTGTGCCCACCTGCAGCATTCCAGCGCTGTGGCCGTGGCCCGGACCCACCGCCGGTTCACCTGCTGCAGAGTCTTCAAGGCCACGTCACTGAGTGGGAGCCTGAGGCTGACCTCATTCAGATGTTCCATGGCGGGAGCCTGGGCTGTCAGCGCCAGCACATGATTCTATGAAAAAATAAGTCCAGATGTTTTGGCGCTGATACGATTCCCACATGATGACACGGCCCCTTCAGCTCAAGATGAAGGGAGGTGGGGCCTGAACAGGTGAATGACTTGCCTGCTGCAGATGCAGCTGGGACTACACCTGGCTCCCGATGCCAAACCTGACCAAGGGAGCCAACCTACCCAGCCAGCAGTGCCTATGCAGCTCAGGAAGTAGGAAGGGGAACAGACTTTACAAGATGCAACAGCGGCTTTGAAAAAAAGGCCAATATTAGATCTTTAAGTCCTAGAGAGCCTGCCAACAACTCAACCTTACATAGGTCAGGGGGATGTTTGTAGATGGAATGAAAACGTGATTCTTAATATAACTCTAATAAAGCATGGTACTTAAAACTATAAACAATAATACTAGCCCTATCTTGGTAGAACATGAAATCGCAAGAAAGCAGAAACACCAAAGTTTTATTTTTTAAAAGATATTCCAGGGACAGCCTCGAGGTCAATAAGATGTTAAACAAACATCTTTTGCAACACTGGCATTATCGTTATAGACCTCTGCTTGCAGTGTCTAGTCAGGGTCAGTAAACAGCTCCTGCACCAGGTCATAAGTATCTTAGGCTTTTGTGGGCCATGCAGCCTCAGGAGCAATGATTTACCTGCCCTCAAAGCAAGAAAACTCTCAGAGTGAGAGGAGGTGAACCTGGGCTGAGATAGGATGCAGCAACTTGCGAACTCCTGATCTAGGTTATGGCTATCATTCCTTAGAGGAGGGCCGGGCAGATGGCTCAGTAGAATAAGTGCTTCCCTGGCAAGCGCAAGGGCCTGAGTTCAATCCCTGGTTCCACCAAAAAACAAAACAAAAAAACAATGGACATTCCTTAGAGGAACTGCAAAAAGGACGATTCCTACATTCTTCCATCTGTTTATGTTAACTATATTGAATTTGGTAAGGTCACAGAAAAGGGACAATACATGATTTTAATGGAAATGTTTCATACTTGGTCTCTAATTACCAGATTCAATTAAACACAACAGCCAGTCCCTGGATTATTCTGGTTCGCTGCAGTTAAATCTACAAGTCACTATGACATATTGTTAACTTTTCTAGACCTTAGAAGAATGAGGGCAGGAATGAACAAGCAGATGACTGTATTCAAGAGTTAATTAGGATGCAAAGAGATTCAACAGTGCAACAGTAATGAGCTTATTTTTAACCTTATGGTGAGGCTAAGTCCTCAGGAAAGACAAATATTGCCAATACCAGGAATGAGTCAGGATTTTCTTCTTTCTCTAGCTGGTAAAGTTTATCCAAATTCTCTTCTTCTTGGACAATAAGAGCCTGTAAAGACTCCAGCTGCTCTTCAAATTCCTTAAACTGTGAAAGAACAAACTAGAAAGAGAGACATTCTCATTAGAAACGGTTTTCATGCGCACATAGAACATACAGCCTTGCGGGTTGGTAAGAATTTAACCCACAACAGTTCGTTATTATCTCAGAAATTCAGACATGATTATTTGAAGACTCCAGCGTCTCCACTGTTTCTGAGCCTCCTGGGGTGAATGGCTCAGGTGCTGAGAGGGCTACACAGAGAAGGCGAGCCAGCGAGCACTCTGTTCCCCGGGTACTGGGAATGAAGTCATTTAAGTACTTTCTGCTGATACTGAGATATTGGAGCTCCACGGCCTTCTAGTGTCTCCCATACTAAGAGCTTTCCAAAAAGTGAATAAAGCATGTAATATCTGACCATGCTTCAAGAAGCAGTTTCTATGATTCACTTACTGCACTTGGCAATCCAAGTAACAGATCTGGACAGTGTATGCAATATATCGCTTCTCAACCTGACATGTGCAATAAACCACAGTGGTGGCTTAATGTTTGTCCACTATCCATGTGATTGGAGGTAGAGCGACACATTTGCAGGCAGTTTCACGCTGCACCTTTCCCTAAGGTGCCAGCCCTACCACACACTTGCTTCCTAGAACACAGGGCCGGGGCAGGGAGCACATGGCCACGACTACCACAGGGATGGAAAAGGAAGTGCAACCTCAAATTCGTTTGCTTTTCTAAGCAGCATCTTTTCCAAATAAGCAGCTCTCTGGAGGGCGTGCAGCTGCCCAGAAAGAAGCTCGGGGACACCGGAATCTGCAGACTGCGGGAGCTGATCCAACGGCATGGCGTTCTGGAGCAGGGCTTTTGTCTTCTGCACATCGTGCTGCAGTTCCTGCAGGAGAAAGTGCAGTCACCAAAGGCTTCCTTCTTTCACACTACAATTCCCTACGCCCTGCTACTCCCTCAGCATCTAGGAGAATTGCTGACCTGAACCTGTGGATATGGTTTTCGTTATGTTTATTTCAAACAGGTGAAAAAACAAGCCTCTGAATGATCTGGAGCACTGGAGCTGTTCTAAAATTTGTTGGTTCTGAGCTAGAACTGACCACCACTCAATAGAGGGGAGGCTTCTAGTGGATCCTTACCAGGATCTACTTTCCTCAGCACTTTGGGAGGCTGAGGCAAGAAGACCCCAAGTTTGAGCCTACGTTGGACAACTTAATGAGATCCTGTCTCAAAATTTTAAAAAATAAAAATAAAAAGGAGCGAGGCTGTCATTTACTGTGAAGGCCCTAAGTTTAATCCCTGGTACTGAAAACAACATCTGCTTTTGTTTTAAAAAACAGCAGGTGGACAGCAACTGCAAGACAGAGCAGTTGGATTCTTGTCTCTTTAAATTGGTTACCCCTTTTTAATTTGAAAATCCCTATCATATCATAAAAGACACAGGATATCCAGTCAGCAAGTTTAATACGAAAAAATATTCAATTTCTGAGTATGTCTTCATAGTAGGAAAAACAAGTACAGAGGAAACTGCTGCTCTTAAATATAGTCTAAAAAAAATCACTAAGTCCATGGAAAAAGTCAACGAACATAGCATCAAGCCTATGGCTATTTCTAAAGCAAGAGATTCAACAGCTATCACTGCTAGATGAATCCACTCAGAAAAGACAATTTTGCTTTTCTTTCAGATACTGTATGAGGCCGGTTCTTTCCAGATAACTGCTGTGGTCAAAGTATGGACTTGGAAAACAAGTGGTGTCGGGTCCCCCTGACCCAGCCGCTGCTTAGACTTGATGTCTGAGCTCACACCTGCTCCCCCAGCCTTGCACACCCCACCTGTCTCCCCCAACCCCCTTCCTGTCTGACTTGGGTCTGGCGTTCCCAAAGGGCCTTGCGTCTACCTGTGTGTCCTGCAGGGCCAGCGGCAGGGTCTCCGCCAGGTTGTTTCCAGACATGTTGATTTTCGCAAGCTGCTGGAACTTGGCTTCCTGCTGCTCCAGCCTGGCTGCGGCCTCTGTGTGGGCGCCGTGACAGGCCTTGCAGAGCTGGAGCAGACCTCGGGCCTTCTGCAACTCATCTGCAAGGCTTTGGTTTACCTGGGTCCACCTGTCAGCACAACGCAAGCAACGGCACCCTTACTCCACCCTTCCCGATACCAGGCAGTTAACAGTGGACGGATTATTAAGAAGACACTGTCACATGCTTCTTTAAATTAAGAGCATCACCACCATATACAGACATCCAAATTAGGCTATCTGACTTATAATGTTTAGCAAAAATGAAAAAATTTGTGATCGGCAGAAAATATCTAGGAACGACCCTTAGGCAAAGTGGGAAAAAGCGCTGAATTATATGTCTGCTGGGCAATGTCCTTAGATAGATCTTAATTGTCTTTATGTCAAATAAAATTTGTTTTGCAATTATTAAAAGAAAATATTCCTTATGCAAAAGTACATAGGGAACTGCTTTGCCCCATATACATGCTGTAGACGCTTTTGTTTCTTCCCCATTTAATTGAAAAATGTTACCCCATTCATTAGTAAAAATAAAAGAAAACCTAATTTTAAATGCCTGAAGCTGTGGTCTGTAGATTTCCTTTCCTATGTGCAGCGGTGGCCTCGATTCCATCAGCAGCCACTGGCCACCCTGCTTGGGGACGGTGGCCCTGATCTCACGCTCAGGTGGGTTCTGTGTTTTTCTCCCCCACCCCTCTCGGCCTGCCCATCACCATTGGGTCAGGACCTGGGGCCACCGCTGCGGGCCCAGGCCTCGCGTTCCTCCTTTAGTCCTGGCTCCCGGGAGCTGCGCCTGGAGGAAGGCTGCACAGAGACACCTCAGGTAGCTGGACCACGACACCACTCTGGGAGCAAATCTGCCTTAGTCAGCTTTCAAGCTCCACCCAGCACAAGAACCCACAAGGAACGAGGCACAGACTTCCAGAAAGCAGGTCATCAGTACGTTCTTTCCAGCCCCAACAGAGCAGCTCATCAGGGGGATCAGTAACACCTGCTTTGCAAGCACCTCACGTCTCCAAAGTGTGAATGCACAGCAGACAGCACAGCTGGGCGCGTCTAGAAGGCTTCTGTGTCCAACTCCGGTGTCCTGAGACAGCCCTGGCCCTGGGCAGGCCTTTCTACATCATCACCCAGCCAGGGACTAGCGCTCGAGACAGCGAACCAGGAGAGCAGAGAGCAGAGCAACAAGGAAGCAGCCACCTCAGCGGCCGAGCAGACCCCCCAAGGCCGACACCAAGTTGCCCACCCGCCCGTGACTCCAGCGGGAGCTTCGTGCGCACCTGGCGTGAGCATGCTGGCGCTTCTCCTCCATGATCTGGGCCACTGCGGGGCAGGGCTCTCTGAGTCTGCCGATCATCTCCTGCAGCTCCTCCCAGCTCCCCTCGCTGCTCTCAGCTTCGTCTTGAAGACTCTAAGAGAATAGAGCGCAAATGGCAGCTTCAGATGCACTAGCGACTTCCCACTCGGGCAGCGGCTTCTCCGCAATCGCTGCACGCGGGCCGCGCAGACACTCAGACTCTAGACGGTGGTAAGAAACTATCACAAACGGAAAGAAAGCAACTGAGGAGGCCTGTCAGCCTGCCTTTCCTTCCTTCCATTTGTCTGTCCTTCCTTCCCTCCCTCCCTCCCTCCCTCCCTTGAAGCTGAAATGTAAGTTGAAAACAAAACCAGGCTGGTGGTTCATGCCTGTCATCCCAGCACTCTGCCAGGCCAAGGCAGTAGGATTATAAATTTAGGTCCAACCTGGTAATTTAGGGCCTGAGCAAGACCCTGTCTTAAAATAAAAAGGGTTGGGCGTGGAGCTTAGTCCAATGGCCCTGAGTTCAATCTCTAGTGCTGCAAAACAGCCCCAAAACATGTTTAAAAAAAAAAGAAAGACAGAAAAACACTTAAGCCAAACACACATACCTACATTTAAAATGTGAAAATACAAGGACATAAAAACCACAATGTACAATGTGCAGATAAAGTTCTGCTCTGGCTTGTGCGGCTCACTCCACACCTCCTCAGCCACGGCTGGGAACACACAGCTCTGTGCTGCTCTGTGGAGGGCACAGGCCACTGCTGTGTGCCTGTGCTGCTGCGGACTCACCTGCAGGGCCTGCACCTGGCACGCCAGGGCCTCCAGGGACGGGACCTCAGGCGCGCTGTGCTCCACACGGTACCTGCACCGGATCACCGTCCCCTGCGCCTCCTCGTACAGGTGCTCGCAGCTCTTCTGGGCCGCCAGCACTGCCTGCATGGAGGCTCTGAGCCGGGAGACCTGTGTGAGAAGTGGGAAGAGGCCAAGTCACGAGAAGGTGCACTTGGCGCCGGCTCCTCCCAGAGCCATCCCTGTACCAGCAGATGCTGGCACCTTGAAAGTGGGCATGGGGGCAGGGGCAGCGATTGGCGGCGGGTGGGAATGCAAGTCAGAGGACCCAATTCCCACAGAAGGCCACGTTCCAGGTTCCAGGGTGGGGGAAAGGAAAAGACCCCTTGGGTCAGAAGGGTCAGTGCCAGAAGCACTGGGCAGGGAGATCAGAGCCCAGGGAAGGAACTCAGGGCTGGGGGAGCAGAGCCCAGTTCAGCTAGGTTTTCTACCAGCTTCCTGGCCTGGGGGCTATTTAATCCTGCGGGGAGGCCCCAGGACTGGAGATTGAACCCACAGTACACATACCAACACACATCTCCAGCTCTTTCCTTTTTTTGGCTCTTTTTGTTGAGATAGGGTCTTACTGTGCAGTTCAGGCTGGCCTTGAATTTAGGGCAATCTTCCTGCCTCAGCCTCCAGAGTACTGGGATGACAGGTGTATGCCCCCATGCCGAGCCACCCCAGCTCTTTTTATCTTTTCTTTGGAGACTTATTTCACTAAGTTGCTCAGTTGCCCAGGTTGGGCTGGAACTTGTGATCCTCCTGCCTCAGTTCCCAGAATGCTGGGATTACAGGCCGACATCATCAGGCCCAGTTTCGATTTGGTTTCTTTATCCACAAAACAGAGATTAACAAAGTCCAAATAAAAGTGTCGGTGAAAATGCTCTAAAATCTGCAAAGCATTCTAAATGTAACATGAGACCTGTTTCACCTGACACTCTTAGGAAGCAGGCACAGCCTGGTGTGAAAGTGACAGGCAAGAGCAAAGTGTGACAAACAGCATATTGTCCCATTAGTTCATTTTGATAATGATAAAAGAAAGTAAACATCTAGTTACCTACTGAAAATGAGCTCAGATCTGATCAATAATATATAAAGAACATTTAACAACTCAACAAGCAAACAGAACCAAATTAGCACAGTGCAGTGGCACATGCCCACAATCCCAGCACTCTGGAGGTTGAGGCAGGAGGATCGCTGTAAATTCTAGGCCAGCCTGGTTATACAATAAGTTCAAAACTAGCCTGGACTACACAGGAGACCTTTTCTCAAAAAATAAATGAATAGACAAGTACACAGAAAAATAACTAAGGAATGGGCAATGACACTTCTCCAAAGATGTACCAGGAGTCAATAAAATAAGAAAAGGGGCTGGTGAGATGGCTCAGTGGTCTAAAGCACCTACTTAGAACAAGCTTAGCAAAGCACAGGGACCGCGGTTCAATCCCCCAGCACCACATGCCATCCAGCCCCGCCCCCTGGTGGGCTGAGCTGGCCACACACACACACACACACACATAAATAAATAAATAAATAAAAAATTTAAAAAATAAAATAAAATAAAATAAAATAAAAAAAGATGCCTGGTGTCCACAGTCACTGGGGGATGTTACACATAGCCACTTTGTACGAGTGAGACATTGCTTCCTATCACTTTGATGGCTATAATAAAAAATATAGATAATTAAGTATGGATGTAGAAAAGTTTGACAGTTCTTCAAAAAGTTCAAGTTACCATTAGACTAACAATTGTTTTCATGGATATCCATCCACCTACCCAGGAGCACTGAAAGTGCAAGCGTATATTCACAGGAAAGCCTGTACCCGAGTGTTTATAGCAGCACGCTCACCACAGGCTACAAATGGAAATGACCCATTCAGCTGAAGAATGGATAAACTAAGCGTGGTATATCCATACAATGGAATTTTACTTTTTTTTTTGGTGGAACAGGGGATTGAACTCAGGCCCTTGCACTTGCCAGCAAGCGCTTCTTCTACTGAGCTATCTACCCAGCCCCGATGGAATATTACTGAGTCATACAAAGCAATGAATTATTGATACACATACACTGATCTTGCAAACATCATGCTAAGGGCTGGAGGCAGCGCTCAGGGGTTACTGATGCTGGGCAGTTCGCGGATGGACAACCTACAGTCCTTCTCTCTACGTTCGTAAAATACTTACTGAAATACTAATTCATACTCTAGGCGATTCACTTATGTGAAATGTACACTCTCCATAACCAACTACAGAACATCTTCTTCACACCAAAAGAAATCCCAAGGCAGCAGCAGCTATTCCTCTTCTTCGCCACCACTAACCTACTTTCTGTCTCTATAGATTCACTTATGCTGGGTTATTTCACATAAATGGAGTCACACTTTTGTCACCAACTTCTTTCACTTAGCGTAATGTCTTTCTTTTTCCTTTTTTGAGACAGGGTTTTACTGTGCAGTTCAGGTGGCTCTAGAACTCACTTTGCAGCCACACTAGCCTCCTGCCCCCACTTCCTGAGTGCTGGGGTTACAGTTATGCGTTATCACGCCTGGCTCTTAACATCTCTAAAGCCATTAATGTTCTACAACATGTTGGTTATCTTTTTTTGGAAATATAATACTCCATTGTGTAAATATACTGCATTTTACTAATATATTCATAGGTAGATGGATAATGGGTTATTTCCACTTTTTGGCTATTATGAATTACGCTGCTGTAATCATTGACGTACAAGTTTGTTTTTTTGCAAAACCGGGGATTGAACTCAGGCCCTTGTGCTTCCTTGGCAAGCACATATTCTACTGAGCTATCTCCCCAGCCCCAATGTACAAGTTTTTGATATGAATGTTTTAATTTCTTTTGGGTTATCTACATAGGAGTTGATTTACTTGGTAAAATGGTGGCTTTATATTTAACCATTTGGGGACATGGCACATTATTTTCTAGATGTTATTTTTCCAGCATGGGAAGGACTGAATCTTCATACTGGTTTATATTTCAACCCATTTTTAATTTTGAGACAAGGTTTTTCTAAGTCCTGACGATGCCCAGGCTGGGTTTGAACTTGTAGTCCTGCTGCTTCAGCCTCCCGGAGTGCTGGGATTCCAGGCACGTGTCACCATGTCCAGTGTGGGGGTTTGTTTCTGGAACCTCAATTATATTCTACTTATATACAGTTCTAACTTCATGACTTTGTTAGCTGCCTGCCATTTTCCCCTGCAGCCTCTCAACTTCCCCCTCTATACTTTCATTACATTATAGTTCTTGCAATTACCTGTGGAGCTGCACTTTTTCCACTGGGAACTACAGGAAGTCAGGCTGGCCGCTGCCTGTGGGGTTCACACATGCGGCTTGTTCCCAAGCCTCTTGGACAAATGGTGGAAAGTGGGCTTTGGCAGACGACAAACACCCATGCTGAGGATGCTGGAGGAAACGTGGACCTGGGGCAGTTGGTTAGTACAGCGCAGCCCTTTGTTGCAGGACATGCAGGCTGTAATGTCTGGAGATGTCTGTCTGTCTGTCTGTCTGTCTGTCTGTCTGTCTGTCTGTCTGTCTGTCTGTCGGTGCTGTCTCCTCACAACCCAGACGTTCCTTTCATAAGATCCAGGGGGCCCGCATGCCTTTTCCTTCTGAACTTTCCCTGACCACTGAGCTGTGTCCCCTGCCTCGAGAGCCGTCCCTGTGCTCATCACACTCCTAGCTCACGAGGGTTACGTGACACAGGACCACAGAGCACCCACCTACATGTGGGGCATCTGAGCTGCTTCTCCAGAGCTGTTCTGTGTATCTGCCCAGGAGACAACGCCAGATGCTGTCAGGCCGTGGACATGGGGCATTTGTGTCCGCAGGACCACAGCAGACACAACAAAGACAGCCCAGGGGGTTTCCTGCCTGTCTGGGAAGACAGGAGTAGTGGCTTTGCTTTGAATTCAATGCACAAAATGGGATTCGAAATGTTTCTCTCCACTTGAAGACTTTCCTCAACAACTGTCCAGTTTTTGGTACAGAGCAAGTCTCCACAAGTGTTAAAGAAAAAAACAGCACATAGGAGATATGAAAAGAAACAATATACTTCAAATGAGTCCTATACCTGATCGACCACACGGCTCCTCTTTTGAAACAACACATCGATTCCAGATACTGGATCTTCTAACCATGGTGTGGTCCCACTCTCCAAAGTCAGGTGGCTTTGTCTCAACTCATCCAGGGCTTTGGATTTGGCTGCGAGTTGATTTTCTATGTCCTGGAATGGCAAAGGGGAAAAACAGTTTTTGATGCATATTATTATAATAAAACAGTAAGGTTCAGGAGACTGGAGTTTCCTCTTTTCAAGCAAAAAACTGCTGCTGTAGTATATAATTATAGCATTACAACAAATATACTTTAATCATAATACAATCTGCATTTGACGTTATAGTGCATGGCTTTTTCTTTTAAGAAACACTAAGCAAAAAGTCGTTTCCAGCATGACAGGGAGAGCCCAGGACAGGCGTACTTGCTGCACATCTGCCCTGGGCTGGCTGTTAATGCAGGCCCGAGTCACTGCACCCAAGTCTCTGTCACCTGGCAAAGGGAGAAGACAGCCCACGCTGGGTGTGGCTTCGAGTCCCACTGAGACCACATAGAAGAGGTGCTTGGAATGACAGGAAGTAGACCTGGTGGTCCAGACAGGAACAACTCTAGCAGCCTCTTTTACCCCTTGGTCTGTGTGAATTCACTCCTAAAAGCAACATAAACTCTCTAACTACATATTTCCCAGAAATGCACAGAAGCCTGAGCCTGGGAAGGAGCCCATGGGGCCGGCGATCTGCAGACGGCTGACGTGAAGGTGGCCAGCGGCAGCCTGCTGCGCGCCAGAGGAAAGGTGGCGGGTGTGGCCTGAACAACTTCTGGGGCCAGGCTGGGACCCAACTCAGAAAATGTGGATGCTTCTCCTTAATTCTTTTTGTCACAGTGGAGATGGAACCCAAGGCCGTGTGCCCACTGAACACACATGGTGTCACTGAATGGCATCCTAGTCCGTTTTTAAAAGTATGTATTCAAGGGCTGGCCAGATAGCTCGGCAGATTAAAGCACCTGCTTAGACAGACATAGGAACTGGGGTTCAATCCCCGGTGTGCCATGCCAACCCCACCCACGGGGCACACTGGGACAGTGAATGAGACTGGGCGTGGTGGTGCGCGCCTGGAATCCTAGCACTTGGGAGGCTGAAAACAAGAGAATCACTATGAGTCTGATCTGTAGTAAGACCTTATAGTCCCTGTACTAAATACATAAAAAAGTAAAATAAAAAAATGTTCAAGACATATGAGCGTGTTACAGAATATCCATGCCTACCTCCTCTACACAGCTCAGTACTCCACACATGCATGTGAATATGTGGTCACCCTCTGATGCCCCTTTGCTCAAGTTTTCTCTTGATTAAACACACACACACACACACACACACACACACACACACACACACACAGATTCAGCTTTCTAAAACCATCACCAGGGGTCCACAAGGAAAGAGGAAGGCAAGTGCCTCGTGGCTCAGGGGTGGGACAACCGGCTGCAACCGGGCACTGGTGCGGACGAGCCCCTTGCATTGGCCTTACAGGGTGCTACTGACATCCAAGCCAGGGAGCTGCAGGTCACACTTAAAATATTGAAGTCACAAACTTTAAAGCAATAAATATCAGAAATCTTTTGAAGAGTAGAAAAAAGAGGGAATGAATTCTGTTAAGAAACTGATAGGTGAGAGCTAGGAAAGGACCAGGCAATCAGCAATGGAGTGAGGGAGAGAGGGAGGGAAAGAGCCAGCCAGCCAGCCAGCCAGCCAGCCAGGAACCGCCACTGTGTGGTCCTCCTCCCAGTGAATGCAGGGCCATGTGACCATGACTGTGAAACCTCTCACTGCACCAGCAGTCCACATGAGAATGCTGCCCAGTGACACCTTGCATGCCACAGGGTTCTGAGGTTCTCTTCATGGAGGGGCTGGGAAAGTGCCCATGAAGAGAACCATGCCCAGCAAGCAGACCACTCTGCAGTAGCCTCTGCCAGCGAGTGCCACTGTTCACTGTGCCCACCTCACGCCTGACCACCTCAGCCCTGTCCCTTCCCCTGGGTAGGTTTGCAGGTGGGGTCGGGTCAGCAGGCTGCAGATGGGCTGAATCCCTGAACTCCCTCATCTGGTAGAAGATGCACAAGTGGACAGATGAGAGTGTAGCCAGCCTGTGACATGAGGACCACACCAAGGGGCTAGCGACATCTAAGTAGGAATTTATCTCACCTCCACCAAGTTTACAGTCTTCTGTGAAGATGCATCTAAGAAAGCAAAATGCACATTAAAACGGGAGCGACAAGCTAGTGCAAAGTAAGGGAGCACAGGAAGGGGCATGGACGTAACTAGGGGTGGAAGGTGGAGGAGGCGGAGCAAATGCTTGGCCTGTGTTCTGCTGTCACAGGAGGCCTGTGCGAGGCACTGGCGGTGAGGCAGAGCTGTGGAGTGTTTCGTGTTCTGTGACTGCACAAGGGCCAGAGCTGCTGAGGATTATGGGCGGGGATGACAAGAGAGGAGGCTGCTCAAACCTGTCTGAAGATTATGCATGCAGGTTACCTGCACCCCAGGGCACCCAGGTACAACCCCTTATGTGCACTTGGATGGCAGGCACACATTTAAATCTGGGAGCCCCATTCCAGAGGGGGCTACCATGGTGCTTCTGGGTCCTACGCCTTCTGCAACACGAGTCATTTTGCCAATGATCATGACGAATGTTAGGGAAAAACATGTATTAGTAAAATTAAGAATTTATTAAAAGGCATACTTTCTCGCTGGGAAAAATCACATATATCCCAGATAGGTGAACTGGCCAAATGCAGTTCTCACCCTTATTGAGCAGGATATAAGAACGGGGTGTAGTTGTCGCCTATAACCTGGGTGATAATCCCTAGGACAAGTCTGTGTCTGTCCCCCCAACCCCCTGGGCACTGAAGATTGAATCCAGGGCCTTTTAAATTGAATTCAGGCTGCATTTCAGCCCTTTTAATTTGTTTTTTTCTTTTTGAGACAGGCTCTTATAAAGATATTGAATCACCCAGACTAGCCTCACACTTGTGGTCCTCCTGCCTCAGCCTCCCAGAGTGCTAGGATTACAGCCATGTGTCACCATGCCTGGCTCCTGCTGTGATTTTGTATCCAGCCTAACTTTTGAAAAAACTCTGGTCGCCTAACGTGACCACAGAGATGACGGACTCTGCTTCCTCTGGGGCAAGCTCCTGAGCTCCTCATGCACAGTGCTGATGGCAGGCCAAAGGGCAGCGAGCACAGGGCTTCGCTGAGCTTGCCATCTACACACTGCCTGAGCTGTCTCCTAGTAGTTTCCACACGCGGCAGACCTCCATCTGTGTTTCCTTTTTCCTGCCAGTATGGGGCTCAAGCCCAGGGCTTTGGGCTGTGCTACTGAGCTGTACCACGGCTCTGGGATCTGCTTAATCACAACGTGCCGGAGGTGCTGGGGCAGATAACCTAACCCAACTCCAGTGTGTCTGATGGCTCACACTCACCAAAACAAAGCAAAAGACTAAGAACTCTGCAGACTTGCTTAGGTTACACGCTGAGAAGCTGTAGTGGCCTGTCTGCAATTTGTAGGTAAGGTGAGGTTGCTGAGGGCCTGGGACGCCGTTCTACAATACTAGAATGTCACTCCGTAATGTGGAGACAGTGAAGGATTTCCCAAAGGGCACCGCTGAGACCTTGTGCATTTTAGAAGCGTCACTCTGAGGCAGTGTGAAGGCAAATGAGAAGGACAGAGGCCAGGGGCTGGGCGCAGGCCTGTGCTGAGAGGACAGCATGTGTTTTGCTGGGGACCAATGATGCGGAGCTCCTGAGGGCAGACAGACAAGGACAAAAGCTGCCTCTGAGGAGGACTGTCACCTGTGAGCTGAGGACCGCAGCTTCCCGCAGAGGACGCTGTCTGCCAGGTGGCTCTAAGGAGGCTCAGTGGAGACACACACAGGAGCGGGGGACATGACACAAGCATCCCAAAGCCCTGTGACCACATCCTGCGCTGCTCACATTTTACGTCCAGGGCTATTCTGTCGGCCTCTCAGCAGAACCAGGGTCCCACCGACCTTCCCACCCAACAGTGCACAGCACACGGTGTTCCTGCAGCCTCAGCACCTGGCTGGGAGCGTGCGGCCGCCCTGGGCAGTGCTGAGGGAGGACGAGGCCTTGCTGGGAGGGGCTGTCCCAAGGGCCGCGGGAGCTGGCAGACAGACAATGACCTGTCGACCAGAAGCATCAGTACTGGGCAAAGTAATAACACAAAAATTGGGAAGCACCTAAATCAAAATTCCTTGGGCTTATTTTACCCCCTTGGGAAGAAATAGTATTTATATCTCTTAAGAGGAGCAATGACTAGGGAAATAGCTTTTGCTCGTTACGACAGGAAACAGTACTCTACAACCCTATAAAACACAGGGATGATGATGGTGATGTAATTTCTGTAAGGAACCAAGTACAGCCAGTGCCGCACGGCCCAGGTGTGCAGCTGTGGCCCCACCTGGCTTGTGTATGGACACCCCTCAGGGCCAGAGCCTTTTTCTCTGTGTGACACAACTATCTAAGGATACCCCTCTCTGGATGCCATCCTGTTGCTAAGCAACACAGGGCTGTAAGTGCAGTCTCCAGACACTGGAGCATCCGGCCTTTTTCTTGGGGTGCATGTGGGGACCTCACAGGCCAACTGCACCATGGGGGACGGGACCTGCCCATGCCTCACCTGACAGTCCAGGAGCAGCTTCCCAACCGAGAGCACGCGTGCAGGTGTCTGCAAGGTGTTCAGCCTCTCCTCCTGCGCCTGCAGCCAGCTGTCCAGCATCTGTACTTTGCTCTCCTGCTCCATGAGGCTTTCCAGAAGCTGTTCTAAATGCTGTATCTATAAGGAGTGAACAAAAATATAGTGAGAACGTGTCTTATATTAAACACTAATGCTTAAAAAATGTAAATGGCAGAGCTGAGGAGACAGTTCAATGGGATAAGTGCCTGCCTGGCAAGTACAAGGTGCCAAGTTTGATACCTGGTACAGCAAGTAAATGGCATGCTATGGCTTTTTAAAATTTTTCTGTCTTTTTGAGGCAGGGTCTCGGCTCTGCAGTTCAGGCTGGCCTTGAGCTCATTTTGCAGCCAGGCTGATCTCGAACTCATAACAATCCTCCTGCCTCAGCGCCCTGAGTGCTGGAAATACAGGTTTGTGCCACCACCCCTGGCTTGACAGGACATTTTGAAAATGATAGTTTTCTTCCCAAATTTCTAATATTTTGCATAAAATAGACTGGTAACTTTGGGCTAAAGTTTAAGCTAGAAAATAGAATTTAAATTCTTTAAAACACACAAAGTGAAGGTTGATCTTTGGGCTGGGGAGATGGCTCAGTAGAACAAGCACTTCCCTGACAAGCACAAGGGCCTGAGTTTAATCCCCAATTCTGCCAAAAAGAAAGAAAGAGAGAGAGAGAGAGAGAGAGAGAGAGAGAGAGAGAGAGAGAGAGAGAGAAAGAAAGAGAAAGAAAGAGAAAGAAAGAAAGAAAGAAAGAAAGAAAGAAAGAAAGAAGAAAGCTAATCTGCTGAGACAGCTGGCTACTTTGGAGTCTCATACCAGGTTTACAAAAGTAAAAATCATGTTGCTAACCTTCAATACATTTTTACCACATCCTCTATTAATATAGGTGAAGCTGGGGCCCAGGAGAAAGCTCAGTAGAATAAGTGCTTCCCTGGCAAGTACAAGGGCCTGAGTTCAATCCTCGGTTCCGCCAAAAAAAATACAGATAAAGCTGAAGGAGATGCTTCCCTCGGACTCTTCTGCAGAGTTGCTTAACATTTTCTATCAATATTAGCAATATCACAAATTGTCCATCAATGTAATAATTAGTTTTAATCTTGTGATTCTTCTCATATCTAATACAATTTTTATTAGGCAACAGAGTAATAAATTAAGTTTTCCAATATACTGTAAACACTCCTTGCTGTCACAAAGGGTGGCATTAATTTTAAAAGACTGTCCTATGGCTTGCCAAATGGACACGGTATCTTTTTTGTTTGTTTTGAGAGAGGGTCCTGTTAGGTAATTTTCGCTGACCTTGAACCCACTATGCAGCCCAGGCTAGCCTCAAACTTATGGCAGCCTTTCTGCTTCAGCCTTCCAAGTTCTGGGATCGCAGGTGTGCACCACCATGGCCGGCTGGACATGGTATCGTTTGATTAGTTATTCCCCTAACATAAGGAAGGTGTTGTACAGTTTTTGTAAGTATAAATCGCATCAAACACTTTATGTACACTTTCCATTTTGGAAGGGTTGTCTGCTTTAAAATAAATATCTATAGGGCCAGTCAAATAGCTTAGCGGATTAAAGTGCCTGCTTAGGCAGATGCAAGCACTGGGAGTTCGATCCCTGGGTCTGCCATGCCAGCCCCACCCCTGGGGCGGCGACTGAGACAGGGCGTAGTGGCAAATGCCTGTAATCCCAGAGCTTGGGAGGCTGTAAACAGGAGGATCACTACGAGTCTGATCTACGTAGTAAGACCCTGTACTAAATTTAAAAAATAAACAAAATAAATATCTAACAGCTGGATTGTAGGTTGAAATCATAAGGATGATCAACATGGTTTAAATTCTGCTGGTGCTTTGTGAAAACTGCATTTAAACCACTATGCTATCGGCAACATGGCACCTTGGAGCTCTCTGGGTACCTCTGCTCCAGCCTGGTCTATCTGGGTCCATCTGTGTACTTGAATCTGAACTGCACAAATCTATTTGTACGCATTCTCCACACAGAACAGAGATCAATGATATTTACATATAAATATGTGAATAAACATACATATGTAGATATGTAAATGCACATATATAAAATATATATACACATAAATATGTAAATATGTATTTCAGTAATATATTTTCTTCATCTTTTCTGAGGACACAATGTGAAAAATCGACCACAAAGCCGCATGCATTTTCCTTCCTTTTCATGATCATTAAAGCTGAAATAACTCCCCTTCTTGAATATGTGTTCATAGAAAAATGTCAAAAGCTCTGTCTTTTTTAGTACTCTGGTATAACATTCGACTTCTTAAACAAAATTTCTCTTCTTCACTTGCCTAAGTCAATTTCCCACTAAGAAATCTCAAGAGATATAAGAATTACTATTTTTGTACCCATGGAAGGTGCTAAAACACAGGACTTAGAAAGGGGCTATGTATCAATCATCTGAACGTCTTGCTTTAGTGTGTCAGAAGTGGTATTCTGTGAAGTCCGAGCCGTTTGGGGCTGGGGCTTGGAGCCCACCTTTCGATTCAGGGCTCCGTGCACGCGGTGCCACTGGCGGTTCATCTCGCCCAAGTGCTCCGCAAACTCCGTCCTTTCATAGCGCTTGCTTTCGACGTCACAGGTGCTCAGCTGCAGTAGTGACTGGTTAACAAAGTCCACTATCCACTGTTTGTAGTCCATTTCCATTCTAAACGCCTGGAACACACAAACAGGCAAAATTAAACACCCAAAGCTTGAATGATTTTTCCCTGGCTGTGTTTAGGGGGCGCCCCACTCCCACCCACTAACCCTGGGGCCAGGGAGGCCTTCCCTTCCACCCATTCCGAACCCCATCAAGAAGCTGCTTTATGGGAGTGCTAATCTTTTTTGTGAATGACACATTCCCAGGAATACTGGCTGCTCTGAAACAGAGCAGAAAGCCCAAAAGACCCGTGTATATGGCGGCAGCTGTCAGCTGAGGCGCATCAGAACCTGGGTTCTGACTGACGGCTTTTGTGAGAGGTTGCCTGAGAGCAATGCTGGATTCTGGGCTACTTTGAGACTTATGCAGACAACACCACGAGAAAAAAAGAGGTTAAGATTCTCCCAGGAAGCCCAGGACACATTAGCAACTCTGCAAGTTAGGCAGCATCTGCTGAAGAATCCCAGCCTCCCCAGGCAGTCAGGACAGTGTGGAGCTCAACAGCAATCCTAAGCCCATATGGGGCTGTCAAGCCTGCTGCCCATTAGGTTTTATCCAGGAATGTTCCAGTACCTCCTCTGGGACTGCCCAAGGGAATAAGGTGTTATGTACTAGGTTGTTAGATCCTGGTATTCCTAGACTAGGTAGGGACAGTATAGGAAAACATCTGCTACTGTCATACATGGTCACTAAGCCATGCACGTTCCGCCTGCCAGAGGGGAGCTCTGGCAGCGGGCGGGTGTTTGATGACAGTTGGAGGGCTACCATTTAGCGCTGAGCTTGGAGGGCTACCATTCGGTGCTGAGCTCTCAGTGGCTAGCACAGTGCCTGGCGCAAGCTAAGTGCTTGCCTGTGCCTTGTTCAATGATAATTACTTGAAATTAAAATTCTTGGAGGAGGCCACAGTCATACTATTTGTAGAAGGACATCAGCTTTTCTTCTTCACTCTCAAAGATTTATTAATACCTATTGGAGGTGAGCCACGGAGCTCTTTGGGGGAGGTAAAGGTTGGCCCCCGCTTCTACACTTGATCTTAGCCCAAAGGCCGAGAAGCAATAGCCCCTGCTTCTTAAAGCTCTGTCAAGGTGGGAAACAGCCAAGCAAGCCACTGATTATTATACTAGGTGACAGAAACTAGCACCCACAAGTGGAGACAATCTGTCGAGAGGCCAGCTAAGCCTGCTGGAAGAACCAGGGTGAGCTTGTCAGTGAGAAGAACTCCAGCCAACCCCAAAGGACGCCCGGGAGGACTTTAGTGGCTGACAGTGCCAGCAGTAGGCAGCCTGCATGAATAGGAGGACAAAGAGCTGCAGAAGTGGGTGAGGAACCCACAGACATCCGCGGACAGCTGAGGCTGGGGAGCAGGGAGGCCCTGGGCTCATGAAAAGCTTGGGCTGTCCCACGGGGCGGGGTGACAACGGAATGGAGGCTAATTCATGTCTCGAGGACGGTCCCCCACTCCACGTCCTAGCCCTAGAATTAGATTTTCTGAATTGTATGCCACACGGCTCTTGGGTCAGCTTTTCTCCTCCTCATGTATGATGTGCCTTCTCAGTCAATAGAAAGATTCGGCCCACACCATTACCTTCAGCTTCTGAAGCTGCCTCTTCACTTGAGGCGCAGAACTCGGGGCTTGTGCAGCCTCCTCATCGGCCATTTGGTGTTCTACACAGTTCATCCAGCCAATCATTTCTGCGATTGCTTTGCGAGACGGCAATTTCTCCATCTGAAGCTGCAAGGACAAAATGATTTTCACTTAATTACCTGCAGTTAACAGAAATGAATCAGGGCATTAAGAAAGATGATATCTGGTTTGATAAGAGGTCTTGCTACATAATTACGGAGGTTACCCACAAAAAACAAACCCAGAATTCGAGCTTCGAATAAATGACCCCCAAACAATGATAAAGACCTCCATATAAACTAAGACAGTGGTACAGATAAACCGAGAAATAAAGTAATTAAGCCTAATTTCTCTCTTTAAGAAAGCTCTCACTGGAAGAGAGTCCAGTAATTAAGACCTATATTCAGTGGTGCCAGGGAAAAATAGGTAGTGTCAATGAAAATTATTGAGTCAGAAAAATAGTTTTAAAAGAGTTGTGAGCTAACAAGTGAACGCTAATCAAACGCGAGGGCTTTCAACACTTACTTGGTGAAGCTTTTCCTGAATGTCTGGAAGCTGGGTGATGAGCAGGGTCCACTTTTGTTCAAACTGTGTTAAGGCAGCCCGCAGCGTGGCGGTGTCTGTCTCTTTGAGCTGTAGAAGTTGGTTTCCCGTACTCATGACTGCAGTCTTCAGGGAAGACTTCTCGTCCACTTCTTTGGAAAATTCCTGAAGGAAACCGTTTTAGAGATTACAAACTTCTGAAGTTTAAATATAGCCAGAATAATTGGCTAGAAGGCAAAGCTGGATATAGTAAACAAATCTACATACCCGCACACATACATGCACACGCACACACATGCACACGCATGTACAAAAAGGCGTACATGCATGTGCCTCCTGTCAAGCTCCGCTCTGGGCATGAGATACACATCCAAGAACACGGGGGGTGGAGATTCTTAGGCAGCTGATCTGCTGCCCCACACTGACCTAAGTAGATCCTATTGGAACTTACGAAAAAGTTCTTTATGCTGCTTCTGATTGTATCCAGGTCCTGAGACGCACTGAGGGACTGTTCTTTCCAGTAATTCAAGGTTTGCTGAGATGATTCCAACCACTTGGTTAATTCATCCGAATCTCTGTTGTAACTAACAGGGGTGAAGCAGGAGAGAAGAAAATCAAAACTGCCTGCTGGAGACACCCACCACTAGCATATTTTTGTCTTATTTTGATGTATATTTTCTTGTGCTGACCAGCCTTTCTATTCAGAAAACTGTGACACGTAGAAGGATTAGATCATGTCTAACATATACCATGCCCCAAATCCAATGCTCTTTTGCTTTCTCAGACTCTCTCCATTATGGCTAGTGAAGAAAAAAGGCATTTGAAGGACCCAAGTATTTTTTTTTTATTGCTTTTTATTACAGCTAAACCCATAGGGATACTAATCCATCACTAAGAACAAAGATGGTTACATTTTATCCTCCAAATATTCTCTATAAACATGTGCACAGAAAAATACAATCAGTGTATATCACGGCTGTTGGCTGGATGACAACATATTGATGATGAAAACACCCAGACACATGCTGCCCTTCTATGATCTTGAGGTTAGGCGGCCAGCCTTCCCAGTTGAGAAGGCTTCGACCATTTTCTACCATCCTCCAATGGCTCAAGGTTACACCAAATGAGCAAAACAAATCCTCCGAAGACTTTTTCAAACGATCTCAGTTAGAATCATTTAATTTTGTTTAAATTTTAAAACTTCAGGATGAAGGTAGTTAAACTGCAACATCCAGGTATAAAGGTAACGTATATGTTATTTTATAGTACAACTCCTAGTTTCCATAGATATAGGTTAACATTTTTAGCAAACTTACTGCATGTTATCCTGGGTCTACCAAACCAGTAGCAGAGACCAATACTGGATCTCATCTAACCCAGAAGGGGACGCAATGGCTTTGGGTTGATGAGAACACAACAGAAGCTGGAGTCCAGGCACAAGATTTAGAAGACTGCAGAATCCCCCTGAGGTCTTTCTCACAGCACAGTGGAAACCACCCGCCTCAGGCAGCGTACCTGAGCAGATGCCTGAGCAGCGTGTGCAGTCTGTGGAGCTCGTGGTCCGTTTTCCTGTCCAGGGCCAGGCCCTGCTCCTCCAAGTGAGCGATCTGGCCCTCCAGCTCCGGGCAGCTCACAGACGCCGCCAGCTGTCTGCCTTCACTCAGGGTCTGGTACAGCCGGGCCTGCTTTCCTTCAACGTTCCTTTTGATTTGCTAATGAAAGGCAGGGGCTGAGTTGTTCAAAAGAGAATAAAATCTGCCAATCTATTCACAAGTACTTGCTTTAAAAATTTACACCACGGGATCCTGAAGAAGCATGGATACCTGCCCTCTTTCCAAGCCTGGAGAGACATACATGATTGAGAGGCTGCTGATCGCCTTTCGCAACAAGGTGTGACCATCTATAAAACAGACCAGCTCCAAGACCTACCTCATCTGGACAAGAGGCCAAAACTCTGCAGATTCTTTTTTCTGTATTTTAGGGAAGGGTCTACAGGGGGCTCAGGTCTCATTACTAGGTCAGACTCATAGTGATCTGCCTGTTTACAGTCTCCTAAAAGCTGGGATTACAGGCATGTGACACCACGCGCAGTCTCACTTCCTGTCTCAGCATGTCCTGGGGGCAGGGCAGGCACGGCAGATCCCGGGATTGAACCTCTGGCCCCTGTGCCTGCTTGTTGACACTTTAATCCACTGAGCTATTTGGCTGGCCCTACAGATTCATTTCTTTTCTTTTTTTTTTCTCTCCAATGTTGAGATTGAACCTAGGGCTCTGCGCAGTGCTACACAAGCATTCTACTACTGACCTCCATCCTCAGCTCTAATCTGAAGATTCAGATCTGATAATTCTAAAATTTAAAAACAAAAACAAACTGGCAGTCCAGAGGCCATACTCAGACAGGCCTGACACCTCTCTGTCTCTTTCTCTCTAATGCTTGTCTGTCTGTCTGAGATGAGATCTTGCAGCACTGCCCAGCCTGGCCTTCAACACTTACCCCCTGGGGGCCTCTTATCTGAGTCCTTCAAGTGGCTGGACCTATAGGCATGTGTTACTCTTCTTGATTTTCAGACAGGTTTTGTTTGACCTAGCTATTATCTTGAAAATCATAACATGTCACATACAGCTTGCATAAGCTATAGCAATCAGGATTTCCAGGGCCTCTGGAAAACCGGTCAGAAGATGGAGCATTTTCATGTGACAGCAGCTGACCCTAGCAGCCGCTGCCGCCCGCAGCCCACTTCATGGAGCTGTGCCAGGCCTGCCCTTGCTGGGTCCCTACGGCAACTCAGACACAGCTAGGGTCCTCACTCCGGCCTCTGGGCCTTGCACTACTGCAGCCATACATAAAGGGGATGAAAAGGAAAGTGTTTTTCTAGTATCTGTAGCATGAAAATACTAAGGGAAATTATCACTTCTAGAGTCTTGTGTTATGGTTTGTGTCTAGTTGTCCCTCCAAAGCCTCATGTAAATTATGGGGCAGACACAGCTGGAGAGGCACAGTGTAGCATGAAGGGCGGGGCCTGAGGACCAGGGCGGGGCCTGAGGGGGTGGGGCCTGAGGGGGTGGGGCCCGAGGGGTGGGGCCCGAGGGGCGGGGCCCAAGGGCGGGGCCAGAGAGGCATGAACCTTTACATTGGCTGGCCTGTGCTTGTGGAGAGGGTCGTCCTGGACACTGCAGCGCCCCAGCCTCTCCTCCAGTGTCTTGAAACCTCCAGTAACTATGAGCTAAATAAACCTTTCCTTTCCTCATTTTGAGTGTCGGGTACTTGTCCCAGCAAGGAGAGAAGAATAAGACATCTTGTAATATAAGGTTTTGTTAGAAAGAGAACTTTAAAAGAATAAATTAAAACAGCATACTATTAAATCCATTTTATGAAAAGAATAAAATTCTTCAGAACTGAAAATACATGACCCCCTGAAGAGAACTCTGTCTCCTGGCAATTATCTTCCAAGCTGGGTTCAACCAATGCCACTTATCCTGACAGCGGTTTCATCTTTAAAAATAAGTTAACAAAAAAGAACTTCAGCTGTTTTCTAATAAACTTAAACCTTTTTACAAATTATCAAAAGTCCCAGCTCCTTTTCGGTATTCCCATTTATAATTCCTTCCCTCCTACCCAAATCTACTTAAAGATAGGGGGAAAAATGGAGATGGGGGTTAAGGCAAGATCTCCACTATAAGGGAGGGGGAGATAGCTCAGGAGAATAAGCACTTGCCTGGTAAGTGCAAGGTCCTGAGTTCAATCCCCGGTACCGCAAAAAAAAAAAGAAAGAAAGAAAAAAGAGATCTTCCCTCTATAGCCCCGGGTGGCCTCATTTCAAAGCGATCTTCCTGCCTCAGTCTCCTGAGTACTGGGTGTGCACCACCACACCCAGCTTAAAAAAAAAAAAAATGTTTAACACAAATTTAAAAAAAGTTCTGGTCTTCTAATCCTTACACTTACATTGAGGCTTTCTAAACCACTTTATCTTTAGATTCTTCCCTTTTACAAATGGAAGATAGACTGTGTTGGTTCCCGGGCGGGTGGTGGCATGAAATGGTTGAACACAGCAGTTTTAGCAGCCACGCGCCTAAGCCACAGGTGTCCACCGGTGAGGGTGGCAATGTGGTTCACACACACAAACCTCTCCATGGCTCCTCCAAGGATAGACTAGCCTCATGAGGAGGGCTTTGGGGATGGATCTTTTTTATATCAGGGCAAATTTATTTAGTCTTAGAAAAATTATTTTATTTTATGTATTTGGTACAGGGCCTCACTACACAGCTGACTCGTAGTGATCCTCCTGCTTCAGCCTCCCCAGCACTGGAATTACAGGTGTGTGCCATCATGCCTGGTTTCTGTGGCTGGCACAGCATGCAGTGCTGGGGATTGAACTTGTGTTCCTGCACTTGCCTGTAATTTTTTTTAAAAAAAAGATTCAAATATAATACAGCCATACTAATAGTTTAAATGTGGGAACACAGGTTCTTAGGTTCTTACTAGACTGGTTAGTATTACACCGTCAACACCATGTGGCTTACAGTGTCATCCTCAACTGCACTCTGTATCCTTCGACAAGTACCCACCCTCACCCGGGGATGCTCAAGTCTACCTATCGTAGGTCTTTGGGGCACTGAGAGAGTACAAAGTGCCATTCCAGCCTCTGGGCAATGTTCCTGACAGGGGCTGACATGTCCCCAGGAATACTAGGGTCCTGTCATTATTTCTGGCTTTCATTTTTTCATGTACTCTATCTAGGCAATAAACCTGTTTTTGAAGTTTTACACTGGATAGTTGGGGCTAGGTAGGGTACTCATGCCTGTTATCCCAGCTACTTGGGAAGCTGAGGCAGGAAGATCACAAGTTCAAGGCTAGCCTGCACAACTTAGTGAGACCCTAATCTCAAAATTTAAAAAAGAAAACTACCCTACCTCTAGTTTGCAATGCAGATTTTAACAGTATATATGGCGTTTTAAAATGAAGACTGAAGTACCTAAGTTTCTGTTGAGAAACTTAAACTTATTTTTGCCTTGGTCACGTTCTCAGTGCCCCCTGAAAACCATACTGAGGTCTTAGCATTTCTATGGCATTGACACTAGAGACACAAAAACTTTAATAATGACAAGATTCAAAGTGATGTAAGAAAAGTTTTAAAGTTCACAGTCTTTTATAATGCTAGGGGCAGGTAACATCCTGTTTCATAGGCTGTGTCCACTTGGGACGTCAGTGAAGCAGTGAAGCCCCGTAGCTGTCTGGAGGCCTAGGGGTTCGCACAGTTCCGCCTGTGTGCGGCGTGCGGCCCACTACCGGTGTGCTGAGCGCATGCCCAGAGCAATGTAGACCTGGCTTGCTCCTCTGCTCTGCACCAAGACAGGAGGGACAGGAAAGCCACGAAAGTGACTGCAAGGAGCCAGGCCTGAGCCACGGCCTTCAGCTGAAGCCAGAAGTGCGGCTATGCGAGCCTGTCACCTCTCTGAATATGTCTGCCCGTGAGCAGTGTGACAAACGTTGTTTTCTTTGCTTTTTAGCAACTGGTTACTGATGAATGGGTTTCACCGTGGCAGATTTGTACACACAACTAACATGCTTTGATCATTTCTAGGTCCCCCCTCTGCGGGAGGCCATTAACCGGTATCCATTCTATTCCCCTGCTGAGTTAAGTTTATGGCCCTTCTCACCTTGCCCATTCCCCGTGAATCACACGTGCTATGCCCCAGGGGTTGCACCTTCACCCATTGCCTAGATACTTGCTGACCCCAAGATCCGAGACTTCCTCATTCCATCACCCCCTATATATACCCAGCACCTCCCCTGAATAAATGGGACTTGATCAGAATCCTGTCTTGTCCTCATTCTTCATGTCTCCTGTCCTTTGTCCCCTCTTTAATTCCCCGCTCCTCCCCCAGGTGACCTTCGTTGACTGACCCGCTGGATCGGGACACCCCTCTCCTTTCAGGAGGGTCTCAATGCACACCAAACATTACTTTAACCTAATTCAAATCATTAGCTCCGCAATCCATGAACCTAGTCCAAAGATACCTGGTACAGCGAAAGCCTCTCCACGAGTCTTTCCTCGGTTTCTTCCACCAGACCCACAGAAGGCAGTGTCGAGACAAGAATTTCCAGCTCCTTTTCCAGGGAAGCATAGTTTTCATCAAATTCTTCCCATTTCTAGAATCAACAACACGACACAGAGGGAGTCCTTCTTTAGCTCAGTCTCAGGCAAGCACAGTGAACCACCAAACCAAAAATGAACCCCAAAGCCCCACAAAACTGAAGCACAGATTTTAGGTGGGCCTGAGCAATATCCCTCATTCTAGTAAGAGCTTGGTGTCTAAGGGAAACGATTCCACCGCTTCTGAGGATGGGTTTGTGAGAAATCCAGTTGCCATTCATGTTTTATGTTTGCAGGGTCAAACTGGGTGAATGGTGGAGAAGTTAAAAACAATAAATCACCTCTCAGAGACCTGGCAGTCACAGGAGAGCCTTTCTCCTTCTGCAAAGGCAGAGTTTGCTTTGAAAATCTTCTGTGCAGGATCTCCCATCAGGCTGCGCCCTCTCCACTGCCACCTTCCCCTTCATCTCGGTCTGCCCTGCTCCCCATCTCCATAGAAGCTCCCCTGTTTGGGTCCCAGTATACCACACGGCTGAGTCACTGATACTAGAAATTATCCCTGGAAACTCAGTAACTTCATTACTTCTGGTATCTGTTTTTCTTTTTTTTATGCCAGGGCTTGAACTCAGGACCTCGGCTTGCCAGGCAACTGCTATTCAAGTAGTGGGTTGCCTGGCTTTCACAGGTCCTGCCAAGTGTTTGTCTTTTTTTTTTCTTTTCTTTTTTTTGCGGAACCAGGGATTGAACTCAGGCCCTGGTGCTTGCCAGGGAAGTGCTTATTCCACTGAGCCATCTCCCCGGCCCAAGTGTTTGTCTTAAGTACCATGATATATTACTATAAATATCAACTTGGCACCTTAACTAGAAAATAAATCGTGTGAACATAAAATAACTCCTAAAGTTGCCAAGGTTGTGCCTGTCTGGCAAGTTCAAGGTCCTGAGTTCGATCCCCAGTACCAAAAATATAAAATAAAATAAAATGTTAAAAAATATAAAAAATAAAGTTGCCAAGGTGAACACTTCATTCCTTTCTTTAAATTTTCTTTACGTGCTAACACTGACCATGAAAGGCTTGCTAAGTTAGGGGTAGAAACCTTAAAACTGAAAAGGAACATCAGACAGGCTTAATTTTTCTTTGAACTGAGACAAGAGTTTCACGATCCATTTCAGCCATGGACTCTCTGTGAATGGAGTGCCATCTCTCAGCCAGTAACCGTTTAAGCCAAATGATGTGAAACTAAATGGGGGAAAGATGCCAGATGCCCAGATCTGCGCAGGAGAAATCCCAGCGAGCTGTCTCGGGGTGGCAGGGAGCGCCAGGCCCAGGCTGACCTTCCTCGCTGTCATGCCCCTGCTTCGTTCCAGCTTAAGGACACACACTTGCTTTTGACGCTGGAGGCGTCAGGCTTTGAGCTAAGGACAGAGGCCACAAAGCCACGTACCTGCAGCAAACCCTGAAGCCTCGTGCCACACTGCTGAGCCCTGTCTTCCAGGGACTTAATTTCTGTTACTTGTTCTGCCCAAAATGTCTCTCTCTTTTGTAATAAAGAAGGAAACGTCTTGGCAGAGTATGTCTGGATCAACAGCATGTCGGCAACAAGTTTCCGGAAAAACACCTGCAACAGGTAAGAAGTTTTTAATATTATTTTTAAATTGTTAAAATTGTTCTAACCAAGTCAGTTCAACTTTCTGTTCAGCTGTTTCTGTTTTATAATCCACGATCCCAGATAAGCAGCACAGTGTATAAAATAAAAAGAAAACTGAAATGGATTCCTAAGTTTCTTAAAACAGAAGGCCTTTTAAGAAATTATAAAGAAGTACCATCTCTAAGTAATGTTTCCCACAAAATAATGTTATTGTGAGTCCATTTTGGTGTCCTGATAAATCTAACTCAGCTGGTTTGAGTTTTGATACTTTACTAGAAGGTGCTGATGGATTAGAGCAGCGTGAATCCGCAGCTGTGTGAACTTAAGCCGCCCACATACCCGTCGGAGGCAGCGCTTAAACCCTTGCTCTCGCGGCGCTCAACAGAAGAGGGTGACTAAGCAGAGGGAATTTACTAATTGAGGCCGATAGGGATTCTGGTCCTCTTTTTTACAATTTTTTCTTAATACTGGGTCTCACTACATAATTTGAACTCAGTTCCGGTTCTGGGCTGGCAGGGCATGTGGTACTGGGGATGAAACTCAGGACCTTGCGCTTGCCGGGCAGGCACTTTCACTGCCGAGCTATCTCCCCAGCCCCGGGGATTCGGGTCCTTAGACCTGGCCTTGTTTGTACTTCCAATATTCAAGAAGAAGGCTCTGTTCACACAGTCCCTCCTCTGGTTGTTTGGAGAGCCCTCCCTTTACCCTAGAAATATCCTCTACTTGTTCAAAAGGACAAATACACTTGAAAGGGTTTGCCACAGAATCCAGGAAAGGGCTGGGTACACAGTAAGATAATCCATATTATTTTCTCCTCCTCTCTTCTATTCCTTATTCAGTGTTCACCTTCTGATTTTCTTATACCAAGATCTACCAACCAAAGGCCCTAGACCATGAGCTTTCAGAAGGTGGAGACGGCTTTCTTTTTTGGCGGAAACGGGGATTGAACTCAGGCCCTTGTGCTTGCCAGGGAAGCGCTATTCCACTGAGCCATCTCCCTGGCCCCGGGATTACGTCTTATGCTCCTTATTATCAGCAGTTAGGTTGCTACATATTTTAGTTGATGATCACAAATAAGTCATGGGGCTGGAGAGATGGCTCAGTGGTCTAAAGCACCTACTTGAAACAAGCTTGGCAAAGCACAGGGACCACGGTTCAATCCCCAGCACCACATGCCAGCCAGCCCCGCCCCCAGGTGGGCTGAGCTGGCCACACACACACACACACACACACACACACACACACACACACAATAAATAAATGTAATAAATAAAAATAAATAAATATTAAAAAAAAACCAAGTCATGAAATGAATACAAAATGAAAGGATTTACTATTGTATACTAGAGAACAGTGCATTTTCCTTAGGACTCCAGTTCTCAGGAGACCTTGCCAATTCTACGTCAATTTCTTCTACTAATGCTCCCATAGAATGAATCTGACATTTAGCCATAAATTTTAAGTCTCATTGATGAATGTCTGTCTTTTCACTCAGCTGAACAGAAAGAACTGGTCTGCTCTCCCCACCATCACCCTCTTAGGGCTTCCCAAGCTCTTGCTGCGCTTCAACACAGGTTTGTACAAGAAGGAATGGTGCATGTTTCACCAGGGAAGAAAGTGGATAGTACCATTAAGCTCAGAAATGTCTTGAGCTTTTAGGCCCACAAAGAGAATCTGACAGCTCGGTCTTACCTTATGATTCTGCAGCTGGGCCTGGAGGGCAGCTTTACTCTTGGCTTGCTGTAAGTGGCCCTGCGCCAGCTTCTCCTTCCCGATACTGACCAGCTCACCCAGGCCCTGCAGCAAGGCATCCAGCTGGCTCTCGGAGGCAAAAGGGCTGCTGAGTTCTGAGTACCTGGCTCTGAGGATGCCCCACATGCTGTCGAGTACATCCTGAAGGGCAGAGGAGTACACAGGCCTTTTCACCCAACCAAGAAAACAACTCCAAGGCAGAACCCTCCCAGGCCTCTTGGAAGAGCACGGCCTCCTGCTCACGATGCCAGTGCCGGCGTGGGCCCTCCTCAGCCCTACCTCTAACTTGTGCACCTCCTGCAGGACTGTGGAAGGTAAGCCCAGTCTCTGCCCTTCATCTCTCAGCTTGGCCACGCGGTTCTCCAAGTTCTGCAGCTCTGCTGTACATGCGTCTGCTTTCTAGGGGAGAGATGGTACAAAACAAGAAAAGCCTCAGAGAAATACTTTTTGTTAAAGAAGTGAGAGGAAAATGGAAAGTCCTGCATGCTCCTCCCTCACCTCGAGCACTCCTTGTCCATCTCCCAGGGAACCCATGTGGCCCTCTGTACCTAACACCTTTCACATATACAGTCCCAGTGCAGGAAACCCACACACCTTCACAGGCTCCGACCTGCACCTCCACAGTGCTTCAAGTCAGCAGCCAATACCTGTGCCTCTCAAACACACAGTGAGCACCATTTTGTACAGAAGCACTCTGCGTTAGGCACAGGCAGCTTCCAATGGACTTTCGACTACTCACAGCACTGGGAGGTCCCCCCTCCCACAAGTATGTTCATTATTTATTTGTGTGTGTGTGTGTGTGTGTGTGTGGCCAGCTCAGCCCACCAGGGGGCGGGCTGGCTGGCATGTGGTGCTGGGGGATTGAACCGTGGTCCCAGTGCTTTGCTAAGCTTGTTCTAAGTAGGTGCTTTAGACCACTGAGCCATCTCACCAGCCCAGTATGTTCATTTTCATGCATTAGAAAGTTTTATATTCTTAGGAACAGTGAGGATCGAGCCCGCAGAGCAATCACTACGTGCAGGTTCTCAGTCACGATTTGCTAAATAAGTGGAGTCCACTGGCTCCGGAGCAGAAGTGTGTATAAGGTTCTGACAGGCAAGTGACCCCGGAGGCTGGAACAGCCAGTGCCCCCCAAGCAGACGAAGGCCTCTTGACACCTCAGCAGCCTGGGCTTGGTCACCTTCCTGTCAGGCTGATAATGAGAACATCTCTCCCTGTTTCAGCACATGTGTCTGAGAGGCGTCTTTAAAGGCCACTAGAGATCATTGCCATTTTATTGACTAATTCAAACCCCGCTCCTGCTCTCAGAGTGAAGGAGGTTCAGACGCCCCGGGGATGCACCCAGGACTCTGGGATCCAGGTGACATCAATGTGAGTCACTGTGATCGATTACCTGGAGCTGGTCACCAATACTTTGGCCACTGATCTCATTCAAGGACTGCTGAAGGGCTGTCTTACTCTTGATCACGTGATCATATAGTCGTTTTATCTCATTCTGCGTAGAAAAGATAAATGTAGGAAGCTGAGCAATCTCATTTAGCCCTTCATCATCTTTCTTAAATTTAATTGAGCTTTTACAATTTTTCTGATACCAGAAATCTCACACATATACAGGTAGAGGAACCCCCAGACCACATCACTGAGCTCCCACAAGTCTTGACACCCTCATCCCTTCACGCTGCTCTCTGGCTCTCTGGACTGTATCTAACTTCTCTTCCATCAGAATACTTTGAAGCGAATACCAGATACCAAGTTACTTAATCAGTATGTTGTAGTAGGTATCTCAAAAGATAAAGCTCTCTCCATTCCAAAGTATTACAATATAGCCAGAGTTGGTGGCAAACGTCTGTAATTCTAGCCCTCTGGCAGGCTGAGACAGGAGGATCACAGGTTCAAGCTCAGCCTGGGCAAGTTAGCAATTTAGTGAGACTCTATCTCAAAATAAATAATAAAAGGGCTGAGGATGTAGCTCGGTGTGTCAAGGCCCCGAGTTCAATCCCCAGTACTGCCAACTGAAGAACTTCCCTATAGGCAAACAAACAACCCCAACACATTCCTCTCAAAATTCATACCAACTCCTTAGTATGACGAACTATCCAGACAGGGCTCACAATTCCCTAATTACTTATAATTTTTCTTTTTCCTTTTTTTTTTTAAGTGGGATCCAGATGAGGTCTTTCTATCACGATAGTAAGATTACTATTTCTTACCAACTCACTAAGCCTGCAGCTTCCCACTCCCTATTTCTGTTTTATTTCTTGGATTTGTGTGCAAAAACAAAACCTGAGTAACTGATTTTGGATTTGGAAGAGCTGCATCCCGGCAGTGCTATTTAACACGTTCCTTCCCCTATGTCGGTTTTACATGGATTTCAGAAGTCTGATGAGATTTAGGTTTGACTTTTCATAAGTGGCTTGAGTTCCCTTCCTTTCTTTTTAAAGAGAATAAAACAAAACAAAACAAAAAAGATACAGAATTTCAAAACAAGATAATAGAGGAAATCAACAATGGTTGTTACATTCCATATTATCTTCAAAGTAGTTGTTCAGATTACCAGATATAAGCATCGCTATGGTTTGTGTCTAGCTGTCCCCCCGCACCCCTAAGCCTCACGCAGTCATGGGACGGCTTCTGGAGTCTGTGATATATTATTTCGGGGGTGAGTGCTGCACCCTGACGCTGGGGTCGGTAATCTGCATTACAATGTGAGGAGGGGAGAGAGGCTAGTGGCTGCCACAGCTGCTGCTTCTCCTTTTGCTCTTGTTCTTTGCTGCCAGCATGAGCAGAGTTCATGGCTCTGAGCCATGTGCCACGCTGCCTTGGAGCCAGCCGAGTACGGACTGAAACCTCCACTAACTGTGAGCTAAATAAACCTTTCCTTCCTTAGTTCTGGGTGTTGGATATTTGTCCCAGCTATGGGAGAAGAGTAACTGAGACAAGCATGTAAAATTGGCTAAAAAAAAAAAAAGAGAAAGCATTAAGTGTTCCTTTGAATAAGCCAATAGAAATTAGCAGTACAATCCTTTCTATCTTTCTTCCTATTCTCCTTCCCCTCATCTCAGCTGTTCTTTCCTTTTGAGCAGTTTCTTTCTCTTCACAGTATCTATTTTATCTTTAAGATTTTATTTACTGTTCAGGTAAGTTTAGTAATTTCCACCAGCCTCTCGGCCCAAGTCCCTCTCTCCCCAGTCCACCAGAGAGGACTGCCATGTGAACCTACCTCACACGTACAGGAAAAAACCTTTACTGACTCCCTCACCTAGAAATCAAAATAAAAACCCTCCTGTGTTACAATAATTA
>NW_004524583.1:18568980-18570197 GCF_000260255.1 Octodon degus
GGGCTGGCTGGCATGTGGTGCTGGGGGACTGAACCACGGTCCCTGATGCTTTTGCTAAGCTTGTTCTAAGTAGGTGCTTTAGACCACTGAGCCATCTCTCCAGCCCCAAGCAAAGAAACTTTAAATGAAGCTTATCCTAGGAAATCCATACACAGGGGGAGATAGCTCAGTGGCATAAACGACTGCCAGGCAAGTGCAAGGTCCTGACTTTGATCCCCAGTACAAAAAAAAAACCAAACAATAAAACAACCTATACACAAGCTTTAGAGAGGGCTTCCTTTTCCAATGTGTCTCAGCCACAAGGGTAGGAGGGTCTCACCACCTTCCTTAGCAATTCCTAGTCATCCTGGGAGGATGAACTCAGGCTAGAAAAAAGCGGCCTGGGCTGGACACCGTACCTGATAGCTGCGGGCGTAGTCGAGGCCAGCTTTCAGCGACTTGCTTCTCCAGGCAGCCTTCACCTGCGCTCGCTCTAGGCAGGCGTGGAGGCCACTGAAGCAGTCACGGAGCAAGCTGGCATTCGTGCCAGGCCAAGTATCATTCTTCCTGTCACCCAGAGCCAAGCACAGTTTCTTCAGCTCAAGAGCCAGCTCCTGTGAAGTGGACAGGAAGGAAGGCAGAGAATGACCACGGATCCCATGCGGCTTGCTAGTCCGGGCTGAGAGCCAGGGGGACGGGATGGGACAGGACACGAGATGGGATGCGAAGGCCCACCTCACAGTGCGCCTGCTGGCCCGGCGCGTCCTCGCGAAGCAGCCCCGGCATCTGCTGCAGCTCCTCCACGTTGCCGAGGCACTGACTGAGTGTCAGGCAGAGGTCGAATAACTTCTTGTCCAAACTGACGAGTGCTTCTGCTGTCACATTGTCCTGAATCACAAAGAACAATTAGGATCCCTTGCCTGTCTAAAAGTACACTTTTCTTGGTTTCAATTGAAATTTAAGTTTTATGTTAGTAATAGGCTCTTTCAGTCAAAAGAGCTCTAAAACGTGGACTAACATGGAGAGAAAAAAACATTTTCTCAAGCTTTCACAGAGAGCAAATTGGTCAAGCAATTGCCGTGACTCATCCTCATGTCAGACACTGACAAAAGGATGTACAAAAGGCAGTACAGGGCTACAGGGTAAATCCTGAGAGTACTTGGCTGACCTTATCAGATACAAAAGTTACATTTCTGGGTATATAGGTCTTGCTATATCTTGGTCTTAACTATCCAGTA
>NW_004524583.1:18570457-18640268 GCF_000260255.1 Octodon degus
GAGAAGAAAGAGGTGTACTAACAGTGTTTGGACAGAATATCCTGTCTGCTTCTTGTTCTATGGATAACCACAAAGAAGATAACAATGTACAATGTATTGATTATCAAAACTATCCTATTAATCAGCTGTGAACCTGTCTATTTATTTCTCAATAAAAAAGATCAATAATAAACAAAAAAAAAATAAAACATGGACTAATCATTTCTCCTACTATCAGTGCACTAGAGCTAGGCCACAGAAGAAAGCTAGAAGCTTAAAAATATTATTTATTGGGGGGCTGGGGAGATGGCTCAATGGAATAAGCGCTTCTCTGTCAAGTACAAGGGCCTGATTTCAATCCTGGGTTCTGCAAAAAAAAATTATTTATCTATGTATTTGGTATAGGGTCTCGCTATGCAGCTTGGACTCGTAGTTATTCTCCTGTCTCAACCTCCCCAGTGCTGGGATTACAGGCTTGAGACACTACACTGGGTCTTGGTGGCTGTCATAGCATGCATTATGGGGGA
Organism: Octodon degus; assembly: GCF_000260255.1. Lineage (NCBI taxonomy): Eukaryota > Metazoa > Chordata > Mammalia > Rodentia > Octodontidae > Octodon > Octodon degus. The sequence goes on from NW_004524583.1 coordinate 18,570,964, forward strand.
TTGAACCCAGGTCTTTGTGCTTGCTAGGCAGCTTAGATCGCCAAGCTATCTCCCCAGCCTGAAAGCTAGAAGTTTCAGCTCTGAGAAAAACAGGTTTCAGAAACTCAATCTTAGGTAGTGTGTTGACTACTCAGTGAATTACAGTGTCAACCTTAGGATGAGGGGCTTCCTTAGCGAGTCCAGCCAAGTGCCTACATGGTCTCAGATAAACCACACTATCCCTCGTCCCACTGCTTCCTGCCCTCCACATTTCAGGTAGGAGAAAGTGTGTTGAAGAGACCGAGAGAAGGAAAAGAAGTCACAAAAGACAAGCTTGAAGGGGCTGATTCGGAGAAGGAAGTACGGCATCTTAAGGTGGCGCTGGATGTGTGGCACAGTAACTCCATGCTAAGTGCTTGCTTAGCAAGTGCAAGGCCCAGGTTTGATACCCAGAACTGAAGAAAAAAAGATAGTGATGGGCAGTGGGGCAGAGGGAGGTAAGGAGAGTCCTTTACGCACTGACTGTGACAATCAAGCAACTCTTACATGCACATCTCCGAAGAAGCTCCTGGGGATGTACATCTGTACCCCAGCGAGTTAGGGCACCCAGAAGTGGTTTAGCATAGCACAGGGAGCTACTTCTTGTTCTTCACCCATGTTAACCTTGAATTCCTGACTAGCAGTGTAGGTGACACCAAGGCTGGAAATCCATCACTCTTCCTGGGGCTGCTTCCTCCTGTGCTCTCTGATGGATCCCTAGCCTGCCGATCACATATTGTGTGTTAAATCTACTCAAGGTTGGATCTGGCCTGTACCCTTCCTTCTCTTCCCTTCCTCACTCGTCCAGGCCCAGCTCACCACTGCAGATGGCACCCACTGACCACTGTCCTCTCCTGCTGATTCTCGATTCATATTTAGAATCCTTTACTCCAGGCAACGACTATAAAATTTAGGAGACTTGGCAAGCGAGGTAAAACTCCATTTGCAGTTTTAGGATCTAGCCCATTATGAGCCCCACTGTTGGTTTGGCAAATAAAATTACGATCAACTTGCAATTCAGATATTCTATTTATTTTATTTTTCATGTTACTGCTGTGAGGAAAATGTATGACCTGAACTTTGTACCTGTGTCTGAAGGTCTTGAGCTTCCTGGCACAGGTCTTCCAGTTGGGTCGTGCAGGTTTTTAGCTCTTCAACCATAGAGTATCTGAAGTTGCACACACTCACACAGGGCAGAATGCTCATACTTGCAGCAATCTATATAGAAAAGGGAAAGCTAACTAGTAACCGTGCACACTCGTGCTAATGTAAGTAGCAAAACATGTCTTCACACGCACTTTTCTGAACTACCTTCTTGGTAAGCCTTTTTGCTTATCTCATTATTTGCAAGAAAAACACCTTAACTATTTCAGGCAGCTTTGAAAAGCCAAGACAGGCTATGTTTAGACACCTGAAGATTCATTCAGGGATGAGAATCAGGGGCAAGAAACTCACGATTGAAGAATAAAGTAAAATCACTAATCATTCAACTTAATAGCAGACATGTCCACATTACAAGGTTATCGGTCTACTGATGCATTTATTTGCTGACTATATATGTACTAGTTCCTCCTTGGTGCTTGGTATAGATAGTTCTTAGAATGACAAGCAAGTCACATGTAGGGATAATTTACATCTTGATTTGGAATTGAGAAGCCAAATAAGCATTGGAATAGAGCCGTGCTTTCAGAAGGGAATGATCCAGAGCTAATGTCTTCCTTAAGTTGGAAAAGTACATTAAGAGAAAGGGATGGTAGATGAGTTTGCCTGACAAAGAATTACAGGATGGTATTCGCCTCTTTCCAAGAGACCTGAATTCTGAGGAGCTGGATTCAACCTTCATTAGGCAAGTAAGGTTGTTGTAGGAGAAAAATTCCCTCCAGCCTGGCAAAATGGGAACTCATGGGTAGCCTCTGCCCTGGTGCCAAGAACACAGTGTTCTGCTCATCTGCTCCCTGTAGTGAGAAAGGTGGTATCAGCCAGCCTGAAGAGACCCTAGGATGGCCTGGTAATGTCCCCAGGAGGAAACAGGGATGACAGGTGCTACTGACACACAGCAGCATAAGACAGGGTCCACAGAATCTTGTGATGACTGATACGCAGCACCACACAGTTTTCAAAGTGCCTTAAAAAATGAACATATATTATTGTTCATTCTTTTACTCATTCAACAGTCACTGAGACCCGGACATCCCGCTGCTGTGCTACACACAATCACAGTCCAGGCAGACGTGGTCTTTCTTCTTAGACCTTCTAGTAAGAAGACAGACTGATAAACTGGTAGGTAGTGTAGGAGGACCCAGGATGAGCACAGGGTTCCGTGGAAGCAGAGCGGTGCCTCATGCAGGTTCCCAGGATGAAGACAAAGCGTAGGCCAGGCCCAGAGCCCACCTGGCACCTACACTTTCTGAACAAGAGCGTTACATACTGCAGAGGGCATGTGTGGATTTAACGCACGCTTACTGGAGCCAAAGACAGGGTGCTCCCCTCGGCGCAGATGCACACTGACCTGGGGCTCCACAGCCTGAGGCAGAGGCAGCTGCAGTCTTGACACCAGCTCACGACGAAGATACTGCCATTTGTCACCGCTCTGGCCCTGCGACGTAAGCATGGAGTCTAGGGCTTCATTCTCAGAGTCAGATGCTTTGATACTTTTGAGGAAGAAAAAACCAGTAAAACGAACCAGCAACAGACAATTTTTAAAATTACATTTAGATGACATTTTACGAACAGCTTTTTTTTTTGGTGTGGTACCAGGGGATCGAACTCAGGACCTTGCGCTTGCCAAGCAGGCGCTTATGCTGCTGAGCTATATCCCCTGCCCACGAATAGCTTTTAAAGAAATTTCATTCTCCCAAACATAAATCTAGGGGGCCTGCCCAGTAGCTCAGGTGTTTACGTGTCTGCTTAAGCAAAGCCTTCAAGCTCAAGCTTCTGTGGTTCGAACCCAGACAGTCACTACAAACCAGAAATGCCCTAAAGGCATTTAGAGCCTACAAAAAAGAACAAAAAAACCCCAAAAAACCCCCAAAAAACAAACATAAATCTACTGAATGCCCAACTATTTTTTATAATGTTTTACCTTATAGATGATCCCTGAGTTGTATCTTTATCCTGCTGGCAATACTGTGGCCATGTTTTCTTAGCATTAAATTCTATGAATTTGATTAAATCTTTCTGTTCCATTGGCTTTAACTCCAGAACCTATAATTAAGATTCAAATGACTGAGTTAATCCAGTTTTTCAATTAATACCTGAAGATTTTTTTCTGTTGAAATAATTTCATTTTGAACTATCTCTTAAACCATTACTTACTATTCTTCTTTCTTGTTTATCCTTAACTTTTTAAAAAGAGTACCAAGTAGTTTTTTGGCTTTTTTTTAGTACTGAGGATTGAACTCAGGACCTTACTCTGGCCAGGCAGGCCCTTATGCCACTGAGCTATCTCCCCAGCCTGAGCGTACAAAGTATTAAAACAGAAAAATTACAAATGATATAGAATTTCACTATACAAAACATGAATTTCACAGAATTTGTCATCCTGCACAGTGTTGCTTAACTTTTATTTCTCAAAAGTCCACTTCAAACAGTCAAAGAATAGTCAACTGTTAGGCTAAGTTACAGGTATGATTAAAAACATCAATAAAAACACAGCAGTAGTTGGAGACAATAGGCATGGCAGTGTTGTAGTTACAGATTAAGCCTTACGGTCGCCCTGGAGGTGTCCGCTTAGTTTGATACAGCATACAACCTAGAGCTCGCGTCCCCAGTGGCAGCTGATGGAAGCAAAGCAGCTCAGCGCTGCTGTGCACAGGGCCACCACCCCAGGTCATACCCACTTCCAGGAACAGGCGCAGAAACTCCAAGGGCAGGAGGTTTTGTTCTTTTGTCTTACAACTGTTGGGGGTCCACATTACCTGTTGCTGTGGGGCATCTTTCACTCTGTTAAACTGTGGCTTTTCAGCTATAACAGATTCCAGTTCTGACAAGTGAAGGGGCTGGAGAACTTCTTGATGTTCTGAAGGTTGCTTGAGAACGGCAGGAAGCTGTTCAACAACCGCAACAAAAATGTCAACATGGCAGAATATATAAAAAGACCTACCTTATCTCAATTCTACGAGTGGGAAAAGTTCAGGCAATAAGCGTGACAGTGTCGTAGTTACAGGCTTTACTTTATAACCAGTTGGGAGTTATAAAACGCCTGTAAAATTCCTCCCTTTCTTATGAAGTAACAGTATGTGCTGTATAGCACGTGCATATTAATACACTGTGATGTAACGTACTAATGTCCTTAGAATGACGTCAAAGATCACTCCAGTTGATAAGGTGATCACTTTATTTTTCTCAACCTAATTCACCTCATGAATTACTAAAAGCCATAAAATCATTGCCTTTTCTTTAGAACAAAGTAAAAAAGAAATCTAAGAGGGCAACAAATATATTATGATTTCAAACTAAAAATCTGCCTCATCTAATGTTTAAAGACTTTCAAAAAACCCTCAGAAAACAGTAGGCTGAAAGAGAAACCACATGGCTTATGTATTTCTAGCCAGTCTATGAATATGTCTCCATGTAGGAACCACCTAAGTTTGGAGACAAGTATTATGTACGTTTTACGGCTAAGATGCACATTTCCAAGCATGTACGTACGTACGTACGTATGTATGAGACAGGGCCTTGCTATATAGCCTAGGCTAGCCTTAAACTCCTACCTCAGCCTCCCAAGTGCTAGGATTATAGGTTTGCACCACCACGTTCACTCATATTTGTGCTTATGAACACAAGATACTTTCAAAAATCACAAGAACACTTATCACCATATAACAATCTGATCAGCGTATGTAAATAATTGTTCATGAATAACAAGAGTGCCCTAGCAACAGGTTTGTTTTTGCTAATGTCAAATATTAATCTTACTTAAAAATGCTTTGTTTTCCAGACAGTTGGAGTTACGAAACTCCTGTAAAATACCTCCCTCTCTTAGGAAGAAGCCTCACAAAGAACGCATTAGAATAAAAACATTCAGCCCTACTAAGCCAGCCTAAATCAAGCCACCACCAGCAACCTAGATGAGAAGCCCAGACAGCAAAAGGAAATAAAAACGGGCACAGCCAGCGGGCCCCACCCTGACAGCGAGCGTGAGGACTTGCCACCGCCCTCGGCACAGCTCCCCGTAGCTGGCTCGCCCGCCCTCCCAGGCTCTCTTCTGGCTGGCTGGAGCACGCCGTACGTGGGGCTACTTGTGGCCGTAGTTCACCTGGTCCTCGCTGTACTTCTCCTGAAGCATCATCTGGACTTTTTCCAAGTTGCACTTCACAGTTTTGAGTTTCAGAGAAAGAACTTCAGCTTCGTGCTGGGTTGCGCCACCATCTCCCAGGCCCTGCTCTTTGCAAGTCTCTAACAGCGAGGCAACCTTGTGCTCGATCTCTGTCAGCATGGCCTAGGAAACAACGGCGTGTAGTCAGTCCCAAGGCAGGTCATCTTTAAGAATTTCTTTCCAACATTCAGCACTGGTGACTGAACCTAAAGAGCTCTAGCTGGTGCAGGGCATGTGTTCTACCTCTGGGGGGCACGCCCTGCCCAGCGTGGTTCCTGCACAAGTGATGCTCCCAGAAGGAGAGAGTTACTCTCTCTAATGGCCTCAGAAATACGGGACAGAAGGCACCCTGGACAAGCAAAAGCTCCCACACAACTCCTGTGCTTTTCAACATGGATGCAACCTCTGCAACAAAAATCTGTAATCTAAAATAACTGACTCAAACATCAGTTCAGAAAGCTGCTGCTGAATGCACCCGGCAGAGCACCGTGGTTAGGAACATGCCCAGGATGATCTGAGCCTGGGGACCATGCCCACCACTTAGAACCTGAGCACACGCAGACGCCTTGCTTTCTATGTGCCTGACCTGCTGGCCTGTGAAATGGGGATATAACTGAATTTCCTACCTCTGGTTAGTGTGAGGAGTTAATGAGTCAAATCCAGGTATTCTAACTTTAACCCACATAATCTGGATTTAACCAGTTAAAACTATGTACATAGTCAGGTGCTTAAAAAGCATTAAGCACAAGATTAAGTGAAGAATGTTGACTATTCTTGTTATCTGAGTATTTGTCCAGTATGAATTAAAAAAAGGGCGGGGGGGGGGGGAGAAAGAATTCTAAGGCCCGGGAGATAGCTCAGCAGCATATGTGCCTGTCTGGCAAACACAAGGTCCTGAGTTCAATCCCTGGTAGGTACCAAAAAAAAAAAAAAAAAAAAAAAAAAAGAAGAAGAAAGAAAGAAAGAAAGAATGAATGAATTCCACATAGCTATTTAAAAATTCTTTTCCTTGTTTTTTTTCTTTTCTTTCCCAAGCCAAGTAAACCTCTAAATATCAGAACACCCCAGAAGAAATAACTTGGAACGTAAAACACTTAGTCACCGATACAAGTGGCCAATTTATACAGAGGTCTAAAAATAAGCCAGCTGGCTCAAGTGTGTCTCAAGCTAAGTCATGGTCACTGTATCCCTCCTCCACGGGTCAAGTTTGCCCTCTCCTGGGGCCCAGGAGACCGCAGGGTTGTGCCAATGGCTGGGCACACAGTTGGCAGCAGCAGAATGCTTGCATTTCAGCACTGTGATCATGGGCACTGACACTCTGGGTGTGGCTTAAAACAAATTCAGGTCCTCGAGGAGCACTTAAAGAAAACATCTACCTTTAAAACACATTCTCAAATAATGTCTAACTCTTCATCCAAGGAAGCTGCTTACATCCTCTATGGATTCTTCTGAGCTTAACAATATGCATTCACACATTTAAGACTGGCTTTAAACAATACGTACTTTTCCACACTGGATTGCTTTATGTGTCTACACACCATGCTTCAAGATTCTCATTTTAATGGTAGCAGGCTGACATCCCGTGATTCATTTAGCAATTTCCCTCTTGGTACCACTTGAATGAGTTCACAGGGGGCCACAGAGGTGTCACTGTCGCACTGGGCACCTTGTGTGTGCCATGACAGGACCGCTGTGCAGGTACCACTGGTGGTCCAAGCAGGCAGGAATGTGGTAAGCGGCTTCTAGGTCTTCAGTTTGGGAGCCAATGCTGCCATAATTATTTTTCTCATTTCAAATTATTTTCAGAGGGGTAATAGCATAACTGGGTCAAAGATGATGGACATTTTATATGCTGACAACTGATCTTTCTAGACACTAAGCCAACTAGACAGAATTACTAGACTTTGGTGGACACATTTTTCTAGATTTTGTCACAGTGATACAGTTTTTGCTAATATAATATTGCAATAAGGGGTTAGCTGTTTTACCTCACGTTTTTAATAATCAAGGCTAAATATTTCTTACCAACTATTAAATTACCAAATCTAATTTTTACTCATCTGTTTTGCTCTATCCATTGGCCATTTTTCAAGAACAGCCTTTACTGACCACTTGCAGGCTTCTCATGTATTTCAACATGAAACTCTGTCACACTGTCACTGAGTGACCGGGGATAGCCCTTACGTGTTGGCTGCTATGCTGATTCTTCCTAGCAGGGCAGAACCATCAGTTCTGCTGCCACTAAATTCAAATTTAAATTTTTAAAAATTTATTTATGTATTTGGTACAGGGTCTCATTACGCAGCTTGGACTCATAGTGATCCTCTTGTCTCAGCCTCCCCGACGCTGGGATTACAGACGTGCACCATCACACCTGGTAAACTCAAATTTTTAATTGTATTTTGGGGCTTTAATGTAGCCCGAATAAGTGTACTTTCAAGCCTGCTTTGTATGGACCTCAAATCCACGCTGACATCTGCCAGCCAGGAGTAAGACAAACCCCAGTTCTAAACAGAGCCCAGTCTGCTGCCTGGGGAGCTCACAGACCAGGGGCTCTCCATCGGGCAGGGACATCACCAGACACCTCAGTTCCTTCTCCTCCTCCCCTCTGGGCCACAGCTCACTCCTGCCTGACACCCATGCTCGGCGAAGGCCTCCTGCTCAGAGGGATCCTTTCCCTCCTCGTTGTGACCCTGGCAAAGTGCTGCCCATGCAGTCCACTGGGCTCCCCTGCCTTTGCGCAACTCTGGAATCCCGACACTGGAAAGGTAGAAGTGGCGATGACGTGGTCTCCAGGGGTGCCTGTGGCCCAGCATGGGGCCTGCACGTCAGCAGACAGCAGGGTTGGCAGGTGTACCCTCAACACTGTAAGTACTTGGACTCAAGGCCTGGAACGCATCAGCTTCAGCCCTATCTGTGTTGCGCTGCGCTCATCTTTTTCGAAAGCCCTCCCTGGCCTTATCAGCCAGGCCAAAGGGCGGTGGTAGGATCTTAGCAAACTGATCGTCTAGAGTGACGACGGGGACAGACACGATGCACTGCCTGGGGAGGAAGTGGGCCCAGCCGCCTCTCCTCCAGCCCCCATGGCAGCTCTGGAAGTCGTAAGCCAGTCCGAGCCCAGGGGAGGAGAGGAGGCATAGCCCCCCAGTGAGGACAGCTACCCGAGCACAGGACGGCTAGAACTGCAGGAAGAGCTCCCCAAGGCTGGGGCAGGCTGTAGCACCCTGAGACCAGAGGACAGCTGCACCAGTGGCACAGAAGAAACAAGTCAGGAAAGCAGCGGTGTCAGCTCTGGCAACAGCTGGGGGACAGGCCTTGCGACTGGGACTCTCAATTATGCTGTAACAGTGTTGTCATTCCAGCCTCTCCCGGGGGAACCCGAGATCCCAACTTTCAGGCCAAACCCGGGCGCTTTACCCAGCATCTAAAGCCAAAGAAGTGGTGTCCTTGCTCCTCCCAAGCAAGATTAGGAGAGCGCTGGGTAAAACGTGGACTCAAGAGTGTCATGTGCACTCTGATGAACCAGGACACCCGGTTTCAGTTCTGATGAATGAATCTTCACAGCACTCACAACTACTGCTAAAGATAACAGCATTCACGGAGCTGCTTTTAGATGCTTTCCATATCAGAAACTGCTTTATACTTTGTCTCATTTAATCCTTCCAACTATGAGCTGACTTACTACACCATGCAAGGAAAATAAAGCAAGAAGTTAGCTTCTTCAGCCTCACAGCTAATGCGGCAGAACCGGATCTGGGTTGGACTCCAGATCTAGAGACCTTCTCTGCCACTGTTCTCCCGAGCGTGCCTCACCTAAAGCAGCTCAGAGAACTGCCCTGGGGGCTGCGAGTGGAGGCCAAGAGAAGCATCAGCCTGGGAGCACTAGAAAGACACCTTGTTGCTTTAAGAAAAAGTTGCCTTGCCCCAGCAGGGGACTGGAGAGGAGGCCGGGCATGAACCCTGGCCTGGCCTTACCTGGCACCCGACCAGCTCCTGCTCCACCACCTGCTGCATGTCTGCGTTTAACGTTTCCGGCTCAAATGCCACGCTGGCTTGCCGCAGCCATAGCTCCAGCTTGGCCACCTGGGTCTGGCAGACATGGAGGACGTCTCCAGGCCGCAGCTCGGCTTGTTCCACCGTGGGTCCCAAAGGTCTCTGCTCGTCAGCAAAGGCCAGAGCTGCAGGCTCGGCTGGAGGTGTGGCACCCTACAATAAAGCCACAGGTAAGCCACCGGTGAAAAGCCAGCCGTTCAAAGGCTTCACGCTGAGGCCTGCAAAGACCTGAGGAGCTGTAACGTTTCCCCCAGGTAGAAGGGACAGAACCAGGGCAGAAGAAGGAAGAAGAAAGGCAAAATTCACCTCCACACGCATAGCCACAGTCACGTGATCAGGTGGCACTGGTTTCCAAGCAGCTGATCGGAGCGTACACAGGTACAGTATTCCCAGGCACCGCAGAGCCAACAGGCTCACAGTTCAATATACTGAAGGCCCCAGAGGGAGGTGAGAGAGAGAGAGAGAGAGAGAGAGAGAGAGAGAGAGAGAGAGAGAGCGCTAAACACTGCAGGGGACCAGCCAGCTGGCACTTAAAGTTGTATGACACATGATTAAGCAAAGCATACCTTGCTGTAAGCTCTATTCAAACAGAAAAGTCCAAAACAATAAAAAGAGAAAGATCTTTACGTACTGGAGGGGACAGCCAAACATGCCCTGCATTTTTACCCTAACACCTTCTGTCAAGTGGCTAGGTGATAAAATTTTCTGACTTTTCTTTACACATACAATTCTTCCTCTACACTTCTACTAAAAATAGTTTGAGTCAAGTGATAAACTTCTGTGTAAGTAACCTGGAAACATTTTTTTTTTTCTATTCCTCAGAGAAAATCCTAAAATGATTTTCACCTTCTAGATATTTAAATAATACTGAGCTAAGGAGTAAGTATGTCAGGTACAACTGGAAGAAAGTATGAGGAATTCTTTCTACATTGAGATAACTGGGTTGCTTATCAGTATAATTTTGCTTAGCAAAATCTCACTGGACACCAAAAGAAAATATTCTAGTAATTACATATTAGGTATTTTCAATTCAAAGTTTTTAGATGATTTAATACTAGAATATCTTTGCCTCATACTATATCACTTAACCTTATCTGGAATAAGAAAAGAGTATACTGACCCTTTTAGTGGGATAAAGATTTATGCTGTACTCTACAAAAGCATTGGTTCCAATACTTCATTATGATTATGGTAAATTATAATGTTTTCTATAAAAGGCTTTATCAACAACTTGCTAGGACCTAACAAGGCGCAATTTGGGCCAGATGAAGAGCTCCTAATGGGCGGCTCAGAAGTGCACACTTCCTGCATTTGCGGTTCTCCTACGTAGGACGGATGCACAAAGCAACAGAATAAACAAGACGGGGAGGTGGGAACAAGCCCCGCGGGACTTGGAATGCCCTTCCTTCTCACACACACTGACTGAGCATTTTGGAAGCTTGTTCGGCCAAAGTGTCCCTGAGATATTTTTTTTTTTCCACCTGGCCATCTATTTACTCACATCTGTGTGTTCTTTTCCACAAAAATGCTCATTTCCCCTGACTTCATGATGTGTTTTAAGAATCACCCTGACAAGCACGATGGCACATGCCTGAAACCCTAGCACTCTGGGAAGCTGAGGGAGAAGGATCTCAATCTAAGCCCAGGCTTGGCAACTTAAGTGACATATCAAGACCTTAGGTTCTAAATTCAGAGGCAGAAAGATCTGGCCTTCAAACTTAACTTCGCTGCTCAGTGGCTACGTGGCCTTGGGCAGCTTATATAAATGCTCAGAGTAGACTGGCATAGTGCGGTGGACTAGGCACCTACTTATAAGGCAAGTGCAGGGACCAGGGTTCTATCCCCGGCACCATATGCTGCACCAGCCCCACTGGGCAGGCCACTGAGTCTGGACATGGTGGTGCAAGCCTATAATCCCAGCACCGGGGAGGCTAAAAACAGGAGGATCACTATGAGTCTGAGCTGTGTAGTGGGACTGTACCAAATACATTAAAAAAAAAAAAAAAAAAAAAAAAAAAAGCTCAGAGCTCCAACGCCCCATCTGTGGAGGGGAAGCAGCAGGAACGACCATACACAGGGCTGTGAGAGGCTCGGTGAGAGGCAATAGCTGCACAATCCTATGCCCAGCCCATTGTAAGTGGGCAGCAAATGTGTCTTCTATTCTTCACTCCCATCATCTGCTGCCAACATGGGCAGGACACTGACCCCAACTGCATATCACCCACCCTAAGACTGCCACACACTAAGCAGAATGCCTACCATAGCCACAGCACCACTGCAGATGTCAAAAATAACATATTAATTCTGGGAAGCAAAAATAACCCACTGAGCAGGTCAGCAACTTTCTTAGATCCCTGTGCAGCCAGTTAGAGTCGATCTCCGACTTCTGTCTACCTCGCTGGGCATCTATTGTTAGAGATGAAAAGGAGGGCAGTAAAGAGAAGAATAACAATTTGACAACTAGTCTTCTGCTCTAAGAACAGACAAAAGATTGGCGGAAAAACCACCTACATAAGTCTGGGAGAAGACATAAAACTCCTTAAAAAATTATTTTTTAAAGCAGTAAAAATCATGCCGATGTGTTTTTTGGAGCTACAACTATGGCACTTTATGGTCAGTTGAACACCAAAGCCAGCTTGGGAAACAGCGCCCTCTGAAGGCCCTTCTGGGAACCACGGGGCAGCTCTCAGGTATGGAAGGTGCAGGGGCGTTCCGGGATTGATTCCTTACTCTCCCTTTCGTTATCTGGAGTATCTTCTCTGGGCTCAGGTTTGCTCTTTTGTAAATGCTTGCTAGGCACTAAGAGACCACATGATTAAACAGAAAGCAAATAAAACTGCCTTTTAGAATAGGCCATGGACCAGTATTAGCTTATCTCCACTTTCACCGTCATGAGACGCTATACATAAGACTGCGGTAGACAGGGAAGGAGTACTTAGTGCTAACACGGGCTGGACAAGCAGATGGCAGCACACTGTTCCACGCCATGCCTGTTTCTTACACAAGTAACTGACAGCAAATCCTCCAGCTCTGCAGCTGAACAGCACATACTGCGAAGCTCACAGGGAGCAGTCACCTCGTGACAGGCAGGACCTACCTTTTCTGTCTGGCTGAGCCCCGGGGAGAATTCTGGGCCTTGCTTGGTGTCTGGTGAGTCTGGCACATGAGTCTGTGTCATGGAACTGTCACATGTGCTGATTTTCATCCTTGCCTCCTGTAAAGAAAGGAATCAGGGCTGGGGACATATGTAGCTCAGTGGCATAGCACTTGCCTGGCAAGCGCAAGGTCCTGAGTTCGAGTCCTGTACCGCATCCCACCAAAAGGAAAAAAAAAGGAATCAGAGATCTAAGAACAAAATGTTAGTTCCTCTTTGCCTCTTTCTGCTGGGAACAGTTGTGACAGCTAAGCTCAACTGGCGTGGGCATCTGTGTTCTATCCGTGCCTTCCCACCACGTTCTTCTGCTCTGGCGTGGACTGAATCCCCTTGAACTGGGAGCCAAAATAAACTTTTTTTTTTGGTACCAGAGGTTGAACTTGTGCTTGCCAGGCAGGCGCTGTGCCATTCAGCTATATCCTAAGCCCAATAAGCTACTTGTAAAATTATGGGCTTCAAGTATTATGTCTCAAAGGTGAGAAATCTGACTAATGCAACTGCTTTCAGAAACCAAGAACTGAACCAAGAACTAAAGACACAATGAGATGCAATTGGAAAGGCAGCCAGGGAGGTGGTTCAGCAGTACAGTGCCTCCCTGGCAGATGTAAGGTCCCAAGTTTGATTCCTGGTACAAAAAGAAAAGTAGAACAATGGAAAGGGATCATGAAAAATCTTGAACAGCAAGAAGCCTGCGTCTTATTTAGCAGCTAACAAGAATCCAGGCAGGATTTTAAGCTGGGGCCTAACATATGTTTTAGGAAAAGCCATCAGAATTTTGTATGTTAGGAAAAATAGCCAGAGGTTATATAACCAATGAGAAGCTACTCCAAAAGCTCAGGGGGGAATACCATCGCTCACCTCAGAGGATGACAGATATAACGGGAGGGGGTCAAGATGAAATAGGTACACCTGACCTCGGATTCCACACGGAAGGTAAGAAAGGAGATCACCTGAGGTGACTCGGACGCTCACGCGCTGAGACTCTGGGCAGGCACTGAGAAAGCCGAGGAAGAACAGGCTTGAAAGGAAGGGAAGTAAATGAGTTGGAGGTAAAAACAGTTCATCTAAGAAGAGACGTATGTGGGGGAGGGTAGAAGTGGGAAGCGGATTTCCGAGAAAAGGCAAGACGAGAGCGGATTCACGGGCACCAGGTGACCATGCGGGCCACGGCAGGAGAGGGAAGCCAAAGGGAGAGAACAGCTGGGAACTGCCTGCCTTCAGAGGAGGAGGGGAGGCAGACCCGGGGCAGGGCAGGAGCGGCAGGGAGGCGCGGCAGCAAAATCCAAGAAGCAAAGGCGAGCTGCATGTCAGGAGCAGAGAGATGGGCAACAGTGCCTCACGCCGCAGGGGCATCAGAGGCAACGGGAGGGCGCAAGGATGTCCGGAAGTCGAAGGCAGGTTAGCTGGAGGCAGAAACAAGGCAACAAAAGGGGCCTAGAGAGCACCAAGCAGCAGTGTTCAGTGGCAAATGAAAGAGGAAGTACAGCGACTGAGAGGGAAAACAGGATTACGAAAGTCAATTAAAAAAAAAAAAGTAAGTCAACTTATTTAAGTGCCACACAGGCCCAGTGCAGGTGATAAACACACAGAGGAGGTCAGGATCTGGCCTCTGTGGAACTGTGTCAAGTGTATGCATCAAACTGTGGTGAGCCATGACCGAGGTCCACAGAAAACAAAAAGAGAGCAATTTTCCTTGTCGGAGCTCAGGGGTTTGAGAGAAGGTGGACGTGGAGGTCTTTCCAGACAGGTGGGAAGTCTACAAGGAGAGTGGAGGAGGGGCTTCCATGGATGCCCCGCATTTTCTAAGAGTCACTCAGGAGGCGGGCTAGGTTCCCAAAGGATAGGTTTATTCAGATGGAGGAGGGGAGCAGGGAGGTAACTTGTGGGAGGGGAAACCTAAATACTTTGGGCAGAGGGAGGGACTCCTTGGAGCGGCAGAGACTGGAGCTGCAGGTACAGGCAGAGCATGGTGGCAACAATTAATGAAGGGGTGGCCTAAGAGTGGGCTGAGGGGGCAGGAGGTGGAGATGCAGATGTGTGGGCCGGGATGACAAGGGCACCTGGGACATTGCTCAGGGGCACAGGAAGGCTTTCTAAAGTGAGGCATCTGCCTGCCATTCCAGAGAACTGGTGACTTAGAATGGTGTAAGGAGCAACAAGACAGTCCACTAATTTCTCTTATACATTACTGTGTTTTAGTTGACGAAAATGAAATAAAACAAAAAGAAATTATTATGGTCAGCCATGGTAGCACATGCCTGTAATCCCAAATACTCGGGAGGCTGAGGCAGGATGACAGCTTGAGCCTAGGTGTTTGATCTTAGCAAGACCCCATTTCAAAATTTAAATGGGTGAGGAAGTAGCTCGGTGGAGCGTCTCTGGGTTTGATCCTCAGGTCACCCCAACCTTACCCATGTTAAATGCTTTGGTGAAATAGTGTGGCAAAGCCTTTAAGTGACACTTTGAGTTACCTACTTAGAATTGGGTACATAAGAGAAAAATAATGAGCAGAGCCTACTAAAAGCTGCTTTGTACCTGTGCAGGCACAACGGTGAGATGCATCAAACATTTGTAATATCCAAGACATGGAACCAACTTCCTTGTCTGCTGATGAAGAAAATGTAAGTGTGCACATGGACTGTTATTCAGCCTTGAACAAGAATTAAGTCCTGCCATTTGCAACAACATGGATAAATCTGAAGGAAGTGAAGTAAAACACACTGGGCACAGAAAGACAAAGACAGTTCCCACACCATGTCATTCACGTGTGAATTAAGCAATGTGAAGTAGGAGGTGGAATCATGGTTACCAGGCACTGTGAGAGGAGGACTCCAGACTGACAGGAAGAGTAAGCTGATAGCTACTGTACAACTAGACGACCGTAATTCCTAACAATGTGTTTAAAAGCTACTGAGCACGTAGACTTCACTATGCATACCGTAACCCGCATGCTCCTTAGCCTCATTACCCATCCCACAGCGAGTGTGTATCTCAAGGCATCATGGTAGAAACCACACCAGCATAGTCTGTATTTGCTTACAGCAAATAAAATTCAACCGGAGCCATTTCCTGCCCTAAGCATTCTGTCAAACTTCTCTTTCACTTATATCCCTCCCTGTTGAGACACAGACTAGTAATTTAAGGTGCTGAACAAAAGACGCCCCCCAAGAGGAAAAAGGCTCAGCAAGTCCAGGCAACCAGGTACCCCCGCTGCGCCCCTCGGGCTCAGTTACCTGGATGACAGTGTCAGAGGATGAGGCCGCCTCCTCTTCCTCCAGGTCCTTGTCCTGCTCCCAGAGTACAGCCCGGGACTCTGAAGACAGCCTGGTTTCCTCGTGTCCATCCTAGGAAAGGACACCGGTCAGCGGAGAGCAGGGAGTCCCCAGCAGATACAGGCATCAGGCTATCTGACCACAGGCCTTAGGCCCCCGCTGCCCTATATCCCACCCATTTCCTTTGCTAACGAAATCAGAGAAAATGCAATAAATACAAGGAAGACAATGAGAGTTGCGGAGGTAGCTCAGTGGTACTGGGCTCACCTAGCACAGGCAAGGGGTTCTGTCCTGAGCATTGCCAAGTAAACAAATGAATAAAGCCACAATGAGATAGTACCTGATACCTGTAAGGATGCTTTTATCAAAAGATGAAAAACAAGTATTGGTGAGTGGCTGGGGAGATAGCTCAGCAGTCTAAGCGCCTGCTTGGCAAGCACAAAGACCTGGGTTTGGGCCCCAGCACCACACATGCTGTGCCGACCCCGGAACCCCAGGCATGCCATACATGGTAGCATATGCCTATAATCCCAGTGCTGGAGAGTCTGAGACAGGAGGATCATTATGGGTCCAACCTGCATAGTGGGACCCTGTACCAAATAAATGAATGAATGAATGATTTTTTTTTTAAAAAGCAAGTATTGGTGAGACAAAAGTGACCCTGGATACTGTTGCGGAATTGCAGATTAGTTGCCAAACGGAAAGGAGTGTGAAGGCTGCTCAGCCAAGGTACAGAATCAACTCCTGTCCACTAATGAACAAATAAAATGTGGTTCATACACAGAATGGATTACTCTTCGGTGATTAAAAAGGACACCTTGGGGCGGGGATATAGCTCAGTGGCACAGTGCCTGCCTGGCAAGCCCAAGGTTCTGAGTTCAATTCCTAGTACCAATAAAAAAGAAAAAAAAAAAAAAAGAAAAAGAAAAAGGACACCTTGTCATCTGTGACAGGGCACATGGCCAGGAGGACATCAGAGCAAGTGAAACAAAGCAAGTGGGCACAGAGAGACGAACACCGTCTGATCTTGCTTCCATGTGGACTGGGAAATCCTGAACTTGGAGAAACACAGAGCAGAACCCTGGTTAGCAGGCGCTGTGTCGGGGCGGGGAAGACCTGGGGTTAGCAGCCAAAGGCTTCGACATCTCAGGCTCAGGCTCAGGCTCAGGCTCAGGCTCAGGAGTACGTGTGACCGAGGCGCTGCATGTTGTGGCAGCCGCAGCTGGTGACACTACGCTGTGTACGTGGCAACTGCTTAGAGGGTAGATGGAAGTCCACTGTCCTCATGCCCCAGAAAAGGTTACTACGGGGTTGGGGATTTAGCTCAGCCCTACAGCACTTGCCAGCAAATGTGAGGTGCCAGGCTTGGTCCTCAGCATGGAAACACAGTAAGCGAGAGGAAATACCTATTAATTAGCCTGTTTACCATATATATATATAGCCTGTCAATTAAAAAAGCACTTACTACATATGGCTTTGGATTTTTTTTTTTTTTGTTATTGTCAAAGATAAATTCCATACACCTATCAGTTCAGAAGCAAACGTATGTCATAAACTTCCATGGCTCCGGCTACTCCTGTTTTCTTAATCCTTGCTACCGTGGAGGGGCACAGCCAGGTCATGAAGTTGTGGCCTGGCCTGAGAACCCGCTGGACCCCTTATCCCACCACTTGTCTTACCCAGCCCCAGGGACACGCGGCAGCACAGGAGCCGTGACAGTGAGCTGTCACTCCACAGCACGAGCATGAACACCGATTATCGTGAGTCATGCCAAGATAAGCTGCTGTAGTTTGCTTGCTTTCGGCATAAAGCACATTAGCAGGTTAGTTTCTAGAATGTGAAGTGGCAGCTGGGATCAGGAAGGTCAGCCGGGAGTGTCTCATTGGGTCAATATAAAGCAGCAGCAAGACCTGGCTGTCTCAGCTGCGGACACAACTCACGTCCCCAACCACTGTTTCAGAACAAAGAACAAGTTCACACGTGGAAAAAGGAAATCCTGAGAATTGCAGCAGGAGCGCCAGCCAAGCAGCATACTCTCAAAGCTTGTGAAAAAATATTCAGAAATCAGAATACGAGAGGGGATAGCTTCACCTTCTCCCGTATGTCAACAAGTGTGTGTGAATTACATTTATTCTTCTCTTGCACGGCGAAGAAGGGCTAGACACACTTAACATTAGTTAACACAAAAGAACTACCTTCAATCATACTCTTAAAATAATATTTGTAAAAAAAATAAAAAAGGGGCAGGGGAGATGGCTCAGTAGAATAAGTGCTTGCCTGGCAAGCACAAGGGTCTGAGTTCAATCCCCAGTTCTGCAAAAATAAATAAATAAATAGATTTTTAAAAATAATAATATTTGTAAAAATCAACATTAACTTACAAATTCTTAGATATCTGTTCATGATCTGTTCTCTGGCTTACTTTTAAAGACTGGGTTCTCATAGACTTAAAGGAGAAAGAAAATCGTTTTTCTTACTTCACTGTGCATGGAGCTTTCCTCGGCCTCCTCCTCGACCGCTGGCAGGAAGGACATGGAGCCCCTTCTGTCCCGCTGAAAAGAACAGCAGGGCAGTTGCAGTCAGTCCAGGCACCAATCTCACCAGCATCCCGGCCTTGATGCATTTTTATGTGGCTAATTTTTTACTCACTTTATCCAAGATGCCTGCCCACACAGGTAGTCTCGGCCGGTGCCTCTCAGCTCACCCAGCCAAATACCCTCACTGCAAAGTCCTAGATCTTGTTTATCACATCCTCTGCCCTCCACTAAACACAGTGCAAAGTGGGGAGTCCAGCTGGGTAGTCCATAGAAAAATACTTCAAAGGGCAACCCCACCCACCAGCCCATGGAATTTCACAAGCAAGTCCTTAAGTCACTCAGCCATAAGAATTCTGGGTGTGCTCCAGAGCAGACACACCCTCGAGATTTTTATGTTCACCAGTAAACAACCTCAAGCAGAATGTTTCCCACATTCAAACACTCCCACACCAGCTGATCAGCGTGGCGCTAGTAACTTCCCACCCGCAATGCCAGCACTCCCTCTGGGAGGCTGAGGCAGGACTGAGAGTTTGAGACCAGCCTGGGACATTTAGCAAGACCTTGTCTCAAAATGATAAAGGCCTGGGGATGTAGCTCAGTGAAAGGGCCCTGGGCTCAATCTGTAACACCAGTGAGAGAGAAAGAATTTTTTGCTATGAGCCATAGACCCAGATGGCACGGGTCACTCAGGTGAAGTGCAGGATCCTCTAAGGAGCCCTGGAATGCAGGGCCAGCACCGCCTCAGTGCACCCCTACCTTCCACTCCAGAGCATCTCTCTCAGCCGCTCTACATTCTGAGGCGACAGGGGACAGGCCGGCTCCTTCAGTGTCCTGCTGTTCTTGCTTCAAATGCTGGTGGAGGGTTAAGATGGCTGCCTTCAAACCCACTAATAGGTCTTCCTTTTTCTGGCTTAAACTCAGAATCTGCTTTTCTGAATCTTTGACTTCCTCCTGCACAGAAAGCATTCACAGTTTTGCGAAATCTGAGGCCTGCGAATACCCACAGGTATGGGTCAGGAGGCACAAGGTACAAGGGTTGTCCTAGGCCTGTGGTGGCGAACTTAATCACACACGTGCTGCAACGGGCTGTTTACATCATCGAAAGCTCTACATAGTTCACCACCACTGGTCTGGGCTGTTGGGTTTGCCAAACCAAGAGCCAGGCTCTAGTACAGAAGAGCTCCTCCTCCCTCTCTGTCCTGGCCACACTTCCAAAGGAGATGCAGAGAGCCCGTAAGCTGCGGGGTGCCTTAGCCCCTGGCAGGCCTTGTGGCTCAGAATTTCTGGGGGCTGAGCCAAAGTGGGGTAAATGTAACAACCAATTCCCCAGGTGACAAAGGCGTGTACCCAGGTGGGCGCCACTGCCCTGCGGCAGCCTCAGGGCTGAAGGAACTGGAACCCACAGGGTCAGGCCCGGAAATCTGCACGCTAGCAGCATAGCACGGAGCTTGACACACTTTCCTTCTCTCCAGGAGACTCTTCAGCAGACTGACATTTGGGAGCCGCCGAGAGAAAAAAACAGAAGTCTCATTCTCTCATTAGTGCCCTGGAAGGCTTCTTTAGGATTGCTAAGTTTACTTATTCCTTCTACGGTCCAGACAATCTACTAGATTGAAATACATACATGAACAAAGGTATCCTGCAGGGTCACTTACTATGGATGGCATGCAGGACAGCTGAGGCCAAGGTTCATAATGCTACTGTTAACATGTATTACTGCTACATGGGGATAAACCTGTTTATACATAGTTGGTGTATAAATGCCCCAGCCTGTCCCTGAGGATTACAGAATGGTGGCATCCTAGATTCTCAGGGGTCAGGCAGTCTAACAGCTTTCCCTCCGGCACCCTGGAGAGGAATCTTTCGACCCCTGCCAGGCCTCCTGCAGCTAGTGCGGATCAGGAGGAACTTCAAGAAACCCGCATCCGTTCCGCTCTGTTCCGAGCTGAGTGTAGCACAGAGGCAAAGCGCTCATCTAACACCCACAAGGCCTGGGGCTGGCCCCAGCACTGCCAACTGCCTCCATTCCTCATCATCCTTATCCGCCCAGGGACATGCGGAGCCTTTGGTTTTCACGCAGACATGAAAGTCACACATTTCTATCTCCGTGTGAGAGTCCTGAAGTCCAGGGACAGAAGACGACCCTCCCAAGGCGGCCGCCATCGTGTGACAGCACAGAAGGTGGCTCCTCACAGCTCCCCACAACGGCAGCATGCCCACACCGACGTCCCTATTGTGTCTGAAGTCCGCGTTCCTGTGAGTGCTGGCAGTGAGTGCGTAACGACCGGAACTGAATGGCAGCTGCCCTCCTTTGTGTGCTACCGTCAATAAATACTGAACTCAGGGGTCAGGGGCTCCCCAAAAGAAGCGGCATCACAGCCATTAGAATAACTCTCCAGGGAACAGAGTGGCCCGCCGGGCTGCAGACACACTGAGGGCACCAACAGCCGACAGCAGGTCCCTGTGGTTAATATAAAAAGCCTTTCTTGTACTTTTCATTGTGTCAACATTTATGCTAATGAAGCAAGAGCAGCTAAGATGACTGGCATCTTATGTGAATCAAGGCAGGGCACCAACTCTAGGGTCACAGATGTCCTTGAGTTCAAGACATGTGCCTTCAATGCTCTGGTGACACAACAGGAGGTCTCCATAAGGCACATCTGCTTGGCATCAAGGTACAATGGCGGAGGAAAAGCACCTGCACTACAGTACCTTTTCTTTTCCCCCCACTATTTTCTTTTTAAATTAATTAATTAATTAATTTTTATTTGTGTCTGTGGCCAGCTCAGCCCACCAGGGGGC
Source organism: Octodon degus (assembly GCF_000260255.1). Taxonomy (NCBI): domain Eukaryota; kingdom Metazoa; phylum Chordata; class Mammalia; order Rodentia; family Octodontidae; genus Octodon; species Octodon degus. The sequence goes on from NW_004524583.1 coordinate 18,592,117, forward strand.
GGGGCTGGCTGGCATGTGGTGCTGGGGGATTGAACCGCGGTCCCTGTGCTTTGCTAAGCTTGTTCTAAGTAGGTGCTTTAGACCACTGAGCCATCTCACCAGCCCCTCCCCTACTATTTTCACACGAAACAAAATAGTTGGTAAATTATACTTATACACTTAAGTGTTATACTTTTTAAAAAGAGACAGCTGCTTCACACTGACTACTGAAACACAGCAACATCTGGATGATCTGCATAATTCCGTGAAACTGTATTTTCCAAGTGATCACGGTTGGTGTTGTAAGTTATGCATGATTATCTTTTCCATTCAAACTGCAAGACTCACTTATAGATTTTATATTTATTCATTTATTTTTCATGGTACCAGGGATTGAACTCAGGACCCTTCTACTGGGCTATCTCCCTGGCCCCTACTTAAAAGATTTTAATGTGAGTATGTAACAAATTCATTCACATGGCTTTAGATGCATTTACAACTATCTCTGAGTAACTTTCATTTGCTGGGTATCACTGTAGTTTGAAAGAATGCCCACAATTATTCAAAGGGGCTGTTAAAGTATTCCCTCTGTTTCTACTATATGTCTTTGGATTTTTAAGAAACTTTGAACAAAACTTATACAACAGACAGAATACAGAAGTAGATAAAAATCTGTCTTCTGTTAAGCCAGACATTAAAAGGATGTGCAACAATGTGAAAGTGTCATTCTTTGCACATTTTTTGAGATATAGAATTACTTTAATAAAAATATTTCTATTAATATGTAACATGTCTAAGATTGCTAGTTTGAAATAAATCTTCTAACATTTCTGCACTGTAATCCCTAATGTCTGTAGATACAAGTGCTCAGCAGTCTGCACTTTTTAGCGTACACAGACACATAACATTTCCACGACATGGAGTCTTTACCCCTTGGTCTGCGTGAGGGAACCCCCACCTGGCAGCTGTGTGACCTTGAACCTCTCTTTCCTTCACCCTATGACACTTGTCTTGGTGTCACAGCAAGTGGCTGAGAACCATATCAACTATCTGCCTGCATCAATCACATGACAAGAAAAATCTCAACTTTCTATAATCCTTGGTACAAACTAAAAAAAAAAAAAACAACAACAAAAACCCTAATGAGAGTATTAATAGGCAAACCACTGTAATTAGGTACCCTGAACGCTGGTCATTGTGGCAAATGGAAATACATCATGGAATACAAAGCCCTCCATCACAAAGCTGTCAGAGCTGTATTACTTCTGAAAGCCCAACCTGCCCTCACCGCCCAATTCCCATCCCAGAACAACCAGTGGGACAGTCAGGCTGCTCAAATATCCCATGTTACATCAGCCTCTGCGGCACAAAAGTGAGTGCAAGTCAAACGCACCAGGCTGAAACTGCAGCAGCCCCAGCACAGGTTCCAAGAAAGCAGTGACAGTCCCCACTTTACCAAGTTTGAGTAATGACACCAAGTTCGTGAACAGGAATGGACAGTAAATATACAGTGAATAGGATCAACCCAAATGAGAAGCTGGATGAAGCCTGCAGCCCGGCCTGGGCTCCTAGACACCAAGGGCTTCACAAGTCATCATGAAATGAACTGGTACACAGAGGAGTCATACCTGGACTGCTGGCAGGTCGGTGGCCTGGGCTGGTGACACGTGCTCAAGGGAGAACTCGGCTGAACAGTCACTTAAGGTCTGCTTCAAATTTTCTATTTCCTCATCACATTCGCTAGTCTGTTTTATGACCATCTATATAAAACAACCCCCGCCCCCCCAGAAGAACAGTTGTCAGGATTCAGGAATTAGATTAACTATCAATTTCACTATAGGTTCCAGTCAAATGAGGAAAACATGATGCATTCAGCCTTCGATTCTAAATGTATTTAGTTACATTCTAAATATTACCTATATTTCAGCTCTAAGCACAGAGCTCAAGCTCTGCAGGGCTGGCATCCAACCTCCCTGCTTTTCTGCAGACCAGGGCACCCTGGGCAGTGCTTGGGGTGCAAGCCCATTAAGATACCCCTTGACTCTAGTGTGCCCAGCCTAGAGGGCGTCTTCTGACGGTGTTCTGTGGCACAATGACATAAGGTTTCTAGTCTTTTTTTTTTTTTTAAATATTTATTTATTTTTATTTATTACCCTTCTTTATTGTGTGTGTGTGTGTGGCCAGCTCAGCCCACCAGGGGGCGGGTCTGGCTAGCATGTGGTGCTGGGGATCGAACCGCGGTCCCTGTGCTTTAGCCAACCTTGTTTCAAGTAGGTGCTTTAGACCACTGAGCCATCTCTCCAGCCCCGGTTTCTAGTCTTAAGAAGTTACTGGGACACACTGCACATACCATTTGAAACATAATCCACATGGGATTTTTCACAGAGAAAGGTGGCGTGGCGGATTTAGAACTCAGGGGGCCGGTGATCTGAGCAGTGATTAATTTCTCCAATACATCCACATTCTCACCTAGCACCCTCTAGACTGTGATGTGCATTCCATCGGTAAACAAGGTTCCAGAGCAGGCTGAGTCTGCAGAATGAGGTAAAACTAACCAGGACCACGTGTGGAGTCTGATGATAGGAAGGCAGAGCTATGATAAGAGATCTATTTATGGACTGAGTGATGCAATCAAAGGATATGAAAGATAAATGGGCTCGAAAGCACATCGAGATACTTCCTTGGTTTGCTTAATAATAAAGCAAAAATGCCTTTGAAACTACAAAGATTTTGGCCAACACATAATTCTTCCTTGTATTTTCTTTAATATTTAACCTTAATTTTAGCTGTGGGCTGAAAGTGAGTAACTACGTTCTCTGCACACGCCAGTTCCTCAGCCCTCAGTGACCAGCTGTCCTGTTACTCCTCTACAGAAACAATCTGGCTTATTTCCCATAATGACAGCACTTGTAATCTCTACCATATTCTAGTGATTTTCATTACTACTGGCCTTGAAACAGATTAGGGGACATCTGGCTTTACCAGCATACTAGGAGGAAAATTTTAGGAGCGTTTTGGTGTCTAATTTGGTAAAACTGCCTTCTAGTCGTCCCTTTTCATCTGGTAAAAAAGCTACATTAAAGCATAGTTAAGCCGTTACTTTCTTTCCCGACCAAGAGACCCATGGAGCACCCAAGGATTAAAAATAATATATCGTATCTGACTTGTTTCTCTTCTCTTTACATAGTATTGAAAAATCATCCGTTGGGTGCTAGGTCTCTTTTTTTCTCTTGCCAGAGCCGATTGGTGACCAGCTCAGAGAGGCTGAAAGAGTCAAGACTTGGACCAGGGAGTGTAGTTTCTTCAAACCTGAGAACAGAGTGGCCTCTGAAATGTGAATGGAACTGAAGACCAGATTCCTGTTTCCAAAGGCAGGGTGCCGGCTGGCTGTCTACCCGGAGGGTAGAAGGTCTGTGACACTGGCAGCCCTTCCAGCAATTCTCTTCTGCGGGTGTGGCCGTTGACCACGGAACACTTAATTAAGGGGGTGAGGGGGAGTACCTGGGGAGAGGCTGAAGGATGTCATCAGTGAGCAGTACAGCTAGGGCTTCAGAAATTCAAATCCCTCTTCCATTTGCCTTAGAATTAGCCTCTGCCTAAGGTAATTCTGCCGCTTTCAGCTAACCACTTCACCCCTCTTGAGCCAGCCTCCTACTCTACCCACGTCGCACACTGGAGGATACTGGGAGCTCATCCATGGGAAGGGGCTGAGACTATTATGCCATGATTACTTTACAGATCACTGGTCTCTTGAGACTGCAAATGCCTTGCCCTGGTTTGGATCCCTTCCCAGAGGACTGTACCCTCGTAGTGCTTTAATGGCTGTGGGACAGAATTAAATCAACCATAACTATGCTTTAATGTCTTTAAGCAGAGCAAGGCGAAGGTCTGAGAGGGAAATAATCTTAGCCCCATGTGAGCAAGATGACAGCCTTTTGTGTCAAATGCCATCTCCTGGATAATAATTTCTTCCAATTAAAATTGGAACAAAACCAGCTGTTCTGAACATCGTCACCCGGTAAGCTGGCTGTCATCACAAACTGCTCACCTTTAATAACTCATTTTGCTCTTGAGTCAGATTTTCCAAGAGCTTTATGTCTTGTGAAAGCTGATTTGTCCTCTGGAACACGGGCAGTGGGCTCATCTCTGGCTGCGGCAGCCTCAGCTCCACCTGGTAAGACAGGATCTCAGCGATGGTCTTCTTCATGGGACGGAGATTTTCCAGTATGACCTTAGTGACGTACAAGAAGAATGGTAACATAATTAGGAGTTTTTAAAAACTTTTTGGCTGCTGCCAAGCTTATCTGCAAAATCAAAAGGTTCTATAATTTAGTCTATAGTTTCACTTTGTAAACCATTTCTTTGCCTCTGAACGAAGAGCACTGGTTCACTACCTGGCATGTGGCTCAGGAAAGAATGCCCGGACAAGAGTAGCTTCTGCACTGGGAGAACACTGTCTTCCTTCTCTCCCTCCTCCAAGAAGCACTGCTGTTTTGCTCTCTATGCTGTCACCTGTCCCTGGGTACAACATCTTACTTTCAAAGTAACTGCACCTAGCACAGGGCTTTCTACAAAACAGGCACTCAATATGCTTACTGAATTGAACTGTCCTGGTAAAATTTTATGAGACCCTGGAGCTTAATGATGTTTTACTTTAAGCACACCTGAGTCACAGAATCTGGATTTACTAATAAGTTAGAAGGGATGATTCACCGCACTCAACACTTCACATGTGCAACAACTGCAGCCACTCCCCACAACCATCCTAAGAGGGGAAAGCATTCAGACCTGTACTGACAGGTGATGAAATCAGGAGTTAGAAGACTCAAGGAAAGCCAGACTGGGGGAGGCAGGGAGGGATGCAAACCCAGGCTAACCTGGGCCTAAAGCACACACCTCAGCTAAGAGGAGACTTGACACTAGCTTGCGGTTTACTATGTCTCAGCTCCTGAGCTAGGGGATCAGTAGACAGTGTACCGATTATCGATATACGCCAGACACACTGACCAGTATGACAGCACAACACCAATGCACCAACCGCAGAAACAATCCACTGCACACACACACACACACACACACACACACACACAAAGTCACACGGCCAAGAGTAGCGTCACTGGGGCCAAAACTTACTGCAGGATAACGCAGGTGCTCAACCTCTCGGGTTTAAGGGAAAAACTTAAATCAAAAAGTAAACCTATATGAAAATTATCTTTACATAATAGTACTATCAATATTATTATTTATTCTTTTTTTTTTTTTTTTTTTGAGACAGGCTCTCGCTATGTAGTTCAGACTGGCCTTGAGCTCACCATGTAACCCAGGCTGGCCTCAAACTCGTAGCAATCTTCCTGTGTCAGCCTCTCAGGTGCTGGGATTATAGGCATGCACCACCACACCTGGCCTCATTCACATCTATTTTCCCTTTATTCTAGGTATTTTGTTTTTGTTAGTATTAAGGATTGAACTCAGGGCCCTGTGCATGCTAGGCAAGCACTCTACCACTGAGCTATATCCCTAGCCCTTGCCTTTATTCTAGTAGACTAATATTTTGGGATCTGGAGGTGCAGCACTCTCCTGGTATGTGAGAGCCCTGGGTTTGTACCACATGCTAGTACTCCGTATTTTTCAAAAGACATAGACGTACTATGAAAAAACCCATGCTTACCTCCCCATGCTTAAGATGTTCTTCAGGTGAAAAGTCAAATAGTTCTTTGGATAACAGGATAGTTTTGATTTTTGAAACTTTTTTCTCCATTAATTTTACTTCGGATTCAATAGCGACCACATCCTAGAATTTCAGAAACAAGAACACACTTATCCAACATGTCCTACACCCCTAACCTGTGAAACACTATTTATTGCCATTAATTCAATTCTAATATTTAACCAAAGAACATTTGAAACTTACATCTCTTAAAAATGAACCAAGGGCTGCCCAGATAGACACTTTCTGTGGTTTTCAATAAAAATGTTTCTTCACTCTAACAGTGCACCTAGCCAAAAAGCATTGCTTATGCCTCCTTGAGTTAAAGAAAATCACAGCCAATTTTCAGTCACTCATGAGAACAAAGCTGGTATGCATCCACACTCATTAATAAACTCTCAACTACCTAAAATCTTTTAAAATTTATCTTTGGAATGTGTCTAAACACTTGAATACAAGTAGAGTCTGACATTTTAAAACTTCCCCTAATTTCAGGGAAATAGGAAAAGTCACCCTCGGAGCTAGTGAGATCACTCAGAGGTCTCAAGTGCCTGCTTCGGCACGCGCAGGGACCTTGGTTCAATCGCCAGCACCACAAGCTGTGCCAGCCCCACCCCCAGGGCAGGCTGAGTTAGCCACATAAAATAGTCACCCTTGAAAAATCAGCACAGGAACTGGAAGAGCCAGAGGCTTCTCGCCCCCCAGGAAGCCTCTGCCAGGCAGAATGATACTATATTACTTCATAACCCACTGAGATTAGTTTCAACAATAGGTCATTGGTCCAGTGGTCTTTTTTTTTTTTTTTTTAATCAAAACCAACATCCAGAACTTGGCCAAGAACCTTAAAGTGCAAGATGCTGCAAAACCTATCCGTCAGAGACAAAAGCCCACAACTGTCAGAAAAACCTTCAGACCTTGACTTTAGAGCTCGGTGCAGAGGCACCAAAGCCTTAGGTGGTACAGTAATAATGGAGATCATAAAAAAATAAAAATGGAATGAAGCTTTCAAATTACAGCAGCTTGGAGCCATTCAATATGAGGAAAAGCAGAATTTTACGGGACCTGAGCAAACAGCAGGTAAGGACAGTGAGTTTATAGATGTCATTTCAAATTATGGGAAAGACATTACACTGGACTTGTTTCCTGCCCCTACTATGTAAGGAAGTATTTAAAAATATACCATGCAGGGGGCCAGGGAATGGCTCAGTAGAATAAGTGCTTGCCTGACAAGGGCAAGGACCTGAGTTCAATCCCCCATTTTGCAAAAAATAAAATAAAATAAAATCTGGGATAAAAATATACCATGCATTTCAAGATAATTTTTATCAGAAATTATAGAAGCTGCTTAAAACTTTGGGGAATTGATGTTAGTAGCCAAGAATTTCCTTCCACAGTTATTATTTCCTAAAGTTACGAGCGAGGTACAGGGAATATCCAAAAGGTAAACAGTTAAGTGTACAACTGCCTTCACTGGGGACAATATTTAAGTGAATGCCTCATCTAGTTCAAGCAACAATAAAACACTTAAAAATCTGGGGACTAGGGTATAGGTTAGTGGTATAGGGCTTGACAAATACCTGCAAGGCCCTGGGCTTTATGCCCAGCAGCCCCCAAAATAATCGAGTGGCTGACACTGCAGCCTCTTTATAAATACTGACAGACTGATTGCAGCAATGGGTATGGCACCAAGGGCCCAGCCAGACTAGGCAAGGTCTCTACCACTGAGCTATATCCCCAGCACCCCATTCTCTTATAATTAGTGCTTTTAAATTAACAGTATTTCTTCTCTGACAAAGAGAAAATAATGAGCTTATCTTCTCTCTCTCTCTCTCTCTCTCTCTCTCTTTTTTTTTTTTTTGGTTGTAGTTATACTGTGGGATCCAGAGAGAAAAGAATGGAAATTAAAACTATGGGAGCTTGATGTGCAGTCACAGGATTAGACTGTGATTAATGACATGTCTCTAAGTTGCAAACAAAATAAATAAAAAGGAGAAATCTCCTCTTTATGGTATAAACTCACATCAGCTACTCGCTGGATATGTGGAAGGCTTTCCATTATTTGTTGCTGTAAAGCTGCCACTTGATTACTTAACTCTTGAATGGACTGTATTAAATTGCCTGTTTCAAAAATGACTGACAAATCTTCTAGATCCGTGAAAATTGAAAGTAAAAGATTGTGCTTCTGCTCAGAATCTTCCAGAGCAATCTAGATAGAGAAACAAGAAAGGGGGAAACGGAAAAGGGTCAAGTCAATTAAAATTTAAATCAGAGAAAATTTTAATTTGTGACCATTTCAAACTTGTGGTCATTTCCATTTTTATTCTGAAAACACTAAACTCTCTCTATTGTCAGTGGGAGGGGGTGACTTAGAGAGGCTTGGGATTAAAAGCACGTTGGACTTTAAATTTCTTCAGATTTTGAATTATCTGCATATATGTAATACAATATGTTGAGGATAGGTCCCGGGGGGAAGGACAAACTTGACACACTCAACACAGACACACCATTGGAAGGTAGTATTACACAGCACTTTTTTAGTCTGTGTTTGGACTGCGACCATCATGTGAGGACAAGCTGTATATTAGGTGGGCACTAAATGTTTCAGATTTGGGAACATTTCAAATTTCAGAGCTTTGGGCAAATTGCCTGGTCCCCTCCTGTCTCAGGAGTAGGAAAAAGTTTTCCTACTCTTAAACCCAAATTTCAGATTTTCAAGTTATGAATGCCCACCTTATAATAAGAAATTTATTTATTTGGGTTTCATCCTAATTTCCTAGCAGAAAGCTCCTAAAACACTTAGAATCTCTTGGTGGATACAGGCCAAGAAAGCCCTTTAGGGTCACATGTGGTAGCACACGCCTGTAATTCCAGCACTCCAGAGGCTGAGGCAGGAGGATCCTTGTGAGCTTGAAACCAGCCTGGGCTCCAAAGTGAGCTCAATTCAAGGCCAGTCTCAATTGAATAGTGAGACCCTGTCTCAAAAAGAAAATCAAACATGTATTAACTCTCAAACTTAGGGTTTCTTTCCATCCTTTCCCCCCCCCCTTTTTCCCAAGGCTGAAGATCTCTAAATAGAAATTTATAAGCTGCTTCTAAGATTCATATGGAAATATAAAAGAATAAGATCAGCCACAACAAATTTGAAAAAGAACAAAATCATGGAATTTATGCTACTTGATTTCAAGATTTACTATAAAGCTTGTCATGGGCTGGGGAGAGAGCTTGGTGGTCTAAGCACCTGAGTGGCAAGTGCAAGGACCTCAGTCTGATCCCCAGTACTGCATGCCAGGCTGGCCCCTGAATCCCAGGTGCACCATGCCAACCCTAAAACTGGGTGTGGTAGGCATGCCTGCAATCCCAGCACTAGGGAGGCTGAGAGAGAAGGCCCATTATGCGTCTGTACTAGTAGCGAAACCCTGTATCAAATAAATAAATAAATGAATAAATGTTTTTTTTAAATGCTAAGGGAAAAAAAAGTTTGTTATAATTTGTTTTTGTTGTGCCCCCCAGCCTCATGCAGTTATTGGGGCAGGCTTCTAGAGTTTGTGATTTTCTTTTTAATCATATCTTTTATTATAGGGATTCTGAAGAGCTAAATTTATTACATCACTTCAAAAAAGTTATTTTTGCTTTTAATTAATTTTACTGAGAAAGAAAGAGCAATGAGAGTTTCAAAACAGGTTCGAAGGACAGTTACAATAGTTAATACATTGCGTATTGTTGTCTTCGTAGTAGTTATTCATAGTACAAGATGCAGGCATGACATCTTATCTAAACACTATTAGTACAAACCTTTCTTCTCATTGAACTAAGAGAAATTAGCTGTATATCTGTCCTTACTATTTTATATATACAGATATACTTACGTATTTCTTTCACTACAAAATGGTCTTTCATTTATATCCCTTTCTGTTTAGTTTTGTCAGAGATGGGTATTCCATCGCCACTCAAATATTGCAGGTGTGTGAATTCAGCAAAATAATCCAATAATAGTCCAGTAGTCCATAATAGTGGTGGTATCTGCATGACTGGCAATGTCAGAAGTTGTTGACTTGAGCCTTTTACAGCTCAGCATATTAATATGGCTTTCCTAGAGTTTGCGATTAATTCATGGTCCCCTGTGGAGGTTATGGGTGTGAATGCTTCCCTCACAGGCTATCCCTGGGGCGGACAGCCTGAAATTATGTAAGGAAGGGAGAGAGGCAGCCTAGCTGCTGCAGCGGCTGTTGCTCCTCCCTTTTTGCTCTTGTTCTTTGCTGTCTTCTGCCACTATGAACCACTGCCCTCTGCCCTGTGCAACTCTGCCTTGCAGCCAGCTGATTATGGACTGAAACTTTCACAAACCTTGGGTATTTTGTCCCAGCAACGAGAGAAAACTAAGACAAAGCTATAAGAATTAAGACTGTCATAGTATTAAATGAACAAATCAATTGAACAGAAGACATAATCAAGAAATAGAATGACATCTATGAGGCCAAGTATTTCAAAAAATGATGCCAAAGTAATTTAGTGGTGGAGGTCTTTTTAATATATAATGCTGGAATAATTTGATATCACTATGGGGGAAAATGAATGCTGACCCTTGATTCACACCATACATAACAATTTTTTGGATAATGGAAGTAAGAGGTAATATGATGTAATCTCTAGAAGAACTCTGTGACACTGGGTTAAGTGTTTCTTAGATACACCACAAAAAGTAACATGTAAAACATTGTAAGTCACGTTATCACAAAATACTGTAAATTACATATATGTCACAGAAGTCGTTTGAAGAATATTTTATTTTTGTAGTTAAGTAGAGGGCCTACAGGGTCTCACTACACAGATCAGACTCATAGTGATCTGCCTGTGTTCAGCCTCCCAAGGCGCACGCCACCACACCCAGTCTCAACTGTCATCTCAGTGCACCCCAGAGGCCCAGCAGGCCAGAGACCAAGCAGGTGCTTTAATCTGCTGAGCTATTTGGCCAGCCCTTGAAGAATGTCTTATAAATCAGTCTTACAACTCAATGATAACACAAGCAACTCAATTTAAAGATGCACCAAAAATTGCACAAAGAAGTGTACAAATCCCAAGGAAGAAGGGGGGCACCTCGGTTCACAAACTTTATTCTTTCCATGATCCTGGTTGCAGACCAAATTGGATGAAAACTGAATTGAATTTCCCTGTAAGGTCAACATCAAACCTAACCAATGAATTTGATTGTTCTCATCTAATTCATTTTATGAGCAGATAATTCATGCAAAGAATCAGATTGTTCATGAACTAAGATACCATCAAATATGAATAAATATTCAAAACATTAGTTCCTAGAGAAACATCATTTACACCACAACAAAACACATCACTAAAATGGCTAAAATTTAAGACAGTATCAAGTGCTAATGAAAATATAGAGCAACTAGAATTCACTTTGCTGACAGGAATTAAAATTAATACTTGATCTTGGAGAATAACTGGCAATTTTCATTTAATTAAACAACATACTATAAAAGTGAGCAATCCTACTTTCAGGTATTTATCGTATGAAATGAAAATCTATCACCACAGAAAAATTTGTGGTTACACAGCTGTAACTTTTTCAAAAGTCACCCAACTGCACACTAAAAAATGGGTGCATTTAAATATATGTAAATCACATGAAAACAAAGTGGATTTAAAAGCAAGTTAGCTTGCTGTTTTTACAAGGACAATTTCTGTTTTAATGACTCTTACAACAGCATCTTTATACTATGTACACTTATCTTAACGAGTGCAATCCAGGAAGAAAGTTAAAGTATCATTAAAACAAACTTTTAAAGGCTTAGCTGAGCATTCTGATAGATCTTCAAGTCTTTTCTAAAAAGACAGACAGACTTGGAGATGCCAGAAGATGGGAAGGAGTACCATGAGTAAAGGACAATTATTTTCATTATAAGGACAAATGAGATATTTCACAAAACTGGTTCTGCAGGAGGTACTGAGGATTTGCTAGAGTATCTGCTCAGCTTGAGCTCATGAAGTCCAGCAACTTAGCGAGTCCTCAAAAGTCACAGTGACGCTTTCACACTTAAACATTTGCCTCACTAGAAGGAGGTAGTACAAGTCTAGCTGCCTGCACCTGAGCCAGTCTTAGTAGTGTTTAAATGTTTAGTGCACCAAATGCATTTGAGAGGACAAGAAGGGCATCACTCTTTTCTCCTGTCCTGGCAAATTCTTCAAAAATGCTGAAACATAAATGCATTTATAAATACAAAGATGAAGGGGCTGGGGATATAGCTCAGCGGGATAAGCGCCTGTCTGGAAAGCGCAAGGTCCTTAGTTCGATACCTGGTACTAGGAAAAAACAAAACAGATAAACAGTCAATACAGAGATGATAAGCCCCAGAGATTTGCAGAGCCAACTGCAAGTATGGGGGTAGGGGAGCTCACAGCAAGAGTAAAAACTGAGCGAATAGGTGAAAATGCAATCTCTTGACAAGTTTTACCATAGGACAAAAACAGGCCACCAAATCTCAAACATGAGGGAGGCCTGAAGCCAGCCACTCAGGAACAAGCTGTGCTATTCCAAAGATACCAAAAGAGCTTGGATCATTGCTGAGGTGTGATTCCTATAAAAACTGTGGTAAAGCATTTCCTAGGGAGCTCTTCCTCATGGATGAGAGAAGGAAAGCAGGCCTTCGAAATCAAACTGCAGTCTACCCTCACCTCTGGACCAACCCACAAGTCATGGCTCCACCAGGAAAACACATCAACCTGGCTCTGTAAACTGGCATGGAGCACAGGGCCCCTGTGGATCCCCAGGGGCAGAGGGGATTTAGAACGGTGCCATGTTGAAACTGGGAAGAACTAGGAGATTAAGAGTTCTACCTCTGAGTAACTAACTGCCCCAGTATGGCTGCTTTAAAAAAATAAAGTCTGAGCAGATGTGTTCGCAGGTCAGGAGTCTGGCCAGGCCTGGCTGGCTGGGTCTTCTGTTCAGGGTGCCACCAGACTGCACCACAAAGCCCTCAGGAGTTCCAGGTTCTCCCCCAAGCTCACTTTGGTTGTCTGTAGAATTCAGCTGCCAGGACTGAGGTCTGTTTTCTTGCTGGCTGTTGGCATGGGGTTGATGTTGGCACAGAGCAGCTGCCTCTAAGTGCGAACCCATGGCCTTTCCCAGGTTGGCTGCTTGGCCCCTCCATCCAGGAGAACACATGACTTGCTACTGGGGAGTCAAGTGATGGTGGCTGTGGGAGAATCGCTATCCCGCTGCCATAAGCCATGTAACACAGAGGGATCGAGGCAATGGTACACTTCCATCTTGGCCAGTACTCCAGGGTATGCAGGTCATATACACGGAGGGATGAGAAACTGGGAGTCACAGTAACTTCCGGGGCCCCAAATCATCAAAGCCATCCAGTGCAGCCTTGTTACTTCACAGATGGGAAAACTGAGGCCCACAGAAGACAGGCTAAATTATCCAAAAAATAAACAGGAAGTAGGACAAAAAGAACCAGATCTCAGTCTGCAAGATTCCTATCTAGGGCCGGCCACTGTCCCAAGCTTCCAGCTGCCACTCAGTGTGATCAGAAGGAACATGGGGGGGGAGGGGTAAGGAGAAGAGAAAAGGATGGCGGCAATCAGCTCAGCCATGAGCGGGCCCCTCAGGGGCAGGGACCTGCAGCAAGCGCTCACCTGCAGGGCGCCGGCGCGGTGACTGAGCGTCTTAGATGAGTCACAGTGCGCAGGATTGGCCAGCAAACGACTGGTATTTTCTATCCAAGCCTCAGTGCTCTTCAGAAGGTCACTGTACTCCTCCATCTTTGCAGTGGCCTGGGAGAGGAACACGGTAGCAAGCTTAGCTGGAAGCTGGTTACCAGGGCTGAGGGAGTCCCGAGAGAGGAGTGAACTGCCTGCTTGAGGACCTGGGCCACCTGCACCAGGGGAAGAAGGTCCTTCCACCACTTAAGACAGATCCTGACCACAGGTGAAAGGGACTTAAGAAGTTCTCCCGCAGCACCACTGGCCTCAGCAAGGGTTCCACAGCAGCACTGCAACTCGTCTAGTTCTCCACGCTAGACCAGACTCTTCAAGACCCTGAGCTGTAACATCCCATTTCTTATAAGACTAGGCACCTGTCCTTTCCTGATGACTTTCACAACTTACCACACCACAGCCCCTACTTAGAATAGACGCACAGAGGGGCCTTGTTCCCGAACAGCAATCCTTCCCTTGGTCGGCTCCCGCCCCGGACTCCAGAGGGTGCCTCCCTCAGTCCCCTTACTGGTCTTCAGCTACCTGCTGGGAATGTAGGCACCACCTGGGCTCCTGGTGTGGTCTGACTTTTGGGTTTTAGTGACAGCCTGCCCAGTCAGACTTCCAGCCTGTATGAACACTAGAGTTCTGTACCCTCAAGGCTTTACCTCCGGCTACAGCCATAATTGGCCATTTGAGGGAAACCTACTTCTGAATACAAGTATTTTTGTTTCATTTTAAGCCCGTCTCACTACTACTACACACTACATAGCTATCGTGAGCCTCAGCCCCACCTTGTTTAACTGGGAGGTTCTGGATTCTGCCCTCTGTGACACTTGCTGATACTTCTGGAAAGGAATCATCAGGTGGTCCATCCATTCCTGAGCCTGTCCTGGGTCCTGCTCAACGATGTCCTGAACTTCGGAATCCAGCTCATTTAGCTTGGAACGCCAGAGATCTAGATCATCCCATATTTTCTGGAGAAGAAAATTGCAAGTCAGCCTGAATGAAGATGTCAAGTTGGATGGGGGCAACTCCTAGTGTTCATATGGTATTTGCATTTGGAAATGCTATCAAAACAATATTGCACAAAAAAAATCAATTCTTTGGGCCGGGGAGATGGCTCAGTGGAATAAGTGCTTCCCTGGCAAGCATGAGGGCCTGAGTTCAATCCCCGGTTACAAAAAAAAAAAAAAAAAAGAATTGCAGCTGGGGAGACAGCTCAGCAGCTTAAGCACCTGTCTGGCTGTCTGGCAAGCGCAAGGTCCCGAGTTCAATCCATGGTCCAAAAAAACACATCGCAGGCATACTTAACACTTAGCAACCATTTGTGATCTAAACTGATAAACTGAAAAGTAATTTTTTTTCTGACTTTTCCTAACTGTAACTGTATTCATCTCAGTATAAATTGGCTGTAGGGGAACAGAAAGACCTGGACATATTTCAGAGATGAATGACAGCAAAAAAGGTTGAAATAGCCCTAACTTTCCAAGAGCTATGAGGTGAACAGTACATTTAAGAAGGGCTATTCAAGGGAGCCTGGTGCAGCACACCTGTATTTCCAGCACTTGGAATGCTGAGGCAGGAGGACTACATGAGCCCAGGACTTCTACCTGGATAACATAGCAAGACCTTGTCAACAAAAGAAAGTAATAGAAAAAGGGCTGGTTACATTTTATATGTAAATATTTTACCTGGAAAACAACTTTATTAAGTGTGAAAATAAAATTAATAAAAACTAGCTGTTTACTCAGAATTAACACAGATGCAGGAAAATCCAGCTGTAGGCCATGAGCAGCAGCTGCTTTTGCTCAAGCTATGGAACTGCTTCTCGGCCTTTTGGCCAAGGTCAAGTGAAGAAACTGCCTAAGAGGTTAGGTTCAATTTCAAGTTTGTCAAACATAAAATATTCAAATTTTATTATTTGTTTAATAATTTCAAAAATTTTTTTTTCAAGAAACAGGAAAATCTGACTTTCTACGTAGTTTCTTCTATATAACAGTAAAGACTGCCAAATAGTGAGCTACATTCGGACCTATTTTTAAAAGTTCCCAGTTATATTAATGTATTTCCTTAAAATGTAGATGCAAATCAGAACCCATACGCTGGCATCTACTTAGAAGCTCAGAGGTAGACTATTAAGCATCTGTACATTTTTCCTTAAGATTTTATTTTGTAAATAAGGAGAAGAGGGAGTTGAAGGAAAGAGAGAAAAATGGAGGAAAAAAGATCTCTCATGTGCTAGCACAAATTTCCTATGATGAATGTGATCATCATGTATATCTAAAATATACCAATAAAATTTAAAAAAAGGTTTTACCTATTTATCAAAACATCTGGATTTTTTTATTTTTCTCTTTATTACCTTGAGAACCAAAGAAAAACCGTTCATATGTTTCTTACTCTGCTGCATTATTCTGCTATCAGTCTTTCCAAGCTAAGTTCCAGGACATACTTCAGGAAGAGGCTTTCCAAGTAACCTTTCCTTCCAGCCCATACGGGGCCCGCCTACCGGCCTTTGAGAGTAGGCGCAGAGCTGGAGGTTAGTCACCAATTCCTGAGGTGATGACCCGGCTGACCTCAGCAGGAGCATTGGACCCGAAATACTACCTGGTGAAGTGAATCCAGGAAGGCGTTACCTTTTGAATTTCTTGGGCTTTCTCAATGTTTTCGCTCTTCTCCTGCAGCATCTTCTCAACCTGCTGGAGCCCACTGTTAATCTCCTGTATCTTCCTGCCCATCCCACAGGATGGCGAGCTCTTCAAGCCTTCACTGTTTATCTGTTCCAAAGGGGAGAATCACAGGTTAGAGGGGCCCGCTCTTCCAGGTCCACATAATGAAATGAAACTCACTGCTCTTGTAAAAATGTGTATGGTCTCGGGAAAAGGATCTCAAGCCAAATTGGATAATGCCTTGGTGATATATCCCAAGTCAAACTGGATAATACCTTGGTGATAAGGCAGCACAGCCAACTAATGAATGGCAGCTGTGTTTACCTGCCTTCTAAATATAATCTAGAGGGGATGGGGAGATAGCTCAGCAGTCTAAGCGCCTGCCTGGCAAGCGCAAGGACCTGGGTTTTGATCCCCAGTACCACATGCTGTGCAGGTCCCAGAACCCCAGGCACATGTGCCAGCTGTTGAAACAGGCGTGATAGCGCACGCCTGTAATTCCAGCACTGGGGAGGCTGAGACAGAAGGATCACTACAAGTCTGAGCTCTGTAGTGAGAGCCTGTACCAAATAAATACAGAAAATTAAAATAAGTATAATCTAGAAATAAAGTGGTTAGTGTAAATAACAAAAAATTATGTGCTGTGTTTGGCAAGGCTACTGGGTACTCTTTGAAACATGTCCCTATGGATCAAATGGGGTGAAAAAATTCCTGTGTGGTACATTATTTATTATATGAGTTCTCCAGTTTATCAGAAAATTCTTTGCACAGATCTGTTTTTAGTAAAACCAGACATATTCTCAAGCCTATTTTAAAAACAAAATGTAATTTCCATCTTCATATTCATCTGGGTAAAACAATCTTCTGTTTTGTGTGGCTGTTTCTTATATTTTCCCAGCAACCAGAAATTTAGCTTCTTGGTAGTTTAAGTTAAAAAAAAAAAAAAATCTAAATGACTTAAGAAAATAACTTGTCCTGGGAAAGATAATGTATGCTGAATGTATCATTTTGCAAATACTGGATTAGTTTGTGTTACTTTTCTTTTTGATAGGCTTTCTCTAAGCAGCCACTAAATAACCAAATAATACTATATACTTCATAGAATCCTTTTAATCCGCATGCTATCTGTGTAGCCACTGAGACTAACCGTGTCCCATGCAGATAAGCACACAGCTGCAGAAGCCCAAACACACTAAGGGCCAGAGCTGAGGTCACACAGGTCAAGGCAGGGCTGACCTTGGCCTGAGAAGACCTCAGTTTCCCAGACTTCATTCCAGGTTCTAGCCCCATCAGACTGTTGATTCTTTCCTAACCTGCACACCATACCACAGTCAAGATTAATTTTTTTCTTCTCTTTCTTTCTTTCTTTTTTTTTTTTTTGGTGGCCAGCTCAGCCCATCTTGGGGGCAGGGCTGGCATAACATGTGGTGCCAGGGATTGAACTGTGGTCCCTACGCTTGCCTAAGCAGGCACGTTAGATCACTGAGCTATCTCACTGGCCCAGAGTTTTTTTCAATCTCACTTTGATTCTGTATTATTTTTTTCTTACAGGCAGTGTAACAAACGCAACATGAAGTCTTCTGATATTTGGGGCAGTTACTCTACTGATATAAACCCAAACCATTTAGTTATACCACCAGAGATCAACATTTGAGGTAACTAAGCAACCGGCTAAATACACACAATGATACTGTCTCTCCTGCCCAGAGCCCTCAGCTTCTTAAAAACCAAAAATAAGTACAAAAACCCAGCTGCTTGGTGTTATAAACACACGTTCACAGTGGAAGTGAGCAACCATCATATCTCTGGTGATACAACTAAATGGTTTGGGGTTGTATCAGTAGAGTAACTGCCCCAAATATCGGTTAATGAGTTACCATCAACTTACTCTGTAGGCCTTTTTACACAAAGTATTCATGAGAACAACATTTAGTTTTTCTCAATATATTTAGTAGCCTCTCAAAACCAAAACCTTCTCAAGAAAGCATTTAAAAGGCTTTCTTGTGTGTAAATAAAAGAATTGCTGTATTAGGTTACTCATTTTTTTTAAAATACAGAATAGGTTTTCCTAAGAAATCTGTCATGTAAGTAAAGGATAAGATTCTAGCAACGAAGTCTGAAATACAATTTTTGGTCTGAGGGCTGAAGATCTGCATTGTTTATCAAGTTCTAAGTATTCTGAGCTTCAAAAAGCGACACTAAAAGCCTTCGATGGCTGCTGAACAAAGCAAAATTTTCTTCCATTCGGTTTGAGTTGCCTTTTTTATTTCAATAACTTGGTCTTGCTAAATACCTCTGTCTTCAATACTACAATATACTCCTACCCTTGTTCAAATCTGCATTCTGAAGTATAAGAAGATCTGTCCAGGTATGTTTTGTGAGAATTCAGTTAGCATCATAATTGAACAGACACTCTAAGTATTACTTCTAGTGAGCTGTGAAATTTGTGTTCTTACTGTCCTTGGTCATAATTTCCACATGTTTCGGGGAATATATTTTAAAGCATGCCCCAAAATGTTTCTGCAGTGTAAATGATACTAATCATCCAAGTAAAAGGTAGTGTATGACTTTTTAAATGTAGACAAAGAAAAACTAAGCATGCAGACAACTAAAATATACACATAATCTAATATTCTGTTATCTGTGTCACTTACTTAGGGTATCTTTATTTCAGCATTCAATGAAAAAAAAAAAACCCAACATTTAACAAAACTCTATAAAACCAGTCAGAGCTAAAATCAGGGCAAATGCAAAAATAACCTTAAGAGATGTCTCTCTTCTTACTCAATCCAACAACAGCAACCCGAGGACAAACATTGTTATTACCTTCTCATCTATGTCTTCTAGCGCTTTTCTGCACTCTTCCACCTGGGATTCAATCTCGGCAGGGACTATGGTATACATCTCGGAATACTTGATGCGCAGTTTTTCCATAATATTCCCAAATGTTAGCTTCCCTTTCTCAACAAAGCTCTGAAGCTCCTAAAAACGAGAGAGTTTCCATACTCACAGGGAAAGGTTTAGCTCTAAAAAGTGAAAGCGACCTTCTAGCGCGTCCTCCTGACTTAAATAAGCAACCCCTGTGTGACAAAACCTCACTATTGATACAAGCTGATTAACCCGGAGAGATACCCAGTTTAGTCAGATGATACTTTCTAATTTGTAAGAAATAAACTTGATATCTCTTCACTGTGTCAAACCATTGTTGAAAAAAAAAAAAAAAAAAAAGACATCACAACATCCTTCCTGCTTCTAAAGTGCCTCTAAGATTTAACTGTATCCCAGCCTGATTCAGAAAGCTACAAGTAGCAAAAAGTTTCAAAGAAGTTTTATGGTGGTGTTATTAACTTGTCGCTATTTCTGCTTCTTCCTACGTTATCATCACAACCAGTCAAGGCCACTAAAAGCTCAATGCTCCAAGCGAAAGTGTCCGTTTCAGGTAATTAGACAGCCTGGCCGAGCTCAACTCCTTTCAAAAGGGAGAGTTCCAGTTCCACGCGAAGAATGTAGGTTTCAGGAGATAAAAAGAAGCCTGAACAAACAGCCCATTGGTTGTGGCCTAGAAATAAAATCTGATCTATGTACTCCCGCAGTAATTATATAAAGGAGAAACCCATTGGTTTGGGAAAGGTTCCCAAAGATCAAGTGGAAAAATACTTCTTGACTTTCCTGTGGCTTTTTTGTTGTTTGTTTTGTTCATACAGTAGCGGTTTGGGGCATTATTTGTGGTAATGGAATGAGTCACCGTGCTGAAGAATGATGACAATTTTAAATGGCTCTGCGATGTGTCACCGCTTTCTTTTTCTGAACAAGTCTGGACAGGGAACAGTAGCGCGTGGTGGCATTCAGACACAGGAGGGCCTGGAGGTGCGGATGTCATCTGTCACCCACGCCTGGCCCTGAGGAAAGGCTCCATTCACAGCGGGGCTCTGGGGCTGTAAGTTTCCTATTTTTTTTTTTTTTTTTAAACAATGAATAACCAGAAGTCCCAGCTCCCAGCAGCAAGAGGCTTTAAAATACACCACCAAATGTCACTTTTTACCACTGTCGTGGAACTGGAAAGACAGAAGAGGTCATTCTGAAGAACTGAGTTCTCCAAGTCCCTGGCCCCCGTCAGAGGTGAGACGTCATGCGGCCTAGAGGAGTCTGCCAGGGCACCCACGGGAGGGAGCGCTGACCTCACACCTGGCTGAGAAAGGCGGCTGGCTCCACACTCACCCCTTGTCCCTCGCCCCTGCTCTCCAGCCACACCCGTCCGCTCCAGGACTCTGCCCGGCGACGCCGAGGGGCCTCTGCCTGTGCTTCCCTGTCCCCCTGGATGTCCCCCCGAACATTTCTACACCCCTCCTCAGTGAGCTACCTCCCTCCCAAGGACTCAGAACACCAGAGCAGGGCCCAGGATCACCCTCCCCTCGCCTACCTCCAACTGCTCTGCCCACTCGGGGTGACCCTCTGAGGCCATGTTTTGCAAAGAAATTGTGCTCTGCATAAATAAATTCTTCAAAGCAACGATTTCTTTTGAGAAGGAAAGTCGTTCCTGGATTTCAGTGTGTATCAGTTCCTTACTGCCTTGAGCTTTCTGAAGAAGCCTGAAAGAAAGCACCAAAACATAATTATTTCTGTGAAATAGTTTTATTGCAGCAATTATAAAAATGTCTGAACAGCACACAAAAAAGGAGATTTTATTCCAGTTTCCAATGATTTATACACTACGTGCCCTTCCGTTCTCTCAGCAACCTCTCCCAAGGCCTCGCCCTCCATCTCCCTGTCCCGCACGCCACGTCCTCCCACACGCCCTGCAGCGCTTGTCCTCGTCCTTCACGGCCCTTGCTCTTGGACCAAAATGGCTTTGAGCTGGGCCTGGAGTCGACGGGTGGGCACCCCCGCACACTCAGCCCCATGTGGCTTTGTCTCCTCAGCTGACCCCAACTGCTGTGGAGGGAACAGCGTGGACGAGGCTGCTGAGGGGGGAAACAGCCTTCCGAGCGAGGTCGACGCATCTGCCAAGTATTCAACATTCTGTGACATATCAATAAACACACATTGGCTCTGTTCTCACGCCTCTTAGCCAACATATTTCTTCTACCTGGCTGTTGTGCCGTACCCTTTATATTTGTATTTGTTTTAAAAAAAATTTTTATGTATTTTGGTACGGGGTCTTACTATGGCAGCTTGGACTTGTAGTAATCCTCCTGTTTTCAGCCTCCCCAGCGCTGGGATTACAGGCGTCTGTCACCACGCCCAGTCTCAGTGGCCGGTTTAGCATGCCCAGGGGCAGGGCCAGCAGTGCATGCGGTGCCAAGGATTGAACCCTGGTCCCTGCACTTGCCTAAGAGGCACGTGGTCCAATGAGCCATCTCGCCGGCCCTTGTACCATTTATATATTTTATTAATAAAGCAGTAAACATGTTCCCTCTGGGTCTAAGAGCTGCTCTAGTGAATTAACAACCTGGGGCAGAGGTAGCTAGTCAACCACAAGAATAGTGACACCAGCCACTTCCAAATGGTTTCTAAAGTGGGGACATCATTGTGGGTTTGAAATCTGAAAATGTAGGCTCTAAGCAATGTCCAGGTGTCAGAACAGAACTGCAGGAGATCCAGCTGGTGTCAGCTGGCCGCCCACATGTATCTGGTGTCCGAAGTATGTGCTAAGTGCCGCTGAGAGAGTAAAGTCTTTTCTTTAAGAGCATTTCTAGCCAGAAAATTATCATATGATCCAATGTTTCTTATCTTTTTTTTTTTTTTTTGGTGGAACTAGGGATTGAACTCAGGCCCTTGCTATTGAGCCATCTCCCCAGCCCCAATCCAATGTTTCTACAACTTCTTGCTATCTGTCTCAATGATCTCCTGACAGACCCAGGGATTCTGGTAGAAGAATATTTACTGCAGTGCTTTTATGAAAGTAATAGAATTGCATGGAAAGTTTCTTACTTAGACCTTGGTTAAATAAATGCTAGGACATTCATGTGGTAGACACACAGACATTTTAAAACAATGAGGCACTAGAAACCAAACACGATATGCTGATAAATTACGTAGCAGAAGAGAACAATAGCAGTGTGATCTCCATTTGTTTAAGAAGAATTTGTGTGTGAGTGTGTGTGTGTGTGTGGTACCAGGGATTGAACTCAGGACCTTGCTCTTGCCTGGCAGGCGCTTATGCCACTGAGCTATCTCCCTGTCCCTAAAAAGAAATTCTTCAGTAAAAAAGATAAGAATACAAAAATCCAAATGAGAATAAAAGGAACTGGCAGTCATTGTTACTAAGTGATGAGATTAAGCATGCATTTTATGCTACTCCTCAAGATTTTTCTCCACTTTCTAATTTTCCTATAAAAAAACAGCAGACATTAAAAAGAAATTTGAATGGAATCTCTACTCGGTAATACCAGAATAGAAAGTCAGTACTTGTTTTAATTATAATTATTTTAAAAATTATAATTATTGACCTGTGTCATCCCCTTTGATGCCTATCACTGCTGACTCAATTCTGTAGCATACTTAGGCATTGTTCTACATATACATACATATGTATCATATATGTATATAATATACATCTATTGTATATGCATATTGCCCAGCCAAGCACATTTCCTCCCCAGGTCTCCACAGCCCTTACTTGTTGCATCGCTCTTGCATGGACACGAGCTCCTGAAGGACGCGCACTGTTCCTGTCCCGTCAGAACCTTCTGGAACATCCCGGATGCTTTTTGTGCGCTGCACGAGCAGAGTCAGCACCAGCTGCTGCTTCTGCACACTCTCCTCGCACTGGCACAGGGAGGCCAGCGCCTCAGACAGTGCCTCTGTGCTGGCGGCCTCTTTCATTTGAGAAATTTCTGGGAGTTCCTCTTGAAGATTTTCTAGAATAATTGCTTCTCGTTTAACCTAATTCAGTACCAACAACAACAGAGCAATAGTAAGTAAAACATACTCTTGCCACTACTCGGACCAGAAATGTCCCCGGGGAGCCATTATTTTTGAATACACATTAAAAAAATTTGAATATGTTCTCTTTGAAGTTTTTTTTTTTTTTTTTTTTTTTTTTTTGGTGGAGCCAGAGATTGAACTCAGGCCCTTGTACTTGCCAGGGAAGTGCTTATTCCACTGAGCCACCTCCCCGCCCCCTGAAAGGTTCTTATTATCATGTCTGAGTTCAAAGTGATATTTGCTCTTCAAAGCTGGGAATAGTAGCCCTGTGCTAGCAGGCACTAGTTGCTGCTGTGGGCTGAGGCAATTGTTGTTGAAGATTTCTTTCTTTTTTTGGTGGTATCAGGGATCAAACTCAGGAGCTTGCCCTTGCCAGGCAAGCACTTATTCCACTGAGCTATCTCCCTGACCCCTGTTGCTCAAGAGTTAAAGTAGTTCATCTCTGTTTCAGGTTTCGGCTGCGTTACGCAACAATCTCTTCTCCGAAGAGATCCATGAGTTAAAAACGCCCCACAAAACTGCTTCCCCTGTCAGAGGGTGGGCAACTGCTGGAAACAGAGGCATTTCTGCAGGTCTCTTTTCTTTTCTTCCCATCTTGCTTGGTCTGTTTCAAAGCTACATCTAGGAGACCCTATTAACACGACACCTGCCAGCGAGAAAGTAGCCAGAATGACTGAACCCATCATGTACTCACTAAACCACTGGCATCAGCCAGAAACATATAACTTATTTCAACGTGTATCTGGAAACTAGCATCTCTACAGCCCTGAACAAAGACATAGAAGTCTCCAAGGGCCCTGCATTGGAGGGTTCCTGTGCTCCTATGCACACCCTCTGGTCCTCCCTTTGGCTGCATTATGAATCTATCTCCTCCTGCCTGTGTCACGTTAACTCTCCTGCTCTGGTGTGGTACATCTGCAGTGGGAGTGCACCACCCCAGTGGGCTGTACTCACAGTAACTAAAATGATGAGCACAGCCCTGGACATCCAGTAGGATGGGCCGGGGCAGAGAAAGAAAGCCCACGGGAAGGCAGGAGGCCCAGCATCAAGGGAGTTTCCAGGGCCTGGTGGTCTGAGGCATCCAAGGCCTCCAACTTCCGTCTCCATTCAGTTTAGGGGCTGGACCCAGGGCCTCACTCAGCACAGGCAAGTACTGCAATACTGGGCTTCATCTTCAGCTTTTTTAAAATTTTCACACCCAGGCTGATCTCCAACATGTGAACCCCTGTCTCAGCCTCCCAGGTAGCTGAGATTACAGGGACGTGCCACCATGCCTGTCAAAGCTTCTCCCCTCTGGACTCTATCATTAAGAAAGGAGCGCTGGGTTGGCCTTTTGGATCTTGTGTGGAGACGGAGCTCTATGGGGTAGAGCAGCTGACCGTGAAGGGACCTCTGCCTGCCTTGGGCAAGGTAACTGTGCTGTGCCTGCCAGCTGCTCACACGCCCCGGCCTAGAGCAATAAAGCTGCCAGGCTCAGAGATCAAGCAGTTCTCTTAATGGGGAAGACTGACTGCCTTTGTTTCTCAAGGCCCCGGTCATTTCTGAGAGCTTTTGCATCCAATGTGCCCTCCTCGTTCTGTACCCCCATGAAAACCCCAATGCATACAAGCAATCCGGGGTCTTAGCTCCCAGAGAGCTCTGACTTTCCTGGATGCTCCCAAATCATATTCCACTGTGTCTTCATTTAAGCCTTCACTGAAACTCACGTAGGAGGTTGGGAGCCTCATCAGTCCCAGACAGACAGATCTCAGAGGTCATGGATGGTACGCTGGATCCATTTATCAGATCCATTATGAACAATGCTGCCAATGTTGAGCGGCAAAAAATGGAAAAGGTGAGCCCAAAGTGGCAAGAATGAGGCAGAGCGGCGGGGCGGCCACGCGCGCCTCGTGACCCATGTAGGTCCCCGTGCTCTGCACTTGAGGGTACAAATGTGGACCTAGCTATGGGAGCCGACTCTTCCGGGCTCCTCACACCTAAGCATAGCTAGCTGGAAGTCAGGGACGGTGGGCAGCGCAGGGCAGCCAGCCGTATGGATCCCGGGCATGGGATGAGGTTCCACAGATCACTGCGTCCAACTTCTCGACCAGCGCCTCACAGATAAGGGAGCTGCCATGCTGATGGGCGCTTCCGGTACGCACTAGATTCAAAGAGCCACGTCTGCTGTCCCGGAGCCTCTCCTGGTGTTTGCCTACGTGGTGACAACCACAGACGGGCAAATGCTGCGACAGGGATTCACTCACAGCCAAGGGCCTAAGTGCACAGACCTCTCCTGTTTCTGGGCTCCTAGTTCCTACTGGTGTCCCTACTCGTGTCTCTTTCCAAAGTGAAGCACCTGCCAAGCAGCCCCAGTCCCAGGCTCTGCTGCCTGCTCTAAGTGGTGAGTGACTGAGGAGAGAACCCAAAGGGGAACCTTGTAGGGCAGAGCTAGGTCTCGAGCCCGGGCCCTCATGCACATGGGCGGCAAGGGCTCCCATACGGGGCTAACCCCAGCCCGAGAACAAGTCCTAGTAAGATGATAATTTTACTCAAAAGCCAGGCAATCCTTCATCTTGTGAATTGATACACCGTGCTTCCCCCAGCCAGCAGAACCCTACTGGGAAATAAGTAACAGATCAACTACAGAGAGAAACAGTACCAAGAACGGATTTCAAATGCATTATTCTTAGAGAAGAGAAGCCAAAAGTGACAGGCCAGGTGAGCTCATGTTATATGTTTTGGAAAAGGAAAAATTCCAAGAAAAGAAATGGGTTACGTGAAGGGACACGGGGAGAGTTTTAGGGAATGTGAAAATGTTCTAAATCTTGGTTTTGATGATGGTCATGTGGCTGCACGCATGTGTCAACGCTCAACAAATTTTATGCTAAGTTTTTATTGCTTTGGGGACAAAGTTCTCTAAACAGTCAAATAAATGTTGTGAAGATTATACATCTACTTAGTCATCTTCAAAGGGCTCTTCAACTCCTGGATTTTCCTTGGATTTAGAATCAGAATAAAACTGGCCATAAAACATTTATTCTCAGTCAATTATAAAGAAAAGTTACGAAAGAGCAGAGGCTGGATGTGGTGGTGCACGGCAGTTCTCCCAGTACTGGGCAGAGAGGTAAGGGGAGCACAAGTTCTGTCCTAGCCTTGGCAACTTGGTGACCCAGCAAGACCCTGTCACAAAATTTTAAAATAGCTGTGTGTGGTGGCGCATGCCTGTAATCCAGCCCTCGGGAAGCTGAGGTAGGAGGATTGAGGTGAGTTTAGGCCAGTGTGAAAATCCTGAGTTTAATCTACAGTACTGAGAAAGAAGAGGAAGAGAGGGAGGGAGGAAGAGATGCAGCAGCAGAAAAGAAAGAAAAGAGGATGTGAAAAAAGGAGAGAGCGGGGGAGGGATATCTTAGCTGTACCAAAAGCTATCACAGGGAAATAATTAAAAACCCAGAACTACTGTGACAGGAGCTAACAAAGAAACGACTTTTGGTACAAGTGAAAGAAGCCAGGGCTGGGGAGATGGCTTAGCGGAATAAGCGCTTCCCTGGCAAGCACAAGGACCTGAGTTCAATCCCCGGTTCCACCAAAAAAAAAAAAAAAAAAAAAAAAATCTCAGTTTCAGGCAGTCTCTCTGGACAAGAGTAAAATAAAGAAAGAAGCCAGGCTTCCATCTCCAATTATCCCCGAAGACTTGGCTTTATTCTACCACACTAAGATCAGTGACACCTAAAATAAGTGATTATCCTGGATAACTAGAAGTTAATAATTATGCCAACTACATTCTGTTTATAAAACAGAAAGATTGGAAGGGGCAAAAGTTAAATAAAAAATTAAATTTCTTTTTTAATTTGTAAATGTATAAGCTGGGCATTTCAGGTTTCAAAAAATCCTATTGTGTATTTCAAATGCTTATACTACTTTAAATATTTAAAAAGCAGAAGTTTCTTTTGTCACATGTGAAGGCACCAACCATGCTCAGAGAATCTTACAGGTGCAGATGTTTGGACGATGTAAGTTTTACTGGGAGGATAAGAGCCCATTTGAACTCGTACATGAGAGTGGGGGTGCAGCACTTGCCTAGTGTGTGCAAGGCCCTGGCTGTGAGCCCCAAAAGACAAAAAGTATGTATCATTTTGATGCATGCAAATGTAACAGAGAAGCCAGGTATAGTGGTGTTCCTACAGTCCCAGCTACTTGGGAGGCTGCAGTATGTATTACACACACACACACACACACACACACACACACACACACACACACGTGTATGTACACATACCCATATAGATTTATCAATATAAATAGATAAGACTGATGAAGAGCTATTTTGGATTCCTATGAGGGCAAAGGAGACAGTAATGCGTATGACGTGATAAAACCTTAACCCAGCGCTCAGAACCATCTCTGTTCTTCTAGTAACTGTTATTGTATTACATGAGGTCCTTTGCTTATGCTACCCTTCCAAAAATACACTGTGTTAGCAGATTTTGTCAAATGTTTGTATGAATGACTAAAAAACTCTGAATGGTCAGAGTTAATAAGATGTGGCTGCAGATTGGTAGAACGCAATGTTGTGATAAAATAAAAAGCAGCCGGGCCTGGTGGTACATGCCTGCAACCCCAGCACTCAGGAGGCTGAGGAGGAAGACTTTGGCAAGTTTGAGTCCAGCCTGAACTACATAGCAAGACCTTGTGTCAAAAAATCAAGACAAAAAAAATCCTTGGAACCAGGGATAAAACAAAGCGAGAAGAACAAAGTTTGGAATTAGTCCAAACTGGATTTGAGTAAGAGCCATCCCTCAACAAATGTTTTCAAAGGTCCCAGCAAGTGGAAGGCTGCAGCAGGGCCGGTGGCGAGGCCGAGCCCCACCTCAGCCCACAGGGGCTCGCAGGCCACTGCCCGATGTGTGGGGCTCAGGCTCCAATTACACAATGGTATCAGTCATTTACCTCCCGAGGCCAAGCCACTGCCTGAGCTCTCCTCAGCGGCGACAGTGGGACTCAGAAAAGGGGTCATTTCCCAAGTTCCTCACAGCTGGAACCTTGAAGAGATTGCTCCCTAATCAAACCTCACCAGCACCACTCAAATGCCACTCGTTTTCCAGAACACCAAATTCCATGCAGATTAACACAGTGCTTACAACTTCAATCTCAGAGCACATGACTTCCCTACAATTAAGTATCGATTCATCTATATTTCTATCTTAAGTAACTTCAGCAAAAGTTATGAAATGAATGAGAAAGGTTTTCATTTAATGTTCTCAATTGTACCTCATTTAAACCTGGCCCTTTGATAAGATTACAGTATCATCTAGGACAATTTTGCACAATTTTTAATTTTCTTTATGTATGTGAAGCCCAAATCCTAAGCCATGATTAAACTGACACCGTGATTGGGCTGTATTAGCGAGGTCTTCTCGGAGGTATTTTTCAGAGAGAACACTGTACCTTGTATCTTCAAGTCCACGCTTAACAACTGCAGCTAATTTCCATAGCTAACAATTGTGGCTAATTTCAAAATTAGTAGATTATTATGCACACTGTCTAATTCTAACCTCTAGTATAATGAATGGAGAGACAGTTATTTTTTTAAGAGGTGTTAACTTATCTTCACAATAAAGATTTTAAAATTTCCAACCAGCAAGTAGTCACTCATTTATAAGAATTATCTGATACATATTTTTACATATTTCATGTATATTTTTAAAACCACGATCATAAAACAATCTCATGGGATATGTAGCGGTACCTTGTTCACCAACTTGATCCTTTCCACAGTTCTGGTTGCAAATTGAATTGGATGAGAACCGAGTAAAATTTCCCCATAACGTCAACAGTGAACCTGAGCATTCAATCTGCAGCCTTTTTTTTGGTACCAGGAATCGAAGTCAAGACCTTGGGCTTGCCAGGTAGGCACTGTGTTCCTGGGCTATATCCCTGACCCTAAGCAGGGTCAAATTTGATTTGGTTCTTGTCCCATTCGGTTTGTGACCAGAATCGTCACGACACAAAGTGGTGGTCATGAGCGGCATAATACTTGTCCGGCGCTAACACGCGACACTCACTTCCTCGCTGATGCACTTCCACTCCTGCGCCAAGTGCTCGCTGCACAGCGCCCACTCCCTGGCGGCCTCCAGCGCGCAGAGCCAGCGCTCCCACAGCGCCGCCGCCGGGGCCCCGCGCACGCCCTCGCCGGCGCCCTCCGTGCACCTGCGCCCCAGGCGCTGGGCGGCCCTGCGCAGCTGCATCAGCCCCTCCTCGGCGGACACGAGATCGGACACCAGGGCCTTGGGAAAGAAAAGACAAGAGATAGAGGGTCGGATGTCTCATTCTTTCCTGAGACCTAGAAATAATCTCAAATTTTGAACAATTAATGATTTTAATCCCCTACAAGTATCATACGTTCCATTTCTTGTCCTTCAGAAGTTCATCTGGCCTGAGGAACTATGTATTCTGTCCTGGGCGAGCGTGGGACCATGGGGACAAATAGTGACCCATAAACCAAAACTTGCATGTTAGAATGCATTTTCAATGGTAAATATTCTAAAAGGGCATTTTATGATTTTAACTTAAGTCTCATAATTTACTAGGTAGTTCATCTGTACATTTACTGTACAAATATCAACACAATTTAAATTTTTTTTTAGTGTCCGTTTTGGGGGAAATGTTAAGCACAGGTGACTTCAAATGCCCTCATCCAAATGCTAAAATAATACCCCTGATTCCAACATGACAATAAGGAAAAACCTGAATTGCTTAGTGGGAGTATAAGGTGACAAATTCAGGTGAGCAAGGATGGCGACAGCTCCCTCGCTGCGGCTCTGTTACTAATCCAGCAGGATCCCTCAAAATAATGGAAAGCGAAGGTTCCAGAAGGCCACCCCCAAGCTCAGGCTGCCCGCAGGGGGGTTCTGCCCGGCGAATCCGGATCATTACACCTCTCAGAACCACTGCTCTGTGTTTTTCTCTCCAGCTTCCGGCTGGAGGAATCGTCACAGGTCTCAGCTCAGGCTGAGGATTTCCGTGGGGTGGGACACAGCCCCACTCTGTGCCGCTCCCCATGCTGTGCTAAATGTCAAGTGCCACCCAGACTCGCTGGGGCCCGCATGGGCCATTACCCTGCTCTGCTCCAAGCGCCCCAGAGCTTCTTTATAAGACACGGGCAGCAGGCACACGGCGAGCCTCAGGGTGGTCTCTGCTTTCTGGAGGCGAGTACACATGTCTTCTTTAGCGCTTCTGTAGCATCTGTAATCCTCAAGACATCTGTGACACAGACAGAGGAAAAATGGTATCACATTTTATGAACACAATGTTGAGCTCCCCAAAGTCGAATTTTCCAAATTCAACTTTTTTTAAAAAATGAGAAGATCATTTTCTTTTCTTACGCCATTCAAGGCATTTTGACACGTCTTTATTGATTACCCATCCTCAGAGGGGCTTATGGATCACTTTAAACACAAACTTTAACTAGCATATAAGGCTGCCTTCAAAACAACTTGGAGAGCTTTTAAAAAAAGAGTTCTTTTCATTAAAGCAAAAACTTGCATTTGTAGGCATTCCTAGTGATCTATAAATGGGTACAATTCATGTAGAAACCCACTAAGTCTAAAAATGCTCTTCTCTTTTGGTTCATTAATTCAGCTTCTGCAATCTACCTTAAGGAACTAATCCTAAATATAAGAAACTTCCTAAAACATAACAGATAAAATCTTTTGCACAGTAAAATCTTATTCCTCTGCAAAACCTCTATCTAACAAACAAGTTAAATTATCAGAAACCATTTTATAAAGTTTTTCATAACCATTACAATTGTCTGTATAAATGGTCTGTCACGATAAGAAAAAGGCAAAAAATTAAAGTAGGCTATTTATATACATGTTGTATATAAAACACTATTAAAATTATGTATGTAAAATGCACTGACCTCAAACACCCACAGAGAATAATTTACAAATCTGCATCAAATGTGCTTTTAAACCAAATAAGCACACCAATAACCTGGCAAGAAATTAAGGACCCCAACCCTGCACAAACAGGCAAAGTTGTGGCTCCAAGCTTTCGCTGCCTGGAGAGTAGTTGTGAGTTTTACTTTCCTCCGACTCTTACCACGCAGGCCTGCATGGGCTGAATAGCTGTTTAATAGAGAACTCTGTCTGTGAAGAATATTTTAGTACACAACTATGAAGGACTGACTGGCCCTTACAGACTAAATTCATACAAAGTAGTAAGAAAATAACCCAATAAATCCAGATAAAGGGTCGCACAGACGTTTCACCGAAGAACTATGGCTGATCAACAGATACTCAGATCGAGCTCAGCAGTGAGAGAAATGCAAATAAAACCACAATGAGATTAATTCTTACTCATTAGACTGACAAGAATAACTAGTATGGGTATGAGACAACTGGATTATTTTATTTGCCATTAAAAATTAAGGATGCTCATATCTGTTCACATAGGCATCCACCCTTAAATACATTCCATGGAAAACTCTTACATTTAAAAATGTTCCTACGGGTACTCTATGAGGGCAAAATTAAACAAAACTGAAAATAATGCAAATGTCCACTGATAGCCAAGTACACAGTTTTTACTACAGGCTAGGACATGAGTCATAATTATGAGTTTCAAAAAGTGACAGAATACACAGTAGGTGCTGGCTTAAAAGTCACTGATAGAACACATCCACACTAACAGTATGATGAAAAGCAGGGAGAAGACAAACAGATTTGAATTAATAGCTCCAAGAGGGGAGAGAAAAATAGTTCTGAGCAGAGAGAGAACACGTGAAAGAATTAAATTAATGACGTTTATCTTTGAAACTTTGGGTACAACATGTTTATTTTGGGCTGGGCATGTAGCTCAGTAGCATAAGCACCTGCCTGGCAAGCGCAAGATCCCGAGTTTGATCCCCAGTATCAAAAAAGCCAAAACCAGTGCTTCCCTGGCAAGCGGAGGGGCCTGAGTTCAAACCCCGGTTCCGCAAAAAAAACAAAACAAAACAAAAAAAAAACCAAAACCAAACCAAAATTATTTTATCTCTTTATGTCCTATACATACTTCAATAAACATTCTGCTCAATGTAACCAATATCTAAATAGAAAAGAATTAGAGTACAAAATGTATCATGGGGCTGGGGAGATAGTTCAGTGGCATAAGCGCCTGCCTGGCAAGTGCAAGGTTCAAGTTTGATCTCTGGTACTGCATGCCATTCCGGTCCTGGAACCTTCCATGTGCTGTGCTGGACCCAGAACAGGGCCTGGCGGCACACGCCTGTAATCCCAGGGCTCATGAGGCTGAGACAGGAAGATTGCTGTGAGTTCAAGATTAGCCTGGGGGCTACAAAAGTGAGCACAGGGCCAGCCCAAACTGTGTAGCGAGACCCTGTCTCAAAATAAATAAATAAATAAATAAATAAATAAATTTTATCATGGTTTTCTTTAGTGACACATTCATTTTTCCTTCTCCATATCGTGCAAATTATCTCCAATGCATACATACCAAGTATAAAGCAAAAACCCTACACTTCACAGTCAAAAGACTTCCACAAAGACTTGCCTGGCCACCTCTGCTTCCTGTGCAGCGGCTGCCTCTTTCAAGGGCAGGCTCCTAGAAACGAGGTCCTGCAGAGTGTGCTGAAGCTGCATTTTGGCCTCTGGACTGGACACAGATCCCAGTTTCTCAGTGAGGTCTTTGATGAGCATTATTGTGGATTCCAACTCCTCTTGCTTCCAACCAGACCTGGCCAGTGATTCCTCTGGATCGTGCAGGTCCACTGTGCAGGACACAAATGCGGCTTTGAGGGATGCCAGGATTCCCATGGCCCTGCTGACGGCTTCACCATAGCACGTGAGATTTTCACAAGCACTATTCAGGACATTCTGGAGAATAAGAGATGAAAGGCTGCGATCAAAGGACTCCAGGTTCTCTTGTGTTTTTATTTTATTTATTTGTGTGTGTGTGTGTGTGTGTGTGTGTGTGTGTGTGGCCAGCTCAGCCCACCAGGGGGCGGGGCTGGCTGGCATGTGGTGCTGGGGGATTGAACTGCAGTCCCTGTGCTTTGCTAAGCTTGTTCTAAATAGGTGCTTTAGACCACTGAGCCATCTCACCAGCCCCTCTCTTGTGTTTTTAAGGCAACTGTTGTGTTACTCATTTTAGTTCAGGTTTATCATGGAGGAGCCTTGGACCTTGGTTTTGCCATTAAGATAATGAAGAGGTCATTGACTGTAAAGGTCCCCTCCCATCCACTTCTTATCTTTATGGTGACTATAGCAATTATTTCTTGAAAGTCTATTAAAACCGAAAGGTCTTGAATTACCCAACATTCATCGTGAATCTATTTAAACAACATATTAGGATTCATCACATGACTTCATTTTCTATAGCATTTACATCTATCAAAATATTTCAAATGCATTATCTAATAATGTTTGAATCAAGTTAATTTCTCCATTTTGCAAGTTAACTGTGATACAAGACTGTGAAAAGAATTATATAGTACAGCATAAATAATGTCTAAGATATCTGCCCAGCTGTCAGAAGCAAAGTCAGGAGTATGCTGGAGTCACTCTTCACCAGAGGCCAGCAAAGGTCTGCAATACCAGCTCTGCTGCTGGAACGCAAAGCAGCCATGTCCAGCTCACCAACAAATGTGGGCAGCTGTGTTTCGATAAAACTTTATTTTTAAGTCAGGTAGCATGGTCAGGATTTGGCTTCTAGCGCTTAATTTGACGATTCCTGATCTAGACTCAGAGAGATCTCAATTCATCCCTCATTCTGTTAATCTTTCAAGACACTGAAAAAAAAATTTCATGTTTCTGAGTTCAAATTTTCCTATTTTATCATTGTTGTGGTATAGGAAATTGCACACAGGGACCTGTACATGATTGCATGATTGTATACTCTACTACTGAGTTACTCTCCAAACTCCTTAATTTTCCTTTAATCAAGGCTCACAATGGCAATCACCTCTCGCTGTGAAGATGAAACACAGAGCAGTTAGAGTTGCGCTTAGCACACTGTAAATTTTAACATGTTCTTCCATCTGTACATCTTTTGTCATCTCACTACCTATCTCTAAAAACAAAACAAACAACAGTAACAAAAACCCCCTAAGTGTTCTTCTCAGTTCAATCGGGGCTACAAGGGAAACAGAAATAACAAGACGTCAGTTGTGTCCCTCTCCACACTATGACAGGTCGAATTCTAAAGTAGAATGGGTCAAGATTACCCAAGTGGTTCACTGGATTTTTGAAAACAGCTATTTCCTTGTAGAAATTGTAGCTGCTTTAGAAGTAGAGGTATCAACTAGAGTAAAATGAAACAAGACCATGAAATACCGATGCATTTAATGACTACTTTAAAAAGAACTTACTGTGCGTAAGTCAATGTTTTTGCTAAGCTGCATCTGAAGATCTTCCACGTCATGCAACTTTGTTTCCACGTCACTAGGGTCAGAGGAGCTTTCCTCTCTCTGCTTCTTGGCAAGAGTCACAGCTCTGACACTGTACAAGGCAGCATGAACTTGGTCCTGAAGTGTTTCACAATTATCCTTCTCATTCTGAATATGACTAATGTCCAAATTTATAAGCAGAGGCTGCTCTAGTTGAGATTTTATCCCATTCAAAACATGTAAAGAATTTTCCAGTTTGTCTTGAAAACGCTTTTCATCTACTTCCTCGGGCTGGAACTGTACCACGTTTTGGAGAGCCCTGTGCAACTCAGCATTTTCTTCAGCTGCCAGCTTTAGCTTTTCAATTTCTTTTTCTTTGAATGAATCTTCGAAGGCATTATTTTTACTCAATCTTTCAATTATGTCATTATATAAGCGCTGGGCTTTCTTAGTTTTCTCAGTCAAAATTTGAGCACCGAGAAGACTGCTTTCTGGTGAAGGAGTAGGAGATTTTAGCACTAATTCAGCCTTTTTTTTAATTTGCAAATCCGTAGCCCTCATTTGACTCAGCAATGCTTGGTATTTGCCATGTTCTGTCACAAATACATCCAACTGCTTGACTTTTTCTTCAAGTTCCTTTTCTTTTGCTAACACTTGGGTTTGTAACTGGTCAAGCTGCGAACCATCCCAGCTCAGTCCTGCATCGTCAAACACCTCTCTAAGTTTCAGGACTCGTAAGATGCTACACCGAATACCAGCAAGTCTGTCCTTAAGACGCTGAAACTCCTCTTTGCGGTCTTGACTGGTTTCTGGATTCAGTGGTAGGTCGCTGTGCTGGATGCTGTCAAGCTCCTCCTGAAGCATGGATTTGCTTTCATGAAATTCTCTGTAAGAACTTACCTTGTGTTCTACTTCATTGCACTTACTCTGAATGCATCTTTGAATTCTGTTAACTCCAGTCTTCAGATTATTCAAATGATTATGCAAAAATAATCTCTCAAACACACTAAGATCCTCATAGACGTCTGTTAGCTCCTGAAGACGTGCTGATATCAGACTCTCAACCTCCTGCAGGCCCTTCTGGGATGCTCTCAGAGCCGCATGGCGATGCTCCAGTTCGGCTTCTGTGGGGGCCGTGTCTGTGTTGGGAATTATCAGAGCTTCATGTCCTCGAAGAGCCAGCTGAGCCTCCCTCATCATTTCAAATAATTTGCTTCTTTCTTCCAATTTAAACTCTAATTGCTGAGACCTCTGAGTTGATTTTAAAACTAGCATTTGGTACTGGTTCTGTAAGTCCTCCAGGATGCTATTTAAATTCTCTCTCTCACATGCGGTAAGGCTAGGAACAAGAGCTCGAACCTCATCAACCAAGGCCTCCATGGCCTGCTGCTTGTCCAGAATGTCACCACATATCACCTTGCATCTTCTGAGCTGTGAAAGGATGTCTTCAGGAAGAAGGGAAACGGGAAGCGTGAGTTCACCGGACAGATTCCTGACCCACACAAGCGTCTCCTTCAGCTTGTTCTTTATGTCACACTTCTTAATATGACTTTCCAACTGCAAGTTTAATGGCTCCAAGGCTTCCCACTGCTTCTTCAAATTATGCACTGCATCTTCCAAAATCTTTTTCTCTTTTTCTCCCCAAATCCTCTTCATCTGCACTTCAGCTCGACTCCTGACAGCAGCAGATTCATGCCTGGTGGCCTGGAGCTCAGCGGCCAGGGCAACGATGCTTTGGCTCCCATCCTGCTCTGCTAGGAAGTTCGGCCCTAACTGTAGCCACCGCTGTTGCTGCTGCTGCAGAGAAATCTCGAGGTCATGGATCTCATTTCTGAGCGAGGTGAATTCATCACACTCCACTACATGCTGAGCATACTTCCTCTGAGCCAGCTGTTCCAGGTGTTCCCAACCACGCTCCAGCTGCTTCATCCGGCTCTGCAACAGCTGCTTATCCATGTCAGCCACGCGGCTGGACAACATCTCCCACTGGACCTGCAACTCGATTAAGGAACCTTTTTCTTTTTCTATTGATTCCAGGAACTTCTTAATTTTGTCCAGGTACATTTCACTGTCCAGTGGTCCCCTAGAGCAAGAATACAAACAGAAGTCATTAATATTTCATGCTTATTATACTTTAACATGTAGTTAGAGGTCATTAAAAGAAACCACTTCTGCTTTGAACTCACTAAACAGAGCAGGATGCCTAGAAAAGTACT
Source organism: Octodon degus (assembly GCF_000260255.1). Lineage (NCBI taxonomy): Eukaryota > Metazoa > Chordata > Mammalia > Rodentia > Octodontidae > Octodon > Octodon degus. The sequence continues at coordinate 18,628,705 of NW_004524583.1, forward strand.
CTACCCTGAAATAAGAACCGAATCGTGCTTCCCGGGGCTCTCACTCAATGTGCTGGCAATGTAAGGGCTCGCTGGAGAACAAGCAGAAGCCACAGCACGGAGCAGCGTGCAGAGAACGGCGTGCCTGGACACAGCCTGCATGCTGTGCTGTACACAGCCCAGCTCCGAGAGACGACCGCGTCATCCAGCACCTCTGTCACCATCTCCCCAGCACAGATATTGACTAAGAAGCTGCCGGTCTAATGGTGGCTACCTGTTTTGTCTACTTTTTTCAATTCTGTTACCTTTTTCTCTTCTTAGTTTCTTATATATTTCTTTTCTTCTTCTTCTAGTTTTGCCTGCATATATCTGGTGGTATGAACAACTAATTTGAAAACAACACTATGCAGTACAACGAATACTTTGAAATTCACATTATTATTTTTTATATTAATTTTATTGAGAAAGAAGTAGCAATGAGACAGTTTCAAAACAGGTTAGTAGGACAGTTACCATAATTAATATATTGCACATTGTTGTCTTCATAGTAGTTACTCGTAGTACAAGATGCAGACATGATACCTTATAAAATGTGCTAGTTTTTTAAAATATATATTTTAGGGAAGAGTCTACAGGGTGTTCAGGGTCTCATCAGTAGATGGACTCACAGTGATCCGCTTGTTTACAGCCTCCCAAGGGCTGGGATTACAGGCGTGCGCCACCCACCACGCCCAGTCTCAACTGCTATCTCAGTGTGCCCCGGGGGCGGGGCCGGCTGGCAGGCCTGGGGATTGAACCCCTGGCCCCTGCGCCTGCTTGCAGGCACTTTAATCCACTGGGCTATTTGGCTGGCCCTCACGTTATTTTGTTTAGTGAAATTCTGTATCATCTGTAATTTTTGTTTTAATACTATCCTATACTCTTTAAAAAATAAAAGTTAAAAAAAGCTGCAATATTAAACTAATCTTTTAAAGTACAAAATTGCTTCCTCAAAGATATTAAAAGTAAACCCCATTCAGATATAAATATAAAATAAGTATTTCAATGGGAACATATTTACATATTAACATTATATTTACCACTATTTGCTGGCATTTTCAAAGCCAAAGCAAGTATCTCTTAAAGAAACTAATAAAATATACAAAAATACGTGCTAAAGTATTCAAACAAACTATGCTGATTCTAAGCAAGTATATGCATGTTTTTGCCAGATCTAAATTTGCCACCATCTTTTTTTAATAAAGGGAATTTAAAAAAAAATACAGAATTTCAAAACAAGGTAACAAGAGTATTTATATTGCATAATGTTATCTTTAAAGTACTTGCTAGGATTACTAGATACAGGCATGCAAAAATGATCAAACAATATAAGCACTAACTGTTCCTTTCAATAAACTAATAGAAATTAATAGTACAATTATCTTTGCTATCGTGTGTGTGTGTGTGTGTGTGTGTGTGCAAACATTTTCCCCCTTTTCTTCTTTCCAACCTCCAAGCTCTGAAGAACACATTCTGTTGTTCAGAGCCCACCCAACCTGAGTTCATTCCCGTGGCACAGTTTCTAAAACCTCCCTCTCCTTTTCCGGCGCCTCCTGCACCGCCACTCTGGGCCACCCGAGGCAGTGGAGGCCGTAAGAGGCACTAAGGCCAGTCCTGCACGCACTTACGCTTTGAGACTCCCCTTCTCCACCATGGAGGCTTCCAAGGAGGATTCGAGTGCAGCGAGGCGTTCCTGGAAGTCTTGCAGGAGACGGTACTGGCTTCCTTTATCTTTCTTCAGAGTCGAAAGCGCCTTAAGCAGACCATCCAGGTGGTGAGGAGACCATCTTGTGTCGTGGAGACCCAGGGCCCTTGTGTCTGCGCTCGGCAGCCCCTCGGACTGAGCCAGTGTTTCGATGGCATCTTTCTTGGCTTCCAACTGGGTATATAATTCCTACCAACAAGGCACACGCATCAGAAAACACACATCCACTTCTGTCCATTCATTTTCTTTCCTTTGTCCCTCCTTCCAGATAACTAAACCTATCCCAAATAATTTATTTGCACATTGAAAAACCAAGGTCCTGGCACCTATCACATTGTTGTTTACTTGCATCACGTTAAAACCTATACTAAAACTCACCATTGGACCCACATTGAATATCAATTAGATCACCCCACTGTCTTACAATACTCTGATTTCTTGTCTTCTTTTCTCTTCCTTTGAGAGAGGGAACTGCTCTGCTGTCCAGGCTGGTCTCTGATTTCGCGACTCACGTGATTTCCTGCACCCTACTCTAGGTGCTCTGATTGCTAAGAACAAAATTCATCTTTTTTTTTTAACACCTCGCTTTCCTTTTCAGATACACATTTAGTGTTATATAATTTTAGCTTAAATTGTAGGGATCATTTGCAGTTTCATTTTTAAAAACATGACCATGTGGGCCAGTAATATAGCTCAGTGGCGCAGCGTCTGCCTGGCAAGCACAAAGTCTTGAGTTCGAATCCCAGTACCTCCCCCTACCAAAAGACATGGGTTTTCAGACTACTTTACATAGTTAAAAATACATAAATACCCTACCATAGGCTATAAACACAGCTGTAAGAACAAAGGAGGACGCTGTAACATTAATCACTAGGAATGATCAGAAAGAATTCATCAGACGCAGAAGAATACACTTGACTATGAAAAATGAAACGATGATGAGTCAGAATCTTGCGATTTTCTTCTGGTTCTTTCTGAAAAAGTCTGCAGGAACTCTGTGACAGTGAAGGAAGAAGGGCGCCCATTCAACGCCTCCACTGTTTAAGTGGAGTGATTTATACAACTTACTGATTAGTACATAATTACAGAGTTACCAGATCATCAGGCAAAGGTTAAGTAAGACTTTTCACTCTGCACAAGCAAGTTTTGGGTAATTACAAGATATTGTGCTGTGTGGGGAAAGTGGTGCAATCACGCGGCCAGGGCTTTTTATGTTGCCATTACCTCTATCGCTTTTAGCTGCTCATCTCTTAACACAGCGTCTAACTCTAAAGGTTGATTTTGCAGCTCACTGACTTTCTCCTCACTGTCAATGCTTTTCATGCTTTCTTGAACATGGAGAGAAAGTTGTTTTGACAAAGCCATTTCCACAGCTGAATTCTGAAAGCATAAAAAGATTAATTGTTACAGTCCACCTTCTAAGTGAGGCATTTTTACTTTCCTTAATAAAAAACATTCTCTTTGCTTCTATTTGCTCAGATAAAAGACTTTAAAGAAGACTACTGGGGTAACACCAAACATGATTGATTCTGTATAATTAATATCTGTGTAGCAAGTATCCTCTCAAAGGAGATTTTAAAGAATCCTATTACAGGGTTATAAGCAAATCTACGTGTAAACTGGGCATGGTGGATGGAGCATGCCTGTAATCCCAGCACTCGGGAGGCTGAGGCAGGAGGATCAGTTAAGAGTTCAAGACCAGCCTGGGCTACAACGTGAGCTCAAGGCCAGCCTGAGGTGCAGAGTGAGACCCTGCCTCAAAAAGACAAAGCCAGAGTTTACAGAGCGCAATTCATAATACATGAATCTTGGCAGTGGCCTGTCTGTCCTCCAACTGACGAACGAGTACAGGAGTGTGTTTACACACACGGGAGCGTGGCTCTGCTCTAGAACAAGGATACACTTGAACTCTCCGAAGCAAAGTGGATTCACGTTGGGACCATACGGCAAGTGACATAACTCAGATCCACGAGCTTAGAGGCCAAAACTATAAAGAGCCAAGGAAGAGATGGTAAGAAACAGGGAGGCAGATCTTCTGCAGAGGGGAAGAGAACTGAAAGGTGGAGGGTGGGGAGGGGACAAAGAGAGCACAAAGACGTGTTCTGTGCATGTCCCATCTCCCCACAACAAATGCAGACACTATGCACTGCAAGCACGTAGTGATAAAACCATGAAAACAAAAAAACACCAAAACCCTACATCAGTACTCTCCCAAAATGCACAGCATTTTCCACAAGGTACCACAACTTCTGGTTCTGCCCCATTATATCCTGAGGCAAAACAAAGAGTCTTAAAGAACACAGACATCAAAGAGTCAAAAGTCGCCAAATGTGTACGTACTTAGCATTCCCACTGAGGGCCAGGCCTGGGCGGTGCCAGGTACTTTTGGGTACCTCGAGGAAGGAAGTTAAAGAAGGTGGAGGAAGCAACGGGTGGTTAATACACCAACGGTAACCAAGACATTAAGAGGAAATTTTGTCTTAAACCAATCAACTGTAAGAATTACAACTGGATGCGGCAGGACAAGTTACACATACGAGGAGCAACGTGACCTGTTTTGGAAGCCTCAAGACTTGAGGCTCTCAGGATACAGAGTCCGGCACCTGGATTCTTTCATGCACGCATGCATTCATTCTGCTCGTTTGTGAGGCAGTCTCACTCCGTAGTTCAGGCTGCCCTTGAACTCACGGAGCCCTGGCCGGCCTCACATTCGCAGCGATCCTCCTGCCTCTGTGTCCTGAGGGCCGTGGGTACGGATGTGCACCACCACACAGGGATCATTCATTTTTCAAAAATAAATATTTGTTGAGTATTTACAAGTACCAGGCACCATGCCGGTGATTTCTTAAGGAGTTCCATAATTTGTTGTTTATTTCCAGATTGCTTTATAAATAAAAAAAATTTAATTTGGCTTTATACTTTGATGCTAGTAGTCTCTGAAGTATCCCATGTGCAAAGTAGTATGTCTACAGCCCCCTAAGCAAGGGGAAAATTGGCTTAAAATTAACCATGGATAAGAGATATATAATAGAGGAAACCAGACATGGGGTTACAAGTGAACTTTCTATATTTCTATGAAATTAAAGCTACTTTAAATAGATAGACAGACAGACAGACAGACAGACAGACAGACAGACAGACAGGCTGGGGGATGTAGCTGAGAAGGCCCTGGTTTAATCCCAGAACCAACACACCAACACAACTCTCTCTCTCTCTCTCTCTCTCTCTCTCACACACACACACACACACACACACACACACACACACACACAGAGTGGTACATAATGAAAATCTAAAAGGAGGGCGACATCTCAGAGGAAAGACCCCAGGAGAATGTGATAGGGAAGGCAAAGGGCCCACAGCACAGGTTTCATAAGGTTTCGCCTATGGGCGAGGCACCTCCCTCCTTTCCACCTAAAGGGTCCCCTGTCCTAGCAAACCCTACCAACACACCTGGGCAAAAGAGCGTTTGCACTCAGAGCCTAGATCCTAGGCCCTAGGAGAGCTCCTGAGAGTCCAGAGCTGTGCTCTCTCAGCGGAGGAACCAGTGCCCGGGCTCCATCTCTACACGGGAAACACTTCCACCATTTGTAGTAACTGCCTTTACCTCACTCTCTGGGGTCATCCCCAAACACCATTCTTTCATCAACCCTCAAGGCCTTTCTCTACCTTGGCAGCAAAACCAACAGAACCCCTCAAACGAACATTTCAAATTTAAAAGGCAACATTCCTCTGCTCACGCTGGGGGTGGAACCCAGCTCCAGCGTGATTGGTTCCTGCAAAGTTCTTTCCCCAACAGTCATCCCTTGCTCGAAGCCTTGGCTGTATTTTATCTTGGTTTTGGAAGCTCATTGGAAATACTTTATCTTAAGTTACACAATATTGAAAATATAAAATTTAAAAAAAATATTGAAAATATATAAAAAGAACAAAAATAATGGACACTATGACTGAAAACACTCAATTTTTTTCATCTTTCCCCCCAGAGCCAACCACTACTGCGAACTCTATGCACACATGCTGTTATACTCTTACCACATATGACAGAATCCATGTAGTTTTGTTTTATGTGTTTTTAAAATTCCTGTAGAAATCTGAATCATGTATGCATCATTTTATAATTTGTTGCACTCAGCAGTGTTCTTCAAAATGTAGGTTAACGTGTATAAATCTAATACCGTCATTTCTATTTTGTGGATGTTCTGAGGAATGAACATTGAACAGGTCTGATCGATCTGTCAGGCTACTATGGCCGGTGTGCCCTTTCCTGCTCTTCCTAGCATACATGTGTTGATGAGATGCACACCCTGGTAAAGTTCTGGCACGGGATCCTGTGATTCTCAATAGATAGTTACTGATTTACTCTCCAAAATGGATTAGTTTCGATGCCTCCCAGGAGGTCGGCCAAAAGAGGCCAGTCAACAGAAGCGTCACTGCTCCTTTTCCAGTCCATTGTCCCTGACTTTGGCACCACTGTGACAGCCAGAAGCCTAAAAGCACCAGTTGGATCCTGCCAGCAGGGGGGACCAAGCGTCACGCTAGCTCTGGAGGTTGGTTCCTTTTGCTCCAAAGCCTGCAGATACAAAACTGTGACAAACAATTCTAAGCAGGAGCACTGTCACCATGAGACAAAACCAAAGATGAACAGAGTCTGCATCAACGACTGCCATGTTCTCTAAATGTAACTCTTAAGCTGACAGCCACTGTGCACACGCAACCCAGCAGGCCCTGGTGGCTCAGGCTGCTGTGTCCACCTCTCAGGCCTCATTTCTGTGCCTCGCAGCTGCCTTCTACCCACTGTGCTCCAGCCACGGTGCCCTCAGCTTCTGGAACCTTCCACTTCATCCACAACTCTGTCTCTCAAGCTCTGCCAACTCTGTCTCAGGTCTCAGGCTGCTCCCTGTCAGCAGCTCGCTCTGACCCTATGGCTGCAGGTGACATTGCTAGAGACCCACAGGGAGCTGGGTCTCTTCCTTTAATTTCCTGCCATTAGTGTCCTTCGTGTAATTCCTTGATTCACAGACCCATCCCAGGCCAGAAGCTGTCAGAACACAGGTTGTGTGCATGCCTGAATTCTCGTGGCCTATTAAATAATCTTTTATCGAACGGATATAGTGATAAGCCTTAGCCAGAGAAAAGCAAACGATATTATTTTATTTAGTCTTCTACTGTCCACACTTATAATTGGTGAGTTGCGATGTGCAATGGAAAGAAATTGAAAACCTGTCAGTCTAGTGGGGGTGGCACATTGGTTTGGATAGAAAAAGAGTTTAGGTGGGGCAGAGGAAGAGAGATTAGAAAGGAAGACTGGAATCCTATGAGAAGACACTCGGGAGCTCAACAAAGTGGCCTAGCACATGAGTATATTAAGGGCTCTGAAAGGTCACATGGTAAAGAAAATCTATTTGAATTTGTTTAGTCTTGCACCCCTAGAAATTCTTTAGACCCCACTTTTCCACCCCAGTGACTTGGCCTACAGGAGGCGGGGTAAGGTTCTAAGGACCACGCTGTGTACAGTGTCCACGGGCTCTTGGCCGTGCTGGGCTGGACCTCCCCTTACCTGAAATAGAAGGATCAAGACAGAAAATTTCTAAGGTGCTTTTTCCTAAGGACTCTGGAGCCTGTTTTCAAATGCACACTGCTTGTCGATGGCAAAAACAAGTATGCTACGCGAGTGACTTAGCCTGTAAAGGAATGAATCTTGGCTTATGAAAACAACGCCTGCAGGAAGAAGCAGACCTTTGACCTAAGCGCAGGAGTGTGTGAGGAGACAGCGGTCACGTGACCTATCTGTGGCCCTTGACTGCGTCACCGGGACAGACAGCGTTGTCCTGTGTCTCTGTTCCCTCAACCACAGCCAAAGCTGCGCACGTTTTGCCTACAGCTGTGATCACCGATCTCCAGGGATTTTATCTATGGATACCTTCTCTTCAGTATCAATACGCTACTGCTCAAAAGCTTCAAAAGGAATAAAACCTATTCAGAAATGCTGGGCTGGCCAGATAGCTCAGCAGACTACAGTGCACGCTTAGGCAGAGCGCAGCAGCCAGATCCCCTGCATGCTGTGCCAACCCAGACCCTGGGGCACGCTGAGAAGGTGACTGAGACTGGGCATGGTAGCATGTACCTGTAACCCCAGCACTTGGGAGGCTGAGCATAGGAGACTCATTATGAGCTGGACCTAAGTAGTGAGACTCTGTAGACCCTGTCCTAAATTCATTTAAAAAGAAGAAAATGCTGACAATTATACCAAATGACAAGAAACTTAGAGAATTAATTACAAGGATCTCTAGGCATTTGTTGTTTTAGGGCTTCCCCCACCCCCACCCCAAGCAAGTATGCCTTGTGGACTGGCATTTGGGAAGAATGAAGTGAGCGAGAACACAGGGCAGCACTTAAGATGTGCTGTTGCTTTCTGATTCTTGGAAGAATGATAAAAAGGAATGAATGAGCTGCCCTGCTTTCAGTCCTTAATAATCACCACCACAGGTAGGTACCCCAAATCCTAAAGGATTAGAGTTCACTGGTTATCACATCCTAAGCTGTTATTTCACTTAACCTATAGAGAAAGGGAGGGCTGGGGAATAGCTCTGCAGTCTAACCACCTGCCTGGCAAGCACAAGGACCCGGGTTTGAGCCCCAGCACCTCATGCCAGCCACTAAAACTAGGCACAGAGGTGCATGCCTGTAACCTCAGCACTGGGAGGCTGAGACAGGAGGATCACTATGAGTCTGAACTGCAGAAAAAGTCAACAAAAGGTCTAATCTAAAGAAATGCCTCGGTTTCTTCCAAATGAAACTTGTAGCCATGATTCAGATAGACATGCTACGCTGACCATTTAATTCCCCTCTTGGTCCTCATGACTCTAAGCTAAGTCAACACCCATTTAATTTTTATTTTGAGACAGAGTCTCACTAAGTGGTTAAATTGCCCGGGCAGGGCTTGAACTTGCAATCCTCCTGTCTCAGCCTCTGACAGTGCCGGGATTACAGGCCTTCGTAACCAGCGTAACAGGAATCCCCCCTCCCCCCCCCAAACAGGGATTGAACTGGCAATTTTTAATCATAATTTCAACAAAAATTAAGGGCATTTTCTAAATAAATTAAAGAACTTTCCAAAACTTTGAAAACTATTTAAAATAATCTAATGAATCTCTTGATTCCAAAAGGCAAGTGAAGTATTAAATACTTACTGGTTTAATGATAGATTTAAAGCTCTGACAATTATATTCTCATGTTCTAACAGAACAATTACAGTGAAACAGGGTTCAGTAATTTATTTTTTGTCTTTTTTGTGATCGGGTCTCACTTTGCAGGTCAGGTTGGCCTTGAGCTCATTTTGTAGCCCAGGTTGGTTTCAAATTCACAACAATCCTCTTGTCTCAGCTTCCTGAGTGCCAGGAATGCAGGCACGTACCATGCACCACTGAACAGATGCTTGTGTGTGTGTGTCTGGTACTGGGAACCAAACTCAGGACCTTGCGCTTGCCAGGCAGGCACCTGTGCCACTGAGCGATTTGCCCAGCCCTTAACAAATATTTTAAGGAATCTGTTTATTTTCACTGTTACAACAGTTTTTAGAATACTTGGATTTATAACTTAATCAAAATGTTTTTTATGGTTTTTTATTTTTATTTATGTATTCAGTACAGGGTCTACAGGGTCTCACTACACAGATTGGACTCACAGTGATCCTCCTGTGTTCTCCCAAGTGCTGGGATTACAGGCGCGCACCACCATGCCCAGTCTCAATTGCCCTCTGAGCATACCCCAGGGGTGGGGCCTGCATGGCAGGCCAGGGATCAAACCCCAGTTGCTAAACCTGCCTAAGCAGGCGCTTTAGTCTGCTGAGCTATCTAACTGGCCCCTTTATGGCTTTTTGCATTCCTTACATTTAGTGCTGTGTCTGTCACTGTCACTGAGTAACCGCACTGGCCACACTACACAGGCATATGCTTTTCGTTTCCTTTACTAACTGCTTGTTGCTTGGCCTTGGAACAGTTCCTGGCTTTCACAGTGTGATGTTACACAACGCTGCACAGTCTAATACTACACAAAAACTAAGCACCGTACTTATGACAAAAATAAGCAGCACAGATTCACAAAAAAAATTCATGCTATAAAAGAGTAAAAGAAGGTACCACATGCTGTGCCAGCCCCACTCTTGGGCACACTGAGCCACCGAGACTGGGGGTGGTGGCAGACAGCTGTAATCCCAGGGCTGGGGAGGCTGAGACAGGAGGATCACCAAGAGTCCCAGTTGTGTAGTGAGACCCTGTACCAAATACATAAAGAGAGAGAGAGAGAGAGAGAGAGAGAGAGAGAGAGAGAGAGAGAGAGGTCTTGCTAGGGGATTAAAATGAGTTTTCTGTAATCCAGATCTAGGGAAACTGTTGGCAGACTTAATCCTTTTGTCTGCTCTGAAAATAAATAATTTTAATGACATATTACAAATTATCAATAACATCATTTAAAGTTAAGTAAAAAGCTTAAAAAATTAAAAATATACTGGCTGGTGATCTTTCTAGAGCCTTCAGTATACTCTATTGAATTACGGAGGTTCCTGATCCTAGAGGGTCTGAGATATTAATTCATGGTCATTTTTTTTCTCCTTTTTGGTACTGGGAATCGAATTCAGGACCTTACACTTGCCCGGCAGGCGCTGTGCCGCTGAGCTCTATCTCCAGCCCTTGAGAAATTAGTTTAGAGATTATTAGGGAGGCAGGTGTGATGGCACAACCCTGTAATCCCAGCACTCAGGAGGCTGGCATGGGAGGATTGCTGTGTGTTGAGACCAGGACATACAGTGAGCTCAAGGCCAGCCTGCACTACATAGTGAGACCCTGTCTCAAAAAAAGGAGGGGCAAGGTGGGGTATAGCTTAGTGGTACAGCGCCTGTCTGGCAAGTATGAGGTCCTGAGTTTGGTTCCCACTATCCAAAAAAAAAAAAAAAAGTTACTAGGCCACTAACCCCATCCCACAATGTTCCGAAAGGCTATGCCTCCTCTTATAATTTATCTCACTTGAAGCACTTTTCATTTTTCATTACCGACCCCTCACGATACACTGTTAGGAAAGGTTCTCGTGTATCCAATCAATTTTAAAGAGTTTCACCAGCTGAGACTTTAAACCTTTAGACACAGCAAGTCTTTAGTAATACCTAACAGGGTGGAATTTAAAAAGAGATTTTCCCCGTGGCCAGAAATTTCCTCTGGCATTTAACTTTGCTCTACACCTTTCTAGAAACATCCCAGCTGCTCCCTTAACCTTCCGTGCACCTGTGTTCCACAAGTCCGGGTCCCGCTGTGTGCCCTGAAGGCTCCCACTCCCCACAGGAGAGGCCTGGAAGCCCCATGCCAAGCCAGCTCACTGGGCCGGTGCTCTCCACGCCTTCCCTACGCAATCTCTGAGTATTTTAGGAGCCAGGGGAAACACACCTATTTGTTAAGAATGACACCAAGACACTCTTTCACTACTCAGCGAGAGCTGGCCACCTCACCCAAACGATCTGGTAACATTTAAAAATTCGTGAGTTTTTTTGTATTTTAGGACAGGGTATACAGGGTCTCATTGCATACACTGGACTTGTAGTGACCTGCCTGTTTACAGCCTCCCAAGTGCTGAGATTACAGGTGTGCGCCACCATGCCCAATCTCAATCGTCCTCTCAGTGCGCCCTGGGGGCAGGGCCATCGAGGCAGGCCCGAGGATCAAACCCTTGGCCCCTGTGTCTGCCTAAGCAGGTGCTTTAATCCGCTGAGCTATATGGCCGGCCCTTTTAAAAAGTTTATTTGTAAGGTGTCGGGGAGGTAGGCTCAGCGGCACAAGCGCCTGCCTGGCAA
>NW_004524583.1:18640368-18649363 GCF_000260255.1 Octodon degus
CCCCCGGCCCAAATCACAACAACTGGGCGCTTGGACTTGTGGTGGTGTTGAGGCAATGACTGAAGCCTATCCGCTTTTCTTTTTCCTTTTCCAGTTTGCCTCTGTGCTCTTGACCCGCGAAAATATATCGGATTACACAGCCGTGAGGAGAATAAAGCTAAATTGACGCCCACCTTTCAAACAGACTGAACAATGGCATTTCACAGCTGAAACCTGGACCGTTTTTCTAAGGACTCTTTTCACAAGTGAGCTTCATAAATAACCAGGACATTGAGGATTTAATTATGAAATCAGAACGCTTGATTCACAGCCCTCTTTTCAGAACCAAACACCTCTTCATTCTCAGACCCGACGTCTCAGGAAGCACAATCGCAAGCACTTACCTTGTTTACAGCGCAGCCTCCCTCCAGCTCTCCCTGGGCCGCAGAGTCCCCAGAGGACTCCAGCGCACCACAAGTGGCCCGCGCCTCTCCGTCGGGCGGCGCAGGCTTCTCTGGCTTTTCTGTTGAACGTTTTGCTTTGAGAAGGCTGTTGAGGCAATTTTCAGTCTCCTGCTTCGCAAGAGCAATGCTGGTTTCCAGATCTCTTTGTTTATGCTTAAGTGATGTTATATCATCTTTAATAATCTTCTGTCCCACTGAAGATGTGTTTGGCTTGATGGATTCTGCTAATGCTAAAATCTTCTTTAATGTGCTGTCTTGTAAACGGAGTCTATCCTCTAGTTCCTACGAGTGGAAAAAAGATAGTCACAGAAAGTATTCCCATTCGATTGTCAAAAGAGTTAATTGACCTTTGTAAATCACAGAGTATTCTGTTTCACAAGTGGAAACACATTAGAAGGCGTGATCAGTCTGTAACACAAAACTCCGGGCAAAATTTAAATCAATACAGCACTGTACATCAGATTCTCAAGCAGATTTCAGAAGAGACACAGGAAATATTCAGAGCGCGGTGGGAAATAGTCAACTGGTAGCTGTCGACCATCTTGCCCCAGGCGCAGCCTTTATAAATGCAAACACTCTTTATAAATAAGTACTTGCAGGCCTGCCAAATAGCTCAGCAGGCAGGCACGGGGCTCTTGGGGTTCAATCCCCAGTGCCGGCCCCACCTCCAGGGCAAGCTGAGATGGCAATTAAGACTGGGCAGGGTGGTGTGCACCTGTAATCCCAGCTCTTGGGAGGCTGTAAACAGGAGGATCACTAGGAGTCTGATCTATGCAGTGAGACCCTGTACACCCTGTCCTAAATAAAAATAAATAAATTTTAAAAAAAATACCCACACGCATACAAGTAACAAGCCCATACAAATCTAATGCTAACATTCAAACTTCAGAGCACAGGTTTGTGGACAATGAGAGAAATCAACCAGGTACACAACCCCAAACAGCAGGAATTCGATCACAGTGTCCTCAATGTATGCATCAGTAGGGCTAGTGTGAACACTCTAGACACAAAAGGAACTCGAGGGTGACAGCCCTGTCTCAACTGTTGAAATGGAGTAAGTCTGAGTTACTACATGGCCTCTATAAAATTTAATAGTCACTGACCTAAAGGGACATAAATACTCATGCATTCATTCAATCACTCATTCAACAGCCAAGGGCTGATAGGTTTTGGTGTCGTACAGTATAAATGAGTAAAACCGAACCCCTTTAAGCTCTATAGTCTAGTAATACAGAAATACACATTTATCAACAATCATAGTGAAGTATGAAAAGATTCACACTGATGAATAGGCACAGGTCATTGAAACATTTTAAGGGGGAATAAAGTAGCTCTCTTTTAGAAAGATCCAGAGCCATAATGAAAAATATGCAACAGAGAGAATGAAGATGCAGACAGGGAGTCTGTTCACAAACCCAATGCAGGGATGTAGGAGATGAGGGCTGGTCCTTAAGCAGTAACAATGGGCTGATGAGGGAGGGACATCATCATCTTATATCTGCCTACATTAGGGAGCTCAAGGAGGGACAGCAGATTTCTAAGCAGGAAGCTTGAAGAAAAAGATACTCATCACTTCAACATATAGGTATGAGCAGGGTGCTTGGTGGGAAATTGGGGGACAGAGAAAATGTGTTTTACTATTTATCCACAAAGAACTGCAAATCATTGTGACATTCAAGTAGCGATGTCACTGGAGAGAGAAAAGGCACTCACAGAGTGAGCCAGGGCTCAGGGGCAAGCAACTCGCTGTCATTTGCCCTGTGTGACCTTGGTGAGGGTTGTGACCTGCGACCCCCTTTCCAGCTACAGCAGAAGGCTGTGCCCTGACTTGTCAACAGGGGCTTGAGCTCCTCCAGGCACAGGCCAGGCCTCACACTTCTCCCAGCACTGGTGGTACCTACCCAGCACCCGGCACGTGAGGAGCCCTCCACATTGGCCCAATTACTGCTGCCAAGCAGGGTGGCGCCCTGTGGCAATCCACAGCTGCACTAGAGAAGCCCGCTGATGCTCATGTCCTGAACAGGGAACAGAAAGAAAGCCCAAGCCCACGCTGAGTCGTGGGGTCACCATCGAACTCTCCAGACAAGGAACCGGGACAGGAGGAGCAGAGAAAACGCTTTGCTCTGTCTCTGAACAGAGGACGCCACTCTGACCTGCCATGTTGACCATATGGACAGGATAACACAAGAAGGCCACGCTTGTCATCGTGCAGAAGGCAGTGTGAGGGGTTCAGAGACCCTACCTTCGGGAGAGCTTTCAGTTAGTCCCCCAGAGTGAGCACTAATATGGTAGAAATTAGACAGCATCTCCCCAGCCACAATGAAAAATGTTACACTGAACCATTTTTCCCAAGGCTGTTTAGGCCCCACACACCCTCTGGCCCCTTCTTATTCCCTGGAATTGACTTGTGTTAGCTGGAAGTGAGACATCCCAGCCTAAGGACCAATCACAGGGAGAATGTTCTCCAAGAAACACCCGCTGCGTCTAAGTTCTGCTCAACTCAAACTGCAGGCACAGCTGGGCACTAGAGAAAAACGTTCCCCTCCTTCATGAGCACTTAGCGCTTTAAGGATCGGAACCATCGGAACAGCACTCATGTTTCGGACCAAAGATAGTGATCGATCAAACTATAACGAACACTAATTTTTTTTTCAAGCTCTAGCTGGTATGTCTAGATATTATGTAATACCTGCAGTTTCTGCAGTCTGTCCTCAATGGCTGCTCGGTCCACAGGTGTTTCAGAAAAGCTGACCAAGTCCTTAGAGAAACTGTTCAAGGTGGTATTCAAGTCTGTGACGCAAACCTGGTAGGAGTGGTGATCCTGAACGTGGCCCTCCAGTGTCTGCACAGAATCCTGGAAATAAAACCATTGACAACTCACAAACTCATTGCTCTCTTGAATTTTCACATGCTCTTAAAATTCATAATTACACAACTCAAAGGCTCAATAAGCTGGGTGTAACAAATGTAATTGCGGCAGTCAGGAGGCTGAGGCAGGATTGTTGCAAGTTTGAGGGCAGCCTGGGCTACAAAAGTGAGCTCAAGGCTATCATGAACTGAATAGCGAGACCCTGTCTCAAAAAGACAAAAAGGGGTTGGAGAGATAGTTCAGTGGATTAAGCACCTGCCTGGCAAGCATAAGGTCCTGAGTTCAATCCTGGTTACCCCCCCCCAACAAAAAAAAGAGATAAAATGGGGGGGGGGTTTGCTCAATTTATAAGGTTTTATCTTGAAATAAGAGTATGTCCAAAGTTTATCCAGAATTCTTAACTGAAGAACTTAGTGTCTGAGATCTTTCACTGTAAAAAATGACTCCTTAACTGTTCCTCCCACGCATGTACCTTCATTTCCTTCCTAAAGAAAATGTATTTGTCAAGAGTTTTCAAAATGAAGTGAAATGATTACAAATTACACCGTCAGATCACAAACATCTGTCATAAATCAGGCCCCTTAATTACCTGTTGCTTTAAAATCAAGAATTCACCCTTAGAAATAAGACTGGAGCAGCCAGGGAGATGGCTCAGTAGAATAAGCGCTTGCCTGACAAGCACAAGGGCCTGAGTTCTATCCCCAGTTCCGCCCCCCCCCAAAAAAAAAAAAAAAAAAAAAAAAAAAAAAAAAAAGAAAGAAAGAAAGAAATGAGACGGGATGAGATCAACCTAACCCCAGCTCCCCTTCCTAGGACCTGAGCCCAAATGTTGTGTGTTAGGAAAGACGCAAGCCTAACTCAAGAGCAAAACTACCTTTAGGTTCCTGAGCTGGGATAAGAAAATAAGACAACCAAACAGCACACAGCCATGTGAATGCATCTTTACCCTTGCTCAACACTCAGTACCTACATGTGCAGGGCTTTTTACCCTGGTGGTCTTTGTCCCAAAACTGGCTTCCAATGTGAAAATCATCCTAAATACTCCTAATAAAAGAATTTACCTTCTCCTCACAAGCTTTTGTCTCCGCTCTCTCACTGCAGCCCACGTGGAAAGATTCATGGGAGGGGCACCGAGTAGAAGATAAGGAAAACATCATACAGTGGGCAGGGGGTGGATGGATGGACAGACAGACATCACCAATACGGTCAGCGTATACAGATGCCTTAAGAATCGTGACCCATCCAGTCCTGAAGAAGGAACTTTAATGGAAGGAAACGAGGCCATCATGAAATACCACACTTGGACTCCTCCAGCAACACTGACTGCAGGGGTCTGCATTTTCATGTAAAAATGATGGATTTTGAAAGCTTTTGGCTGATCCATTGAGCAACAGCCAAGAAGGGGTTTTATAGACACATCTGGCATAGTAACAGTAGTAATCATTTAAAACAGAGCTTGTAGGCCGAGGAGACAGCTCAGCGGTCTAAGCACCTTCCTGGCAAGCACTAGGACCCGGATTTGATGCCTGGTACTGCATGCTGTGCCAGCCCCAGATCCCCAGGCGCACCACACCAGTCACCAAAATCAGGCATGGTGGTACACACTCGTAATCCCATTGCTGGGGAGGCTGAGACAGGAGGATCACTATGAGTCTGAGATGCATAGCAAGACCCTGTACCAAATAAATAAATATGAAAAATAAAATATTTAAAAGATACAAAAAGTAAAACAGCTTGTCCACTTCACCTGCAGTTGCTGAAGCAGACTTTCATGAAGATCTTTAATTTCCAGCCATGGCTCTTCGCTAAAGCTGGGATTCTTTGTGCATTCCAACAGGTAGTTTCCTTGCGCTTTTAACTCCTTTAGCAAGGACGTTAAATCTTGGGCTTTCTGGAGGAATTTCTTATAAATTTTTAGCTGGGCTTTCTTCTCCTGCAGGCCGTGCTGCAGGGCGAAGCCGGCCTCCTGCTTCTTCTTGAGCTCGATGAGCATTAACCTCAGGTCCTCTTTACTCTGCAGGTATTTCTCTCCTTCTTGCACAAGCTTCTCTT
Organism: Octodon degus; assembly: GCF_000260255.1. Lineage (NCBI taxonomy): Eukaryota > Metazoa > Chordata > Mammalia > Rodentia > Octodontidae > Octodon > Octodon degus. Next base: position 18,645,733 of record NW_004524583.1, read on the forward strand.
GGTGGCTGAATTTCACCAAATAGTTTATAAATGAGATTTCAGCAAAGTAGAGGACACTTTGCATATCGTAATGCAGCACACAACATAATAAACAGCATTAAAATCATACTAATATACATTTTCCCTAGAGAGCCTTGTGGCACCGTAAGATTTTAGCAGGACCACACTTAGCTCAGAAATCAAGATAGAATCCGAGTATTACTACCACATAATACTTTGTTATATAGTCTGACCAAAGAATGCTCAGTAATTTAATTTCAAAGAAGTCCTAATAGTTTTAAAAATCTTTAAATACAAAAGCTTATAGCTTTACTTTTTCAAAAATAAGCATTCTATATATTAAGTAATTGACTTAGGCTTTAAATCATTTAAATTTGTTGTGATCTTCTTATCTCCTTAGAAAAACATAAGAGTTCCATTTCAAAGCAAAGTGTACTACTTAATAAACCCGGTTGTAGGATTTGGCCAGCACTTGTCCATGTTTACCCATTTAATAATTCCTTAGGAAAAATGTCAGGAAGCATTCAGGGTTCTAGGGTGATACCGTGCAGATGCTGGGGTTGCTGGGGAGGAAGGGACTTGGGTACAGAAGCAGGGGGTGCCGGTAGGGGGAGACTCAGTGTGTCCCCAAGAAGCCACAGCGTCACAGTGGAGCCCCTACATGATGTGAAGGCCTAGTGCCCTGTGGACGCCCCAACTCCCAGATTTCCCTCCGACAAGAACTTTATCTAAACCCAGGCAGCAGCCAAAACACACTTGTTATAGCTTTGCCGGGTAACAAGGAGGAGCAAGTGTTGGGCAAGCCACCCTTTACCTCAGGTATGTGCTGGCCAAGTGCAGCGTGCTGTCCCACTGCCCTCGGATGTCGGCCACCATCTCCTGACCCTGCACTGCCGCCTCACAGCCCTGGGCCTGTCTCACGATGGCCTGTATTCTGGCGTCCCCTTCGGGCTTGAGTAAAATGATTTCCTAAAATGAAAAAGATCTTATCATCCCATTTGTTTCGCTTAGGGTATATTACATACGGCATCTTTTCATTTTTAGCCTTTATATTGACATTCATACTGCAGAGTACATGTCAAAAGAACCCTTTCTTCCACAGGGCCCAAAGACAAGGATCTGCCCCTTGATATTACATGGGGCTGATTCACAACAGATGCTGGTCAGTGTAAGTCGCCTGTACTCCTGCTTGCTTTTTTTTTTGTGGAACCAGGGATTGAACTCAGGCCCTTGTGCTTGCCAGGCAAGCACTTATTCTACTGAGCCATTTCCCTGGCCCTTGCTTTTGTTTTTGATTCAACAATCTTCCTGTTTAGTCTAGGTTGGCCCAAACCCAAGGGCCTCAGACTCATAAGTGTGAATTATTACAGGTATATGCTGCTGCATCTGACTTTCTGCTTGCCTTTTGATTTCCAATCACCCTCTTGTTTTCACATGCCAAAAACACCAGTCAAATCCTCCTTACTATGTACTTCTGTCTAAAAGTAGCATTGTACACAAGACATTTTTGTAGATGCAAGAACAGATGATGGCTTCCTGTAGGAAAACAGCATTCTTTATATAACTTGTCTATCATCCATGACAATTAATTCTTGTTTTCTGTTTTTCTTTTTCTCTTTTGTGTTTCAATTAAGTTCTTCCTGTGCTAGGAAAACAACTCAAGGTTTACTTTCTCTCTGGAAATGTTTATAGACATAATCTCAAAGGAGCCTGATAAATTGAGTTATCAGCTAGAATCAATGCTTCTAGCTCACTCTCCTTGATCTTCCCTTCAGTAATGCTTTACTTGTGATTTCCATAGGCCCATGTGCATCTATCCCCTGTATTTATCACTGGCAATGTTCAGCAATCCTCCACTTGGACAGATGAGGGAACCTGGGAGCAGGAGTTTCATACTGGACTCCAAAGGTTCTTTTCTGTTCTTGATCAAGATATTGCCTATGTCCCTAGCAAGTCCCCACCCACTATGGCTCCAACTCAGTCTGTATTTCCATCTTTCTGCCTGCAGTGAACATAGACAATAACTGAGTTCTGCCCTCTCAAAGAGAAGACAAACTCTTTGGTGTGCATTGAAATAATTTTAGACCTATCACAAGCCCTCTCTTTTGTGAGTTTCATGATCTGAATTTCTTTAGCTATTCCTCAGCAATCCTATTTTCCATTAAGAAATAAATCTTTGCAGCTTTGTGGTAAATCTTTTCAAAATGAGAGTTCACTCTGACCTCTCAAATTTACTTTCTGGTTATACCTTTATTTTTTGGATTCTTTCTTCAAGTGGCATTTTGCCTTCGGAGGAATTCAAAGCCATAAGCGACTCTTTAATCTCCTTTATCCAATGAATTACATCACGTGCAAGATCGTGAAAGCTCTGGCCCTCCACAGACGCTAACTTATGCTCTTCCTCAATTCCACTGCACTGTGCCAGTAATGTCCGGTATCTGTCCATCAAATGGGTTGACTCCATGATTGCTGCTTCCTCCTCAGTAAGTCCATGTTCCTTCATAAAGTTGCTCAAGTGGGCCACGGATTCAAACTGCTCCCTGTAAAGCCCAAAAAGCCACTGAAAACAAGTTTACAAGAGCCACACTGAGACCTAATGAAAGTAATCACATTCCTAAGGAATAGCTCCTCTCCCACAAGAGCACGCTACCTCTCTCTAGCTAGAGCCTGGCAAAACAGCTCAGCTTTCTCTCCTGAGTGTTCGGTTTCTTTCCATTTCTCTTCTTGATTAATCAACCACTCGCTCAGGTTTCTGCAGTCATCCTCCAGTCTAAAAGAATGGTACACAGCTTATTAGCACCTTTATTGTGAAGAGATCAACGCATGACCCATGGGAATCGACCAGACTGGTATCAACAGTATTTTTTTTTTTTTTAAATTAACTTGTAACATAGAAAAATCTGAATAATAACTGTTCCTATTATGGTAGAATTTATTAGCACAACAAATGATATAAATATAGCATAAAAAATAGTATTCTTTGGCACACCCCTTAAATCTCTGCCACATTAGGTCACATTTCACTGAATTTTTTTTATATTCCTAGCATTAAGCCAGGATTAAAAGTACCGTCAGAATCTGGGCATGGTGGTGCCCACCTATAACGCCAGCAAAATTGAGGCAGGTGGACTGATGCAAATTCAAGGGCAGATTCGGCTACAAAGTGAGGTCAAGGCCAACCTGAACTACACAGTGAAATCCTCTCTTCAAAAAGAACCCCCTCCCTAAAAAAAGTACTGTTAGGCTGAGTATGGTGGCGCACACCTGTAATCCCAGCACTTGAGAGAGGCTGAAGTAGAATTACTGCAAGTTCAAGGCCAGCCTGGACCACATATTAAGTCTCAAAAAACAAAACAAAACAGACCAACAAAACTGGCCAGCCAGAAAGCTCAGCAGACTAAAGCATCTGCTTAGGCAGAGCGCAGCTACTGGGGTTCGATACTTGGCCTGCTGTACCAACCCTAACCCAGGGGCATGCTGAGACAGCACTTGAGATTAGGCATGGTGGCATGCAGTGGCATGTGCCTATAATCCCAGCAGTTGGGAGGCTGAAAACAGGAGAATCACTAAGAGTGCAATCTATGTAGTAAAACTCTGTAGACCCTGTACCAAATACCAAAAAAAATATATA
>NW_004524583.1:18649463-18654066 GCF_000260255.1 Octodon degus
TTTGAAAAATACTTGCTGCCTTTAGCTTCTAAGATAGTTGCTCTCTTAAGTTTACTCGCTCCTCTTCTCCTTTGCGTTGTTTTACCCTCATGTCATTTCCATTCCTCACATGTTGGTCATCTCTATGACTCCACTCTTGGCTCACTTCTCAGTCCTCTTAATAGGGCTATTTATTTATTTTTGAGACTGAGTCTGTCTGTCTGTCTCTGTCTCTGTCTCTGTCTCTCTGTCTCTCTCTATATATATATCTAGATATAGATAGATACAGATAGATATAGATATAGATAGATATAGTCAGGGGTTTGTGGTATAGTTCAGAGGTAGAGTGCTTGCCCAGTATGCAAGGGGCCCTGGGTTTAATACCCAGCACTGAAAAAAAAATTATATTCGATCCTCTGTACCCATGAGTCCCATATTGATATTCAAGCCAGGGGGCACAGACCAAAAATAATTGGAAAACACTGCCTTTACTGAACACATACTCAGTTTCCGCCCTGAACCATCCAGCCTAACGATGACTCACACTGCATTTACATTACGGTTAGAGTATGCCGAGGACAGGCCTCGGCAGAGGCACGTACAACGAACTTCCCACGAGGTGCTTTAAGCATCCGTGCATGTACAAATGTGGCTGTTCTTAGAACCACAGATTACAAGCAACGATTATCCATCTTACTGGTGAAAACTGCACATATGGTATAGCTCAGTGAACACTGCCCAGAGGAAGAAGCTAGAAATCATTGCCAACCGTCCCTAGAAAACGTCACAGAGGCCCGGCTCTGGCTCCTACCTCCGCAGCTGCTGCAGGTGGCGCTCCAGCTCCTGCGCACGGGCCCGGCACGCGGACTCCGTCTTCTCTAACGCAAGCTCCTGCCTCCTCAGCCAGCTGCTGAGTTCCTTCACGCGTGCTTTGGGCAGGTGCTTCCTCACGTGCTGCAGCACCGTCTCCACCTGCTGGATTTTCCCACTTCTTCCTTCAAGACTCAAGAACTCCTTCGGACAGACAGGAGGAGAATTCTGGTCTACCGGAGAGTCTCAGCAGAGTGTCCGCTACCCCTGTGCTTCCCAACCTAGTACGCGGCCCTGCTCAGAAGCTGGTCCGGGCACCCTGCTCAGAGGGACTGTGAAGGTGTGGTTGACTCAAGGCGCACGATTTGCACTAGCGCCCGAATGGGTGCAGATTTGCTCTGGCATGGAAATTTCTGAGAATATCAAGCAACATAATGCAGTGATGCCACGAAGGTCTGCAGGAGCGAAATAGAAAGCCACCGTTTCCTATCCTGGCTCTGCACAACTAAGTACGTGCTCCTTTTTGGCAAGTTAATATATGAAACTAAACAGTCTTCATTTAAATTTGCCCAAACCAGGCCTTTCCCCTCTAATCTTTCCAGGTTTGGGTATCAAGTGCTGAGGTGGTGGAAGAGGCAGCTTTTAAAAGCAGAAGGAAGGCCAATTTGGATAAGGAACGCCTCCGCTGAACAGTGAACTAACCCGTCACTGAGCACCAGCAATAGGCTTAAAAGGAGACTTCGCATCAGAACAAAGCTGGGGGGCACCCGAGGTCTCAACTGTCCGAGGCTGAGGTGGGGGGGTTTACTGAAGCCCAGGAGCTCAAGGCCAGCTTGGGCAGTGAGCGCACAAAGGAGTACGCAGACGCATCACGGCGCTAGGGAACCCCCCCTTCAGTGCCCGCGAGGAAAGGGCGCCCAAGGTCGCACCCACTGCCACGAGCTTGCCTTTTACTTCTGGCACTCTGCCCACCAATTTATTAAATTGCACTGACAGTTTTTAAAAGATACAGGACTAGGAAAACGCTTGTAAGAAGTCAGGAGATCTTTTCCAGGAAAGTAAACTGATTTTAAAATCCAAATTGGGGAGGTGTGGTGATGCACGCTTATATAATTCTAACATTCAGGGGACTGAGGCAGGAGGACTGCTGAGTTCAAGGCTGACTTGAATTACATACCAAGACCCTGTCTCACAAAAGGAAGAAAAGTGAAGGAGGGAGGGAAAGAAGGAGGGAGAGGGAAGGGGAAGAGGAAGAGGAAGGGAAGGAGAGAGGAGGGGAGCGGAAGGGCAGGGGCGGGGGAGGGAGGGAGAGTCCAACTTAGACGAAGACGAATTTCTATCAAATATAATTTTAACATAACTGAATTCACTAAAAAAAAAACTCAGAACAAGTATGAAAGCAGGCTTTGTTTATGCACCTTCACACTTACCCAGCAAAGATAGTTTCAAGATAATTGGGGGGGAATAAAAGACAGTTTACTGGGACTATTATCTCTTACATAATAAAGTCAGAAAAATTATTATCCTTTTGACTCAAGTACAGCTCTATGCTGCCAATGTTTGTTTTGATATTTTCTATTAAAATACACACCTTAGGGTCAGCGAGATAGCTCAGTGGACTAAGAGCCTGCTTAGGCAAGCGCAGGGACCAGGGTTCAATCCCAGCACCACATGCCCCACCTGCTGGCACGCTGAACCAGCCACAGAGTCCAGGCATGGTGGTGCAAGCCTGTAACCCCAGCACTGGAGACGCTGAGACAGGAGGATCAGTATGAGTCCAAGCTGCAGAGTGAGACCCTGCACCACATACATATTAAAATAAAATAAAAAGTCAAAAATAACATCTTACAGAAAGTTTCTGCAGCTTTTGTTGCACACCCTTTTTTGTTTCTGATGATTCAAAACATTCCTTAAGGTTCATTTCCACATTGCTGAACCAGTCGTCAAAGTTCTTGCATTGATCTGCAGGAGAGGAAAACCAAAAAGCTCTGTGTCTTCAGGCAACACTCCAAAGCCTTGCTCCTCTTAGAGAGGGACACTGGGATCTGCCTCTCACGCCGTCCTGTACACCAGGGCTCTTCTGAAGCCTGACTCTAAGTGGTAATGAAGCCTAGAAAGTCATCTGGAGTCAGTGGGCTTCCTACACCAAATCTCCCTCCCCAGCATGCAGGACACCAAAGACACTCGTGAGGACAGCGGTGCTTGCATGTCCCAGAGCCCACTGAGTTCCAGGGGCAGAACATGCCACGGCAACAGACTTTCATGCCATGAGGATGTGGGGGCTTGCCATAGACAGACGTCCCTGGGGCCAGGCATGAAGGAGTATGCATTTTACCAAAACGGATTTATGTGCTGCCCCTTGATGCACAGTGTGCTGGGCCACGTGCCGGTCAGGCTGGGGTGAGCTGTGTTCGTGGCGCCCAACCTTACCAGGACGCCCAGCAGTGAGGTGACAGAGGCATCGCACTCACCATTCAGTAATGCCGAAAAGTGATCTTGCAAAACACTCTTTTTAGTATTAAATAAATCACTAACGCTTTCATACTGCTTCTTCAAATCTGAGAGTTCAGGAGTGAGACAACCTATTTGATTTTCAAGTATTATCATGCTGTGCTTCTGCTGTAGAATTTGCTGCTGTATCTCCTGCAGATATAAACAAACGACTACCGTCAGTTTTGAGGGTGTTTTTTGGGGGAGACATAGTGCTTGGGAAGGGACCTAGGGCTTTGCGAGGGCTGGCTGTGTCCCTTCCCAAGCCCCAGTAAGTCTTAAAATGGGCTCAATTCACACAAAGCTCGTAGGCTATCATTGTGTAGAGGTCTAGATTTTCAACTGGACTTGCTTTCTCTTTCCTAGTAAATGCATCATACAATGCAATTTAATATTGAAAATCACTCTGCATGAGGCAACTCAAAGGTGAACATCTGAAAATACACCAACTAGCTCACTGAGGTTTATGCTCCAGAACTTTGACTACAAAAGGGCTGGAGAACAGCACCTCGAGTTTGGTGAAGATCTCCAAGCTGTCCGAAGGAGACAGCGCTTTCAAGAGGGACTCGGTCATCCCGATCTGGGTCTTGGCTTGGTCCAGATCCTCCCTCAGCTCAGCCTGGCTCCCGCCCAGTGCGCGGCTGCTGGCGTCTCCGGTTACGCGCTGCTTCACGTCTTCCATCTTATTCCACACTGACGACTCCATGACCTGAAGCACAGAACATACGGAGCACTGCCGCTTCAGGGCAGCTGCACTGCTGGAAAGTAGGGCGACTGCTTCGATTCAACATGAAATGACTCTTTCTCTATATCCCTGACACAGTAGTTGGAAGGCTGCCGTCCAAGAATACGGACCGAATGGAAGCCGACACTGGGACTTTTCGCTAGGCTACTAATTGGAATCCTGTTCCCCAAACAAGTTTTATCTAACATGCCAGCTGAACTGAGGTCCCCCAGTGCTAAGATAAAACACAAGAAAAACAAAGAGATGAGGTAGGTAATAAAGCCCAGAAAAAAACAGCACAGATTTTTTAAGTAGGGGGCACTTCATGTACAAAATACATGATTCATCAGGTCATGCAGCTTGCCCAAGACCACGAAGCTGGTGGGTGGGCAGCCTCCATGGTACCCTGAAAGTCTACCTCCATAGCTCACACTCAGCCACCATGCACCTCGGTCCAAATAAAACGGAGATCAATCTCACACAACTGAAAAGCATACTCGGGGCCACCTCCCTCTTCCTCTGCCTAGCAGCTAATAAGCCCAGGATCATCCAAGTGGCCTTCCAAGAAACCACTGTGGCTGTACGCGGAAGCACAGCCCC
>NW_004524583.1:18655021-18656289 GCF_000260255.1 Octodon degus
CAGGAAAAAAAAATCTCTTACCTGTAGTTCAAGTGGCTTTTCACTACTTTGAAGCAGAAACTGAATTTCGGAGACTCTTCTAGAAAATTCTGATGTTTGTTGTTCATGCACTTGCAACTCTTCCTAAAACACATAATTTTAAAGAGACAAATCTTTTTATCTGATACCTTCTTTTCTGGCAGCCATGGACTATTGCTGATCTACAGAAGCTCTCCGTGCCTTAAAGTTTTCCTAATCGTTAGTTTTTCACAGAGCCCTGGGAGATTCCAGCTGAGGCTTGGACTCAGGGAATCATCTGAGTTTTAAGACAGCAGAGAGGGGAAGGCCTGTGTCCCAAGGACCCTGGCCAGTGTAACGGCACTGTTCCATCCCTTAGCTATGGATATGTAAATTGTGGCACCAAAATTTTGGCAAAAATTGGACCAGAGCCCAACCACTTATAATCTTTAACTTCAGATTTTTATACAACCTGTAGTTCAAGATACTTAAAGTCTACTGAAGTGGTTTGTTTGTATTTAGGGAATATGGCTTTACTTTATAATTTATCAGTGAAACTGGACAATCATCCCACAGTTCAAAGCTTTTTCCAAATGTACAAAAAGATGTGAATTAAAAATTGAATAAAATATTAAGAATTGGGATAAAAGGAGACTCGAAGCCTTGCCTTGCTGTACAACAGTAGTTTTATATTACACTGAAGCACATATAATTGTCCATTTGACTATTTGCTCACCTACGCCATTTTATATGGTATAAACTAATAAAATGGAAATGAGGCAATTAGAAAGAATTATTTCTAGGATTAAAGGCAATAACTCTGATTCATTCCAAATGCTAAAACCTAAGATTACTGTTTTAAAAGGAGCCTTAAAAAAAACAAAAAAACCAAAAAACCACTTTGTAAAGATACTGATGTTCTTGGGTCCTACCCTTTAAGGGTCTGTGCTCATGAATTTGGTAAGGGGTTAAGAAGTCATCTGCTTTATAAATAAAGTTTTATTGCAACCCAGCTACTTCCAGGACTCCTGTACTACCTATGAGCTTCATGCGACCACAGCAAGGTTTAACTGTTGTCCTACATGCAGGATGTTCCATGAAGCTAAAATATTTATTGTGGTCCTTAAGAAAACTGCTCCCGAGGTCTGGACTACCTCCTGGGAACATGTTGTCACTTTCTGCTAGGAGTTCTGCTAGGAGTTAACCTTTTTTATACTACATATCCCTTTGGAAATTTGACAAAATTTACTGAAGTTTGCAAAGTAATATTT
>NW_004524583.1:18656864-18669801 GCF_000260255.1 Octodon degus
AATTAATAAAAAGTTTAAAAAAAAACCCCTGTCATATATATCACTTTATTTCTCTACTAATGTCTTAACGCGCATGATCTAGTAACAGGCCTATTAAGTCCTATACTTTCCAAGCAGTGCTAAGGGCAACAGTTTTAACAACTGAGTCATATCCCCAAAATACCTGTGATTTTTCTTGAAAGCAAAGTTAGGCATCTTGCCTTACTATAAATGAAGCATATGCTACATTTTAATTAGGCATGTGTGAAAATAAAGATGTAATCTTTTCTTGTCTAAGGTCATCTTTAATCAGTGAACCCCGCCCAGCCCTAGGTTAACAGTATCTACTAACACCTTCCTAGATACCACAAAGGGATGGATATAGTTTGAGGTCTTCTCAGGGGTTAAAGAACAAAATACTGTGTGTTTGTGGGTTTTTTTCTCCCTGCTCCAAGAAAGCAAACTCAGGATTAAAATACGAACCACGTAAGAACTGAGCACCTTTCTGAACTCTGCCGACCCACCTTCAGCTGCTCCCTGTCCTCTTCCGTCAGGGGATGTGAGCCCAGCTTCTGAAGGGTCTCCTCAGTCCATTCATCAATGAAATTTTTTAAGTTAAAAAGCTTGTCCCACAAACCCAGAGCTCGACCAAGATTTTCATAGTATTCTTCTGTCTTTTCATTTATCTGTCACAATTAAAAACAGAAGTGATGCACACAGTGGTGACAACTACGGAAACACCTGTTCCATTCAAGCGCTTGTTTTAAAATAAAATTTCAACTTAACATGTCTGGCTGACTAATTTGCTTTGTTTACCGATAAAATAGTCGTTTTAATATATCATGCAGCTCTTTCTGTTAAAAAAAAAAAAAAAAAAACCTTTAGCTGATTTGCTATAGGCTGTATGCCGCCAAAAGCAACCGTCATCCTAATACTTAAATCCTAACGTGAAAAAAGATGCTTTGTAAAAACTGACATGAAAAAAACCTAAAAAAACCCAAAAAATAAAAACCTAGATGAAAATGTACTACAGATAAATTCTTATTAATCTGTAATTTATAAAAGTATCGGGGCTGGGGAGATAGCTCAGTAGAAAAAGTGCTTGCCTGGCAAGCACAGGGTCCTGAGTTCAATCCCCAGTACCGTTGAGAGAGAGAGAGAGAGAGAGAGAGAGAGAGAGAGAGAGAGAGAGAGAGAGATCTAAGTCTTTTCAATCCCTGGTTCCACAAAAAAAAATAAAAAAGTATCGTCACTATTTAAGCAATGATGCATTAAGTATATATGTATTAAGTATATAACTGAACTCTGATATCCTGCATAAATAATATATTAACTTTTAAATAAGGAGCATATATTTTTATAGCTGGAAGAGTACAGAACCATTCTTTAGTAGTTACTCTAGGGTCAAATTAATTTCTAAGTCATAAACACTATATTATATGGCACCTTTATAATAAATATAGTTTAAATTTTAATTAGGTAAGAATATTAAAGATATACTCCTAAAAGATCAATTTAAAATATAATCTGTAGTAAAATATAAAATATAATCTGTTATAAAATAAAATCTGTAGTCAATTAAATTATCACGTACATCAAGCCATCTATCCACAATAACATTAGCCTCTTTTTCAAAGGGGGGTTCTTCAAAAGTTTTCATTTTATTGAGATGAAACTGTAGATTTTTGCAGATCTGGTTTATCTTATCTACTACTTCTAAATGCTCACTGAATTCTTCTTTGACGATTTCAATCTGTATAAAAGATAATGAAAACATTATTTATAAGTTGACACCAACTGGTAAGAATTACAGTTCTATTTTCAGTTATTCAGCTTAAAAACAACATTACAACAAAAAGTAATACCTTATTACACTGGGCTTGTTTGTTCGGTGCTGGGAATCGAACTCAAGCAGCTTTTGGAATCCTAAATGCTGCTTTATGATAATCTGACACACAAACTTTGCTCACTTTAGAATGGTTTAAAAAAATAATTCTGGAAATATAAAATAAAGTCTACCAAGAAAGCGTACCAGCTAAACTACACAAAAACAGCTCCTACATTTCTCATTAAGAATCATATTTAAGCATTTATTGAAATACAATAAATAGAGTTCAAAAAAAATACACATAAACAGCGTTCTCGACATCTTTCATGACTTCCAACCAGCTTCTAACTTGGGCTGCTGAAATGCTGCTTTCTCAAATAGAAATCTCCAGTCACTTGAAAACTAAACAGACTGCTTTCTCTTGGTTGGGATCCGCAGGGAACTGATCCGCACAGCCCAGGGGACAGCAAGATCCACAGAGGCTCAGGGAGCCCATGTACAGTGGCACGCTCTTTTAAGTTCTCTACGCTTACCTGCTACACATTCTGAAACGTCTCTAGGCTACTTATGCCTAAAATGATGTAAATGCTACAAGTATTTATTATACAGTATAGGAAACGGTGATAAAAAAAAAAGTCTGTCCAAATGCATAACATAACAATTCCTAAGAAGATAAATCTATGGTTCCAGATAGTTTCACTGGGATTTAGTGAAATAACAGACCGGATGCTGTCAAGGTCTTGGGGTGAGGGTGGGGGGCAGGAGCAGTGTGGACAGGGCTCTAAAATGACAGCGAAGGTGACCCTATGGTGACATGCAGGATTGTGCCCATCTTGATATCTGCGATGTGACAAGATTTAGCAATCCCATATAGGTAAAATCTTTAAAAAAGTAAACCAATAAGTAGGAGGGTTTCTTTCTCCTGACTGGACACAGACTGATACCCTAGCAGAACGGAGATCCAAACCCAGGGCCTCCTGCGCTTGGCCCAGGACTCTGATGGAATCATAAGTATCTGTACGTACGCGCACAGAACTTCCTGTGACGCCAGCACCAGCACGAGTTACCCCGAGCTGAACAAAAGAAAGGGAAGGAGAGGGTGCTTTCCGCAGGGACAGAAACGAATGGAGGAGCACAGTGAAGAGCACTAGGCCGGGCCTGACGCTTCCCACACGTCTGCAGTGCCCTGGCGTGCCAGCGTCTGCTCTTTCTTTCGCACTTCTGTCTTTCATTGAAAAAGAATGGGAATCCGGCACCATAGCCCAGATAAGCATCAGGTTTCCACGGCTTTGAAGGACAGAAGTTCTCAGTGAGATCATGTATCCAGATGCTGGTACAAGCATCCAGAAGATGCGGCCACTGACTGCTCCTGAAGACTGCCCAGGACGGCACCCAAGTACCCACGGCTGTGTGAACGATCAGTACTGAGATTTGCTTTCCAAAGACGGGTGTTTGGAGTTGTTCGTTTCTTGTTTTGTTGGGACAGAGTCTCACTATGTAGCCCAGGCTGGCTTGAACTCAGTGATCCTCCTGCCTCAGCCTCTTGAGCGCTGGAATGACAGGAATGTGTCACCATGTCCAGCATTGCAAAGATAGTTTAAAAAAAAAAAACTTTTGTTATTGATTTTTTATTTATTTATTTATTTATTTTGAGGAACCAGGGATTGAATTCAGGGATTGAATTCTTTTTTTTTTTTCCCCATAATTTTATTGATAAACAAATAGCAATGAGACAGTTTCAAATCAAACTGGTGGGACAGTTTCAATAATTCACACATTGCATACATTCTTGCTAGTGGTTAATTGCTGTACAAGATGCGGACATGATGTCCTATTTACAAACACCATTAGAACAAATCATTCTATTCATTAAGAGAACGTAACTATGTATCTATTCCAACCACTCTGAACACAGATACAAAATGGACATTCATCTGTATCCCCTTTTTTTGTTAAGTTCCGTTATTTGAGTATTATAGGTGTGTAAACTCAGCAAAATATTCTGAAAGAGTCCAGCAGCCCATAATAGTACTGGGTCTTCCGCTTCACTGGCAATGCCAGAAATTGTTGACCTGAGTCCCCTATAGGGAGACCAATGAGGTTGGACTTTTTTTAATATATTTATCTGCCATTTGCATTTCTTTATCTGTGAAGTATGTATGCATCTCAGGTGTCCATTTTTAGATGGGGTCTTTAAATAAGGGGGACTCTGATTTTTTTCAATTCTTTATGTTTTAGTCCTTTGAGACACAGCTGGCTATATTTTTTCCAATTGTGTGATTATATTTTCGCTTTGTTGGTGATTTCTTTGATTGTGCAGAAGTTTTTTAATAAGGTGAGATCCTATTTGTTTATTCTTCGTAGTATTTTCCTTGCAGTCTGAGTTTTGTTCATTAAGCCTCTGCCTATACCTACATCTTCAAGATTTCCACCTATTTTCTCTTCCAGCATATTTAGCATTTCTGTTTTAACATTTAGATCTTTGATCCATTTTGATTTGGTGCACGGTTATAGGCACAGGTCTAGTCTTGGTCCTCGGCATGTGGAAAGCCAGATTTTCCAGCACCAGTTATTGAAGAAGCTATCTCTCTTCCAGTGAACATGTCTGGCCCCTTCGTCAAAGATAAGGTGGCCGAGTGTGTTTGGAATTGTGCCTTCTGTTCTGTTGCATAGATCCTAAGGTCTGTGGGGAAAAAGGACTCTTCTCTGCTGTTGGTGGGAGTGTAGACTGGTGCAACCACTGTGGGAAATCAATGCAGAGATTCCTGAAAAAACTAGAATTAGAGGTCCCAATTGACCCAGCTAGTCTCCTTCTGGGTATCTGTCCAGAAGAATTAAAAACATAAGACTGGGTGTGGTGGTGCGTACCTATAATCCCAGCACTTGGGAGGCTGAAAACAGGAGGATCGCTATGAGTCCAGCCTACAAAGTGAGTCTCTGTACTAAATACATTAAAAAAAAAAAACAAACCCTCCGTGAAATATTTCAAATGCTTCTAATATTAAAAAAAAAAAAAAAAAAAGAACTAAAAACATCATTCTCAGTGATACCCACATTTACAACAGCACTATCTGTAATAGCTAAGTCTTGGAAACAACCCAAATGCTCATCAACCAAGGAATAGATAAAAAAGATACAGAAAGATAAACTTGACACTTTTATAGGCACCTACATGTGTAAACATCATACTGTCTCATTATTGGAGGAAACGAAAGAGGAAACAAGATCTGAAAGGTACAACAGATACTGTGAAGAGGGAAGAGACTATTCAAAAGAGAAACTGTCATGGTTGAGAAAGGGGGACAGGAAGTAAGGGGAAAGAAAAAAACATATACATACACAAGATAGTTACTGTAATTACACAGCTAGTTTCTCTCAGTTCATTGAAAAGAAAGCTTTGCGCTAATCTTCTTCTAATCAGTGTTTGCCTGTATCTTGTATTCCGAACAACTAGTCTGAATATGACGTGCAATGTATTATTTTTACCCTACTAGCCTGATTTGAAACTCTATTTAGTGTTTTTTACTTTTTTGTTTAGATTTTTTTTTAAACTGCAAAAAGAATTATACTCGTGTCCTGTATCTTTCATACAAAATGGTATTATTTCAGCAAATACATCAGGTGCCAATATGTTAGACACCAGAATTGTGAATGAAGTATGAAAATCCTGGAGTGTTACACATTTCTTAAAGGTTATTTTGTTCAGTAATTATAGCTGCTTTATTAATTTTTATTGCTTATTTTTTGTGCTGCTGGGGATCTAACTCACGGTCTCTGCATACTACACAAGCACTCTACCACTGAGCTGTAACACCAGCCTTTTTTTTTTTTTTTTTAAGATTTATTTATCTGGTACAGAGTCTTGCTACGAATCTTGGACTCATAGTGATCCTCCTGTCTCAGCTTCCCCAGTGCTGGGATTACAAGCGTGTACCACCATGCCCAGTTTCGGTGGCCTGCTCAGCACACCCAGGGGGCAGGGCAGGCGCGGCACGCCATACCAGGGATTAAACCCGGGTCCTTGCACTGGCCAGGCAGGTGCTTAGACTGCTGAGCTATCTGCCCCGCCCAGCCCTTTCTATTTCTGAATATATGGCTCACAACGGAGCCTCTACAATGGGTCAAGAGTTCAGGCAAAGTTAAATGATTTTTTCTATTCTGCTATATTTGTGTTCGAAATAGTTTCCAAGAACATTGCTCTTGGGAGTGTCTGAAGTGTAAAACTGTGATCAGACCTTTCTGGGTAATAATAAAGATTCTGCCTGATATTAGCCATGAAATCTTGTGGAAAAGGAGCTGAACGCCTCTCCCTCACTTTCTTCTTCCTCCAGAAGGAATTATTCAAATTCCAAAATACAAACTGGACCACATCTATGAGTAAGTAGGCTGTTATTCTTAAAATAGATTCAACATGTGGTTATAGTCTTTTACCGTTTAAAAGTCCTGGCTGGGTACACACCTCTAATTCCAGCACGCAGGAGGCTGAGGCAGGAGGATCACCATAAGTTCAAGGCCAGCCCAGTCCAAAAAATAAAATAGTCCTTACTGTTTAAAAGGTGAGGTGAGCAAGCGCTCCTTGAGACTGGCGCTCATGCTCACCACCCCTTTGTGGTGTATGAATGCCAAGGACACGGCCTACCAGGACCAAGCCCTCCACGCTACGAGCCACCATGAGCCGTGGTCTTTCTAAGTAGCAATACCAGGTACAGAAGTAGTCCTTGTGCAGCCTCAAGCCCACATGATAATGCTATTTGGATTCTGTTTTTATGGCTTCTCATTTCTTTGGCTTCAAGGGACATCATTCATTGGAGATGATGGGACAAGGTGAGTTAGAAGAGTGAGAAAAATGGAAACCAACACATTTGGAAGGGGGTACAGTGAATATCTTTCAGTATTAAAATATTTTCATATTCAACGGTATACACCTAGGATCAATTTCTAGAAGTGAAATATTTGGTCCAACAGATTGTCGAAGTTCTTAAATAATTTTGTAAAGGTTGCCTGCCTGCCTGCCTGCCTGCATTCCTTCCTTCTTTCTTTCCTCTTTCTTTTCAGTGCCAGGGAGGGAGCCAACCACAGGATTGCACACCTGCTCCGCCTGCCTCCTGTGACAGCAACAAGCTGTGAGTTTGAGATCAGCAGTGAAACCCTGTCTCAAAAAGACAAGAACAAAATAAAAAAAAACTTGGGGGTGCTTTGGGGTGCTCTGATTACTGAGGAGGTTCAACTATATCTGTCTTTTTTTTTTAATTGACAATTCTCAGTATATTTTCTACTTCCCATAAGAATCACAATGGTTTTTCTCACACTTTCTTTTGAATTTTCTAGTTACTGCAAACCTTGTGCTACTACAGTGAGTAAAAATATTTTTCTACTCTATAGTATAGAAAATACTAAAATATTAACAATTTATTACAGTAATTTCTGTATGTTGGACAGAGTTGAATGAGCTATTCTTACTAGATATTATATGAATATCAATTCTATACATAGGAATATTTTTTTTTTAAATTTATTTATTTTATTTATTTATTTATTTGTGTGTGTGTGTGTGTGTGTGTGTGGCCAGCTCAGTCCACCAGGGGGCGGGGCTGGCTGGCATGTGGTGCTGGGGGATTGAACCGCGATCCCTGTGCTTTGCTAAGCTTGTTCTAAGTAGGTGCTTTAGACCACTGAGCCATCTCACCAGCCCCAACATAGGAATAATTTCTTAAAAGCCCCCATTCTTTAACTTATTCATAGTTACAACTAATGCTGGAGCTAAGGATTTAGTTCAGTGGCACAGAGCCTGCCTGGCAAGTATAAGGCCATGAGTTCGATTCCCAGTACCAAAAACAAACAAAAAAATGAATGCTGAAGAAAGAAGCCGCAGTCTCCACGGCATTCAAGCAGTGTAGCTTTGTGGCAGAGCCCACAACTAGCATGCGAGAAGGCCTGGGTTCAAAGCTCAGAGCCAAAAGCCAAGATTCTAGATGAAGCCTTGGACACAAGCAGTTCTTGGTCAGTGGCAAAGAATGAAGTAAGCTGTTACTTCTTGCTCAAAATAATGATAAATGAAAGGTGAGCAAATATTTCAATGACAGCTTCTATATTTTTAAGTAAATCTATATTCATTCTGTAGTTTGTAATAGTCACATTGGGTTTATATCTAAATCTACCTACTGAGGGCCGGCCAGATAGCTCAGCAGATTAAAGCGCCTGCTTAGGCAGACACAGGGACGGGGATCCATCCCAGGCCTGCCCTGCCGACCCCACCCCCGGGGGCACACTGAGATGGCGACTGAGACTGGGTGTGGTTGTGCACGCCTGTAATTCCAGTGCTTGGGAGGCTGAAAACAGAAGAATTACTGTGAGTCCGATCTGATCTACGTAGTGAGACCCTGTAGACCTTGTACTAAATATAAAAAAAAAGTTTTTTTTTAAATCTACCTACTGAATAAAATGATAAAGAACTCAGAATATTAAAGAGTTAATTTAGTAGTCATCTTATAAGAACTAGAGATTATAATGTTGAGACTACATCATTCTGTTTCAGTTACTTTTTATTTGTTGCTGGGACAAAATACCCGACACCCAAAATGAAGGAAGGAAAGGTTTATTTAGCTCACAGTTTGTGGCAGTTTCAGTCTATACTTGCTGGCTCCCAGGCAGAGTGGCACATGGCAGAGAGCAGCAGTTCATGGCAGCAGAAAGCAGCAAAGAGCAAAGGGAAGGGCAGCAGCTGCGGCTTCAAGCCAGCCCCTCTCCCCTCCTTACACTATGAACAAGCTACCCTGGGCTGGGGGTGTAGAACTCACACAATGTCCATGCCTTCCTCTTGCACAGGATGAGGATGTTTACAAACTAAGAACCCTGGCTCTGTGCTGAGTCGCTGAGTTAAACTTCTAAACTTCTCAAGGTAACAGAATATATCAACCAGTACACTGTATATATGTATGTATGTATGTATGTGTATAAGAAACTATTCTGAAAATGCATATTTAATTTCCTGGATAAATGATTTATTGAGAGAGGGTTGTTAAGGGTTAAGGGGTGACACTGGTGTGGGGGCCTGTGCTTAAGGGAGCTGCAGATCTGTCATATGCAGGTCTTACAATGAATAACATGATACAGGCGTTAGGTCTTATGTTTTACATCAAAAGTTGTGGTGCATCTTATAATTGATAGACTTGAAGACTGAAGGAAGCGCAGGGCCTGTGCTGCGGGACGCCGGTTCTGCCCCCACTGGGATGCTGGATGAGGATGCCTGTGGCTCACCAGTCTGGCTACGATCAGTCACCTAGCACCGCACTCACTTCCTCACAAAGGAACGTTGTTGACTCGGTACCGGGTCTCGCTACACAGCTCAGACTTGTAATGATCCTGCCTCAGCCTCCCCAACGCTGGGACCACAGGCGTGCGTCATCTCCATGCCTGGTACAACAGGCCCAGGGCTCTCTGCCAGCATGGCATGCAGTACCGTGGATCGAACCCGGGTCCTTACGCTTGCCAGGCAGGCACTTAGACCATTGAGCTATCTCCCCAGCCCTCGGGAATGTTATTAAAGGTATCTCTCCCTTTTATAAAATCTGTGGATTAAAAGTTATGACTAACAAATTGTTTTATATAAAATTCTTTCACTAGAAGAGAAACTGTTCTATGTAAAAAATGTTTATAATCTTAAAGGAATAATCTAGGATTTAAATCTGTATATACACACAAATACTCTGCAGTTATCATTATAAAACACTAGTGGGAAGGGTTTTTAATTTTTGTTTTCTGTTTTCCACTAATGCATTAAAAAACACCACCTGGTCTTCAAAAACATGGTGGGTAAAATATGCACTTGTCTGTTCTCTCCCCAAATGCCACTGCAGTGTCAGGAGAGAACTGAATGGTATGAACCCACAAGACCAAGGACACTCTGAATGGGATGAGAAGGTGGAACCCCACAAGCTGAAGAAGGGTGCTACCTGGCTTAACACACCAGAAAAAGCCAAAATCTCAGCCAAGAAAGAGGGGGGCTTAGGATGAAGACAGCAAGCGGAGAAGCCAGTAAAAAGCCCATTTATGCCATGCAATTTTTAAAATACTCTGGAAATTTCCTTGAGGCACGTGGGAAAGCGCACATCACCATGAAGAAGAAAATGGGCTATCATTTTCTAAGGGCAGCACTTTAGACTCCCTAGCCTCTGGTAGAAAATGAAAGGCTGGCTTTCTGGAGAGGCTTCGCCGAGGACAGGGCCACCTGTCCTGACAGCCACAGGGCAGCAAGAGTAGACTGTCCTGAGGGGCCCTGTGGCTCGGCGGCCAGGACACGTAAGCAGAGCCGCAGATCAGCACTGTGAGGCCAACACTCACAGCACACTGACTAAACCCCAGGCTCGGAACCCAGGTTCTTCGGCACATTGCCTGTCAACGGCTGAAGACGCTGGGTTCTCTGAGAATCTAGGAAACCAGAACTCCCTGAATCCAATAAACAAAGATAGGACCTTCCTACTTCCCAAGGCCAACAAACCCCAGAAACTACCTCACTGGACGGAAACAGGCTGCATCTGAGCAACCCCGCTGGCTGTCTGCTCAGGATCCTGTGACCCTTTCAATTCAGTTTGATGGGTGACTAGATACACGGTCTCCACCTGCACAATGGATGCCCAAAAGGGGCTCTTCAGACTGGTCAGCTGAGTGAAACAGACGCCCAGAAAGTGGGTCCCAGACAAGAGCCATTCCTGATACTCTGGATGTCACTGGAGCCAGCGCCCTTCTACTGAGTGACTAGGAAGTTTAACAATTGCTTTCTACATCCAATTATCCAGCGGGCCGCAGTGCCCACACACCTGGGACACCCCGCAGCACTCCAGCCTGACCTCTTAACACAGGAAAGGCACATTTGTGATGTGCGGTCCTGCAGTGTAGGGTAGGGGTTGTGTTGTTTTGGTTTTTTGTTTTGTTTTGACAAACTCTTCCATCCTTCTGTCACTGTAGCTGATGACTACAGTTCTTAAAAACATAGAAAATAATGACATCTAGTGTTCAAAAATGTTACTCTTCATAGAATATGGAGGTATGCTGTGAACAGAGAGGGAGCGGCACAAAGAGAAGGCCCAAACGCCTTCACAGAAGCAGGCGGGTAGAACCTAACTTATCCTGTGCCCGTTAGCACCAGAGGGGATTTTCCTGCTGTCTTCATTCTTTGAACCCCACAGGGAAGAGACAGGGCAGTCTCAGTTCTCTTAAGCAGAAGGTGGCGGAAAGGCTGTCACATGTCACAGAGGGAGCCACTGAGGGCCAGGCCAGGCTCGGGTGGAACTGTGGCCCCAGAACCAACTCCAAGCAGAAGCTACCCACTAGTGAGGTGGGGCGATGTTTTCCAAGTTCTAGTGTTAAACTCGTTATACTCCTAGACACCCAGTAAGAGTCAGTCAGCACTAACTTCTCTTCATTCAGATGTTAAATACAACTTCATTTAGCTGGTGCTGTCCTATAATTCCAGCACTCAGACCGAAAGTTTCGGCTGTAAATAAGAGTCCACGGCCAGCCTGGGCTATACAACACTCTGTCTCAAAAACAAAACAATCAGAACAAAACGAAACAACTGAATGCACTTCTGCTGCCAAGATCCTCCTCAAGTTGGGCCCCTATTCGAGGTCGCAGTGCAGAATTCCTCGCGGGGTGCAGACTCACCTCAGCCATCCGCTTCCTCAGGTTCTCCTTGCCCATGTAGGAAGCCTGCTGGGAAATGACAGTCTCTTCTTTTTGAATCAAAGTCGTCAACACACTTTTAAAATTCTGATACTGCTTCAAGAGCTCCAGAACTCTTCCACACTGTTCAAGGCTAGGAAGAAGAAAGAAAAGGTAGAATAGCTCAACAGCTGAAAATAAAACCATCCGTTCTCTGTGTAAGTCTAACTAGGGTCGGGGAGATAGCTCAGTGGCATAAGCCCTGCCTGGCAAGTGCAAGGTCCTGAGTTCAATCCCTAGTACCACCAAAAAAAAAAAAAAAAAAACAATAATGATTAACAAGTTAAAAAAGGACTTTTCCTCTCAATGTGACTTACAATACTGTGACATCCAGATAACCTAAGAAGGATAATAAATAGATAGTTTTCATAATCCCCGGGGTGGTACTGCCACTGATCAATACCGAAAAGTTGACAGATGTAAGCTCTAGAGGGAAACAGCACTGGTAACCCTACTCAGCAGATTCTCAATTCTACCACTAAGTAAAAGACATTTGGAAAACAGGCTCCCTGGCATTATTCTGGGCACTTCCGTCGAGCTCATCAGTGGGGGACAGGCTGCTTACGGCAATGCCTGTTCTACTCACTGTCAGTTCAGCCCCTTCAGGACAATAAAACAGTGCAGAGGCGGCAGCAGTGAGCAGCCTGGCTTCTAGTGTGTCCAAGCACTATTCAGTCAGTGACTCAGGAGAAAATGCTTTGGACTCTCACCCTCACGCTTCTTCTGTGCTGGTTAGCAGAGGGTACCAGACACCCAGCACACTGCACCAATTTCTGTCCAAGGAGGGGTACAGGGGCGCACAGGAGGGACACGGACAGGATCCCGCAGAGGCCTACTGAGGAGCGGTAGAGCTAAGAGAAGCCCCAGAGGGGCTGATGCCCCCACAGCCACGGGCTACACCACTTCCTCCCAGAGAGGACGAGTGGTCTGGGCCACACATGCCCCCGCCCTGGGCTGCAGACCCCGGCTCTGAGCACTAGGTCCCCAGGATATGTTTGCAATATAAATTTCTCCAAACCCTAACTATGCCCAGACCATGTCTCAGGTTCAGGAGGACTTCTGTCCCCTTACCACTCGGTGACAGCAGTCTTTGTGCTATCCCACAGCAGCACCGTGCTTTGGCACTGTTCATTCACAATTTTTTCTCTGCCATCTTTGAATTGTGGAAGAGAACTGGCCATTTCCTCCAAGTGTTTTTTCTCTGCTTCATATCCATCTAAATCCTTCTCTAGTCTGATTAAGGACTTTTTCCTGGATTGTGGATGAGAAAGCATGTATTAGCCAACTGTTAACCAATGAGATTTTGTACAGAGAGCTGGTGCTAGGCGCCAACTTCCACCTGTCCTGTGCGGCTGAGGATGAAGTTACATCTTCTGTTGCTGAGTCCAGGCGGCTCTCTGCATTGCTGGA
>NW_004524583.1:18671057-18686485 GCF_000260255.1 Octodon degus
ACAACACTGCACGGTTCCCTGGGGAAAGGACAAGTGTTGAGGGGGAAAGGAAATCTGCACCTCCACCCCATACACAATGAGTTCTTCTATATCAAAAAGAAGATGCCAGGGGCTGAACCCAGGGCTTCTGCAATAAGCTACATTTCCCAGCCTTCTCTTAAGTTTCTGAACAGGTCTTGCTAAGTCACTAAGTTGTCCAGACTGGTCCTGAAATTGTGACTCTCCTTTCTTAGTCTCCCAGCGTACTAAGGCTACAGATGTGTGCTGCGGTGCTGCTGAGGGTTTTAGGCAACACATAAATCCTGGTGGACCACCCACGGCTCCACCAAACCTGCTGTCAAGCTCTCCACCGACTAAGCCAGCCTGGTTGCCACACACCTGCAATCCCAGCACTCTGGAAAATCAAGCAGGAGGATCACAAAAAGTTCAAAGCCAGCCTGGGCAACTTTGGGAGACACTGTCTTCAAATAAATTTTTAAAAAGGGCCGGGGCTTAGTTCAGTGTCAATGCCCCAGTTTCAGTCCCGTAGTGCTGGGATAGGGGCATCTTCCACAACCTCACGGCGGGAAACCCACGCTCTATTCTCTCACCTTTCCTCAGAGCCGACCACTTCTTCCTTGTCCCAGTGGGCGCCCCGCCTCTCCCTAGTCCCCTCCCATGACCCTGCTGGTCCTTCTCCAGCTGGCTCCTCCACCTCACACTGCCCTCAGGGTCCTGGAACGCACACCATGGACTTCTCCGGTCTGCCCAAACAATCTCACTCACTCTCGTGCTCTGAGCAGCATTTAAAATGCCAAGCACCCCCTAGTGTGTCCCTGTCACCCGGCTTCCTCTCCCGATGCCTATCACTGAGTCCTACTGGGACCACCGCTTGAACATCACAGAAGTCCTTCCAACCCAGCACTTCTAAAAATGAAGACGTCGCTTTTATCCAGTATCTGACACCACTGCTCTTTCCTAGCTATTCACACGGACCATTCCCGCAGCTGCTCACGTCAAGTCCTCGCAGGATTCTTGACTCTAACCTTCTTTGACACACCACGTCCAGTATGTCAGCATTTGTGTCGGCAACCTTTGTGGGCTCAACCCAGAATCTTGCACTTTTTGCCAATTCATCACTGGTCCACACTCCCTTATCTCCTCTCAATACAACAGCTGGAGAAAGGTGGGGTGTATGTGTGTTTGAGAGAGAGAGAGAGAGAGAGAGAGAGAGAAAGAGAGAGAGAGAGAGAGAGAGAGAGATGGTAGACTGCTTGTGTCTCTGGAGAGGCTCTAATCTTTGCCTTCACCCTGGACGTCATCTCCTGGCTTCCAGCGCAGACTCTTCATCTTCTACCTTGGATCCTTCAGCCTTCTGTCACAGGCCCATCAGCCTCCTGATACTGCAGGGACACTGCGTGAGCTCCCGACCTTGGACTGGACCCTTCAGCCTCCAGTGTGCAGACGCCCTCTACACCCTTCCTCCTCTGACTCTGGCTGACCATGGTAAGCCAGTCTTACAGGTTCCTATACATGTGTATATCTTGCATTATATCTGTTCCTCTAGGAAACCCTGACTGATACACTCATAAACTGAACCACTTCTCTGCTCAGAGCCCTCTGCTGTCACCTTGTCACTCGAAGAGAAGCCAAGTCATCCTATAACCTACAAATCCTTCCAAGAGCCAAGCCCCATCTTACCCACTCACATCTCCAACCCACATGCCTAGCTGTGGCCCTCGTTGCTGTACCTTCGCCCTTCTTCCCCTCTCCTCCCACCCCTGGCCTACATGGCACAACCCTGGCCCAGAAGGTCCTGCCTCCGGTAGCCACAGGCCTACTCCTGCATATCCTTGACTCTGAGCAATCCTCCTGATGACCCTGCTGAGGCACATTCTCCTCCCTCCTCCCTCTAATTCTCACACGCTTTATCACCTCCAGACTGACTTACTACCTTCTTCCTAGGAGACGCTGCTCCACAAGGGGCAAGAATTTTCCTGCTAACTGCTAACTGCTCTATCACCAGTACCTACAGCAGTGCTGGGCAGAGAGTATTTGTCTGATTAACAGTTACAATAAGAGAGTAATTTATAATTTATAAACACATGATTTTCTCATTCAGATGTTACCTATTATTTAGATATCTATAATTGAAATTCATTAAAGGAATAACTGCATGAATAATTAGTTTGGTCCCTCACTACGAATTGGGGCACTGTAGGTTCACCAGTCTCCTGGTGCCTGAGGGCAGGGGAAACTGGAGAAGGGTGTGCTTGGCTACACTGAGGATTTGGTGGGCCAAAGACCCTCAAGAAACCATGGAGTCTGAGCAGCCAGGGATGCGGAGTGGGAGAGACGCAGAGAAAAGGGGAAAGAAAGTTGCAGAGATGATTCTTGCTAACATTCCTGCTTTCAGGACCCACAGCATGGGCTGGGGGCTGCTGGGCTCAGTCCAGGCTGATTTGGCTCGGCCCCACAGCAGCCCCTGACTGGCCTCTTGAATTCAGTCATGTCCTCCCACTTGGTACCACCTCATCCTTGGGGGCAATCAAGTCACTTGGGAGGTGCAGGGACAAGATGTGGCACATCATCCTCTGCCCCTGCCCCCCTTCTTACCACCTGTGTGGGGTCTGCCCTCTTCTGCCCTTAAAGGACTCTGTAGGACACACACAAAGTACAAAGGGCTCTGAGGCAATTCGTATCCTTTACATAACTGACCTTCTTACATCACCATGAGAAGCCACATGTTATTTTAGAATATTCTAGAAAGGCACTGTATCAATAAAGAACATTTGCTGGAGAAGTCTCCTGAGAAGAATGGGGTGGAAACGTAAGTGTTGCCCTGGGTGGAAATGGAGGAGAGCATCAGTACCCTTACCGATGTTTTACAGCTGGAGCAGTGGGATCCTTAAGACCAATTTCACTCATCTGCTTCTGCACGTCTTGAATATTTTTGAAGAGCTCATTATTTTTGGAGCTACAGGCCTCTAACAGTTTGTTGTCCTCAGCAAGTTCCCGCTGCATGCCAGGGCCCCGTGTGTCCAGTACCTCTGCGGATGCGGCATCTACAAGTTTCTCACAAGTGGACTCTCCACCTCGCTCAGCATCCTTAAAGGTTATACCAAGCATCCGCAAGTGCTCATCCAGCTGTCCGGCCTGGGCTTTCATCAGCTGAATTTCTCTCTCTGTATCTCTTTCTGTTAAAGTATTTCCTGGTGTCCCTGGTACAGCCGAGCCTGACAGCTCCATGACAGGCTCCTCAGGGCGCTTCAGGGCTGCTAGAGCAGACAGCAGCTCCTGCAGGGCGGCCAGGACGCCCTCGCCCATCTGCACCCTGCGGCTCGCCTCCTCCAGCTGAGCTCTGCATGCCAGCAGAATGTGCTGCACGGCCCCTGCGTCACTGGGGTGCAATCCCCTCAAGACAGAGTTGCCTGGCTCTTCTAAGTCCCTACACATAGCGATCTGTCTTGCAATGGAATCTTGCATACTCTGCAAAAGAAAAAAAAAAAAGAATTTAAAAGACTAAGGCAGAAAAAAAGAAAACCACATGTCAGAAATTAATCTCAAGCAGAAGACTAGATTCGACAGAAAAATGCTTCTGAGATTAACCAAAGCTGACACTTGAACATGGGAAACATTTTAATTGCAATGATCAGACAGCCCCATTGTGTCATTATCTTACATCCCGATGCTTTAGTTGCCAAAAGAAAACAAGCACATAAATCTCTTACTTCAAAGCACACAGAAATGAGCAGCTGTGAGGCCAGCTAGACCACTGAAAAGACAGAATCAATGTTGAATAAATAAATGTAAAATATGCTATTTAAGCCAGTGAGTCTCATATGATATTTAGAAATTCAGTCAAACTGAGGAAGGCATTTGGAAAGGTGGCTTCATTTTAGAAGATATCCTGTTGTTTACTCCATAGTAGCTACCTCCAAGGATACAAGGAATTGGAACCTTGAGAAATGAATAGCCAGTTAATAAATTATTGAAGATTTTTCTATCATGGTTATATTCTAAATTTACACTATGATAAATCAAAGATGCATAACCATCTATGTATCCCTGATTCCTCTGTCAATACACTAGGAGGATATATTTACCCTCAGGTTTTGGTAAACACCATCAGCATCCACAAGATGAAATTCCCGGATGGTCACCTCCCCGAGAGCCAGGTCCGAACCACACAGGAGTAAAGACTGTTCCTCCACGGGTGATACCACCTGCAGTGCCAGCTCTAAGGACTCCAACCTGGGTGAAAAATAAGCCAGACATGAAGGGAAACAAAGCAGAAAAATATCTCACAAGAACATATTAACACTATTATTTGACCATGAGTGAGCAATAGTCACCCAAGGAAAACATACGTAAAGATTCGTACAGGTCACATTAAACCCAAACTCATACATCTAACATGCCAAAATATGAGTTTTCATATCCAAGGTTTCTTTTTCTTCCATTAATTTATCCATTGGATGCAAGTTGGTTTTTTAAAATGTAGTTTAGTACAGGGCCTACAGAGGGTCTCTATACAAATTGGACTTGCTCTGATCCTCGTTTTCAGCCTCCCAAGCACTGGGCTAAAGGTGCATGCCGCCACGCCCAGTCTCAATCGTAGTCTTTTTTAATTTTACGGAAGGGTCTACAGGGTGTTCAGGGTCTCACTACTAGATTGGACTTGCACTGATCCTCCTGTTTTCAGCCTCCCAAGACCTGGGATTACAGGCACATGCCACCATGCCCAGTCTCAGTTGCCGCCTTAGCATGCCCCAGGGGTGGGGCTAGCACAGCACACTGGGGACTGAACTCCAGTCCCTGTGTCTGCCTAAGCAGATGCTTTAGTCTGCTGAGCTATCTGGTTGACCCCATTAATTTATCCATTGATTCATTCATTCACCGGCATTTATTTAGTAAGAGACTTGGTTAAGTTTGCATCCCATTGGTGCTAGCCAGCTCCACCTTACTGTTACTGTTGGGGTTTTTGCTTTGTTTTGCTTTACTAATTTCTACTGGTTTATTGAAAGGGATGGTTAGTGCTTAATTCTTTGACCAATTTTCCATGCCCAGATCTGGCAACCTAAACAACTACTTTGAAGACAACTGTTACTGTTTTGATAGCCTTATGGATGATTTCTCTTTCACTCCAAAATGTGTCCTAATATCTAGGATTACAAAGAATGGAAAACTGTTGTTAGACCGTTTTTATTGTTAAGCACCTCCCTCTCTTTCGAAATTTTAATACAGAATGTACTTTAATTTTCACACGCTCACCAAGAAACTGTATAATTATTTTATTACAATTATGGAATAATTTATAATATAATTCCATTTATAAATATCACTCCACATGATGGGGCTCTGGGTTTTGAGCCTTGGTGGCTTCCTATGTAAAATGGGAGCCCGTGCTGGGGACACACATTCTGTGCACTCGTTACTTAGGTGGGTAACAGCACTCCCGTTGTGGAATGAGGGAATCATCCGTGCCTGACAGCGTCTGGGCCTTAGCCATATTCATGGTCAAGGAGAGATGGCCAAAGAGCATGACCTTGGAAGTCCCACTGCCTCTGGCGGGCTCTGGCTACAGGTACGGACTGGTTGTGCTCCACACACTGTCTGAGCCATGTTTCCTTATCAGTAAAATGAGCATCATGATGCTATTTTTGGGATCTGGAACAACCTCTGGAAGTTGAAAGGCTTGGGGCTTGGGTTGGTGTTTTGTAAAGTTGGGAACCCCTAGGAGTCGGGCCTACTGGAAGTTAGGTCATTTGAAGGGAGGACTGGGACCCTTTCCCTTCCTAGCTGCCAAGACACAAAGAGACCCTCTTCACCATGCACCCCTACCATATCATACAGTGGGTGCCTCCCCCGGGAACAACAGAGCCAGCGAACCTAGACGGAAGCCCCTGTAAACTGTGAGTTACAATAAACCTTCACCCTCGTCAAGTTGGTTTAGCATGTGTATTTTTCACAGCAACAGACAGCTGGCTAATGGAATACTGTTGGCCTCTCTTGTGGTCATGATAACTAAATAAAGTAACATACTTAGTATTAGTAATCATTTTAAGAGGACTTTTAAAAATTGAGTTGAGGTATTCAATTCATGGGTAGTAAGTAGAGCTCAGAATTATACCTGGTCTTAAGAGGCATCTGAAAGGTGCTTTCTTTTCCCTTTAATGTAGCTCTTGTCTTAACTATAACAGGCTTCTCCGTGTCACTCACAAGATTTTCTAACTTCGATGAGATGGTTTCAAACTCTTTCCAGCAAGCCTCCGTTTCATTTTTTAAGAGCTATGTGAAACACATAAATTAAGATATCAACCAGTAAGTTAATAAGCACAATTATTTTATTCTTACAAAAGGAGACACAGAAAAAATAGATATTCGCTACTGTGGGAAGCGAGAGAATGTTTCACATGAAAATGTGTCTTAAAATATTTTCCAGCCATCTACAAATGAACTATAGGGAAGAATGATACCAAGTATGCTCTCAAAAGACTCACTCAGGGCAGGAAAGGAGGGGACAATACAACTTTAACAGTTATCCAAACTCCCTTGGCCTTAGTTATTGCAGAACACAATTCAGAAAGACGCATAGCCACTAGCAACAGATACTCTATTTCTTCTAGCTAGCGAATCCACTACCTTCTGAACTAAAAGATAATTATAATGAAACAAAACTGTTTCTTATACTCGTAAGAAGTGAATAACATTAATTTATGGCTTACAACAAAACACCTCTAATTCTGTACTATTCTAGCGTCTTATTTTAAGGCACTATTTGTTCTTCACCCTCTCCAAAATCTAATATAGTTTTCCTAATCAACTTAATAGTCACTGGGGAAAGGTCTCCAGATAGTTTCTTAGCGGTGACCAAAACAGGCTAAATCCATCACTCGAACATCAGTGATTTTTGCACACATACAGCTGGCTTATTCAGGGGAAGAACAGAGAAGAGTGTGACCAAAAGCTGGCATAAGAAAGTGAAGGAAACTGGGAAATGTGGGCACACACTGCAAGACCCACGCTGGCCCTGGTCACCCAGTGAATGCCCCCCTCCCCCCGAAGGGCACTAATGCACGTGAGAGCTCATGTGACAAGCCCCACGCACCCCAATGCACTGGAAATCTTCAAAATGATCAAATACTTATTTGCACAGCTTACGATGTGTGTGCCCACCACTACCAAGATGCTGTTTCTGTACCGGCAGAGCTGAACACAACGCTCTCCCTGAGGTCTTTCTGGGAAGCGCGCTCATCATTCCCTCTGCTGCCTGCCCACACAGCCTTGTATCAGGCAGTCCGCAGCTGACACACATCACAGCACTTCTAGACAACGTGCGAATCTGGTCGAGATGATAAATGACTGAGACAAATACTCAAAGCCATTAGTTATAGTTTGGAGCAGCACGGGAGCAGATGGAAAGTGTCAGCAAACTCTGCGCTGGTTTTGATCAGTTCATCTGAAGTCCCGAGCACAATCAAAAACTCTGTAAGCCCCAGTATCTGGAGCAGCTGATTAAAGCATCAGGAATAAATTAGAATCCATCACTATAGTATTTCCTAGGCTTGGTATTTGCAAACAAGTCACTTTCTGGAACAGGGTGGTATTAGAAATGCAATCCAATAAAGAAAATTCTTGAGATATGCGCCTTAAATCTTAAGATTCCGTGTATGTCACCTCAACAGAAACAGTCATGTCCATAACTGTGGTGGCGTTTTCCTCCCTGTTTTTTGGTTTGTTTTGAAACAGGGTCTCGCTGTGCAGTTCAGGCTGGCCTTGAGCTCACTTTGTAGCTCACACTCTTCTTAAACTGGCAGTAATCCCTCTGCCTCAGCCTCCTGAGTGCTGGGATTACAGGCAAGCACTGCCAGTAACATTCTTTTTTAGTAAAAGAGAAACACTCTTTCTAGTAGCTACCTGCAGGTCTTTCAGCTTCTCCTGCAGACACGCACTCCTCCACTCCTTCTCATTAGAGAAATCACAAGTGATCCTGAATTGGTTGTTCTGCAGATGTAGTTCAAGAATCTTTTTGTGTGCATCATAGCTGAGGAAAAAATTAAATGCAAATGTGAATTTTACAAACAAGTCAAAAATACCCTCAAATTATTACCAATTGTACATGATGAAATCCCAGGAAACTTCAATTTAAGTTACTGGATCATGCACTAAAATTACAACTACAGGATAAAACTTTTTACAAAGCACAATATGTTCCCAAAGATGAAGGCTTTCTGTTGGATTTTCCAGCTGTTTAAGTACCTCTCTTGTAACTTATTTATAGGTGTGTTCTCATCCTTTCCATCCTTTCCCATAATGCTTTCTTCTCGCTGTGGCTTTAACTCTGAGGCCTGGCTGTAATTCTTAATGGCTTCCATTGCCTAAGCAAATATGAAAGACAGTAAACATAACCGTAACCACACTTGCCTGGAACAGCTGGATGTTTTATACTTATAGTGTTGATTCTTTCTAACCAAGAGATGGTATGATTTTCTTTGCAATTTCTCAGCTCAGAAACAAGCCTTCCCACAGGACATTTATTAAAGTGGGTCTCACCTTCTAATGGATAACAGAACGCTGCCTGATGCTGAATGCTGCTGCTGCTGCGTGAGACCCGCTAGCCACAGTCAGACAGAGACAGACACCACAGGAGCAGGAACAGACCTCCAAAAACAAACGTACCTCATTCCTCTCCTGCCTGTGCCGTCTGGTGCTCTGGGCCACGACACGCACTACATGCCAACCTAACTTCAAGGATTTAGAAAAGTCACTTCTCAAAGGAAGTAGAATACGTGATGGTGAGCAGACAAATGACCAGTGAACCGTTCATCTCAAAATGCAGAGGCTCTTGTGCAGACAAGTTCTGCCTCTCCCACTCTCAACAGCAACGGACCCAAAGAACCATCTTCGTAATGGCCCGGTGCGGTCCCTGCTGGAAACACCTGTATCCTCGAACAAAATTAAGTTATGATCACAAGGGCTTGGCTTCAGTGCATCCTAATTCCTCAGAAAATTAGTCTTCCTTGTATTTTGTTAAATGGGATTTCTTAGCTGATATGAACAACCAGATAATTAAAGGCAATGCTTAAACAATTAGAAGTGGATTACTGTACCCTCTACCTTTTACATTGAGTGTATTTCTATAATACATTATCTACTTCTAACACCTTTTCAGCTGCTGGCTGATTATCTGATTTTGCAAATGGCTCCTCACTGTGGGAATCCTTTCCACCATTCTCTGTTGTGGTCACAGTCCCCCTGGGAAGAAATCAAGATTACATGTTAAAACAGAGAACAATGGAAACTAAAAGAGAAAGAACAAAGCTTAATGCCATCTGATTGTGCAAAAGGTGGCCTCTAGCACTTCCCCCAAGCATGCCTATTCTCTGTGAGTACTGACTGGACTTTCGATGAAATTCCTGCAGGGGCCTGCAGTGTCCTGAGAATCTCGGAAGCACTCTTCAGAAGTCTCTCTATCTTCTGTTCATAATCTCTGAGGGCTTGCTTCACTTCCTGTTGCTTCTCCTGCGAAGCCAGCTCCTCAGACAGCACCCTCAGGACGCCCATGTGGTGGTCAAGCTGGCCCACGATGCCGTCCTTAGCAAAGCAAGCCTAAGGGCAGACAGCAGAAAAAAGGATGCAGGTCAGTTCCCAATTCTTCCACACACCCAATCAGAAACTAATAAATGAGTGACTAGCAATACTTTATTTTACAGTCCACTGCTGTAGTCATGGTGTGATAAGGACTGTGGAAAAATAGAGGAATCGGCCCTAAAGGAATTCACACTGCAGTAACACAGACATGCAAACAATTAGCCCATAGCATAAGAAGTACTGAGAGACCTGCCCCGCCTTGAAAGATCAAGAAAAGCCTACATCACAAGAGGGGACTATCTGTGTGAGATGCGGGAAGAACAAGGACAAGTCCCGCAAGCCAGAGGGGGAAGCCAGGAAAGAGGTTCCAGAAGCCTCCAGGCCAGGCTCTGAAGAACTGGTGGTCTGCTTGAGTTCAGAGTTGTTCTGGGCATCAAAGGGAGCACATGGCATAAGATCTGATGTTGACAAGGCTAATCCTAACCCAATCAAAACACGGTCAACCAAATCAAATGGAAGAAGCACATGTGCTCGCTTTGGCAGCACATATACTAAAATTGGAATGATACAGAGAAGATTAGCCTGGCCCCTGCGCAAGGACAACATGCAAATTCGTGAAGCATTCCCTATTTTTACCTCTTTCCTAATCTTCACTAGCAGGAAAACTGAGGCTCTTATTAAAAAAAAAAAAATACAGATGGCCAACAAGTACATAAAAAATGCTCAACATCGCTGGCTATGCGCAAAATGCAAATTAAAACAACACTGAGATTCCATCTCAGTCCAGAAAGAATGGCTATCATCAGGAACTCAAATAACAAATGCTGGAGGTTGAGGGGGGTGGGAATAGACACCGAGATAAAAGAGAGACAGAGAATCTATAAAGAACACTAAAAAAGGACTCTTTCTTCCCAACTGTGTGAAAAAGCTTGACACTGAGAGCCACAGCAGTAAGGCACTTAAAAAGAAATGAAAAGGAGTCAGCCCTACCAAATATGTGAGAGCGACCAAATAGGACAGAGGCCAAAAGACATCATCACAACTGCCCCAAGCTGCTTTCTATACTGATTTACTCATTTTCACAAAAGCTGCATTTCTGAGAACACCATGCCCCAATAGAGGCATCCGCAGACACTTCGGCAACAGGCAATGCTACTGTGACCGCAGTCCCAGGATGGGAGCACAGAAATGTGTTAGGGAGGAATCGGGAAATAGCTCCTCTCTGCTGAGTCTGCCCACTCCTGGAGAAGCACGAGGACAGGGATAGCTTGGGCCACCTCAATAACAATCCTCGGGACAAGCAGGCTGAAGCCGTTTTCAGAGCTGACTTAATCCCGGGCTAAGGACCCACACAGAGATTTAAGACAAACTACAACACAGTCACAAAATGTCAGTGGAAGTTGTTTTACCTTATGCTCATTGATGAGACCCTTGCTCTTTCCTCTACGAATAAGTTTCTTTTCTTTATTTATTTGCTTTTCAAGTTTTGAAATTGTGTCTTGAAGTTTTCCTTTTTCAATGTCTATTTTTAGTTGTTGAATATACAACGAAATTTCATGATGAAGCGACTACAAAAAAAGCAAAACATTAATCATGGCAACAGAATATACTGAAAACCATTTGTAAAAACAACACAAATATTTGTAGTAACAAAAAGGAAGAACTACAACTTAACAATATTTTGATTCACCCATGTATCTTTGGAGAGAATGTTTTAAAAAGTCCCAGCCAGACCTATTAATCTTTGTTCTTTTAGTTTCTAACTAAAAATCTGGTTTTGGTATGAAAAGCACCAGTAAGAATTTGAAAGGGCCAGCGAGATAGCTCAGTGAACTAAGCACCTGCCTAGGCAAGCACAGGGGCTCGGGTCCAGTCCATGGTACCACATGCCACACTGGCCCCACCCCGGCTCCACTCATGGGCACGCTGAGCTGGCCACCAAGTCTGCGTGCAGTGGTGCACACCTGTAATCCCAGTGCTGGGAGGCTAAAAATAGGAGGATCACCACGAGTTGGAGCTGCCGAGTGGGGCCCTATACCAAATAGATAAATTTAAAAAAAAAACAAAACCTTAGCATTCTCAGAGAGAAGTATTTAGAGTGTTTTCTGTTGTCCTGGCTGGATGCTGACAGATAAGAATATGACAGATAAGCTACACACTTGGAGAAAACACACATCGGAGGCTAAGGAGACATAAAAATAAGCATAATGTGTTCCTGGATGAGATCCTAGAACAGAGGGAGGGATAGCTTCAGGAACCGAACCAAGTACAGACTTCTGCTACTACTGATCTATCACTGCAGGGCACAAGGGTGCAGGCCCAGAATCCCTATCTGGGAGGCTGTAAAAGGAAGACCGCAAGTTCAAGGCCAGCCTCAACAACTTGCCAAAAGCCAGTCTAAAAAAACATAAAAAAAGCTGTCAATGTAACTTGGGGGTAGAGCACTGACCTAGCATACACTGGCCCTGGCTCAACCCCAGTACTGCCAAGAGAATAACAAAATCCATATGGGCAAAAGTACCACACTTATCTAAGGTGTTAATGCTGGTAGGACCCAAGCCTGGGGTGGACTGGAACCCTCTGAATCACCTTCCCAATAATTCTTCAAATCGAAAACTATTGTAAAAAGTAAAATTTAAAAAAGAAAAAAAAAGAAATCAAACTTGAATTTAATAAAATTTAGACCTTTAAGACTTTTTTTTTTTTTTTTTAGGAAAGCCTGTAACAGTATTCAATTTAATTACAACTACACATGTGCAGTCATACTGGGAAATTAATTCCAGAAAGCCACTTCCCCCCATACCTATAAAGTCCTCGCACAAAATGGCATTTGCTACATGACCTGAGAACACCCTCCTGTACATTGTCTTCTCTGGAACGCTTATAATACCTAACACAATGTAAACACTTTGGGGCCTGGGAGATGGTTCACTGGAATAAGCGCTTCAATCCCCAGTTCCGCCTAAAATAAATAAATAAATACTTTTTTTTTTTTTTTAAAGACCTATATAACAAGAAATGTACAGGCCAGGGAGATGGCTCAGTGGAATAAGCGCTTCCCTGGCAAGCGCAAGGGCCTGAGTTCAATCCCCGGTTCCACCAAAAACAACAACAAAAAACAATGTAAACACTTTGTAAGTAGTTGTTATACTGCATTATCATGGAATCATGAGGAAAAAAACCCCATGTTCCATATAGATGAGGTTTTTTCTCAAATACTCCTGATTTGCAGCTGGCTACCCACAGGTGAGCAACCCGCACATGTACATGTATATACACGCATATACACATTCGTTATATTAGTTACTACTTATTGAAAACAATCTCTGTCACATATGCTTTATATAAATCTTCGTGACAGTCCTGCCAAGTGGGGTGTTATTCCCATTTGATCAATGAAGTCCCTAAAAGTCAGTCCTCCAGGGTCCTCACTTCCGAATTCAGGTTTGTCTGCCATGAAAGGCCACACCTGTTTCACTACATAATTCTGTATGTGTCATGTGTCGATGTGTGTTCTCAGTCGGCATCCAGCCAGGACAACAGAAAACACTCTAAATACTTCACTCTGAGAATGCTATATGCCAGGAATTATTATTATTATTTATTTATTTATCAGAGATAGGGTCTTGTTACATAGCCCAGGCTAGCCTTGAGTTCTCAGGGATCCTCTTGCCTCAGCCTCCCATGTGCCAGGCTCATAGGTGTATGCCACCAGGCCTGGCCAAATGCAAGGAATTACTACACCAGGGATGAAAGCTCAGAGCAGTCAAGCACAGACAGACAGGCACCAAGGGATAAGCACCAGGAAAGCAGCTCCTGTGCCTGGAGTGGGCACTTTTGTGGAGCCCAGGAAGAAAAGACACATGCCAGAAGCCAGGGCTCTGGGGCCCAGTGCCCACAGCGGTGGAGAAGAACCGCTCAGGTCTCCCTCTGCCCTCCTATCACTGTCCAATCGTAACTGTGCTGTCACTGACTGCACGCACACGCCAGCCAACCCCCAAAGACCTGAGCGCAGATCTCCTGGCATCACCCCAGGTGTAACACAGAGCACATGGGGAACCCCAGGATCCACTCCACTGCCAAACACATCGGGATCAGAGCCAGAGGCCCACGCACGTCCTACCTCCCACTTGGCACGGGCAGCCCCACTCTCCTCCTCCAGGGACAGCTTTGCCTCTTCAGGGACACTGAGCTCCAGTTCTTCAACAGCTTTCAAATACTTGCCCAGACTATTTGCGTTAGAAATCCTTAGTGCTTCCTAGAGGGGGGAAAAAAAAAAGCAACAAGAACATGGAAACTCCATTATTCTGTCAAATCCTCAAAACCGCCTTAGTAGTTCTGTGACAGAAGGTAAAACCAGAAGGGACCTGAGGGCCACTGCAAGGAACACAGGCGACACCTCTTTGTAAATTGAAGCTGACAGTCCTTTTGCATCATTTTAATTCTTTTGAAATGAATTACAAACTCTTTCTTATTTAAATATAATTATCTACTTGATATCTTTATGATATTCACAATAATTTCTGCTGCTTTCTGATAATTAAGAGGCTTAAGGTACAAAGTAAGAGAAACTGGCAATTGTCTAAAAACCTCTTGACACATTTTTATGCATCAAGCAGACAAGCACACTTCACAAGAAATAATAGGAAAAGTATAACTGTGTATATTAGAGATTAGCATGAGAGTTGGGTGTAGTGGTACATGCCTTTAATCCCAGCACTCAGGAGGCTGAGGCAGGATCGTTGTGAGTTCAAGACCAGCTTGGGCTACAAAGTGAGCTCAAGGCCAACCTGAACTGCATAGTGAGACCCTATCTCAAAATGGAAAAGAAAAAGAGAGAGACTGAGAGAGAGAGAGAGAGAGAGATTAGCACTGGAATAAGAAAGTTTATGGGGGGATTTATGTGGTAAAATATTTAATACCATGCATAATCACTGTTATGCTGCAAGGAGCCCGCATTACCTTGTTATCAATTCAAAGTTTTACCCAAGGCCAACCACATGGGCAGTCCCACCCCACGAAAGGTGTCGCAGGGCGCAGCCTTGCTGGGAGCATAGTCTGCTCTTTACCTGGCATACTATGAGAGCAAAAATCTAGCTAAACCAGAACAAAAAATAGTTTGAGACTAGTGGAAAGAACAGGAAACGGACGGGAGAGAGAAGGTGGAGGACATCCTGGAGTAGAAGGCAATCAAGCAAGGTGGGAACTCATTCGTGCGCTCACTCTGTATGTCAGGCCACTGTGGAGATGCACAGTGCCCCAGCGCCCCTCTGCAAGGCTTCTTTGCTAATGGTAGATTTGCGACCTGGGGAAAGACCCCAACCGCAATAGGGAGAAGAGACTCCAACGAGCCTCCCTGTGGCAAAGAGGAAGAGTCTCTGACCTCAGATCCCGAAAGGCAGACAGATGGTCAGAGAGAGAAACATGGTCCAAAACCTGACACCATTAGCTCTTCTCTCTGGGACAGGAGGGGCCTCGGAACCTCTAAATTTTTCATCTCCCTTTGCTTGGCAGATGAACTCCCCACTCCCTCTCCTGAAATCCAGTCTAACGATTATTTTAAAAACTTGGTAATGTGGAGTAAAAGCAGGGGGAAAAAAAGACAGCCAGCGACAGGCAAAATGCAGAGCGTCAAGCTGAGCAGTTGGCTGGTGGCTTTCAGGATTGCAGGGAATGCAGTGTCAAAATGGCTTTAAAAGGCGCCAGTGAGGTTCATAATCCAGGAAGCAGACCTAGCGCTCAGGCCCAGGAGAGACCGAGATGGAGGCCAGGTGAGAACGAAGCAGGCTCCTAGGAGAGCACCTTCTCCTCCCAGAGCAGGAGTGGCAGGACACGGGCACCGGGTGCCAAATCTC
>NW_004524583.1:18686930-18695648 GCF_000260255.1 Octodon degus
GGTTTCAGCTATGCAAGAGGCTTTCACAAACCTTATTTTCATGTAACGCTTCACAGAAAATGTGGCAGCTGGACAATGCCGGAGTTATTTATGCCAATTTTACAAATAAAAGAGCCAAAAATATTAAATTCCTCCTCAATGTCAAAGTCAGTCACGCTCTATCACCGAGTACACTGCAGCTCCGTGAAAAAATTAAAGCATGCTTTGTTCAAAGATTTACTTTTTTTTTTGGTGGAACGGGGGATTGAACTCAGGCCCTTGCGCTTGTCAGGCAAGCACTTATTCTACTGAGCCATCTCCCCAGACCCAAAAGATTTACTTTTAATAGTCTCAAGAGAACAAGGTATAAAGTGAGAAAAAAAAATTTTCCAGTTACAGTTTCACTGTATACAATGACAGTGAGGGGAACATCTTCATTTCAAATTTCCCCCGCACATGCACACAGAGAACAAAAGGATTCCGAGCTCGTTGTTTGTGTTTGTACCAAGGATCAAACTCAAGACCCTGCGCTCGCCAGGCAGGCGCTCATGCCTCGGAGCCGTCTCCCTGGCCCCTTTACCTTGTATTTTGAGATGAGGTCCCCATGGCTGTCTCTTTGTCCCAATAACTGTTCAGCTCTCTTCATGTACAACTCAAGCTCCCTCTGTGACTCTTCCACCTTGCGCTTAACGTCCGACTCCAGCGACGTCTCAGTTGAGTTCTTCAGTGCTGCACTGAGTTTTACCATAGTGATCTATAAAGGCAAAACGACAAAACAAAACAGCACTCACAACTGGCCCAACTTCTTAGTAAATCCATAAGCTAATTGTTTTTTTCCAGTACCAATATGTATTTGTCCAGTAGACACAGGCATATTTATTACACTTCCATATTCAGTATACTCAAAATCATAAAAAAAAAGAAGGCCTCACAAAACATTTCCAAGGGTCAGGGCCATCGACCCTCTTCTGCATCCACTAAACACTCCATTTTAAGAAATAAATTCGCATCAGCCAAATAGCTCAGCAGATTAAATCTCGGGGCCTGCCATGCTGGCCCTGCCCCCAGGGCAAACTGAGACTGGTCATGGCGTCACAGGCCTATAATCCCAGCTCTTGGGAAGCCGTAGACAGGCAGATCACTATGAGTCCGATCTAGTAGTGAGACCCTGAACACCCTATAGCCCCTTCCCTAAAATTAAAAAAAAGTTTAGGGGGCCAGGGAGATGGCTCAGTAGAATAAGTACTTGCCTGGCAAGCACAAGGACCAGGATTCAATCCCTAATTCCACCAAAAAAAGAAAGAAAGAAAGAAAGAAAGAAAGAAAGAAAGAAAGAAAGAATATGAAAGAAAGACCTGGATTTTCTCATTAGCTTCTTGAATCTTCGCTTGAAGGCCAACCATGAGCACATGCTGGAGAGACTCTGGGCCTGAAATATTTTGAACATCCATTTGCAAAGCATCTTCAGTTCTG
The DNA here is from genome assembly GCF_000260255.1 of Octodon degus. Classification (NCBI taxonomy): domain Eukaryota; kingdom Metazoa; phylum Chordata; class Mammalia; order Rodentia; family Octodontidae; genus Octodon; species Octodon degus. The sequence continues at coordinate 18,688,383 of NW_004524583.1, forward strand.
GCCAGAAGTTCTTCAAACATAGAGCCTTTGGCACAGAGGTGCTACAAAACAAATTAAAGCGACATCACAGTACAACATTTGGATCACATGTTAACACATTAACAATAGCATCAGAAAACCATAACATGCTAATTATTCACCCAGAAGGAGGAAAATCTGCATTCTGACCACTGTTACTTTAAAATCCATTTTGAGCTGGGCACAGGGGCACATGCCTATAATCCCACCTGCCCAGCAGGCTGAGGAAGGAAAACTGCAAATTCAAGGCAAACCTGGGTTATGTACTAAGACCTTGTCTCAAAATAAAATCAAAAATGGGTTAAGAGTACCACTCGGTGGCAGAGTACCTGCCTAGTGGGTTATTCTTCCTATAGTAAACACTTCAATAAAATAAAGAAAAAAATTAATTAATTAATTAAAATAAAATAAAGATAAGAAAACAACACCAATAGAAAGAAATACATTGAGAGGACAGTAATCTTAAATGAAGCTTTTCTAAGCCAAGCTAGTAGGGAAGGAATCAATAAATGTTACTAAAGAAACTTATCTCTAGAAAATAATCTTTTCAAACTATGCCTTCTGAGAGAAAACCTACTGGTAGAATAGAAACCAGTCGCAAATTACAGCTTCCCCAGACTTAAGAGTCACGGCACCTGGAAATGCTAACGCTAAATGTTGGACTGAACGGAGGAAGAGACTTCTTGGCGTTGGGAAAGAACTGACAGGGAAGCTACGATTCGTGGAGAACACAGAGCGAAGAAGAAGGAAGCCATCTGAAACGCTAAGCCCGGTTCCCAGGCAGGAGGCCTGACGCCACAGACACAAGTGGTGCGTAGGCTCGAGCCTCCAGAGACGGCCAGACGATAAGACGCCCAAAGAACAGTAACAGAGACACGCCTCCCGGCGGGCACAGAAATCCCGTAAAGGGTGATTTTAAAAATATGGTAGGTGTCTGAATTCAAAGAAGCTACTACGATAACCCACATAGTGTGGGGCACACCTGTAATCCCAGCACTCAGAAGACTGAGGCTGGAGGAGCGCCACAAGTCTGAGGCCAGCTGGGCTACACGGTTAGTTCAGGACCAGTCTGAACTACATAGCAAGACCCCGTCTTAAAAAAAAAAAAGGTTACTACCCTAAAAGGCACATCACTCTTAGTGTCCCCCGCAAAACACTCTCCCTCAGCACGCACTCGCTTCCCATCGCTCCTGCCACTTTCTGAAGCAGCTCTGGAAGCCTTTTGACAGCATCCTTATGACATGCGATAAAACTATGGCAAACGCTGCTGCCGAGGGCCCTCCAGCAGAAGGCAGGCCCTCAGCGCAGTCTCACCCACCCAACTCACTAGACCTGGCACCATGTGACTTCCAGCTCTCCCCTGAAGTCAAAATGACAGCGACACATTTTAAATCCATTCAGGCCAGGCATGGTAGTGCACGCCTGTAACTCCAGCACTCAGGAGGCTGAGGCAGGAGGATCTCTGCGAGTTTGAGATCAGCCTGGGCTACAAAGTGAGCTTAAGGCCAGCTTGAACTGCAAAGCAAGATTCTGTCTTGAAAAGGACAATAAATAAAATAAAATAAAATTGTAAAACATCAATTCAAGGCACAGAGGCAGCCACAGCAGCGCAACTAAAGACACACATGAAAGAGGACTTTAGGAACTGCTTCTGAAAGTTGTAAGAAAAACGAGGGGATAAACATGTCTGAGGAAAGGGAAATACTCTGAGGGGGATTCATCACCACACGTCTTTTACTGGAATACATTCTTCAAATTTTAGCATTTAGAAATCATACATCATAGGAACACAGGAAATACGAAAAATCAGGGCACCAAGATTCCTTCAAATCTCCGTAATTCATGAGGAACTGAACACAAAGAATACGAAAGTGGATGAAATGGCAGGTAAAGAATTCAAAATAGCTGAAGGAGAACATGATAAAGAACTTCAAAGAAGATACAGATAAAGAGCTGTGTGGCATAAGGGCCACAATGCAGGATGGGAAGGAGCACGTCAAAGGAGAGAGAGGTGCTGAAGAGGAAGGAAAGGAAATCCTGAAAATGAAAAGCATAGCAAGGTCAAGCAAAACCTCAGGAAAGTCTAACTCACACAGAACCAAGCAGAAGAGAATTTCAGAGCTTACAGATAATGCTAAGAAACTACAACACGCAGGTACTAAGAAAGGAAAACAAAAAACAAAATGCAGACATTATGGACAAAACTCTGGGACACAGTTTTTAAAAAATCAAGCTTATGAAATTTTGGTGTAGCAGAGGAAACCAAGGAGCAGACTAGCGGCAGAGAAGATGTGCTTCATGCAACCACAGCAAACTTCCCCAGCCTTGAGAAGGGCAGGAACTGCCTGTACTGCCGGCGCTGACCACCCCGATCAGGTACAGCGAGAAAAGAACTGACCCCACCCCATCATACTGTAAGCCAAACAGCAAGAGAACAGGACAAGGAAGAATACTGACAGCAGCGGGGGAGAAACCCTTGCCACAGAAACAAAGGCGTCGCTGCAGCTCTGTCCTCTGCAGCAGCCTCCAGGCGCAGGAGGGCCGCAAAGGTGTATTTCAGGTCCTGAAAGAAAAGAACTGACACCCTCCATTATGCCATCTGACGAAGTTACCCTTCAGAATCTGAAGTGTAGGCCTTTTCTGAGATAAGCAAAAACTAAACTTCATCTCCACGAAGCCAGCACTGCAGAAGATATTTCAAGGATCCGACCCAAGGAAGAGGAGGGACAGATAAGCTCTTAGGACAAAAATCAAACATGGGGAATACAACCCAGCGACAAGTAGTGGCACACACGTTTCTGTAATAATGCTGGGAGTAAACAGCCTCGTTCTCTAATTAAAAGACACAGGCGGGACTGGCTTTGAGGGAGTGGGAGTCTGGGGAGGCATTTGGCGGCCTCATTTTCTCCTGTTTGTATTTCTTTGTTTTCTGCGATGGAGGTTTGCAGCTTCTTTGGCCCAGCGCCTGGTTCTTTGGGCATGAGCCACACAGGATTGTCTATGACGCTCTTCCCAGGCAATCCAGATACGGGCACATTCAGAAAACCAACCGAGAGCACTAGTGCAAGGTTAAATATCGCACGGTGTGTCATATACAGAGAAAGCCAAAAATGGAGAGGGGACAGGAGAAGAGTGGGAGGGGGAAGGGAGGAAAGGAGGGGAGGGGACAGGAGGGGGAGGGAAGAGAAAGGTGGGAGAAGTGGGAAGGGGAGAGCGAGGGAGAGAAGGAGGTGAACAGCATGGGAGGGGAAGGGGAGGGGAAAGGAGGGAGGAGGGGAAGGGGAGGAGAGAAAGGGGGACAGAGGGGGAGGGAAGAGAAAGGTGGGAGAAGTAGGGAAGGGGAGGGGGAAGAAGAGGGGAAGGAGTGGGAGGGGGGCAGCAGTGGGAGTGGGAGGGGAAGGGAAGAGGGGGAGGAGGGGAGAGGGGGAGAGGAAGGGAAGAGAGGAAGGGGGGAGTGGAAGGGGAAGGGAGAGCAGGGAAAAGGAGGGGAAGGAGAGGGGAAGGAAGGGGAGGGAAGGGGATGGGAGAGGAAGGGAAGGAGGGGGAAGTTCTAGTAATTCCCACATGATCTAGTTGGTATTTGAAGGTGCATGTGAATGTGTTTCATTTATGCCACTCGCTTCTCCTCGCTCATATGTATCGGTTTCTTCTCTGTAAGAGTCTTCTGTGCCTCAGACGTGTACTCTTCACCTTTGGGCCATTCCTTTCAGATCATGATACATGGTGTACTAACTATTGTTATTCCCTAATTATTTTGTCACAAAATTTTGTTTTGCTTCATAGAAGTAGGAAGAATGCTTTTTATATTTTCTTTACAAATACCGACTTATATTACATTAAAATAAAAACCAACAGAAACTAAAAGATGGGATTGAGAAGCAAAACCCAGCCACTGTCCTGCACGGTGGCCGCCTTCGTGCTGTAGGGTGTACCTTTCCTACTTTTGCTCGGCCCAAACTTTCTCTGCAGAACCTGTTTCTTAAGACATGATTTTTAGTGGAAACAACTTATTATTATTATATTTTATTTTTGTGGCCAGCTCAGCCCGCCCTAGGGGCGGGGCTGGCATGGCATGTGGTGCCAGGCATTGAACTGTGGTCCCTGTGCATTTGCCTACGCAGGCGTTTTAGACCACCGAGGTATCTCACTGGTCCCCACAAGACATGATTTTTAGTGGAAACAACTTACTTATTTTTGAAGGATTTTTTTTTTGGGTACTTCAGGGTGCCTTAAGGACGGGTCCAGGGCAGCTTCTGGAGCTGGGCGTCGGTCCCCTGCACCTGAGCAGGGGCCTCAACAACTGAGCTAGCCCCCAGACCCCCTGCAGAGCCTGTTTCTTTCACATTTTTTGTTTATTTCTCTCCAACATGCCATGTAGAGTTTTGTTTTTGCATTGCTTTGTTCTTTTTCCTGTCTCTCCCTTGGGCTGTGGACCTCAAGAGACATCTTGAGGTGGGAACTGTTTCCTGCTTTTCTCACCATGCGTGGAGGGAGAGGGGAGTGCAGAGCCTCCATGTTTTTCTTCCAGCCTCAGGAGGCCCACAGGCCTTCTTGAACTTTCTCCTTTTCTTCTCTTTCCTATCTTTGGTCACTCACTGTGGCTATAATGCAATAAGCACAGCCAGAAAGCCCGTTATGAACCGAGTTTCAGAACGGACGGTTTAGACCTCATGTGTGCGGCCTACAGTCTAGGATGCTTGTGGGCCCTCACGATTATGGTCTCCTCCACGGTCCTTTACTCAGCTTTTTCATACATTTGAGGAAAATTCGCTGTTGGCCACTTGGTACCTGCCTGAGTAGCCTACTCTCCAAGTCTCTTCTGTGCTTTTCTCCTAGGTGGCCATTTCTTTCCCAGGATGCCATCTCTGTCAGTCACCATCTGTTCTCATTATGTGACCATCGGCCATCTTGTCACATGACTGGCCACCTCTTCAGGGCCAGCCATCTGATATTTCACCATGTTTATTTCCTTTCCTTGTTTCTTCTAACGAAATCTAGGCGATTTAGAAAACATATGCCTGACAGCCTGAGCAAAACAAGAAAACAGCCAGTAAAGCTTACCTCAAGTGATTGTAAGTCAATCTTAGGATTTTTAAAGGTTTTATTCTGTCTCTACCGCCTTAAACAAGTACCGAAGATTTTACTATTGGGGTAAATATGAAAGATACTGTTTCTTAAGTAGCTCCACACTACTGAAGTAGAGCCATCGAGTGAGTGGCTCAAAGTTGCTGACGAGGCCTGATGGGAAGGGGCTCCACAATGATGTGCAGGACTCTCAGATGGCTAGGTAGAGCCATCAGGTAGCCCAACACCCCTAAGGAGTCCCTTAGGGAGCCTCCCAAGGGAATATGGGTTTCTGTCATCTGTTTACTGAAGAAATTTCAGATGGAACCCAGACAACTGTGAGCCAACTGCTGGACACAGCCTTTTCTGTGTTCGCAACTGACTACGCTTTACACTCATCGATCATCAAAGGGAAAACCCAAGGATACCTGAGCTTCCTGTTTTAAGTGCAAGAAGTCTGGACACTGGGCACATGACTGTACCAAACCACCACCTGACTCATGCCACAGATGGGCTGATGGTTCCTACCTCCTGAGAGGGGCTGGGCCAAACAAAACCCTTGTTTCCTACTCTGCAGAGGCCTAAGGGAACCTACAACACCCCTGTCCCTGGATATTACCATCTCCTATGAGGAACCGTGGGTGATGCTGGGTATTTTGGTTGAGCCAGTGCAATTGCTTCACTGTGTTTTGACTTCTCGAGAAAACTTTCTCTCGATCTATAACCACAATGAGAGTCAAGAGCACTCCTACTTAGGGATTCTTTATTCCTGCTCTGAAGTGTCGCTTTATTTTATTTATTTATTTACTTTGTATTTTAGGGAAGGGTTTACAGGGTGTTCAGGGTCTCACCACTAGATTGGATTTGTAGTGATCCGCCTGTTTACAGCCTCCCAAGAGCTGGGATTACAGGTGGGCGCCACCACACCCAGTCTCAATTGCTGTCTTAGGGTGTCCTGGCCCCTGCGCCTGCTTGCAGGTGCTTTAATCTGCTGAGCTATTTGGCCGGCCCTGAAGAGTCACTTTCAAGGCTGTGAGCTTCTAATTGTCCCACAGTGTCCTAAACCCTTGCTAGGAAGAGGTTTACTAACAAACTTGGGGGCAATTCTCTATTTTGGCAAAGGCTAAAGTGGGTTTTACCTGTGGGGACTATTTCAGGTCTCGTTGCCCTAATGAGCCAACAGGTGGATCGCTGCTGCTTCGTGGTACAATGGAGAACCTGACCTAAGAAAACTTCTCCTCCTCTCTACACTAGAAAACAGAAACTGCTCTGGATGCCTTGCCTCCATTACAAGGTCATGCACATCAAAACAAGAAACACAAAAAACATCAGAAATATCAGAGTTAAACTACACCATAAATCAAAAGAACTTAACAGATATCTCCAGAACACTGCGTCCAACAACTGCAGACTATATGTTCTTTTCAGCAGTTTGTGGAGCATTTTCTAAAATAGATATTTTAGTCCATAAAGTGGATCTTAATGACTGTCAAAAGCTAAGTAATTTTTTGTCTATTATTCAAGTATAATGGAACAGAAACATAAATAACAATAGAAATTATACACACATATGGAAATTAAATAATTCACTTTTGAATGATTGATGAGTCACGGAAAACAACCAAGGAAAAAGTTTTTTAAATCTTATAATTAAATGAAAATGAACATCCTAGAATCTCTGACATATAACAAAAGCAGTTCTAAGAGGGAAGTGTATAACTACAAGTGTCTACGTCAAAAAAAAAAAAAAAAATCAGAACGATTGCAAATAAATAACATAATGATGCACCTCAAGGTTCCAGGGTGAAAAAAAAAAGAGCAAATTGAAACCCAATCTAACAGAAGACCAAACCCCCCCCCAAGAATTAATTAATTAATTAATGGGATAGAGAATAAAAGACTACACAGGATCAATGAAACAAAGAGCTGTTTCTTCAAGAAGATAACCTGATTGATAAACCTTCAGCCAAATTAACCAAAAGAAAGAGAAGACTCAAATCTGCATAATTAGAGGCAGAAAGGAGAAGGTTACAACAGATAACACTGACAGCCGGAGAATTACTAAGGACTGCTTTGAAAGTCTACATCCTAATAAATTAGAGAACCTAAAGAAATGGATACATTGGGCTGGAGAGATGGCTCAGTGGTCTAAAGCACCTACTTAGAACAAGCTTAGCAAAAGCA
>NW_004524583.1:18695788-18699152 GCF_000260255.1 Octodon degus
AAATGGATACATTTCTACACAAATAGGACCACACTGAATCAAGAGGACATAAAATACAAGAATAGATCAATAATAACCAAAGAGATTGAAGTAGTACCAAGTCTCTCAACAAAATAAGATGGATTCGTTGCTGAATTTTATTAGCCCTCTCAGGAAAATCTAGCAGCCAAGTTCCTCAAAGTATTCCGTGAAGCAAAGAAGGAAGAGGTGCTTCCAAGCTCATGCAATGAGGCCAATGTCACCCTGCTACCAAACAGGACAACGGTACAACAAAAAAGGAAAGTATAGACCAGTATCATTAATGAACATAGATGTAAAAATCTGCAATAAAATTCTTGCCCCAGGTGTGGTTAGTGCGCGCCTATAATCCCAGCATGTGGGAGGCTGAGGCAGGAGGATTACTAAGAGTTTGTGGCCAGTTTGGGCTAATGACTGATCAAACTGCTTCACTCCAGGAATGCAAGGATATTTGGACACATGCAAATTAACAAACATAATACATACAAAGAATCAAGGATAAAAATCACATAACTGTCTTGACTAATGCAGAAAAGCTTAGGAAATTCAACATCCCTTGATAATAAAATCCTTCAAGAAACTAGGTATTATGAACTGGATTTGTTTTGCTCCTGTTTTCTATTTTCCCTATAAAATTTCAGTATCATTGCCCAGCCTTCTGAATGTTCCACAGAGACCTGGAGACCCCAGAGGTCTTCTAGAACTGCTTCACAGAGCAGCAGGCACCATGGGATGAGTGTGTTCAAAGTAAAGGGAGGCCGGGGATAGGGCTCAGGGGCACAGGGCCTGCCTGGCAAGTGCAAAGTCCTGAGTTTGGCTTCGGATACAAAAAAAGAAAAAAAGAAAAAAGAAAGAAAGAAAAAACAAAAAACAAAAATCAATGGGAAATATTGTCAGTAGGGATCATGGCAATTTGCCTCTTAGAGAGATAAAATTTTAAAATAAAAAAATGTATATTCACCCCCCTCCCCCAAAAAAATCAAGCACCATGGGTCAATACTGCAAAAGTGGGTAAGACAAACCTATAGCAAACAGCATTCTGAATGGAGAAACTCTGAAAGCTTTGGCTCTAAACTTGGAACGAGGCAAGGGTGCCTCTTCTCCCCACTTGTATTAAATGTAGTTCTTAAAATTTTAACTGGAATAATTAGGAAAGAGAAAGTAATAAAAGGGATAAATTATCCATATTTGCAGAAAATAAGATTCTATATTTAGGAGACCCTAAAGATTCTATCGAAAGACTTTTCAGAGCTGATAGAGTCTGCAAAGTTGCAGAATACAAAATCAGCACTAAAAATTCAATCTCTTTTCTCTACACCAATAATGGACTACTGAAAAAGAAACGAGGAAAACAATTCAATTCACAATAGCTTAAAAAAAAAAAAAAAAAAAAACAGGGATCAACTTAATTAAGGAAGCGAAAGACCTATACAGTGACAATTTTAGAATACTAAAAAAAGAAAGACACTAAAAAATAGAAAAAGCAGAAATGGACTTCCAGGTTGAGTCACAAAATACTAATGACACTTTTCACCAAATTAGAAAAAAAAAATCCTAAAATTCATATGAAAACAAAACCCAGAACAGATAAAGGACTCCTAAACAATAACAGCAAGGCTAGAGGCAACACAATACCCAATTTCAAATTACATTACAAAGCTACAGTGGCAGAAACGTCATGGTGCTGGCCCCAAAATAGATACATATAGCAATGGAACAAACTGGGGACAGAAACATCCATACAACTACAGAAACCCGATTCTGACAAAGGAGCCAAAAATACATGCTGCAGAAAAGATAAGATTCTTTAAAAAATGATGTTAGAAAAACTGGACGCCCACTTATAAAAGCTTGAAACCAGATCCTTAACCTTTATCCTGCATAAAATCAATTCAAGTTGGAAGAAAGATGCAGGCATAAGACCTGAAACTTTGAAATTGTTTAAAAAAAATTATATATATATATATGAAACACTTGAAGCCATAGGCACAGACAAAGACCTCTTGAATAGCACTCCAGCAGTGTAAGAAATAACAGTAGGAATCAACAAACAGGGCTATGCTGAATTTAAAAGTTTCAGCACAAAAATCAACAAGAGTGAAGAGACAGCCTAGAGAAAGGGAGAAAGCCTTTGTCAGTTACTCCAGCAACAGAGGATTCATATCTAGAATATATAAAGAACTAAAAACATGAAAAAATTCAAATAGCCCAACCAATAAAAGGGCAAAATAACTGAATAGACACTTTTCAAAAGGAGTACAAATGGTCAACAAGTATATGTGAAAAAATATAGAACAGCTGTAGCTATTAGAAAAATGTAAGTCAAAACTGCATTAAGATTCCACTTACTCAGTCAAAATAGCTATCATCAAGAATACAAAAACAGGGACTAGGAATATAGCTCAGTGGATTAAGCGCCTGCCTCACAAATCTAAGGCCCCACATTCAATCCCCAGTACAAAAAAAAAAAATAATAATAATACAAAAACAATAAATGCTGCAAAGAATGAGTGGAATAAGGTACCCTTGTGCATTGCTGGTAGAAATGTAAATTTTATAGCTACTATGGAAATCAATATGGAAATTTCCTCAAAAAGCAAAAATAGAGCTACCACGTGATACCACTACTAGAGACACTACTCCTGGCTACATATCTCACTCAGAAAAAGGAGAGGCTAACATAGTAGAGGGCTGTCTGCTGACCCGTGCTTACTGCACTACCACCACACACAATAGCTAAGATACAGAAGCAATTGAAACGCCCATCAGCAAATACAAGGGCAGAGAAAGTGTGCTGTACATTAGTACTGGGGCCATAAAAGAATGAAATTTTGTCCTTTGCAGAAAAATAAATGGATCTAAAAAGTCATCCTGAGCAAAATATGCCAGTCCTGAACACATATTCCATTTTCTCCCTAATATGTGGAATCTAAAAAAGATGCCAGAAAGAAGTACAAGAGAAAGTATAACTAGGCAAAAAGAAGGGAATAAAGGGGGAGGGCACAAGGAATGGTAATGGGGGATGCACAAAACAGACCTTCTTCTCACTGAGATGCCCTCAAAAAAGTGACACTAGGGAGGGGGTTAGGAAAAAGAGGTGATGAGGGAGAATGAGTACAAATGAATGGCACCCTTTAATGGCACTTGCACGACCAATATGCAGCCAAAAAATACGAACATGAGGGCCAGTGAGATAGCTCAGTGGACTAAGCACCTGCTTTGGCAGCAAGTGCAGGGACCAGGGTTCTATCCCCAGTCCCACATTCCATGCCAGCCCCATCCCCGGGGCACGCTGAGCCAGCAACAGAACCTAGACGTGGTGGTGCACACCTGTAATCCTAGCACT
>NW_004524583.1:18700697-18706226 GCF_000260255.1 Octodon degus
TGTTTTACAAATAGAATAACAAAATAAATACTCATATTGTGCAGCAACTTGCATTTCATATTCTAGAATATAACTCGATCAAAGACTTTGATCCAGGGACTGGGGAGATGGCTCAATAGAATAAGCGCTTCCCTGGCAAGCACAAGGATCTGAGTTCAATCCCCGGTTCCAGAAAAAAAAAAAAAAAAAAGAACTTTAATCCAATAGAGATTTACCTAATAGAATTATTTATCAACAGAAGTGTTTTTTTTTTTTTTTTTGACATCAGTTCAGAAATGTATTTTGGTATAGCTGTACTTTCACAATCTGGGCTGTCATAAAGCACTATTATCATAACCCAAACCAGAACTTGCATTATTAAAATGCAATCGCTAGGGAGATAGCTCAGTGGTCTAAGCTGCTGCCTTACAAGCTCAAGGACCTAGGTTCGAGCCCCAGTACCCCATGCTGTGCAGGCTCCAGAATCCTGGGCGTGCCACGCTGACCACTGAAACCAGGCATGGTGTGCACGCCTGTAATCCCAGTGCCGGGGAGACTGAGACAGGAGAATCACTGAGTCTGAGCTGTGTAGTGAGACTCTATGCCAAATAAATAAAATTAAATGGTTATGCTCTGCACGGTAATGCTTTCGTTAGTGAGAAACAAAATACATGGCAGTGGCTTTTGTTATTGCTTTGAAAATACTTTTAAATAATCTTAAATTTTAAAATATTTTACAATGTTTTAAAATATTGAATTTCTACCTTCTTTTCCACTAAAATAAATTCCAGATAGACTGAGTAAATAAGAACAAAAAATGGAATAAAACACTGCCAGATGAAATGACAAGTTAATTTTTATTTTTCTCAAATATATACTTCCAAAGCAATAAAAGCCATTACCCTTGTAAACAGTGAAAACACAAAATGATGAAATAGGTACCTTTCAGAAATACAGATTTTAAAAAAATTATGTAAATGCTCCTGGGTATTGAGAACTTCCCATCTTAGCCTAATTTAGGTGTTGCAGATTTTAGAGCTGAGCTGGTATTCAGTAAAAAACCTCAATTAGAACTTCCTGGGCTGGTGAGATGGCTCAGTGGTCTACAGCACCTACTTAGAACAAGCTAAGCAAAGCAAAGCAAAGCACCGGGACCGCGGTTCAATCCTCCAGCACCACCTGTCAGCCAGCCCAATAAATGAATAAATAAAAAATTAAAAATTAAAAAAAATTAAAAAAAAAAAAGAACTTCCTTCCCAGGAGAACAAGTGACACTGACATGCACTCCGCCTCGCTGTTTATCAACAAGAATCCAGACCGACAGAACTCCAAGAACAGCGGTCACCTCCCTCGATTGAGCACGGAAGAGCAGTGGTTTGTTCCATGGGAGAACTTTCAAAGTACAGACCATAACGCTTCGCTCCCACTACACTGAGCTGTGTGAGACCGAGCTCACTGACATCACCACCATTCCCTGCTGCCACTCAACAGCTGGAAAAACTGCCCAAGAATGTCCACTCACTAAATCCTGGATGATCAGGGGTCAGAGACCATGCTGCTTTGAGAACTCCAAGTAGGCCAGCCAAATGGCTCAGTGGATTAAAGCGCCTGCAAGCAGACGCAGGGGCTGGGGGTTCGATTCCGGGGCGCACTGAGACAGCAACTGAGACTGGGTGTGGTGGCGCCCGCCTATAATCCCAGCTCTTGGGAAGGCTATAAATAGGCGGGTCACTATGAGTCTGATCTAGTAGTGAGACCCTGAACACCTTGTAGACCCTTCCCCAAAATACAAAAAAAAAACCAAAACACTCCAAGAAAATTGAAACCACTGGCATATTATGACTCACTTCAAAGCTTGTATTTAAAGTCTTTTCACTTTTATGTTAAAACATGAGTCTACACCCAGAAAATGCCTGCTGAGTTGCCTGACGCTCCTACCTGCAAAGCCTCTTCTACAGAGCTCGCCTGGGCATCTTCATGTCTCAGAAGACCCAAGACGGATTTAGTTTCTGCCTCCCAGATGTCCACTTGTCCAGCGAGTTTTTCGACCTCTTCAGCCACTTTCAGTTTTCCTGGGGATTCTTCATTTTCTCTTTCATGTTCTTCCCTGGCCTACAACATTGAAAATTATTACTAAGAACTTACTGATAATGTTAAGTGTCAACACTTGCATTATAAAATAATTTTCCATTTCAAAAAGTTCCACAACTCTCCTAAAGAACACTAACTAAATCCATAGGCTTGGTTCATTGACCAACATGGATGCGTGCTGAGAAGTACACTCATTGGTTGTGGTGCAGCGTGAACACCATGCAGCACACGTACACAAACTGGACTGTCTCCCCCACCGCACACCCGGGTTGTCCACTACACTACACGGTGTGTTTCTTCCCTCACTGCCATGCAGGACATGACTGCATTTTAATGATACACAACCTCGACTGGACTGTAACACTTCGCAACAACATATATCCTTTAAAACTATTTTATTTCACTGGGTTTTTTTAAATGTATTTGGTTGTTAGAGGGCCTCACTACACAGCTTGGGCTCATACTGATCCTCCTGTTTTCAGTTGCCCCAGAGCAGGGATTGAGAGAGTTTGCTACTATGCCCAGACTCTGGCTGGTTCATCCCGCCCTGGGGGCAGGGCTGGTGGGGCATATGGTGTGGGGATCAAACTGTGGTCCCTGCACTTACTTAAGCTTGCCTAATCAGGTGCTTTAGTCCACGGAGCTATCTCACCAGCCCATCAAAACAATTAATTTTAAAGCAGAAAAAACACTTGCTCGCAGAGAGAAGCCCTCTACCCTTCAGCACCCCTCTTTCCTATAAGCCTGGCGTTCTCAGTTAAGTTTCTGTTTTTCTCCCAGGATAATATAACCTACGTCCTTGTTTCTGCCATATCTGAAAAAGGTGAAATTCAGGGGGACCTTCTGTCCAATCAACTAATGGTGAATGCGCTGCTCTTGTACCTCCTACTTGCTTATAGATCCTATAAAAATCCTGCCCCCTACGAGGTGGGGGGCTTGACTCCTCGGTGAAGGACCCCAACCACGCCCGCTGGCCTGAATAAAGCTGCGCTCCTGCCTCCAAGCTGCGGGTGTCACACTCGGTTTGCTGATCTCGGTCTGCTGCAATGGTTACAGGGAGCTGTAAACACCTTCTAGGAGGCGGGAACACTTTTTTATGAGCTGTAACACTTGTTACAACATGTAAATTTTGATTTCTATCAGTTGAATATTATCAGATAAGATTTACAGATAAGATTATAACCTAGAACACGAGACTTCTCATATTTCTCACACTCACATAAAACTACATACAGGTATCAGTAATAGTCAATGTAACCTAACATCAAAAGAGACTCAGACTCATAAAAGAATCAGATCTTGTGCCATTAGTAATCGCTGAGAAGTCTACGGCTTGATACGCTACAGCTTTACCAAATAGATATAATTTGAAGTTTCATTTTTCATCAGAGCGAATGACAAATACTCAGAGCTACAGCATCTGAGAGCATATTGTACAAGCTCAGATCTTTTGTGATTTTCTGTATTAGGTATTACTCTGGGGGTTGTTGCTTTTGCCCGTTTGTTGTGGTGCTGGGTATTGGAGCAGGGGCCCCACACACACTAGGCAAGCACAGAACCCCCCAGCTAAATCACAGCCCCAACCAGGAATCTTTACAGTTGAAATCAGCAGGGCAACTGTGGAAAAGCCAGCTGAAATTACTTAGGGAAACCCGAGTACGCTGTTGTTTCCTAGGAGGTGCATTTTGGGAAACACTGGCATTAAACTTTCATATATATGGTTTTTCAATATATATTCCTTTTTCATATTCAGATCTATGAAGTATTCTACCTCACCAAGCAAAACAAAGATAATCAATGATATTTGTCCCCATTTTACAAAAAAAAAAGCAAAATGCAGAGTTCAGACTAACTTTCAGCTAGTCCGTGGTCAGAAGTCATCTGAAAAAAAAAAAAAAATCCATTCAATGGGCACCACGCAGAGGCCACGCCCACTTCCACAGGACCTGGGGTGCCACGTGGGCTGAGGCCACGCCCACTTCCACAGGACCTGGGGTGCCACGTGGGCTGAGGCCACGCCCACTTCCACAGCACCTGGGGTGCCACGTGGGCTGAGGCCCACAGGCTTCTGTGCTAGAGGCTATGCAGGAAGCGAGCCACCCCAGCATTTCCTGGAAACTGCTTGCACTGGAACGTTATCTAATATGCCCCACGCTTACCATTATTCCAACAATATAGTGTTTTGAAAAGCAAAACAGCAAAAGTAAATTATTCCTACAAAGTATAACCCTTTTACCTTTAAATTCTGATCGTGATTTTCAGGAATTTCTGACGTATTCGTTGAAAAATCAACAGTTGTTTTTTCTTCTTTAGATAACAGAATATTTCCAGAATCTTCAGGAATGGGCTGATCCTCTTTTTTTGTAAGTGGCAGTTTCATTTCCTATATAAATTTAATTCTATAGTTAATGCTCATTTCTGTTTGCGCGCTGACAGAATAAACAGTAAGTAGACATAATATATTTAGACTTTTTTATAGTTTATGAGTCAAAACAATGTTGTGAAGTGGGGAATGGTTCAAGAAACAAGTCTCAAATTGTTACTAAGAAGGAAGAGAAAAAATTAAAAATATTTATTGAAGGGACCAGGGAGATAACTCAGCAGCATAAGCACCTGCCTGGCAAATGCAAGGTCTCAATCCTCAATAATATATATATATATATAAAGTTTGCTTTTTTTAGACACAGTATGAGATATTTTTAAAAAGTCAGTATATTGAAACCTAACAGGCAAAATTAGGCTTATTCTATTCTCTAATGATAAATGAATTTCAACTTTCAAACACAAAAAGGGTTCAAGAATTAAAAATGGTCTTAGATACACACCCAACAGAAATCAAACCACACACACATAGACACTTATCAGCTATATTGTTCCAAAAAGCACACTGTTGACAACAGCTCAAAACAGAGAAAGAACCCAAATGTGTATCAATGAATGGATTTAAGAAGTGGTATATCCCCACAATAGATGATTTTGTTTTAACAAAAAGGAATGAAGCACAAATGACCACACACTGCAGTGTGGATAAACCCTAAAAAATTAAAAACATTATGCTAAGCAAAAATAAATGAGTCACGGGCGACCACTTATTCTAGGATTCGCTTATGAACGACACAGAAGAGCAAATGTGTGGAGAAAGAAAGCAGAGGAGGAGGGACCGCCCAGGGCCAGGAGGCCTGGGGGAAGTGGGGCCTGAGTGCTGGCGGGCACAGGGCTTCCCCAAGACATGGCGCATACATTCTAGTTGGCTATGGTGACAGCCGCATGACCCTGAATATGCTCAACACCATCAGGCCATGGCATGGCCTGGGAATTGCATCTCAATAAAGTTGCTGAATGAAACAAACAGGACTGGGAAGATAGCTCAGTGGTCTAAGCACCTGCCTGGCAAGCGCAAGGACCCAAGTTCCATCCCCAGTACCACAAGCCATGCTGGCCCCAAAACCTGGCCCCAAA
>NW_004524583.1:18707301-18729158 GCF_000260255.1 Octodon degus
CCTCCCAGCAGCCTACAAAGTGCAAGCCAGAGAGTGCGATTTTCCTCAGGCTTCTGTTGCTTAAACGATGGAGGCCCTTCCAAGACAGAAGAACCATTTGAAGCCAAAGAGAAAGTGTCTTTCTGGCAATTATATTAAAAGGCTAAACTCCTTCCAAGACCTGGGAGAATTTTCCAAAAGATGTGTTTACCCCTTTTCTGGCTTCTCACCTTTGGAATGAAAATTAGAGTCCCCAAACAAAACAAAATAAAAAAGGCAACGTGAAACAGTGCCAGCAGGCTGAAAATACCTCTGTCACCTTCTTTGTGTCCTTCTTTGTGTCCTCAAAACAAGCCTTCAGTGAGCGAAGGTTTTCCGTGTAAGTAGCCCAGCATGCCAGGACCTTCTGCAGAGTTGACTGCACATTCTCGATATTATTTTTGTACATACAAACATTCTGTTCCATAATCATGTATTGATCATTAATCGCTTCACATTTGCCAGCTGCGGTATTAGCAAAACAGGAAAGTAATCTCACCAGAACCTTTTTCTTAATAATACTATTTAAAAGCATTTGCATATTACTGGGTAGCAGGAAACAAAACATATTTTCTGATGGTATTAAAAGTGAAAGTAGCTGGCATGCTGGCTCATGCTTGTAATCCCAGCACTCTGGAGGCTGAGGCAGGAGGATTGTTCAAAGTCTGACACCAGCCTGGGGTACAAAATGAGCTAAAGGCCAGCCTGAACTGCACAGTGTGATCCTGTCTCAAGATGACAAAAAAAAAAAAAAAGCAAGCAAGCACAGACAGGTGTACTGGATCATCCCCGTAATGACAGCATTCTGGGAGGCTGAGGCAGGATGGCAAGTTCAAGCCCAGCCTGAGCAACCTGGCAACCTAGCAGGACAGCAGGACCCTGTCTCAAAAAAAACAACAGAACAACAAGAAAACACATTTAAAAAGAGCTGAGAAACAGCGCATGGAAAAGGTCCTGGGTTCAATCCATAGTACTGCAGTCTATCAATCCATCAATTAGCAAGCAAGCAAGACATTTCCAAGGAAATTGTGCATATACAAAATTTCCAAAACTGGGCTGGGGAGATAGCTCGGCAGCCCAAGCGCCTGCCTGGCAAGCACAAGGTCCTGAGTTTATCCCCAGTACCGCATGCCAAGCCGGCCTCACAACCCTGGGAGCGCTGCACAGGCCCAGAAACCAGGCGTGGTGCTGCACACCTGTAATCCCAGCTCCAGGGAGGCTGAGACGGGAGATGAGTCCGAGCTGCACAGTGAGACCCCGTAATTAAAAATTAAAAAATTCCAATTTAAGGTAGAAGAATGAAACCTTATTTTTCAGTGGTTGTCATTCCACTAAAAAAAATTAAAAATTACTTTACCCAAATTCTTACAAATTTCTCCACATCTTTGAAAAGAAGTATCAAGTCGAATTAGGAACTCTTTTTCCTCAATAAATTTCTGCAAGGAAAAGGGAAAAAAATTGATTATTACATTTAAAAATATGGCAAGCTATGCAGTCACTGATGAAGCCCTCAGCAACCGACCCTTCCTTAGTGCTTTAATGATATGCATTCAAGTAGAAAAAAAAGAAGGGCAGTTCCTGGGGGAGAGGCAAGATGTAGGAGATGGGAGTGAAAAGTGACAAGATTTAATGTGGAGAGACGCAAGTTCTACCACGGCTTTCCACTTGTGGGAAATGTACAGCAAACTGTAACAGTCCCGAATCTCCTACTCTACATATTTTGTATTCACAAATGCTCAATTTGTTCATCTGTTCTTCCACATGTGTTATCAACACTAGGTTTTTTGGGCTGGTGAGATGGCTCAGTGGTCTAAAGCACCTACTTAGAACAAGCTTAGCAAAGCACAGGGGCCGCGGTTCAATCCCCCAGCACCACATGCCAGCCAGCCCCGCCCCCTGGTGGGCTGAGCTGGCCCCACACACACATATAAATAAATAAATAAATAAATAAATAAATAAAAACACTAGGTTTTCGTTAGGCACATGATGCTAAAACCACACGCCATCCTGCACACAGGACGTCCAATAAACTACCATTAACTAAACTCTGCTATGGGAAAATACTGAACTATTTCAAAATGAGTATTTATTGTACTTACTGATTGCCACTGAACTATTGTAATTAAGTAGAAAAATGAAAATTCAAAGTTGGGGGCCAGGGAGACAGCTCAGTAGAATAAGTGCTTGCCTGGCAAGCACAGGGTCCTGAGTTCAATCTCCGATACCAGAAGAAAAAAAAAAAAAAAAAGAAAGAAAGAAAAGAAAATTCAAAGTTGGTTAAAGAAACAGAAGTATTCGGGGTTCGATCCCCCAACTGCCATGCTGGCCCCACCCCCAGAGTGCACTGAGGGGGTGATTGAGACTGGGTGTGGTGGCACATGCCCATAATCTCAGTGGGATTAAACAGGAGGATCACTCTGAGTCCAATCTGTGCAGTGAGACACTGTACTAGATACATAAAATAAATAAATAAATAAGAATGGAAAACAAATCTTTTACAAACAGGCCAGGGAAGAATAGATTGAGAGAGCTGAATGGAAAAAAAGAATTAAGATATATTATGTATGGGTACAAATTCCCTATGATGAATGTGAACAATATGTATGAAAATTATTTGCTAATAAAAGTTTAATAATAAAAAAATTCTATATCTAGTTGAAGGTGATGCTTGTTTTCGAATGTACAATGCTTAAACTATAAATTGCAAATAAATATCTCTTAATGAAGTTTTTCAGAGCCAGAGATACAGCTCAGTGGCATAAGCACCTGCCTGGCAAATGCAAGGTCCTGGGTTTGATCTCTGGTACCAAAAAACATAAACACAAACGAAATGAAGTTTTTCAATTTTGCATTGAAATGTATAAGCCTGGATTTTCCCTTTTTGTCCTTATTTCCAAAATCAGAGAAACTGAAAGAAGGATCAGGCCCAGCTGTAGATAACATTTCTGTGATGCTTCGGTTTTAATTTACCCCTGAAAGTACACCTACATTTAAATCCCTTGAGATATTTTTTTCCTATAAACTGGAAGAGTTAAACAAAAAAAAGTATCTCAAGACAAAACTGAGTATGTATTGTTCTCCCTACAATTAAAACTTAAGAAGCCAAGACCAAAATGTCCCCAACAAACTTAATTATTGAAACCATAAATTAGAAACAGAAAAAACATGTGAAACAAAAATTTCAAATAAAAGAGGAATTTATAATGGAAAAAACACTGAAATCGTCTCTGCTCTACTAACTACCCTGACTAATTCAATTTTGTAAACAACTATGTTTCTTTCCCCTTTCCCATGCCGGCTACTGGCCTACCTGTAACTGGCTTTTTTTTAGGCAACACGGAAGTTACTAAGAGCTACCAACCAAACCCACCCCTAAATCTGAAGGGCTAATAAGAAACTGTGCCCCAAAAAGGTAACCTAGCACCCAGACATGGAAAACAGTAGCCTAAGACAGAATGCAGCAGCTTACACGCCAGTCTTCCAGTGATAATTCCACGGACTCTTTATGCCCACATTTGGTGTTCCAGACTTCCAATTTTGCTTTTGCTTCGTCTAGCAAGCCAAGAACTGAGCACTTATGGTACTGAAATTCTAGAAGTGCAATCAAATTTTTCTCCAAAATGTTGTTGAGTCTGAAAAACAGTGCAGGTTTTAGAAATTTAACTTGATAGCGCTTCCCCCCTTGTTTTAAAACAAACACACCAGGGAGAAAACAACCGTCTCTAAGGTAGAAATACTGAACAGAGCAGAAATGATTCCTCTACTGCAAAATCCTGCAGCGAAGCACTGATGGGCAAGAGAACTTACTGAACTTGAAAACTTCTCTACAGTTCAATGGAACTACAATTTAAAAGTTTACATAAAACAGTTTTCATTATGGCTAACACCTTCTTATTCTACTAAGTTGCTTATGAGAAATGAGACGAGATGGCGTAGACAACCACCAATTAAATAATCATTCTGCTGACAGCATTCTACTGTCTGTGAAATGCTTTCAGATAGACCCATTTGGTCCAATACCCTCGTGCAATATGCACAGACTGGTTATAACTACGTACATCTACAAATAAGAAAACAAACTCCAAAGAACAAAGCTCACCTCATAGCATGCTACATTCCACAAGAAATGAGGCTAGCACAATATAGCACTACCTTAAACATGAAAGTATTTGATTAAGATTTAAGAGGACACCTTTCAGAAATCACCAAACATCTACCCTGCCGTGGTTCCTGCGGTGTCACGCTTCTGCTCAGACCTAAGCGCCTCCTGCTGCGAAACGACAGCGTTACTAACCGTCCTCTCATTTCCTCCAGTTTGGTAGGTGGCACCAGTGGCAAATGTCCCTCAGCTTCATTTTCAAAGGTCAGGAGAATATTTGAATGATAGTCAAATCGATCCATCAGATTCTGAAAGGAAACGTAGCAACATAAACCAGGTTTACCGCCCGACACTATTACTGAGTTTATCTCATTCACATAATGTTTTTTTTTTTACCCCCGAAACTCATATATCCCCTTTATGTTTAACTAAGATTTTATAGATAAATATCTCTTAAGCAGACCTCAGACCAAAGAAGGTAAAAACTATTCAAAAACTAACTTTGTTTACTGGTGTCACCTCCCTTTGAGAGCTCAAACACTACCTACCTCACTTACCCAATTATTTCATACCATTTGGGGGAGAACCCAATCTCACTCACTTTAAACCAATCTCCCTCCACCACCGCCTTTTCTTGGGCAGACCTTCCAGTTGCTTCGGAATTTACTCAACTCTATTCTTACTGTTTTGTGCTTCAGCGAACACAATGGTCATGAGTGTGGAAATACCTCTTCTTTCTATGGCAAAATCTTTGCTCAAGAACAGACCCTAACCCAGTATGGCTTTCCCTGTCTCTTTGCTTTGCCAACCTTATAGAGAGTCATTTTCTCGTGGATCAGAGTCACAGAGTCTGAGGAATCCTGGGAAGCTGTCAAGATTTCCTCCCCCAGCTCCTCCACATCCTGCAGGCAGGCCTCGACGTCACACAGGGGCGGGGGCAGGGCACCATCCAGCTTGGTTTTCCAAGCGCTAATCTGCAACCAAGGGAAGAGGTCCTTCAGCAGAACTTGCCTAGCTTACTTCTCCGCATCCAGTACAATTCATTCTTTCAAGTTTCTCTGCAAACCAAGACTGATACATGGGATCCATTAGCCAACCAAAGGCAACCTGAATCAACAGATGAATCTCTTAGCTCTATCATTTAGCTACTTGCAGATCAAGGATGTGTTCAAAAGCGGTAGGAAAAGAAGGTGCCAGTAAAAGACCTGTTTGGAGAAACGCATAAGTAAGTTCTATGGGGGAAACTGAAACTATTTAAAGCACTGCTCCAAGCAGGGAGGGTAATAATCCAGGACTATGACTTGAACTCTTTCCGTCCTTGCATTCTCTGGCACTGTATCTTCAATTTCCACACAGATGCAGAGACTGTTTTCCTTAGAGCCCTGAGCCTGTGTTCACATTCGCTATCTTCACCTTATCTCCTACAATCTGGCCTTCCCAGCACTGCCCCTGCAGGCACACCTCTTCCTTCCCTGCCTTCCTGCCACGCCCTGCGTGCACACGAGCTGCACAATCCCAAGGCTCGCGCTCTCCGCACTCTGCAGCCTTGCCTGCGCGGCTACTGTCCTTCTACCTGAATGTTCTGCCTTCCGAGCCCCTCACAACCATTCACTGGAGAGCAAATATTTACGAGTCAACTGTGAAAGACTGAGAAATAAAGCTGTCATAGGGACTGTCAGGGACAGCTGATGGCACCCACCGCAGGCAGCTGTGCTGCAGCTCAGAACAAACCACACACAGAACTGGTGACCTGGCATCCCTTATCTGCATATCCCCAGTCAAAAAGAAAAGAAAAAAACATGTAACTCACTTTACACACTTCAAGCAATAAATTCAAAGTGTATTTTGCAAAATCATGTGAGTGAAAGACTACATTAAATATATCAACACGAGCCAAGGAGACAGCTCAGTGGCACAGCACCTGCCTGGCCAGCACAAGGTCCTGAGTTCAATTCGAGGCACCAAAGAAAAAGTCACTAAATACATCAACGTGACTATCTGAGGAAGAATGGAAAGGAACAGAAAGTACAAATATAAAATACAAAGCACACAAAACAAATGAATCAAAACAAGAACAGGACTTTGCCCAGGCCCCTGTGCCATGAACGATGTGCAAGAGTTTAGTTGACTCCCTCGGTCAAAAGACCAGCCAGAGAAATGAGGGCCAGAATTCTTGACAGAGGCCCCTGTGCGGAGCAGATGACAAGTCATCTACTCATGGGGTACAGGAAGCTGCCACCAGTGACCAAGGGCACCACCGAGTCCTCGGCACTGGGGGGAGGTGTGGGAGGCCAATGACGACAGCATTTCTTAAGCATAATAAAATCCCCCTCCCTTCTGAGCTCCGCACTAATCCACCAAGAACGGGACTTGCTAGCCACTACCTCACTTTCGCTCTTGTGCTCCCCCTAACTCAACCTCAGGTCACTCCTCTGAACTTCGAGCCCAATCCAAGTGTTTTACTCCAATGACCTGATCTGGTGAAACTACAGGTCTGGCACCTGTGCTTTCTCTTTCTGGGATGGAGACCTAACATATGAACATTACTATTCTCAGAATTAAGCAGTTTTTAATTACAGCAAAGAGTACGTGACATTTGTATATGACATGGGTTGAGTCACTACTCATTTATTCAAAAATACTGGGTATCCACTACAGGCAAAGTGAATATCTAAGCAAAATTGAGTAGCTCAGCAGACTAAAGCACCTGCTCAGGCAGTTGCAGGGACTGGAGTTCGATCCCTCACGTGGCTGTGCCAGCCCCACCCCTGGGGTATGCTGAGATGGCGACTGAGACTGGGCATGGTGGAGCGCACCTGTAATCCCAGTGCTTGGTAGGATCACTATGAGTATAGGGAGACCCTATAGAACCTGTACTAAATACATTAAAAAAAAAAAAAAAAAAAAAAAAAAAAATTTTTTTTTTTTTTTTTTTTTTAAAAAAAAAAAAAAAAAAAAAAAAAAAAAAAAAAAAAAAAACTGTCTCATTGCTATTTGTTTCTCAATAAAATTAAGGAAAAAAAAAAAAAACCTGAACCAGCTACTCCTTCAGGTACAGAGTATCGGGACAGGAGCTGGGCAAGGAAGCAGCTCCACAGCAGAGTGCCTGCCTGGCACGAGCAAGGCCCTGAGGTTCAACCCAGAACCGCAAAAAAAATGAAGAAAAAAATCACACTCGCATAAGGCTGTCAAATGCAAGTATTTACCTAGCAGAAGCATTAAATACTATAGTTTTCGCATTGTGTTTTGTCTTTTTCTTTGCCTTGTGAGTTCATGCTCTGCGAAGGCTTCCTGGAAGAACAATCCTACAGCTGCAAATCATTAGCTACCCGCCCTCAGGACTCTGGCAATAAGGCTTTCATTACTACAAATTTGTAACAGAAGCAAGTTGGCATGAGCTCTTCGTCCCTTCTCTTCTGCGATGCCGGACGGGAAGCCGAGGCCCACCCGCGCCAGGCAGGGGTCGCACCGCTCTGCTGCGTGCCCAGTGCCTGCTTCGTCATATCTTACTGTCTGCATCCTTGCCAAAAAAATAGAAAGCCATAAAACTGATAAGTTCTTAGGTGGGTTAAAAAGAAGCTTTGAACAAAAACTCTTAGTTCAACGATAATCATTCACACAACTCGGAGAAAGTCATGTGAGACATTTGTTTCGAATAAAACCAAACCTGTGTTTCTGTTTGCTACTGATGCAGCAAACACAAAGGGATAACGAACACAACGCCTGCCTCTCGCTTCTCTCCTTTCTCATCTGAAGCAGAAAGAGGGCTCCACACTTCCACTCTCAATCAGCTTGGAATTTGGCTAAAAATTTATATAAGATCTTAGCGGATCAAAACCAGATAATGTTGCTCTCTTCCACAGCAATCTTAAAATGAAACCACTTCCTAAGATGCTTCCAGTGGTTTAAGATACCTGTGTTCTTGTTGTGGTTTTTGTCTAGTTGTCCCCACAAAGCCTCGTGCAGTCATGGGGTGGCTTCTGGAGTCTAATTCCTGATCCAGTGCTGGGATTATGGCTGTGAGCGCTACACCTGGCCTGGGGCGGACAGCCTGGGTGCAGCAAAGGGAGACAGACTTGGCCTCTGTAGCCATTTTTGTTGCCGCTACTCCTCCCTTTGCTCTTTGCTGCCCTCTGCCCTGTACTGCTCTGCCTCTGAGCCAGCTGAGTATGGACTGAAACCACCATGAACTGTGGGATAAGTAAACCTTTCCTTCCTTCATTTTGGGTGCCAGGTATTTTGTCCCAGCAATGAGAGAAAAGTAACCGAGACAGTTCTCAAGCTATTGAACCAGAAGCTATCTAGGTGGTGTTAACACTTACACACCTGACAACTTGAAAATCGGCACGTCCCACTTGGCCACGCCAAGCGAATGAGCTGCCATCTGCCTAAGGAAGGTTCAGATTTCCAAGATATTATCAACTTGTAGAAGTTAGTCGTGCAAAGCAATTCTTGGTGCGGTTTTGCTCATTATTAATGTAATTTTTCCAAATTGTATTCCCCCAAATTAAGCCAGGTCTCGATGCCCTGGAGCAGTGTAAACAGCACAGCTATGGTCTTCTTTCTCACTCTGACCTGGAAGGACCTGGCGCAGGCAGTTTCTGTCCGTGTGAGGGCCAGGCGCTGCACAGTGGCGGGCAGGTGCTGGCTATGCAGAGCCGCCGGCACACGGCTGAGGGCTGCAGGAGCCGTGCTCGCTCCCAGGAGCTGGTTCTCCTCAAAGGCAGTTCCACTAAGCTACTGGACGAGGACTTCACACACTCAGAACCCTAAGAACAAACTGTCCCTCCTGATAGCCAAACTTCTACGCAGGGCCAGCGTGAGGAGCTGTGGCTTCCTGGGTCTCCACGGTCTCTTGTAGTTTCTCTAAAATAAATGAACTCTGGAGTGAACTCACCTTCAATGAACTTTATAAATTCATTACAAAAATTCTTTTTCTTTTTGGTGCCAGGGATTGAACTCAGGACCTTGCGCTTGCCAGGCAGGCGCTTATATCACTGAGCTATCTCCCCGGCCCTACAAAAGCAATTTCATTATCCACTTAAAATGTTATAAGTAGATTATACCTCAATAAAGTTGTTTTTTAAAAGCGAAGGCATAATACAGACATTTAGAGATCAAAGAAAACTAAGCAAAGTCGTTAGTGTTTACAACAGTAAGTCTTTAGGCAGCGGCAGTGGCTCAATAGAAACTAAAATCTATAGGAAGAAGTACGAATGGTAAATGCCTAGAGAAATATGAAAACTCCAAATTTTGCCTCTCAAATTCTTGGAAATACATGGCTGTGTATGAGACTGATGCGCCACATACTGTCCTACTGAGGCACCTTAAAATATATAGCTGAGACCTGGGATATAGCTCAGGGGCACAGTACTTGCCTAGTAAGTGTAAGGTCCTTAGTTCAATTCCTGGTACTGAAGGATGGATGGATATATATATATATATATATATGAGATTAGAGTGAAAAAATTATACCAAGATCTTAGGAATTTATATGTACATGCTTAGTGCCATATGTAAATATGTATGACATATATTTACATATAACATAACTTGTATAAAGTATAAGAGATAAGTAAATCAGTTCAATTGTAAGACCTTTAAGATCTTTATGTGTCAAAAGAAATTATACAGTAAGAAACTGTACAGCTCTCACAGACCTAAAAGTCTGGAGCACGTATTGTAAGCCCTAGAGCAAACACACAAGTGGGGCATGAAAAAGCAGAGTCAGAAAGTGAACAGACCACTGGGCACAGCCGCGCACGCCCACAATCCCAGCACTCGGGGAGGCTGAGCCAGGAGGAGCACCAATTTGAGCCCACCCTGGGGATTGATCAGTGTGAAGGCCCTGGGTTCAATCCCCAGTAAAACAACAACAAAAAGAAAACAAACAACTAGACAAAAATCAGTATATCCAACAACCATCTCAACGATACCATGGGAAAATGTACGCACACTATCCCATTTCCGGCCAGAGCACCTGGCCCATCTTTCACAGAACTCTTCCGGAAGTCTGTAAAGTCTTCAACAACACACCCAAGCTGCCCTCGGAGAAAGTCCACCCCGTGCAAGGGTCACCTGGTGGTTGAGGCGGTCCCAGCCCTCTCTCAGCTGTCTCTGATCTTCACTGGGCTCTTGCACATTTCCCTTTAGGGACAGGATGTCCATGAAAGATTTTTTTTCTTCATTGAATGACTCCATAAAGGACAGCAGGCTCTACAAGTAGAAGAATGTTTGAACCATTAGAATACTCGTTCCATTTTCAAAGCATAATCTGCTATTTTTAAGTCTATAGCTCAAAATTGCTTGCTTTTCTTCTTTAATTTAGATCAAGGTAAAACCCCTGAATCCAGCATTCTGTCTCTGGTCTGGTTTCTTTTTGCAGTGCACCTTAATAATCTGGGTGACACTCATCTCAGCCTGTGACCTCTGTCGGTCCGGCTGGGTGTTTACTGGAATGGAGCGGCACAGCCACCCAGCTCTAGAGAGCAGATCACAGCCCTGGGTGGGTCTGTCTTCCCCGAAAGGTGCTCACACACAATAGCTATGCAGACATGAGAAGTGCGTCCCAGCAAACGTGCGCAGTGACACATGGAGCTTCTCATGGGTCCAGCCTGAGCCCGCCTTCCTGATTCTTTCCATGCTAAACACCACTTTCTTCCTGCCCTCAAAGATTTAACAGAAGACAGGTGTGGTGGCGCACGCCTGTAGGCACTCAGGTGGCCGAGGCAGGAGGATCCTTGCTAGTTCGAGACCAGGCTTGACTACCAAGTGAGCTCAAAGCCAGCTCTGCATAGCAAGACCCTACCTCAAAAAGAGAAGGAAAAAAATTAATTAATAGAGCTTTTCTTGGTTCGTATTTGTGTGAAATATTAGTATTTAGAATTTATCAGTTCCCAAAGTATTACTTAACTTACAACTATTGTCAGTAGTTATACTTCAATTTTATGTAAGCTGGGCACAGTGAAATATTCTTAAGAGTCACAACTGTTTGGAGGGCTGAGGCAGGAGGAGCATTTATTTGTCGATAAGCTCGAAACCACCTGAGCAGCATGAGACCTTGTCTCCAAAAAGAACGACAAAATGCAAAACTAGAGACAACTGCAGCAGTCCCTCAACGTGGAGATTACAGTCCAGACCCGCGTGATAAGTGAAAATCAGCAAAGTAGCGACATTATATTTATTTATTTATATATATTTAAGGCTTTATCAACCCTTCCCACACTCTCATAAAACTCTCCCACACATTTAAAAACATTTCTAATGTTCTTAATCATTTTCTAAACTTGTAAACCCACATAATTTTAACAACATATGTATACTGTATGGCACTGCAAAATCCCATGATACAGTGAAAAAATCCACAATAAATAACTTAGATTAATTTTTTTGAAAACCCATGAAATAGTTGAGTCCACAAAAGTCAAATCAGGAGATAGTGAGGGGCTACTGTAGTTTGCTTTCTCTCCTTTTGATACTGACTACATAAAACCTTTTAAGTAACATGAATCTACTATATATAACTTCACTAAATTGTACATGTATCTGAGAATAAGGCTTTCCCACTTGCACTGAGCATCTTCTCAATAAAAAAGACTCTCAGACCAGAGCAGGAAGAAAAGCAAGAATCCTGCCCTGCTCAGACCAAAAGACAAGAATACCCAACATCTTCTTCCTTCAATGGCTCCAAACCAGAAAGAATGGTCAGGCCCACAAGTCACACAATACACCAAACTTCAGAGGTGGAAAGGCTAGACTCTTCCACCTCCCTCACTTAAGAGGCAGCCTGTAATCCCAGTTATCTGGGAGGCTGAGGCAGGAGGACGACAAATCCACTCAGCCCGCGCAACTTAGCAAGTCTCTACATAAAAATAAACTATAAAAGCTGGGGAGGCAGGTAATACAGCACTGGCTGAGCATATGCGTGAGGCCATGGCTTCATACCTCAGCATAAAAACAAACAAATGAATGAACTGCAGAGAGGAGAGCGGAGAGAGGGGAGGGGGAGAAGGGAGAGAGGGAAAAGAGTAAGGGGGAGGGGAGAGGGAGAGGGGAAAAGGGGAGGGGAAGGGGGGAGGGGGGAGAGGACAGAAGGAAAAAAAACGGCACAGAGGTGTTAGGGGTTCGTGTCTGGCTGTCCTCCCAAAGTCTCATGCAGTCGTGGGGTGGCTTCTGGAGTTTGTGATTGTTTTTGTTTTTGTTTTTGTTTTGCTCCGAATGCCTTCAGGGCAGGTTTGGCTGGCTTGAGTTGAGGGGTTTGAACCACAGCAACCTGAGCCTGACTACTTTGTTGAAGCAGCCACTTAAAGAGCTGAGCTAAGGGGCAGGCCCCCTGTGATTGATTCTTGACCCAGCGCTGGGACTGCAGGGGTGGGTGCTCCCCCCTGGCCCTGGGGTGTGCAATGGGCATTACAGCGGAAGGAGGGCAGAGAGGCGAGGAGCTGCTGCCCTCCCTTTGCTCTTGCTCCTTGCCGCTGCCATGAGCTGCTGCCCTCTGCATGTGCCGCTCTGCCTTGGAGCCAGCTGAGCATGGACTGAAGCCTCCACTGACTGTGAGCTAAATAAACCTTTCCTTCCTTCTTTCTGGTATTGGGTATTTGTCCCAGCAGTGAGAGAAGAGGCCTAGAAGTGGACAGCATGACGGTACTTCCACCTCATTCAGGACAGAGGAGGAAGAAAGGTACAAGGAGTGCAGACAACAAGCCCAAAGGACTGGAGCTGAGAAGCCTGCACTCACAACCACTTACCCCAGCAAAGCAGGAGATCGCCAAAGGTGCCAGGAGCTGAAAGCCTGACCTTCAATCACTTCCCCTAGGCCTACTAGTGGCTGAGGAGCCTTTGATAACCCTTACTGCCCTCATCTATATACCCAAAATAATAATACCAAGCTCAGCAAGACGTAGCAACCTATAAAATGCCCCTTGGCATGGGCCCGGGACACAGCAGATGGTCCACACGTAGTGATACTTCCTCTTGGCTGAGGCCTGGCCCTGAAATTCTGGGTTGTCTCTGGCTGACTTCCTGATTTTTCCTTTCCTGCTGCTAGATGTTTGTGTGTGCTCTGCTACAAACCAGGAGCTGGAGAGCTTTTAATGTGAGGGATAAGGTAAATGTCCCAGGCTGATGGGCTGTACCCAAATCGGGGTGTACAGTGACCGGACTTAAACAAGCGCAGCTCTAGTTCTGCATCATTCTATTTACAAAATCGGTCTCGGGCCTTCTGCGCTGCAGGCCGCCAGTGCCTGCTGTGCATCTCTCTCCTCGAGTACTGCAAAGCGCAGGAGACCGACCTCCCCTACATCCCTGTCCAAATGCAGTCGCAGGCCCTGCTGCAGAACTTCTGGGCCCAAACACGCATTGTAACCAGATTACCTGTGAGCTCAATGTGCATGAACACACGGAACACGGTCCTAGAATTCAGCCCTAAAGCTTGGGGTTGACTTAACGTTTCAATATTTAACCACAAAAGAATTTTCCAAAGATTCATTCTCCATTCTTTCCTGAACGAATAAACAACAGGGGTCCAACAGCACACTCACTTGACACTTATTAAAGTAGCTCTGGTTTTCTGTGTCCTTTTGCACCTGCTGGAGCGTTTTCTCTTGCAGGGCGAGCCAGGCCATTGCGTCTTCCATCTTGCCCTGTAATTCACACAATTGCACACATACACACATACACTTATGATTATATGAGGATTTTTTTTAACAATACAATTTTTTTTTACAATTTTAACAATACTTGAAATTTCTGTGAAATAACATCACCAGCATACGCTGATGATTCGCTATACGCTAAGGAGTAATTTTTCTTATTCATATATAACACCTTAAATTTTAAAATAGATTGAAACCAGCATCTGAACATCATAACGTGCTTTAAAAAGGAGTAAGGAGGAGCAACGTCCCCTTTTTTCCTGCCTATTCATTTCTATTATTCTTCGATTTTGGAGAATATTATTCCAAATCACTGCTCTATAACAGGCAATTTTGAAAGAGTGCGTCCCAATAAATCTATATGGAAGATGTTCACTCTCTAAAGAATAGTGACTTAAAAAAAAAATAAATCTCAAACATTTTAAAGGTCCTAAAATAGTACTCCCACCAGGAGAGGTGGGATATAACTGTAATCCCAGCACTCGGGAGGCTGAGGCAGGAGGATCACTGGGAGTTCCAGACCAGCCTGGGCTACAAAGTGAAACTCTGGCCCCCCCAAAAAACAAAAACTCCCCTGACAGTTTAGACTGTTCATGCCTTCATGCAGTCTTTTCCAGTGACTTCTGCTTAGCTCCTTGCTTAGGAGGAAGCTTATGTTTAGGAGCAGATTTTACTACTAACAGATAAGGCGGAAGTTATATCTTAGTCCATTCTTTTTTACCAACATTCGCCTTTCATTTCCTCCAGCAAGCCAAGAGCATTTCTAGTATCTTTATATCCAATTTCATGGACAGTTGAATTTTTGCTTTTATATTTAATATGAAAATTAATTAGAAAAGGGCTGCTCCACAGCAGCCCAGAAAAAAGTGAGCTGACGGATAGCCCTGGGTCTTGACTTCAGTCTGGCTTCCCACCTCCACCGTCACCGCTGCAAAACTAGGCCCAGCTTGTCAAATAAAATTTAGGTAAACATGTTTGAGGAGGCAGTTTTAATGCTAAAGTAATAATCATGAAGAGGTTACCAAGTCACAACACTTATTTCTCTTCATAAAAGCAGAGTAAGGATTCTGCTCAGGAGTTTGGTGAATTTTTTTCTGGGTGAACATTTCTACCCATATTTTATGTAGCAAATCGAAAGGAAAAGGAAAAGACTGAAGAATCACGTAGGAATTTCACAGTAACTCAATAGGCGGAGACCAGGAGCAGAACACAATGCTTCTATTTATGTGAACTACACAGTTCCATTTACATGACGCTAAAAAACAAGCAAAATGGAAACATGCTAAAGTCAGATGGCCACAGCCAAAAGTCTATGGACACGCACTAAAATCCACTGAGTCATACACTTTGAATAGTTGAATTATGCCAGGGGTGGTGGCGCCCGCCTGTAATCCCAGTACTCAGGAGGCTGAGGCAGGAGGATCATTATGAGTTCAAGACCAGCCTGGGCTGCACAGTGAGCTCAAGGCAAGCATGAACTTCATAGTGAGACCCTTTCTCAAAAAAACGAAAAAAAAGTTGAATTTTATGATATGCAAATTTTATCTTGACAGACTACAAAATACAATAGATAGATAGATTAAAAAAAATAGATAGATAAAAAAAATTGATAGCTCTGCCATTGTTTAAGATCCACCTTAATTTAATTTGGGATGAGGAGCTGGGGCAGCAAAGAGGCAAAAAGGAGGGTATTACCACTGAGGGTAATAAAAGTATTTCATATTTACGAGTATATACATTTGTCAAAACCCAACAAGAAGTACATGTAAGTTCTATGTGCATTTATAATTCACTTGAAAAAATTAAGCCAACAGTTGTAAACAACAAAAAGGAGTTTCATTTGCAGTGACAAAGACACACCTGAGTCCGGCCTCGAATCACAGGTACATTCTTGGAATACTGCAGGAACTGCGCCACGTACGTCATGATTGACTTCTCATCAGGATTAACAACGTCCACATCTGCAAGAGATACCGTGCCATCAGCGAGCTGGGCATGTGATCGCCTATATTTAGCACGGAGAGAACTGTGTCACGGCCTAGGCCACCGGACTGACCAGCTCTTGGAAGTACCTGACAAGGCCGGCATCGCCGCGGACTCAGCACTGCTGACCCAGGTCAGGGGCCAGCAGCTCGTATCTAGAGAGGCAGAGATCTGGGCGGAGCCCTGGCGAGACACAGGCAAGGCCTCAGTGTCCTTGTGCTAAAGTGTCCTGTGGCTGTTGTACGGCGGAGGACACAGTGGTCAGAGAGTTCCAAGAAAAATCACACCATTCCCCCTCCTGGGGACACAAGGCAGAAATTCCTCTGGGAATGCAGGGCTACAGCCACAGGACAACGGTCTAGCATCGTGCTATAAAGCACTTCCAAAAGAACCCGTTAGGGGCCGGGGAGATGGCTCAGTGGAATAAGCGCTTCCCTGGCAAGCGCAAGGGCCTGCGTTCAATCCCCAGTTCCACCAAAAAAAAAGAAAAAAAAAAGAACACGTTAAACGGGAGGCTGGCTGGGGACACCCAACAGTCCAGTCATTCATTATGACACAAACTTGCTGAGCACCTTCTGAGGGCCAAGCTCTGTGCTGCACTCAAGGGGTCTATCATGGAATAAGTCTGAAAAGTGCAGAATTTCACAGAGCTAAAAAGAACTTAATTATTTAGTCTTTTGAGACAGGGTCTCTCAATGCAGCTCAGGCTGGCCTGAACTCACTTTGTAGCCCAGGCGGGTCTAGAACTCACAGCAAGCCTCCTCCCTCAGCCTATCAAGTGCTAGGATGACAGGCGTGCACTGCCACACCTGGCCCAAGAATTTAAAAATTTTAAGTTCAGAAGCTCTAGGGATATAAACAGAGTGGATCACAAAATCACAAAACGGACACAACGTGTCACCGCCAAACCACGAAATTTTATGTCTCTTTATATAGTGCCAAAACAAATCATGTACGACCTAGCAAGGCCCTGTCTCAAACAAAACCCGAAAAAACTATAAAAAAAACTTTATGAAAACAAATAATGCAAATTAATGAAAAGGAAACCTTTTCTGTTTGCTAATTCAGTTAAACTCAACGCAGTAAGTATTTGTAAGTTAGCAAACTGGATAACAGGCAGGCGCTACACAGAATACGGTGGCACGCTCTTACACTAAGGGACCCTGTGTTCATTCCCTCACTCACTCAATAAGAAGATGCTCAGTGCTCTAAGATATGACTGGCACTCGAGGAGAAAGACGAAAAGAAAATTAAACAATCAGCAAACACAACAGACTGTGAATATGTTAGTGGACATGTTCACTGGGCCCCGAAAGTCTCTAAGGCAGCTGAGGCAGAAAGTGAATTTAATCCATATACAAATACATAATTTAAGCCAGTAAGCTTAAAAAAGCTACCAAGGAAAGGCTGGGGATGGGGTTTCAAATGTAGTAAAGATTCCTAACAAATAAGTTATTGTTTAATGGAAAAAGTACAACTATCGAAAGATGCATAAAATAACGACACGGGCTTGAGTAAATATTTCTTTTTAAAGACACCTTATATGATGGGCTCGCTTCAGCAGCAGATATACTAAAGATACCTTATATGAAACCATAATGTACAGTGATGGACGAGTTTAACAAAACCAAGTCACTGGGTTAGGGAATGAGAAAGAACTGAGAGGCCTTAAGTACCTGCAGGTGCCACTTGCCAACGAGGAACACAATCCCTATGTATTGCCAACACATACCAATAAAAAGGAAAATTTTTAAAAGTGAATCCCAAGATTGTCCCCTTAGTTCAAATATGACTGTGGGGCTTAGTTTGACTAAATAATGATGTACTTCCCATTCTCGGGCTATTATTTGAACCATCTTTAATGGGTTATCAGCAATCATTCATACAGTGGAAATATGTTTTGTGACATTTTCTGTTCCATTAGCTGACTTATCATTTTCATGTACTACAAAAAAGGCAACACAGCTACTGGTAAGGCTGAGGCAAGAGGATCGCTGACCTAGCAAGACGAGAAGGAAAAGGAGGGGGCAGAAGAAGAGCAAGAGAAGGGAGAAGAAAGAGGAAGGAAAGGAAAAGGAGAAGGGGGAGGTGAAAATGCTGTATACCAACGGCAGGATTTAGAGAGCCACATTACAAGATTTTCAGAAACAGAAGCAGGCAATTAGAAGAAAGCACAAAGAAAACTAAAGGAAAGAACATAATGAAAGCTAAAAAGGGGAGGGAAAGGCAAAGAAAAGGCCAGGGAAGAAGGTGAAGTGGGAGCGGCAGTGGGCAGAGCAGTACACCTGCCAGGCGGAGCCAGACCTGGGCCCACACTGGCACACAGAGCCCAGGGCTGGCAGGCCACTGTGAGCCGCCAAACGTCACTGACGTGGCTGGGTGTTTCTTCTATTCATTGTATTTCTACTGACTGATACAAGACAAAACGGGGAAATGGTTAATATAAATAGAAATCCTAGCCAGGCATGGTGGTGCACACCTGTAATCTCAGCACTCGTGAGGCCGAGGCAAGAGGACTGTGGTGAGTTTGAGGCCAGCCTGAGCAAGACTGGGATATTCTTCCAGTATCTGATTCAACAAAGAAGCCATTCTCATCACTGAAGAACGCATGAAATTCTGACATACTGCTCTGCTTTCCGCGTGTTCATTACCATAAAGAAAACCATCAAGTGGGCTGGGGACCTAGCTCGGCGGCCTAAGAGCCTAACCAGCAAGCGCCAGGACCTGGGGTTCAATCTCTGGTGCCGCGTGCTACACCAGCCTCCGAACTCTGGGCACACTGTGACAACCACTAAAAGAGGGCGTGGTGACACACACTTGTAATCCCTGAGCTGGGGAGGCTGAGACAGGAGGATCACTATGAGTCTGAGCTGTGTAGCGAGATGCTGTGCCAAACAAATAGATAAGATTAAAAAAAAAAAAACAAACCCAAGTGACATTCACATCAGAGCTACACTCATTCAGCAGCTCAATGCTACCTCACCTGCAGATAGGTACGAGGGCTGGGCAAAAACCCACAAGGCATTTGGGGACTATTTGGAATTTACACAAAGTATGCATACATTTTATTACGTGTAAGACTACATGTTCTTTATCTCACTAAAATGTGTAACGAAAGACATGGTGTGTGTATTTCATGCTGCTTTTGGAGAAACGGTTGGTGAACACTTACACATTGCTAGTTACAAAGCTGAGACAAGAATTTCTTTTATCTCTTGGTCCACTGGTCCATCCTAATTGTGAGCCCAGATGCTGCTTTCTAACTACTTTAGTGTGTGTGTGTGTGTATGTGTGTGAATCAAATCAGGGCCTTGCACAAGCTCCATCCCTGAGCTGTATCAGCTGGGACTTCTATTCTTTTCAGTAGCTTTGTTTGGATATACTGTACATAAAAATAATACCATCCAAAACAAAGTACTTTACAGAAAGAAATTATTCTATTCTTTAATTCTGTGAAGTTAAATTAGATTATAATTGGATGATAACCTGTGAACACAAGTAATTCCATATTTGGGGTTTTCTTGTTTTTGCTAACACTCCATCCAGCACCACTTACTGAGCGGAGTCAAGGGCAAGCCCTGGCCAACCATATAAGGTGACCAGGGAAAGGCCCAGGCTCTGCTCTTTTAGAGCTGCAGCTGGGCTGGGCAGAGGGGGAGAAGCGAGATCCCTGAAAGAACTGAATTCAAGGCTCAAAAGAAGCATACAGGCTAAATTCAGAACAAAAATAAGAGTCAAGGGCTGGGGAGATAGTTCAGTGGTCTAAGTGCCTGCCTGGCAGCCTCCAGAACCCACAGTATGTTGTGCCAGCTGTTGAAACTGGGCGTGGTGGCACACGCCTATAATCCCAGCGCTAGGGAGGCTGAGTCAGGAGGATCACTGAGTCTGAGCTTTGTGGAGAGACCAAATAAACAAACAAACAAATGATTTTAAAAATTTTAAAAAAAGAATGAAGAGTCAAGAACAGCACTACATGCAAGCAACAGAAGGTCACAAAGACAAAGGCCCACGCAATTCCTGAGGAATCGCTGTTTCCTATTACCTGTGGCCTCACCCTGCCATTGCTGCAGCAAACTAATCGGTAGGAATTCCGAACTTCATGAAATTCAATGAAGAGCTTAAATGAAACCCTCCCGGGCTAAAACATAAGGCTGTTATATTTGCTTTTATAGAGACACTCCTTTAAAATCCATTTCATGGTTGATCTTAAAAGAAAAACTATTTTAAAAACAACAAAGTTTGCTTACCTTCCGGTTCCAGCAACCTGGGGATTTTCAGCTCTCGTTCCGCAATTTCAAAGGCCTCTTTCAGATTGTCCTTGTTGGATTTCTGCTTCACACTCTTCAGGTCAATGAGGTCCGGTCGCAGGGCATGAATGACAGCCAAAAAGGCCAGGCCATTTCTCCAGCTTGACTTAAAATCCGTCACACTGACAGACTCATGCCTGTCACAAAAGGACACGACCCATACTGCTGAAAGTAATAATCAAAATCCTCCCACTACAGCCGATATAATTAAAACCGAAGTCACTGGACTGAAAAAATAAAATCATTTGAGCAAATGATTTCTATTTTAATCCTGTTGACAAATTAAAGTACAATGCCGGGTTCAACGATGATCAAGTTTAAAGACGGACCTCCAAGTGGGGGCTCCGGCCAGCAGCTGTACTGGGTGGTAGGTGTTAGGAATGCAGGCTGTGGGGCACTTCCAATAACTGCAGATTCACCCTCCAGGGCCAGCCCGGCATCCCGGCCTTCAGGAACCCCACCCAGGTCATAATCGCTCTTAAGACTGAAGATTATGATGCCTTCATCCAGAAATCTGTAGGCTCAAGGCCGATGTTAGACCTCTACATAAGTTAAGATCCTTTAATACAGGGAACAGCTTTTGTTTTTGTTTTTCCACCCTGGAGGACATTAAGTGATTGCTCAGGCCAAACCAATGGCCTGTAGCTCACTGGACAGGTCACAGCTCACAGCTCATCTTGTCTTCCTTCTGCTTAACATCTGTCATTATGGATGCACTGATAACAAACATGGTCTTCACATACCATGGAGTAGTATGCAGCCTTAAACAGGAAGGAGATGCTGTGAACTGCGATACACCACAGACAAATTGCACATTACACTGACTGAAACAAGCCAGTGACCAAAGGACAAATACTGACTGATTCACTCACACAAGGTAGCTCCAGCAGTCACACTGCCAAAGACAGGAAGCAAAATGGGCTGCCGAGAGGAGCACTGGGCAGTAGCCTCCAACAGGTGTGAAGTTTCAGCTCTACAAGATGAAGCAAGTTCTGGCCATGGACTGCAGTGACGGCAGCACAACGAAACTCTAAGTGCCACTGAGTTGTATGCTTGAAAATAATGGTGCTCTGTCTGGCAGCTCCACCAAGGCTGGCCCGCAAGGCACCGTGGGGTCCGCCTGCCTACCCATCGCCCTCTGCATCTTCCCTTCTGTTCAGTACCAGCACCAGGCTGGGCACTCTCCAGTGTCTCGAACCACACTCCCAACTCTCGCTCTCAGACACTTTCCTTCTCCACGCTCTGACCCATCCAACACCTCGCCTTCAGGCGTGAGCTCCGAGGACCAGGGCGAGGCCTCCCCGGCCTCCTCCATGAGCAGAGGCCCTCTCTCTGCCTGAACTCTCCTGACCAGACAACCAGTCATTCCTGATGCTGCTGCCAGCTGGAATCACCATAGCGCTTCCTGTCTCCCCCGCGGGGTGCACAGCCCCGAGCAGCAAGGGCCTGCCCTCCCGGCTCGGGGCCGCAAAGTCACTGCCAGATGCAGCCTGCCAGGCTTCACCTGCGGCCCTATAGATTCTGAGTCACTCAATCAATAATACTCCTGTATTAAATATGGGATCAATGGAAATCTCGTAAGTGTGTAGCTGCCCACAGTGTTCAGGAAGTATTCCACAACAACTATAATTTCCTTTAATATCTAATAAAAACAAAGAAATTCAATGTCAATAAAACTTTGAAAAGAAAAAAAAAAAAAAAAAAAAGAAATTCAATGAGTTATGTTATGAATCAAATGGTAAGAGACCCTCCAGGAAAGTGGGCAGCTAAAACAGACCAAGAGAGCTTGCCTGGCAC
>NW_004524583.1:18729433-18744234 GCF_000260255.1 Octodon degus
TAAGGCCCGGGGCTCCGGCTGGTGCAGAGCCAGGCCCAGCACGGCCCTGACCGGCAGCTGCTGCGCCCAGCAGAGCGCCAGGCCCCAGGGCCCTTCTGCGCTAGAAGCTGGAGCTGGCCCCACAAACACAGCATGGCTGGTGGCTCTCAGGGCAAGATCAGGCTCCAGAACAAGAGGCAGGAGGCAGGCCCCCTTGGAAGGGAGGGATGTGAACGAATTGAACTGCTTCACGAACAAGAAAATACAGCACATTTGAGCACTGTCTTACATCTGAGTCCCAAAGAGTCACGATGCACTGAAATTCAACTACTTAATACAGTACTGACGGCGGCCAAAACTAGGATGGACTTGGGAGGCACTGCTTCAGAGGCGCTGCACAAGTTTAGCATCTGCTCTGCAGGTGCACATGGAGGAAAGATACGCGGTGGTAAAATACATCAGACCTTGAGAGTGTTTGAAGGCTATTTGTACATACTGAAATAAACCGCAATATAGTAAAACAATGATTTTCACAATGTAATTTTGGATTTCAAAAGTAAAATTTTCTCTAGTATATTCAAGAAAGAGTTGACTTAACATAATTAAAACATCAGATATGCATGTTTGCGTACCTCATAGAGTAAAATATGGTGGGAGACTACAAAAAAAGATGAGGCTGTCGGCAGAATTAAGCTCCACCCCCAGCCTCGCACTAGGAAGGACTTACTAAGATGTACTCCCTTGCAAGACCCCAGCAGCGTACATATGACTCTGTTTACCCAGAAGCACCATGATAAGGTAAGGATACCTCACACACCTTATAGCTCTTCCAAAAGGAGTGGTCCTGCATCTTAACCCCTTATTCTTCCTAATCTCCATCCCAGCCATTGCTGAAAACAGAAAATGTATCTCAAGAGCAGAACACATTTCCTTTGTTTAAAAAATTAAATAAGGTCAGGAGGATCACTGCAAGTACAAGACCAGTCTGGGCTACAAAGTGAGCTCAAGGCCAGGCTGAACTGCATAGCAAGACCCTGTTTCAAATAGACAAAACAAATAAATACAACGCGAGGTGTGGTGCCACACAACTATAATGCCAGCACTCAGGAGGCTGAGGCAGGAGGACTGCCATGAGTTCAAGGCCAGCCTGGACTGCATAGTGAGACCCTGTCTCTAAACAAAAGATAAATAAACATAAATCTCTCCCAGTTGACCTTACTTTTTCAAAATACAACCTCCCTGGTCTCTTTGTTTCTTCACTGAATTAAGTAATGAAGACCATGTTCTCTAACATAACTATAGACAGCACCAAGAAATAACCTCATGAATTTGTTTCTTTCTCATTTGTGAATTAGCACACAGTTGCTCACTCAACACACAGCTGAGGATCGCTTGTCATGAACTTCCACTATGCTAGGTCCTGGGCATACGCAGTCAATTAAGACACAGTCTTCTTGACTTTTAAAGACGTCAGAATGTGGGAAGGTTCGACATCTGAATCTATCCCGAGGCACAGGAGAGTTATCCTGAAGGAAAGGGTATTCAAGTATCCTGTTCCTTCTCCACAGTAACAGGGGACATTTACCCAGAAACATCACCTTCTGGTATGACTGCGCTCAAGGACACCATGTTTGGAAGACGCAGTGGGAAATGAAGGGAGCCCGTGAGATTATCTCCTGAGGAGGAGTTCTGGTGGTGCCACGCTGGCCGGCCTGGAAGCTGGTGAGCAGTGGGCACAGCCGTCCTGCGTGCCCCTTCCGGTTGGAGCAGCTACTTACATGGCACAGCGCTCCTGAGCCCACACGAGAAGGGCTTTCTTTGCAGACAGCTGCCACCGCGCTTGGGCTGTGGAACATTTCTTCGCTGGTGGCCCTGAGGCAGGAGACGAATCCGCCACGCACACATCATCCACAGAAGGTTGATTGGAAGTGCAAGAAAGCGCCTGGGTGAGCTCCTCGATCTAGAGGGTGTGATCGTCAACACACAGAGAAGGATGTTACTGATCCAGAATCTGCAGCCAAATAAGACCTAAAAAGATCCTGTAACAAGGAGGCTTATTTCTGTGGAAACGAGCTTTGGGCCAATCTGTGAACACCAGTGTCGGTCATCCAGCTTCCTGCGGCTTCCCCTTGTTCTGGGCCATCCCTCATCTCCCCCGGAGATGGCATCCCAGGTGTGCTGGTCCACAGGTCCTTCGACAGCACTGCCCTGGAGCCCCGCACCTGCCAAGTGAACCCAACCAAACCCCTCAGCTGTGCT
The DNA here is from genome assembly GCF_000260255.1 of Octodon degus. Classification (NCBI taxonomy): domain Eukaryota; kingdom Metazoa; phylum Chordata; class Mammalia; order Rodentia; family Octodontidae; genus Octodon; species Octodon degus. The sequence continues at coordinate 18,731,672 of NW_004524583.1, forward strand.
GAGGGCATCAACAGAAATGCGTTGCTGCCTGCAAATTATTAAGAACAAAGGTATATGCAGGAACAAAGTAGTAAACACATCGAGAGCCACACCCCAAGAAAGAAAATCAAACTGTCACCCAGTGCATCAAAAACAATCCTGTAAGTAATTCAAGAAGTCTAACTGCATACTACAAAGACACAGCTTTTTCTATATATCCAGCGACGGTCAGAGTATAAGAAACTGCACGTTTCTGTCTTGCTTGTAGATATACAAATTAGGTCATATTTTGAAAGTAAAATTTAGTTTCATTATCCTCATGCATATTAGGGTATTATAACTATAAAAGCTTGCATATAAAAATAATACGTAATCAAGATTTATATGTTTGGGAGTTTTTGGGTGTGTGTGTGTATGTGTGTATGAGAGAGAGAAAGAGAGAGATACCAGGGATTGAACTCAAGAACCTTGGGGCTTATTCTACTGAGCTATCTCCCAGGTTGAGATTTTTATGTTTTAAATTTTTTTATAAATTAGGTATGCTGTATTCTAGTTTTCCTAAAATAAGCATTTGTTTCCCCACATAATTTTTAAAGTTATTTTAAAAGTAATTAATGGATATACAGACAATGCTGTTTTTCAGGGGGGTATAGAAAAATCTGCCCTAAATCAGAATCCCAGGCCTGAAAGCTAATGCTCATCAGCCCCAACTTCACAAAGCCAGGGCCACACCATCACTGAATCTCCCGGGCCCTAGCACAGTACGGACAACGTGCTAAGAGCTCAGAAATCTCTCTGGGATGAAATGAGTCTATGAGTCAGCCCTGAGAGAAGACTAGATGCGGGAGGGTCGCTGAGAGCTCAAGTGGACGAGCCTACACGGCAGGGGGATGTTCCAAAGCTTAGAGGGTTAGGGCTCACGCTCTGACCGCAGGGGCTTCCTTCTTTTCCTTTCCCACAGCAAACAAAATTACAAAGCAAACATTCCAGGCCAGGGCTGTCCAGACTGATCCTGACAGGAATACTTCAGGGCATAGTGATAATTTGGCATTCAATTTCTAACTGAAAAACAAGAAAAATGGCGCAAGGCCTGCTGTAGATTTTCTACCTAGTCAAGTGTTCTTTTATTAATGAGTGCTTTCATTTATGGCAGACGCTAATGAATGAATCTAGCTTCAAGTCACACTTTTTGTACTCCACTTATTTCATTCTGTGTGAACTGAAACAGAAGTCATTTTCTTTTTCTTTTTTTTGTGGTAGTGGGGATCGAACTCAGGACCCTGCACTTGCCAGGTAGGCGCTTATGCCGCTGAGCTATATCCTTAGCTCAAAAGTAATTTTTGTATCATCAGATGACTTACATGAAAGTGCAGTATGATGGTCCAGATGAGGCCAAGAATGATGGATGGGTTTCCTTCTACAATATCAGCAACATGAATATTTATTAGCTTGATCTGGAAATGAAGAGATGCAGGTCAAAAAGACAAAGCATTCCATAACATTAATCATCCTTACCAAACTGTGGGTAAAATTTATACTCACCGACTGATTTTTTAGGAATGTCAGGGCATGTTCTATATTGATTCTACATTGGAATGTATTAGATCCTTTATCTCGAGGCTATGAAATTCAAGCAAATATATTACTCATAAATATGAAAGAATTTTTTTCTTTTAAAAATCAACAGAAAGCTGCTTGGTGCCATTTTCAAATCTTACCAACTGCTGTCCTGAGAGTACCTCTAACAGGTCTAGAAGGACGTGGCCCTTTTTAATGTCTGTGAATAAGTCTGATATGACGGAGGGAGGGGTGTGCTGCAAGAATCACAAGAAAAATAATCACTGTTGGGCCCCAAAACACAGTACCTTTAAGAATCTATTAAGTATACACAGTGTTTTTTGTTGTTGGTGGTGTTTTTTTGACGGAACCTGAGATTGAACTCAGGCCCTTGTGCTTGCCAGGGAAGCGCTTATTCCACTGAGCCATCTCCCTGGCTCCTACATGGTGTTTTTTTTAACAACCTAAGATTCAGCAGTGCATTTCTTTAATTAATAGAATGCTAGAGAGCACACAAAGTTCTATATCATATCATCGGAAGAACAGTAGTGAGTTTAGTGACTCGCATGGGAAGTTCCCAGAAACACAAGGCACCGCGTGGAGCTTTCACCGAAAGCCTAAAGCCTTGCTCTGTGAAGACATTAGAGACTTCCAGAACTACCCAACAGTGACCACCTGGAGAGCAGCCTGCATATCTGGAGTAACCTGCTGTGCATTTGCATAGAAACTCATGCATGGGGCAGAGGTGAGCAATGGGAGCCGTCCACAGGAAGACAGTCACCCCGCACTAGGGTGATCACAGCCAGAAAGGCACAGTGGGGACCATCAAAGCTGCTGGTCCCCACCACGGGGTCTGCATCCCAGTGCTACCACTTACACACAGTGTGCCCACAGGCAAGTCACACCACTTCTCCACGCTTTTCTCCCTGGCTTTTTGGCAGGCATAATGCCTCCTGCCCCACTCGGATGTTGTAGACACAGACACGCTTCATAATCTCTGAATTGCTCAGCGTCATCAGACGCAGAGTTTGGCATAGTGTTCAACATTAACCATCATTACACACCCATCAGTTATTACGTCATTTGATGAAAGATTCTTGGGCTTTAAATAGTTTTACTCTGCTGTTCCATACCTTTACATACACACAGTACCCTTTCTGTGTGTTGGGAAAGAAAAACAGACACACAAAGATCAAAGTGGCTTTTGGCACGCTCTTAGAAAAGCTGTCCTGGGCCTCCTGCAGGCCACCAGCTCTGCTTCACAGTGGCTTGCTCAGAGCCCAAGCCCAGGACATAGGGACAACAGCAAACACCTTCCTAGCAACTTCTTTCACTCTTTTCTCCTCACCTTTGCCAACTGTGAATTTATCCAGCATGTGAAGGTTTTCTTCTGAGTGTCTTCCTGTTCAGCTACCAAAGGGAAAAAAAAAACAAAAACAGCAGATGAACATGAAAAACCTTTCAATCATATCACAACTTCCAAAGTCTGTCACCCCAGGTATGTAGCACAAACTTAATAGTTTCTAGGTCTCAGACTGAAGTCCAGATGTTTGCCTAAACAGTGTGCCAGAAATAATGTGAGGCTAGAAGGTGTCTTTTTCTAAAGCCGCAAATTAGCTGATGAGAGACAACAGTTTTTAACACATTTCACTAACAAGGGGATTAGGTCCCCACAAGGCCTTGACAGTACGAGAAGAGCCCAAGGGAGAACAGCCCCTAACCCAAAAAAACCTGCAGTCCGGGCCAAGCCACTTAACAAAGACTATAACCCCAAGGCATCTCAAAATGTCGCAAGGCTCACTGAGACCCTGCAGCTTGGCCTTCCCTTTTATTATACAAAACACACTGCCACGGAACAAACTGAGAGACAGCTGCAGTTAGCTAGAGACCTGGGTTCAAGTGTGTGTGTCTGGCTGCCGTGTGACTGTGAATGGCATCTTCAGATCATACGAGGGAGGTAAGCAGAGACTGTCCCGAGAAGAGGCTGCTCAAGGGCTGGCACTGGGCAGTGTGTGAGGCACTCTATGAACTCGGCAGGAACCAGGCACGGGACACCTGCTTCTCCCCGTGCCCAAGACCACGGCCTCACCTCCACCATGGGCTGCGAGTTCACCACGTTTCCGCTGTGCTGCTCTTTAGCCCCACCGATGTCAGTCGCACACGCAGACACACAGGGTAAGTGTGATGTGCAACCCACACACACACATTGCAGCCCCCCCCCCCCGAGGGCTGCAGTCCCCACATTCTCTCCTCTCTTGCACTCCCAAAGGCCTTCCTTGGATGACAACACTGGTGTGGGCCACTGACCATGCCCTTCAGGCCCAGCACCCTGTCTGGGACCCCAGCTCCTCACAGTGCCCCACAGATCTGGCTGGCCGCGCTGTCCTCTACAGCGCCTTATGCCGCCCACAGCCCTGTCCCCCAGACCCTCCACACCTTGCTGCCACCTTCTTCTCTCTCACCACGCTGTTCCTGGAATTTGCATTTCAAGCCCTCAAACCACCCTCACCATCACAGACCTGTCCTCCTTCTGCCATCTCTCATTTCTCTTCCGGCCTCACTCTCACATCCAGCTCCTGTCCAACGCTTAAGGATCTGGGGGCCAATACCAATCAATGTTCCAACTTCCCGGCCTCTCTCTTCCTGAGTTCCTGTCCTCACCCTCACCAACTCCCACAGACACACACAGAGCTTTTCATTACTAATAATCACAACTTGACATGTCCCTCTGTAAACATCTCCATCGATCAACTCATGCCATGCAGCGCCCCAACCCCAACACTCCTTTGAGTCCACAGCCAATGCTAAGCCAGAGTCAGCCAGTCTGCCACCGCTGGTGGACTAACAACTGTGGTCAACTTGGAGCACATGGCTGAACTGAGTCGGCGTAGTGCTGGGCATGGAGGGCCCTCCTGAGGGTTGTTGCCTGCAGCACAAGAGGCAGGACTGGAAAGGAAGAAGGGAGAACTGCTGGTTCTCTTGGAGGAGCTCGTCATGCTGGCTTTCTGGACATGAACTCAGCTGTTCTCCTTGCCAGAGCAGCTCAGGATCTCATTGTTGTGGAGGATGGCTCCATTGTTATGGAGCTTTCGGGAGAGCTCTAGTCCTTGAGTATCGCTTCCTGGCTCTAATGTAAGTTCCTCAACCGGCTGACACAGGTCCTTTATCCTACTCATGACTTGCATGAGACACCGTCGTGGGCTCTAGGCCTTCGGCTGGACTCATGCAGGATACTGCCATGGGATCCCGGCCTCCAGCTGGATCCTTTGGGTCTTCAGTGTGTGGACAGATCTCCTGCACTCCTTTGTACCTGACTGTGTGAATGACTACTATAAAGTAATCCAATAAATTCTGTGTCTTGTACTACACTGTTTCCCTCGACTGTAACAACATCCTTCCCTTCATCCCTATCTGCTTTAGATTCCATGATCAGTTACTGTAGTACCCGCACTGGCCTGGGCTGTATCTACCTTGCTGTATTTGCTTGGCATGCCGGGCATGCTAAGGAGGCTACAGAAGCCCCAGGGTATGGCCTGTCTCATGTGACCCCCAGGCCCCCTCTGTGCCACCAGGAGTCACAATATCACACACTCTCCCATCCCCAGATGGCAAGTTCACTTCTCCTTCTTCTTCACGCAACACTTCTTCTCCCATCGCTACAGTAAGCTGAGACTTTGTTCCCAAGATACCTTCCCTTGACCTGCCCATCACCAACAACTCACCAAGGTGCTGTGTCTCCAACCCAATAGCACAGACCAGTGATGGTGGCCTTTCAGAGCTCTCGATGATACAAAAGGTCCCCTGTAGTACACGTGCCACAGGCTTGCCACCACTGGCACGTATACTCTAGCCCTGACCTACAGCCAGTCCCGCCACAGGTGCACTAGATTCAATCTCTGCATCTACTCAAGGACATTCTGATCCTTCCTCTGTCTTCCCTTTTTGGACTGTTCCCATCAGGACAGATCCAAGGCTGTCAATTTTCCCATCCCAAAACAAAACCAGGACAGGAGATTTAGCTCAATGATATAGCACTTACCTGGCACGCATGAGGCCCCAGGCTTGATTAATCCTCAGCATCAAAACTCAATAAATAAATACAGAAAAAAAAATAAACCTTTTGGGCTGGGGAGATAGCTCAGTAGAATAAATGCTTGCCTGGCAAGCACAAGGTCCTGAGTTCAATCCCTAGTACTGCAAAGAAAAAAAACCTCTCCTGATCCCAGTTGCTCTCATGAGCCAGTGCTTAGGTGTTCTTCTCCCCAGTGTGGCAAAATTCTTCCAAAAGAATTCAGGTTGACCATCTCCAGGCCTTTCCTTGTTCACTGTTGACTGACCCCACATCAACTGACTCTCCTCATGCTTTGTTGCTACCCTGTTCTTCTCCAGGCCACCGTGAATCAAGGTCATCGGGGTCCATCAAGGTCACAGCAGCAGCCAAGACTGCAAATCACTCTCTCTCCTCCTGCTTCCAGGGCTCAGCTTGCAGCTTTCCTCTTGTGTCACCAGGGGCTTCTCCCTTTCCCTCACCTCACAGCCCATGTCTTGACATATATTCTTAGGTCCTCCATCAAAACATACCCAGGATATGGCCACCTCTCTCTCATCACAGACCCAGTCACCACAACTTCCACCAGGTTACTACAATCGATTCCAAATAGATCTTCCTTCCAGCCTTACTCCGAAACAAGGACACTGATGTTAGCACTGATCAGGAAAAGCCTCCTGCTCCAACCTGCAAGGCTCCTCCACACTTCTCTGCCCAACACCACCCGGGCCCTCATATTCTCCCATCCGCTTACCTCTGCAACGCCCTGGCCTCAGTTTCCTCCATCTTCCCAGACGCACTAAGCACCAGCTGCCGGGAGCACCCCCACTACAGGTGGCCACCAGGATCCCACCTGCATCTCTAGCTAATCTTGGGCTCCCAGGATACCTCATCCAGAAGGCCTGCCCTAGCCCTGCTGTTTCAGACTAGAGCCCGCCAGCTTCTACTCTCTCTTGCCCGTCTCTGTTTCTTTCTGCAGTCCACTAAAGTTATTTATGGAGTATGATGCTCATAGCTCAACATTTCCCACTCCTCCTAGAGATGTGGGCCCCACACAGGCGAAGGAGTCTCATCTGTGAGGTCTCCCACTGCCCAGGAGCCTGGCCCAGGGGGACCCCAGAGAAGTAACTCTTGGAACAATATGAATGATCTCATCATTGCTGTCATATTGCTCAATACTCTATGATCAAATTTGCCTTTGTAAGATTACATTCTTTCCTGTTAAAGTTGCCTGTTCTACCTTCTTTCACTCTTCACATAGCACTAATTAATTCCTACTAAACAGTCACAATGGATGGAAATGACACACTAGCATTTGGCCTACAACATGAATAAGAAAATAACAGTTGGGGCCGGGGAGATAGCTCAGTGGAATAAGTGCTTTCCTGGCAAGTGTAAGGTCCTGAGTTCGATCCCTGGTACTGAAAGAAAAAAAGGAACTATGAGAATTGACTTAAATTTTTAAAATTTTTTTAATTCAGCGGCTGGAGAGGCAGTTCAGCGGTCTAAGTGCTTGCCTGGCAAGTGCAAGGACCCAAGTTTGGGACCTGGTACCTGACATGCCAGCCCTGGAACCCTGGGTGCACTGTGCCAGCCACCAAAACCAGGCATGGTGGCACACGTTTGTGATCTCAGCACTGGGGAGGCTGAGACAGGAAGATCACTGCAAGTCTGAGCTGCAAAGCGAGACCCTGTACCAAACTAATTCACTGATTAATAGAATGTTTAAAAATTTTTAATTCAATAAATATTGTTTGAAAAGCAAGAAAGGCTAGCAGGGTAGACAGCTATAGAGTACTAACAATCACTGTGAGTGAGTAAGGATGTGCCTAGCCATGCTGTAACTTTTTCCTCTTTAAATGTTTTTTAGTTCTATGCATTTCCAGTCTAAGTTACTTATTCCCCAGTGACTTTGCAGTTTACCAGATTCTCAGTAACTGTTAGCTAAACTACACTGAGATCCAACAAGCCAAGTGGAAAAGTTAGGCTTTAAGAACTATTGCTATTTTATTTTGTGTGTGTGTGTGGTACCAGGGATTGAACTCAGGACCTTGCCAGGCTGGTGCTTATGCTGCTGAGCTATCTCCCTGGCACACTACTGCTATTTTATATTAATCCCACAAGCAAAAAGACAAAACAGAAAAAAATTACAAAGAACTACAATTTCTTCTGATAATTCAAAATGGGACTTAATCTCCTGCAATCTTTGAGATATGTTCTCATTATTCTCCACTCCTAGCATCAGCAGCAATAAATTTTAAACATGGACTGACACTAAAAACTGCAATGAAGGCTAAATTCATTTTTTAACAGAAAAAAAAAAAACAAAACAAAACTAGACAACTTTTTACAATTCCAAGATCAAGTTACATGCGCCTAGTACACTTAATCCAGCAAGGAGGTACCTGTCTATTCTTCACAAGTCTTAACAATAAAGCAGAAATCCAAAATTAAAACAAACTATTTCTTTTAAAGTTGATTCTCCTCTTTATCCTTAAGAGAACAGGAAGATTTTTCTATTAAAATGACAAGACAAAGGCCGAGCATGGTGGCATGTGCCTGTAATCCCAGTGCTCAGAAGGCTTAGGCTGGAGGATTACCAGAAGTTCAAGACCAGCTCTGTCTCAAAAAAAAAAAAAAAAAGATGAAAAAGCAACTATGCAGGAATGTTATCAGGTCCAGAGACAAGAGTCTGCAGGACCTTGGGGGAGACAGAGCCAGCAAAGCATTAACACAGGGGACGTGAAATGCAGCACAAAACCTGATGCAGAAAGTGCGTCCGCTGTCTGCAGGGACTCGGCACTGTGTGTCCCATCTGGAAATCACCGTCTTGTTGCATTACTTCCCAATAAGATGAGGGAGCACTTTGTGTCCATGTGACACTAGACAAAGGGACTGAGCAAACGAGGTGCCACAAGCTTCCTATGCCGAGAACACAGTCCGGGCTCCAACCGGACGGCTGCAGCAGCGGCACCTCGTCTCATCTGAGGCCACGCAGAGAAGCAATCCCAACAGGGCATCAACTTGAACACAACACAACCAGAAGCTTTGTAAAGGAAACACAAAGTTATCCCTGTCCTCGTTTAATTAAAGTCTGCTACAACCAGGGAGAAGGCAAAGAGAAGAGCACTCAGCAAATCCCACAGGTTGTCTCAGTGAGCAGGGAACAGGGCACAGACAAAACCTTCAGAAGGGCTTGGGGCAGCGTCTGCGTGGCTTTCCCCTCCCCGTCCACACTGTCCTGGGAAGCAGAGCCCATGAAAACGTACCAAGTGTCCTCTGCCTAGCGGCAGGCCACGCTGTTCCCATGCAGTTAAACACCTTTGTGCTCAATGAAACGGCTTCGGACGTGCTGCGCCATGGACCCCTCGCCGAACTTCCCCATTTCCACCCTGAATCGCAAAACTAACATGCCTGCATTTGTGTCAAGGGCCACAGCGCAGGCGTCACCCTTCCGCAGAGTCCCCTTTTGTTCTTTAGAAGACTAAGCATAGGAGAAAACATAATTGAGAGCTGTGTGTTTAGAGCAGCTTAGTAAAACACTTCCTAGACCGGCACGGAGAGAAGAGGCCCTTTGAATTGGTCAGCAGATGTTAGGGAGAGAAGAAAAGGCAAAGAGAGGAATAGAATGATTTATTTCAATGATGAAATTTTATAACCATGCTAAGAAATAGAGGACGAAAAATCTATGCTGATTTTTTTAGGCAAATAAAAAATATAAATAAAACAGGCATACAGCAAATATAAGAGACATTATTAAGATGTTACTATTTTATATAATGTAGAAAATATGACCAGTGAGAGATTAGGCAAAGACCGTCTCTAGGTGTCATCACCCCTGAAATGAACTTAATCCCAGGGTTTGATCTCATTAATCTGCCTTTTGTGAGCTGACAGCGGCCACCCTTGGTGGAAGTGATCTAAGCCAAAAACAAACTGAATTAAACTTGAGGGCATAGACTCTAAAGTTATTATAAAGCTCATTATAAAACTGCTGTGACTCAGCAGGTCCAGTGTCACCTAAGTTCACCTACATGGCAGACTACGGGGCTCCTGCCTGGTCATAAGGTCAAAAGCAGTTCCAAAAGGCTAAGAATCACCAGCTGACTTTTTCTCTTAACGCATGCAATGCCCGGCTGAAAGGCAGAATCTCCGAAGGTGATCTCTGCGGCGTGAGGTCTAGCAAGCTCCTCACCTCCCGCTACCTACAAATTCCTTTCTTCTCTCTTACAAGGTTACTGATAACAAGTTTACTGGTCGTGGTCCCCGATTCACTCCTTTGATTTTTAGTTCCTTATTGAATAAATCATACATTTTCAGCCTGGTATTCTTGGCTGCTGGTAACCTGGCTCTAGTTCACTTTACCCTGACCCGTGACCTCCCGCAACTTCACTCACATCCAGTTCTCTAGCCAAATTCAAATCCCTTGCACTCCTCCTTTGTGCACTGCCATGCTGTGTGCCCTCCGGAACGGCCCACCTTCCCTCCGCATCCACAGCCAGCAGCACAACGCTGTGTGCGTGCGTGCGTGCGTGCGTGTGTGCGTGCGTGCGTGCGTGTGTAGGCATCCAGTGGGCACAAGTGAAAACAAGACAAGTCAGGCAAGGCATGGTGGCACACATCTGTAATCCCAGCACTCAGGAAGCTGAGGTAGAAAGCGGTGAAAAGGTTCAAAGCCAGCCTGGGCTACACAGTGAATCCAAGACCAGCCTGAACTACACAGCAAGACCCTGTCTCAAAATAAAAAGAAATAAAGGGGCTGAGGATGTAGCTCCGTGTGAAAGGCATAAGTGCAATCCCTAGCGCTGAGAACGTTAAGAATATTGTATAAAATTATCTTCAGGCTATGTACATAATGGGATAAAAATTATGGCATTTATGTATTTTTTAAAACGTGAAAGAGTCACTGCCAATAACATCCCTCATTCCAAACACTGGTCTCATCATTCCTGTCACCTCGCGGGACAGTTCTGGAAGTCCCCCTTCATGAGCGTCCGAGGTGCGTGGCTGTGGCTGCCTCAGTGTCCTGAATCAACTTGAAACATTTACCTTGCAGGGTCATTTTGGTTTGCAGCCGGAAGTCCCACCACGCCAGATGGAGTGAAAGGGTGGCGGAGAACACACGGCAGTCTTTTTAATTGACAGAAAATGCTGTACCAGAAGTAATGCGCGATGCAGGGTGTTGTCATGACGCGGCCCGAAACCGCGTTTCTTAGGCATTTTCTATGCATGTCTTTTTTCAAACACTCTAATAAGCCTGTTAAGTCCAAGTTCACCAGACTGTTCCCGGGTACAAACTCAGCTTGCACAACTGTATCAAGGTCAAAAACACAGTACCGCCTTGACTCATGCGCTTTCTTCCCATGAGGTGCACTGAGTGACTTCCACGCAGAATTCTGACTTCCATCGGAGAACATCACCATATCTCACGTGATGACACTGCCTAAAACTCTGGACTCCAAAGCAGCATGATCTCAAAACTCCAATGAAACTGTCAACACCTCGTATTAATCTGCTGTTCGTTGTCCATGAATTACGGCACACTCTGAAGCTCACCAACTTGTGGTCATGGCTCCCAGCTCACTGACCACACCAGGCAAGTTGGAATTTGTCACCCACTATTGCTAAGGTTCGAGGTATAGCTTGTCAAAGAGCCTTGCCTTTCTGCTGGCTAGCACTTGCCGGCGGTCTTCACCATATTTTTGATCACACTACGATACAGAAAGCTGTTTTGTTTTTGTTTGTTTTGGTTTTTTGATACCAGGGATCAAACTTGGGACCCTGCACTTACCAGGCAAAGGCTTGCGCTGCTGAGCTACCTTCCCAGGCCTATAAAGTTTTTAATATTATGAATTTCATGCTTACCCTGTGGTGCCATCCCCAGTATATCTAATTATAAGTATGAAAATATTCTAAAATTTCAAAAATACAAAGTCTAAATTAATCCTAACCTTTCAATAATCATCTACTTTCCTCAGTGATACCAGAACAGTTCCTGGGCACCTTCCAAATTTTTTTTAAATAGTAAATCTTTATTTATTTATGTGGGGGGGGGGCAGCTCAGCCCACCAGGGGGCGCGGCTGGCTGGCATGTGGTGCTGGGGGATTGAACTGCGGTCCCTGATGCTTTGCCAAGCTTGTTCTAAGTAGGCGCTTTAGACCACTGAGCCATCTCACCGGCCCGCACCTTCCAGATTAAGCACAGAAAGCACATCAATTCTAAAGGGCTTTGGTAAAGGGCTTGTTTCTGTTGGCCATGGGCCTCACTCCCAAGATAGAACCCTGCAGGCAAAAGCACTGGTCAACATTGACTTTATTTCTAAGTTGGTCATTCAAAGAGCAGAAATTCAGTACACAGAAGAAGAAAGGCATCTGCTACAGTGTAAGAAATTTTCAGTCATTCTGAAGTGGCGGCCCAAGAAGGAAACAAGGGCACTTCTGCAGGACGGCATGCCTTTCTTTGACATGCAGAAAAGACTGGGCCTTGGTTTAGATCATCACATGACAATCCAAGTTCTGAACAACTCTACAAAATTGCTTCTTGACGCCATGCTTTTGAGAAAGAATGGCTAGAATGTGTACATGGAATTGGTGCTCCCTGGGTGAATAAAAAGGTCTGCAAGATAGAATATGATCATTTGGCAGAGGGTTTTCTTCAGCAGAAAACAATGAAATGCATGAATGCCATCAAGAAGCAGCAGGTAAGCTAATAAAGGAAGGGACGTGCACCCCTCCACCTCACCACTCGGGCAAGGAGGAGCTCAGGATGATCTTCATTCTCTTTTCCACTGCAGTGATTATTTACTGAAAAACCTCTATCAAATGTGTAAAAATAAAGGAATAGTATGTCCTAAAAAAAAAAAAAAATTCAAAGGAGAAATGAGCTCACAGGTCTTCCACATATATAAACATAAAAGAGAAAAACATAGCTAAACAAAAAGAACAAAGTAGGGCTGGGGATATAGCTCAGTGGCACAAG
>NW_004524583.1:18744754-18762117 GCF_000260255.1 Octodon degus
GACCACCAAGCAATCTCCCAGCCTGAGAAAAAGTATTTATTGGGCCTATGTCTCCTATTCTAACAACCCTTGAGCAATTTCTTCTACTAGTAAAACACCTTAAACAAATGGCATTACTGAAGAAAACACATTTCTTCTGTACTACTAGCTTATATTTCCCTTATGATACCAAATATAGCAGGTTTCCCCCAATGAGCAATTCTCCAACTTCGTGCACGCCAGTAGGCGCTCTCCAACTCAACCATGGCATGAGTGACATGGGCTCTGCACAGCATCCACAGGTGAAGAGTTCAGTCCCGCAAGACCACACCTCATTTCTAAGGCTGATGACAAGAAGCAGGGGCCCTAGGATGTCCACACTTCTGACCGATTTGGGTATAAGTCAGGATTCCTAAGACTCCTCCTCGGGTTCAACCATTTGCTCTAATGGCTCAGAGAACACCAATAAACTCGTATGTTTACTCGAGAAGATATAATAAAAACACATGGAAAGATGGGGAGGTGCACAGGGTACAGTTCAGAGGGGTCCCAAAGGCAGTGAAGTTGGGGTGAGCCACTCTCCCAGTATATGAAAATATTCAACCTGGGAGGTCCCCAACCCTTCTATTTTAGGGATTTTTATAAAGAATTCATCACAGAGGCATCCCTGATGACTAATTTAATCCCTAGCTAATTACTCTACTGAAGATCAGAGGAGGCAGTAATGATCTCTCAGTTCCAAATGCCCAGCCATGACTTGGCGCTTCTGGTAACCAGACCCTCCATCCTCAGGGTGTCAGGGGATCCATTCAAAGTCCCCTCATTAAAACAAAGGATGTTCCCACTACCAGGGAAATTCCAAGGGCTTTGGGAGCCCCGCGTCAGGAACTGGAGCTAAAGACCAAATATGAGAACAACAGCTGTTCCGAGCATCCCTGCCTCTCAGGAAATTACTAGGGTTTTAGGAGTTCCCTGCCAAGAACCGGGAGCAGGGACCCAATTTCTATGTCTTCTGATGTCACAAGCACGGACTGATGAGACCCAGAGGTCCTTCCCTAAGACAGTCCTGCCAGTCACCATTCATGAGGACAGTCTCTGTTAACTCACGTTGATAATTAAACTTGCAGCCCGTGATCCAACAGCCAGCCCCAAGAACATTCAACAGGCTGTTATCCAACAGAAAAGGAAGCAAAAATGCAAGGCTATCTCTCCTACTGCTCCTCAAGGAAATGACAACAAGCAGAAAAATAAAGCAAGAAACAAATTAAGGGAATAAACACACGCAGGCATGCACAACCAAAACAGGCAAAGCCTGAAACATCTGAAAGATAAACAGGAAAAAGCCTGCTAAAACAAAAAGGGAGAATACTACGGAATACAGAATGAAGAAGGGACAATATACTGTCTTGCAACCATTAACAGCAAACAAACAAACAAAAAAGGAAAACCAGGGCCAGGCAAATAGCTCAACGGATTAAAGGCACAGAGGCCGGGGTGCACTGAGACTGGGCACAGTGACACACGCCTGTAATCCCAGCACTTGGGAAGCTGTAAACAGGAGGATCACTATGAGTCTGATCTAGTAGTGAGACCCTGAACAGCCTGTAAGACCCTTCCCTAAAATATGAAATAAAAATAAATAAAAAATAAAAAGGAAACCAGTCCCAGGACTGAGAGTCCCTTCCTGAACCAGCACAGGGAGTTTTAGGGTACCTCCTAACTCGCAAGTGGAGCATGCACCCGCTTCCCAGACTTGCAATCCCCTGCAGACCCCACAAGATCTTCACGCAAGAGGCTATCTTGGGACAGAACCCCCTCCCCTTCCCGCAGTTTGCCAAGCCCCATCCTGGGGTGGACGACACCACCACCACCACCACCACCACCACGCTGGCCTCACATCTTGCCTGGATGGCCGCCTCTGGCTCTGGGGCCCACTTCCTTCCCCTAGGGCTCCCCTGCACCCCTTCCAGGTTGCCCCGTCTTCCCTGCATCCTTCAGACCTGGGCCAGTGAAGTGGGCTGTCTCCTCCCTCTCTTGGAAGATGCTGTACTGCTCTTAGGATCAACAGTAAAACCCTCAACAGCCTACAAGACACATGTGGCAATGGTTGCCTTGTGTTTTTCAGTACTGGATCATGAGTCCAGACCCTTCTCCCTCAGCTACATCCCCAGCCTTTTTGTTTATTCTTTTAATTTCTTAGTTTTGAGATAGGGTCTCACTAAGTGGCTACCTTGCGATCCTCCTGCCTCAGCCACCCAGAGTCCTGGGGTTGCAGGCATGCATCACCCCTCCTGGCTTCCATGGTTGCCTTAAGGGACCCAAATCACCCCAAGTTTCTATTTGATTTCCAGATCTGCCCTCCTCCCATTTCACACTTCACCTCAACTTGTACTCACTGCCAAGATGAAGAACACTGGCTCTACAGCAAGCTACCTTTGCTTGACCCCCACTTATGAGCTGCGTGCTTGTCTTCTCGTAAGTACTGACTCAGATAGGAGGTCAGCAAACGACAGCCCACTGCTGCCTGTTTTTGCACATAAAGTTTTATAGGTACACATGTTTAGTTGTTGCCCGGGGCTGCTTTCACACCACAAGAGCACAACCATGTAGCTATGACGGAGATGACAAATACAAAGACTAAAGAGCTGACAACCTCGCCCTTCACAGCAAAGGTCTGTCAGTTCCCAGCATTCACCATGCCACGCGTACTAGGCACAGACACGAATCCTGTTAACATTACGCTAAGTGACAGAAGCTGCTCGCAAAATTCCACATATCATGACTGCATGTGTGGGAAATGTCCAGAATAGGCAAATCTATACACAGACAGCAAGGACATCAGCAGTGCCAAGCCCTGGGAAGACGGGGGGGTTACAACTGGAGTGGGGAGGACAGGGTTTGTTCTGGGAGGTGACAAAAATGATCTAAACATCAAATGAAGTAATGGCTACACATCTCTTATAAAGATACTTTAAAACTATGCAATGGGACACTTCAGACAGGTGAGTTGAATTTTTTTTAGTTTTGTCTTTTTGAGACAGAGTTTGGCTATGCAGTTCAAGGCTGGCCTTGAACTCACTTTGTAGCTCAGGCTGGCCCTGGAACTCGCAGCAATCCCCCTGCCTCAGCCGCCTGTGTGCAGTACGCCCTACCTGATTTTTTTTTTCTTCTTGGTGAAAACTGAAAGCAAGGCTTCATGCATGCTGGGCAAATGCTCGTCCAGTTCTACTGGGGCTACAGCCCCAATCCATGAATTTACCCCAGATTATATTCAGTAAAGCTCTTCCCCGAAAACTGGCTAACACCAGAGGTGGTGTCGTTCATCTGTGCCTGGGCATCCGCTACAGGCTGTGTGTGTCTGATTTTGCCCCTAGCTCTGCCAGAAGCCCCTCCCACCGTGCTTTCTGAGCTCTATGAATTCAGGAAATATTTGCCGAGTGAATGATTAAATAGCTGGGAGAGGAGGGGTGGGGCTTTGTTGTTGTTTTTCCCGTCAACACAGTCTTAGGTGCTCAGTTCATTAGGAGAACTTCACGACTCGCCATCAGTGCACACTGCACGAGCCTTGGCAGGTGCAGTCCCGCAGGCGCATGTCCCCACAGGAGCGAGCCACACCCTGACAACACCTGAGACCTGCACACTGAGGCTTGCGGAACACAGCTCCCGGCTCCTGAGCAAGCAACCGCTGGTATCTCTAGCAGAGGAAAACGAGCCCAAGGTGCAGACAGCCTGTGGGCGCCTGGGTGCTGTCGGTTGCGCCTCCTCCTTCCCTCTTGTGACTCTGCCGAGCTGCTCCCGAAGTATTGCTGAAATGAATACATCAAGACACAACAATTGGGCCGGGAGATGGCTCAATAGAATAAGCTCTTGCCTGGCACATCCAACGGCCTGAGTTCAATCCCTGGTACTGCAAAAAAAAAAGAGACACAACGATTTCTCAGCTGGAGATACAGCCCAGCAACTTAAGCACCTGGCTGGCAAGCACAAAGTCCTGAGTTCAATCCCCAGTACAGCCTTATTCACTAAAAAATTAATAAAAAATAAAGTAAAAAAAAAAAAAAGACACAACGATTTGTTTCCACATGTGTTATTCCCCATGACCTCTTATCCACCACAGAAAGCTGCAAGCTTTCCTTGTGAAAATCAAAACATGTGAGCTGAACCCCTTGCAGGGGGTGTCCAAGGCCCTGACCACTTTCCATTGCCTTTTATCTCAGAGCCAAAGAGCCAGACTGTGCCAAAGAGTGGTTCTCACGCTCGGCAACACGGATGATCACCCAGCTTCTAGGGCAAGTTTCTGGGTCCTGACTCTGGGATTCACACACTTCACTCTTTCCAAACCAATGTGGACTGATTTACATATGTGACTTATTCTTGAGAAATAGACAGGAACAGGAAGAGCCAGGCAAAAGCAAAGACGTGATAAGAAACTCTTGAGATGCCAATCTAATGTGGCTCAATGTTCGCCTATCAACCCCACAGATATCCTAAGACACATGTGGAGGGGCTCGGAGCTCACCAGAAGCCAGCAGACCCGGGAATAAGTGAAACTCTGAGTAAGGGACCATGATGTTCCACAAAAGTCTGTCAATGATGGGATACAGTAGACATTTAATAGGTGGGGGGGAAAAAACACTGTCATTCCTAGATGATGGAAGATCTCATAAAAACATGTATTGAAAGTCTACTGTGTCATATACAATAACATCTGGTAAGGAGAAATTCAAATCAAGACGTGCATGATTCAAAATCCATATCCTCTTCATTATAATTCAAAGTCAGCTGAAATGTCAAACCTGGGGTCACACCAGCTGCCACCCTCTCCCTCTCCCCATTCCATCCCAAACTTCTTGAAAGAGCAAGGCACCCTAGAGGCTTTCACCTCCTTACCTCCTACCCACTTCTCAGAGGAGGCCACAGAAAACCCACTACACTGTGGCCCTTACAGAAGAAACGGAAAACACACATGCAGCAATCTCAACAACCAAGGTTACCCTAACAGCATCTCGCCACCCCAGTGTCTGGAAGCCGATGTGGTCACCCCACTGAACACCTCTTGCCACTGGAGAAGCCAAAGGCAACTTGTGTAAATCTCATGACATGTCAATAAATTTAGTAATGAAGTTTTTTTTATATACAAAGTTTTCCTTTCCTGAGGTGTGTATCCATCTTGGGCAGAACAGACAGGCCTATATTCCAATCCTTCCCTGAGCCAAGTGTCTGCTTCTCCAGAGCCTCGGGCCTATCTGATTTTCATCTGGGTGTCTGCACTCGTCATTCTGTGAATACCTTTGCAGAACAGCCTCTCCGACCAAAGCCTCCTCTGTCCAAGGTTATTTTCCTGCACTTCTTCTTCACTGGCCGATTCCAACACCCACGTTTCCACCCAAGGACAAAGCTGAATCAATGCTGATGACTCCTTCTCCCAAAGTCCCCACACCCAACCAACCCCTCAAGTCCCTTATGCTGCTTGGTTTCTCTCTGTACCCATTTCTCTCAATTTTTTATTTTTTTATTTTTGCGGTACCAGGGATTGAACTCAGGACCTTGCACTTGCCAGGCAGGCGCTTATTCTCTTGAGCTATCTCCCCAGCCCTTGTTCCTCTCAATTCTCACAGTCACCTCCAGGTTGCGACACCATTTTCTCCCACTTACAAAGTCTGTGCCTCCGCTCATCAGCTCAGCATAGACAGCACCCTGCCCTGAGCCTGGGGGGTTCCTAACGCTGGTTCCCAACATTCTCTCTTCAACATGAGTCAAGTGCTTCTCCCTGACCTTAGTTCAAGCCTTCACCTCCTCTCACCTCCAGCGTCCTCCCCACAATTCCAGTCACCGATCCACGCACATCCACATCTTCCATGAGCTCAGCCTCCCCTTCCACCCTTTCCTGTGCCTGGAGCTCGCTCCCCATCCTGTTCTGCTGGTCTTCTGCAGCCTCCTGGAAGCTCCCCACCTGAATTGGGCACCCCTGCTGCACACTTCCATGAGACCAGAACTCTCCCTCTTACCCTCACATTATACTGCAGGAGCCTGTGTGCTTGTGCAGATCCCTGTAATCTAAGCTAGGATGAGAACAGTACACATCATGTGTATACTAGGGCTCAGCACAGAGCCTTACACACAGTAGGTGCCCTAAGCGGATGACACCAGGCATAGTGGCACACATGGATGATCCCAGCTACTAGGAAGGCTGGGGCAGGAGGAGCGCAAGACCAGCTTGGCAAGACCCTGTCTCAAAACCAAATTTAAGCCAAGTGTGGTGGGTGGCACACGCCTGTAATCCCAGCGCTCAAGAGGCTGAAGAGGGAGGATCATTGTGAATTTGAGACCAGCCTGGGCTACAAAGAGAGCTCAACACCAGACTGACCTACACAACAAGAGCCTGTCTCAAAAAGACCAATCAATCAATCCATCCATCCATCCATCCATCCATCCCATGACTCCGACCTTAAGAAATCCCTACTTCCCTTCCTAGGCCTGGCACCATCTCCCTTCTCCTGTGTGGCAAACTTTCTGGAAAGAGCTGACCGCAGAGCCCAATGTAGCAGGCACCAGCCTGACGCGACCACTCTGTATGGCACCCCTGGCGGCTTCCACATCCTGGCACTTACCTGGCTCCTTGTTCGTGCCCAGTCACTCCTCCATGTCCCTTGCTTGCTCCTTTCCTGCCTGACCTCAAAACACTGAAAGACCCAGTGCCACACACAGACAGCAGTGAGGATTCCCTTTCTAGCTCTTTCTTCCTTGCTTATTCAGCACAGATCCGGGCCCTCGATGGCCAGGAGAGATTACTCACCCAAATTTGATGCTTCTCTTCTAAACACATTAAGAACTTCAAAACGGTCTCTGGTACTGATGGCTGATCCCAGGGCCTTCACACAGAGCTACATCCCCAACCTTTTTTTACATTTGAGACAGGTTCTCACTCAATTGCTTAATTACTGGGGCTGAGCTCCAACATGCAATCCTCCTGCCTCAGCCTTCCAGGGTGCTGGGATTACAGGATGAACCACCACAGGCAGCTCCATATTTTTTATCTACCACTTTAAAACAGCTTTAAAAGGGCTGTGGAGATAGCTCAGCAGTCTAAGCACCTGCCTGGGAAAGGGTAAGAACCTGGGTTCAATCCCAAGTACCACACACCATGCTGGCCAGCACTGGGGAGGCTGAAACAGGATCACTATGAGTCCGAGCTGCATAGTGAGACCCTGTACCAAATACATAAGTTGTTTTTTTTTAAAGGCTTTAAAAACACCTGGTGGAACTAAACACTGGCTCTCAATATATATCCAAAGCAATACTGTACATATCATTACTTTTTACCAAAACTCCCTTCAATGATTTAGAAAAATAAAGTCATTCAGA
The DNA here is from genome assembly GCF_000260255.1 of Octodon degus. Classification (NCBI taxonomy): domain Eukaryota; kingdom Metazoa; phylum Chordata; class Mammalia; order Rodentia; family Octodontidae; genus Octodon; species Octodon degus. Next base: position 18,752,099 of record NW_004524583.1, read on the forward strand.
GAAATTATAATCACTAAGCTCGCAATGTGATGAGGAACGCAGTGTTTCAGAGGCAGAGCTGGGCATGGTGGTGCTCACCTACATATCCCAACACTCAGGCAGCCCCAGCCTGGTATACCAAGGGAAGTCAAGGCCAGCCTGCACTATGCAATGAGACCCGTTCTCCAAACAAGAGGGACACATCTGGAAAGACCTCCAAATTTGAGAGTGTGAAGTCACATTAAACCCATCAAGTATTTATAAATTAATATGCTATGTTAGCCTCTTCCCACTTTCAAGGTGTCATTTTTCAGCTGTTTTTTTTTTTTTTTTTTCTAATCCACTAGTTCAAGCTCTAAATAATTACACCCCCTACCCAACACTTATGCATACACAAAGGTTCAGGAAAAAAAAAAAAAATCCTGTCTCTCCCCTGGGGCTAATTAAAAAGGATTTTCATTTCTATAAGGAATGAATGAGATCTTTGTTAACCCACTTTAACAGGATTCTCAATGACCCTGGATTTATCTTGCCCTAGTTTCCAAAACGTAACTGACCCAGAATAATACAAGCTTATCTCCAAACTCTGGACAAACACAGAACTGAGGTTCCCAGCCAAAGCTGTTCATGCAACCTAAGGGAAAAAATGATTTTCCTGAAACACAGCGTACAGTGCAAACACCTCAAGAGCTTGTCTTTATTTTCATTTAATTCAGAATACTTTTCAGATTAGAAAGCTTTCTAATGCCAAAGCAAACAGCCTCCCCAGAAAATACAACAGAAGACAGTATTAGCTACCATGATTATCAGGAGTTTTCTGGAAGAGTTGGTGTTGTTAAATACAATGCTGGTGTAAGTGAAGACTATCAGTGTTTTCTACAGAAAACTGATAACAGTGTTCCAACTAACCACAACAGCCCCCAGATTTGATTTGCTTTTTATTCAAGAGCAGACTAAACTGGTTAGGGAAGCAAAATTATTAAGGCTGATAGGCGTCTTTTTCTGACTCCTCCTTCACCGCTGTAATCCACGTTCCACACCAGGGACTTTGCTTCAGAGGGATCCGAGCTCCACAGAGACACCTGTGGCTCCTCCTGCTCCTCTTTCTTCTGCTTCACGGGGTTTTGTTCCCTCACAGTGGAACAGCTTTTCTCTGAGACACACGGTTCTAAATATCAGACACACCTCAGCCCCGCCTCTGCCTCCAGAAAGCTGCGGGCCACAGTTCTGAGGTTTGCACAACAGAGTCACCCTTCTAATTCACCAACATCCAGGCCTTCATTTTTTATACTGGAATGGCCTCTCGGTTACTCATCATGCAGCTGTTTACCAAAGCCTTGAAATATTAAAAAACTTCACGAGCAATGAAGAAGAAGATATGGGCGTGTCATGCACAGGGCGCCTTACAGGCTTGGAGGATTTGTGAAGCAAATGATACCCAGGACAGGAGGAAACTCCAGAGAGAACAGCTCCACAGGACTCAGAGGACAAAAACACCCGGAGTACCAGCCAGAGTGGGGGAACAGTCTTGCAAAAATATGTTACACAAATCAGATTGTTAATCTTCACCTCCCTAAAAAGGAAACACGAAAAGATAATGCAAGCAATATTTCCAGGCATACGCTGGTGGAACCTGTATGACAGATATCAAAATTAGGAACATGATCCCACAAAGCTAGACCTCAGCTGCTTTCACTAGGCGGTCAGATCAGCACCCCGCACAGGCACCTCACCTGCACAGGCAACGCACACCGAGCCACTTCCCAAAGGGGCTCGATCTACTTCCCTCCGTCCTCTCGACACCTAGCGCACTGCACAGCTTGGCCCTCCACATTCACTGAGTAAAGGATAAAAGTACACAGTACACCTACTATGAGACCTTTCATCTAGCCCATGAAACGTGGTTTTCTTTTCTTTGAAAATGTGGAATTTTTTCAATTCACAGGTAACACCGTATGTTGCACCATATGTATTTTTGTGTGCTTTTGTTTTGTTTTGTTCGTCATGTACAATGTGATACTTTATATGTACATCAGAGAATAGACAAACCTAGCTAATTAACAGAAGAGGTATCTCCTATAATTACCATTTTGATTTCTGTATTGAAAGCACAGTTCATTCTACATCTTTCAAACACATACTGGAGAAATTAAATTAAATTTTAAAAGAAAAGAGAGAGAGAGGGGCCAGGGTGATGGCTCAGTAGAATAAGCACTTGCCTGGGAAACGCAAGGGCCTGAGTTCAATCCCTGGTTCTGCTAGAAAGAAAGAAAGAAAGAAAGAAAGAAAGAAAGAAAGAAAGAAAGAAAGAAAGAAAGAGAGAGAGAAAGAAGAGAGAGAGAGAGAGAGAGAGAGAGAGAGAGAGAGAGAGAGAGAGAGAAAGAGAGCGCACACATAATTCAATAACAGACTACTAGTCCAGCATGTCTGAGGTCCTGGGTTCATTCTTTAAAAGCAATCTTCACACTGGAGGCTGAAGCAGGAGGACCACAGCGAGTCTGAGGCCAGCCTGGGCTACAACAAAGTGAGCTCAAGGCCAGCCTAAACTGCACAGCAAAATTGTCTCAAAAAGGCAACAACAACAAAGCATTATTATACACAATACATTATCATTAGCCATAGTGACCTTGCTCATCAGGTCTCCTGACATTTATTCCACCTTGCTGATTATAATTATATAACCCTCACACAGATCATTTTTAATGTTGCTAAAAATAGGAAAGCCTCCCTTCCATGGAACTCAGTGAGCAAAGGATACAGTTAAGTGCAGGAATCACACCTCACCAAGGGGCCTACCAACTAAGGAGACCTGCCTGCCCTACGCATGATGCAGGGCGGGAGCGAGCGGCCTTTTACAATGTGTCAGCTAGATGATAAGAGCACTGAATAAAATATGTGTGCATTGTTTGAAATGACACAGCAGCCAGGCGGAGCACCCTCTTCGGCGGGCCAGCCGGCTGGGGCAGATGGTTAACCATTCACCAGCGTCTTGGAAGACCACCGAGAAAGTAAACTCCTATGAGATGTCAAAGGTAACAGAATACACGCTCCTTCCCAGTCCTGCCTCTGATTAAGGAAAACAGCCCGCAGCCAGGCTGCTGTTCTTCGAAGGCGCTGGCCTCTAACACATCTGAATCCAAGATCATTTCTTTTGGTTACATAAATTCTGTCCTTTATGATCAGCAAATTATAGTATTTGCTAGTTGAATCCAAAGGTACCCACCATGAAGCTGACAGATTGCTCCTTACATGGGCTACTGTCCTATCCCAAGGGGCTCAACTTCAAAAGTGTAGAGGCTCCCTAGCTGATTACCCATATCCAACACGGTGAAGTCCTCCTGAGTCTCATGGCTTACTGGGTTTCCTATGGGTCCCACACCTTCACACTCACTGCCACAACTCTAGTCAAAAGAACAATCCCCAACACCCAGATATGTGCAAGTGCTTCCCCTACCCCAGCCTCCAGTCTTTTTGAGACAGGGTCTCCCTGTGCAGTGCAGGCTGGCCCAGCAAACCTCCTGCCTCAGCCTCCTGAGTGCTAGGACTATAGGTGAGCACCACCATGGAAGGCCACAAGTGCTTCTCTTTCTCCAGTGGTACCTTCTTGCCCTTTCCAGCCTCCCCGTATCTCAAATCCAGTGACTCCCCTAAGGCACAATTCTGACCACATACCTTTCATTCCTAAAACCCAACAGCCATGCACTGTTTAAGTGAAAAGTCCCAGCCAGGTGGGTGGTTCTGCTTTTCCACTTCTGCACCGCAAAGCAACGCCTCCGAGCACTTCATCTTCTACAGACGTGATGCAGGTAAATCCCAGACTGCCTGGTGCCTACACATCCCATTCCCCTTACTAACCAGGCTATTGTAGGGTCCCACTGTGAAGCATAACCGGTTATAATTTACACCACATCATAGGAAACCACACACTTCTCAGCAATTTGCTGATCCTTTTAAGCAATTTATGAACCTAAGACTACTTATGTGATTAATCTAAAGATGTTCACCAGTGCATCAGGTCTAAAAGTTCACAATACGGATCCGAAGATATCCAAACAACAGAGCTAAGATTTAATCGACACTCAGAGAAAAGTGTCTGGAAAATTCCCTCTTTCCAATTGTTCTTTGAAGTGTGACAAAGAGAGTGGCAGTATGCTAACAAGAAAAGTATCCATCAACTCAGAACCTAGCTGTTCACTAGCTGTGTGAATCCAGGAAAGTAAATTGGTCTTCCGGAGCCAGAGCTTCTGGGTTCGTCGAACATAAAAGACAGCTGTGCTCGCTTTGACAGCGCATATACTAAAGAGAAAGATCTACCTTCTCATGTGCCTGTGAGGGAGATGAGGCACACTAGCGCACTAGGACGCTACAGCAGGCTGTGCTCAAGTAGATAAAAGGGGAAGGCGGGGCTGACAGTGCCTACCTCAGCCTACCAGAGAGGGCGGAAGCTGACTGTCATCAGGATGGGTCAAGGACGTGTGCACCTGCATCTGCTGGCCTTGGCAGAGGAACCAGGGGAATGACCCCGGCTGGATGAATGACCTTGGATGAATGCCCCAAACAAACGCACACACCACCCCATGGCAGAACGGGCCGGAGCCGAGTGCCCAGAGGGGTGCTGAGATGAGGGCTCTGGGGGAAGCGGGCACAAGGTCAGAAACAGCAAGAGGCTCAGACCCCATCCCAGGTGCGCAGCGAGACTTCCAGTCGGCAATCTGCTCCTGTACACAAGGTGCTACTCCAGCTGCGTGCTCCCAGACAATGACTCTAAAACAAGGATTCTGACCATCAACACACAAAAAGAAGTCGCGGTACATGGAAGGAGTCCCTGCTCGGTGGCAGGCACAGTGCTAGGTCTGCGAAGCGTCGTGTCCTTGTTCACCACAAGCCCAGTTGCAGAGGAGACCCTGTCATCTATGCTACATGCACGAGGAAAGGGAGGGTCCAAAGATTAAAGCTTCTGGTTAAATGCAAGGAATTACTAAACAGCAGAGCCAGCGTTGGAAATCAGACTGGCCTGGATATTTATTGTGGCCAAAATTTCCAAGAAAAATAGGCACACAGGCTTTTTTCCACTTAAATTAAAAATTCAACTACTTGTGAATATCATATTTTTTAAATATGCTTACTGAAAGATTTTACGTTCTTACAAGTATTACTTCCCAACAACCTCAGTATTTCTTACTCAGTACAAGTTACTTTTTTTTTTGGTCTTTGTGAAACAGTCTCACGATGCAGCTCAGGCTGGCCTTGAGCTCACTCCGCAGTCCAGGCTGGCCTCAAACTCACAGCAATCCTCTGGCCTCAGCCTACAGGCATGTGCCACCATGCCCAGATTTATAGTAGTTATTTTTAACATTATCCATCCCAATAGCTCAGGACTTCCATCCTAACCCCAAAGTTAAGAAGTTAATCATAAAAAAGAAGTTAATCATTCAACACACACTGTAATCAAAAAGAATCAGAAAGTCATTTAAAAATCTTTATCATAAATGACTCAAAAATCTGTAGCTTCTAAGCAAGATCCTAAAGATCACATAATACTGACCTCTCAAGTAATTTTAAAAGACATGGTTTCACAAATATTTTCAAAGGCCACAGGCTTACTTTCTTTATACTAAGATAACTTTAGCCAACTCCAAGATGTTTTATCAACCAAGGTAGAAAGTCTAGCGGCTTGTGAATTTTCAGAATACTGCCCAAGTATTGCTAAACTCCATTAGAAACACTCAAAACAGAACAGAATTCCTACAGGTGTACATACATGATTCCTATTTATTAAAATCTCATTCCTGAGGCCGGGGAGATGGCTCAGTAGAATAAGCGCTTCCCTGGCAAGCGCAAAGGCCTGAGTTCAATCCCCAGCTCTGCTAAAAAAAATAAAATAAAATCTCATTCCTTTCAAACAGTACAACTATTCCTCTAGATTAGGGCAAAATATAGATGTGCAGAAAGATACAAAGCAATCTATGCCAAGCAAACTCTGGATAACAACTTAACTTTCCCCTGCAAACGCATATTCAGGAACCAGAGAAAACAATGCTTTTCCGATATTCCTTACTTTGTTAGCTGTGAGAGCAGAGCAACTGAGATATTTAAAGAATTGTGTACTGAAAGATTTCTGCAGTGGAAAAACACGGACCTATTTTGCAAAGTGTGGCAGAAACTAATAGGATTGGTGAAGAGCAGAAGGTGAGCTGGCTGCCCTGCCGGGCCCCGTTTTCCAGCCTGATCTTAGTTACCTTGCAGGGAGATGTGGAGGTCGTCGATGCCGGAGGAAACCTGTTCATCTCCAGCGGGAACCACAGGGCTGGATGCCATTCTCTGTTCCGTGGAGGTTAGATCACGCCCATCTCAGACACAGAAGTAAACTGAAAGGGAAAAGCAGGAATGCTCATGAGGGACCCTGCGGCTCTGCACACGTCGCCAGAAAAGAGCAACAGCCAAAAACCGCCATCCCAAAGAAATCTGGCCAGTGCTTCCTCGGCCCATGAAGAACAAAGTAACTACGCCTACTTTTTGAATCATAATCAAGATATTGCCCGTGACCTATGGCTGCTCTTCGGAGCTGCTGGCAGAACGCCCCGGGAGCATGCGTTGTGGATCCCTGGCCGGCTGGCCAGCAAATCGCGGGGTCCTGAAGTTTAGCAACCTGTCTAGAGGCAGCGAAGCCCGACTGGGATCTCCGGCTGCTGACAGGAAAGTTTTCTTTGAAACTTTTTAACTTAGCTCTTTTTCTGCTCTGTAACTGCTACCACTTACTGGAAACAACAAGAGTTGATCCCAAAGAGCACGCAAAGTGAAACTAAAAAAACCAAAACTCGGGATACAATGCATCAGAATACTTTGATGAGATGCGTAGTATGCTACTTTCCCAAGGACTTATTTTTCCGTCAGCACATTTCCCCCCAGCTCCTCCCTGAGCTGTATTTCCCAGAGCTGGGTATGGAGCCCAGGGCCTCCTGCAGGTCCTAGCCTGGGCCCTCCTGCCCAGCTGCCTCTGCAGCCATTCACCTTGACCCTTAAGGAACCCTTTCAATAAAAATAATTCTTATTCCACAACTCTTTTTTTTTTTTTTTTTCCAGAACCAGGGATCCAACTCAGGCCCTTGCGCTTGCCAGGGAAGCGCTTATTCCACTGAGCCATCTCCCTGGCCCCTTTTTGTTGTTGTTGTTGTTGTTTTGGTTTTTTTCACAACTCTTTTAAAGAACTGCTTCAAGTGTGGGGCCCAAAAGTAATTTCTGGAGGTTCAAAGTAAAACAACAACCTCTCCCATATACATTAACAAGTAACAACCAAACATAAAATCTAAAATGCATGCAGGCTGGGTATGGTGGCCCACACCTGTAATGCCAGCAGTCAGGAGGCTGAAGCAGGAGGTTCTCTATGAGTTCAAGGTCAGCCTGGACTATATAAAGTGAGTTCAAGGTCAGCCTGGACTGTATGGTAAAACACTGCCCCAGAAAGACAACAAAACTAAATTAAATTAAACTTTAAAAATATAAAGTACAGGGCTAGAAAAGGAAAGAGAGGGATTGAGGGAGAGAGGGAGGGAGAGAAGGAGGAAGAGAGGGAGGGAGGGAGGAAGAGAGAGAGAATATGAAAATAAATGCAGGACTGGAAATGTAGTTCAGTGCTGGAGTGCTTGACTAATACACCCAAGACCTTGGGTTTCAACACCAATATCTCCAAAAGAAAATTATTTTTTAAAATATATTTACAAAACAATGTAAATCCCTGATAGAAAAAAAAAAAATTAAGATGCACTCACAGCTTTGTGACTGAGCAAGTATTACCAACAGGATCTATCTATATGATGCACTGGGGGTGCAGCGCAGTGGTAGAGCAGTTGCCCACTATGGAAGAGACACTGAGTTCAACCCTAGCAACACACCTTAGAAAAAAAGGGAGGGGGAGCTGGGGAGATGGCTGAGTAGAGTAAGCACTTGCCTGGCAAGCACAAGATCCTGAGTTCAATCCCTGGTACTGCAAATAAAAAATAAAAAAAATTAAAAAAAAAAGAACTACAGTGGGCCAGCCACAGAGCTCAGCAGATTAAAACGCCTGCAAGCAAGCACAGGGGCCAAGGGTTCGATCCCCAAGCCTGCCATGCCAGCCCCACCCCCAGGGCACGCTGAGACAGCAATGGAGACTGGGCGTGGTAGCGTGAGCCTGTAATCCCAGTTCTTGGGAGGCTGTAAACAGGCGGATCACTACAAGTCCAATTTAGTACTGAGATCCGGAACACCCTGTAGACCCTTCCCTAAAATACAAAAGAAAATACCAAAAAAAGAACTACAGTAAGGGCTAAGGAGATAACTTCGTGGTCTAAGCGCCTGCCTGGCAAGCTCAAGGACCGGGGTTCAATCCCCTGTACCACATGCCGCACTGGCCCCAACCACCACGGTTTGCTTGGTGGCACACATCTGTAATCCCAGTGCTAGGGAGGCTGAGACAGGAGGATCACTACAAGCCCAAGCTGAGTAGTAAGACCCTGCAGAAAATAAATAATTTCTTAAATGCTACAAATTTTAAAAAAAAAGTGCAGTGAATGCTGCCGCCAAATGCCATTCACCAGAAAGGCAGACTCATGAAAACATTAGCATGTTCTCCTCCACGCTCTTCACCAGGGCTAGCACCGTGTGACCTCTGGTTCTTCCCCCAAACCCAAAGATCATGAACGGTAAACGTCCTGAATCCTTCCGAGATTCAGCAGCCTCTCGGCAGGGTGAGTAAAGACACATACAGGAGAGCACTTTGAGAGGTGCTTCCCAGAGTGGCAGGAACAGAAGCTGGGCACATGTGGGGTGGGATGAACGGCAACACACATCTCTTACTGAAACAAAGTTTTTTTAAACACTCACTGTAGGGCCGAGGAGACAGCTCAGCAGCATACGCACCTGCCTAGCAAGCATAAGGTCTTGACTTCAAAATAAATATTAAAAAAATAAACTCATTGTATTTTTTAAACACACCTCATAAGTGGGTGTGCGCTGTACAATTCTCTCGCTTTGCCCTGTATTAGCATTTCTTCATAATAAAATGTTCAAGGGAAAGCCAAAAGACAAGTCCAAGGCCAAGAGTTAGATATAATCAATCATATTAAATATTAAACACTTTCTAAAATCCAAAGGATAAAAATCATTCCACAGTTCAAAACATTTTCCATGCTTTTTTTTCCTCAATATTTTCTACCCAAAGCCTTCCTCTTAGATGCCTTTCATGGATCACTGCTACTAAATATTTCATCAACTAAACTTTATCAATAATGCGTTTGTTTACTCTCTGAATTAAGTGTCGAGAGAAGCAGCCCAAGGAAACTGTGCAGCTGTAATGAATTGATTTAACCAGGAGGAAAGACTTTATGAGCTCAGGCACCCAAGCCGTCGGCTAACAAAGACATCTCCAGCCATGACATGCCGAGGACCTCCCTGACCCTTCCCACACCCTCTGGCGCCTAAGCCCAGGTGAAGACAGAAACACTGCTTCCTTCTGACAGGTGAAAAATGGACTTTATTTCATTGGGCACCCACTGTTCCGGGGCAGGGCTATTTCTAAAAAGGCATGGGGGAAGGTAATAAAAATCACAGCAAATGTGTACCCGTGTTCACAGCAGGACAATTTGTCATAGCTACATCTTGGAAATAACCCAGATGCCCATCGTGAGGAATGGATAAAAACAAGACGTGGTATTTTTATACAATGGACTATTATTCAGCTACAAAAAAGATAAATTTGAGGCTTTTGTAGATAAATGGGTGCAGCTAGACTACATTGGCTAGTGAAATAAATCAGATCCACATGTGCAAACTTGGCATTCTCACACTAGTGTAAGAACCTGATAGAGTAATGAGAATCTTAAAGACACAGCAGATACTGTGAAAGGGAAAGAAACTTTTCAATGGGAAGGAAAAGCTGGGATGAGGAAAAGGACAAATGAGAGAAGGGAAATAATATTTAGTTATATATGCACAATAGTTCAGATAATTGTCTATTTCTGCTGGTCTTCTAAAAGGAGCAGTTAAAGCCTAATTTTTTTTTT
>NW_004524583.1:18762237-18773737 GCF_000260255.1 Octodon degus
AGCCTCCCAAGAGCTGGGATTACAGGCGCATGCCACCATGCCCAGGCTCAATTGCTGTCTCAGCGTGCCCCAGGGGCGGAGCCAGCACAGCAGGCCCAAAGATCAAACCCCCAGCCCCTGTGCCTGCTTGCAGGCCTTTAATCCACTGAGCTATTTGGCCGGCCCTTGCTGTTTCTATAAATGAATCTTATATGTTTATGTCTAATAATCTGAACAATTAGAAGATAGCATCATGTAATACAGCAACCACTGTTGAAGTCCTATTACTTTGTTTAGTGAAATCTTGTATCATTTCCAATGTTTTCTTTTTTTTCCCTATCACTATCCTGTATTCTTTAAAAAAAAAAAAAAAAAAAGTCACAGTATGCCCATCACTAGCCTTACTAGACACAGGCACCAAGCTCCACGCTTTCCACACACAACTCTTCCTAACAGTGCGCGCTGGGTGCTACAGTTATCCCCCTATGCGCAGGACCAGGGATGAATCCAACATCTTCACAATGGGCTACGTTCCTGGCCCTTCTTTTATTTGAGACCAGGTCTTGCTAAGCTGTCCTGTCTAGACTTGCACTTGCGATCCTCCTGCCTCTGCCTCCCCACCAAGCACCACCATGTTCAGTTACTGTCCCTGTTCTTTGAAGAAATAAAACTAAAGCACACGAACACAATACACAGAGCTGAGACCTGAATTCTTTGGGCTGCAAAGTCTATACACGAGTGACAGCGAGCCTCTTGGAGCTTTTAATGATTCAAACAGCCCACGGTGGCATGCATGTCACAGGTTCGCTGCCACTGCTGGCTAAAAGTCTGCCACATGTCATTCACCCTTTCACCCATTTGCCTAACCAGCTGTTATATGTGCTCGGTCCTAATCTCAAGGAATTAAAAGTAGGATGACAAATGAACACAGTATTAAGTGAAATCCTCTAAGAGATGAGCCATGGTCCTGCCCTTTGAACAGAGATGGATGTCACCGTCCCTAAATAGTGGTGGTACTGGAAACTGGGACCTCTGACAGGTGGAATCACCATGAACAAGATCATGTTGTGTCTAGTTGTCCCTGCAAAGCCTCACGCAGTCATGGGGCAGCTTCTAGAATTTATGATTAATTCATGATCCAATGCAGGGGCCGACTACGGGTGTGAGTGCTACACCTGTCCTGGGGTAGATAGCCTGAATTCAAGGCAATGAAGCGAGAGAGGCTTGCTAGCAGCCTCAGCCGCTGCTCCTCCCTTTGCTCTTTGCTGTCTTCCACCGCCATGAACTGCTGCCCTCTGCTGCGTGCCACTGGGTATGGACTGAATGAAACCTCCACTAACTGTGAGCTAAATAAACCTTTCCTTCCTTAATTTTGGGTGTCAGGTATTTTATCCCAGCAGTGAGCGAAGAGTAACCCAGTCAGTGCCCTTAAAAAGAGGCTGGAAAGAGACCTTCACCCTTCCTTCATGTGAATGGAAGGTGAAAAGACTTGCTTTGGAGACACCCTGGTGGAAAGTAGGGCTGAACAGAGCTTCTTAGCGCAAGGTAGCCAGGAAGCACGTTCTCAGATTTGTTCCTGCCTTGGAGCTATGGACTGAATCCCCCACACCATGAACCTCATTGGCTCAGTGAGGAGGAAGCTGATTAACACAAAGACTTTCTAGAAGGCCAAATGATTCTCAATGATGACGCAAGATAAGAGTGAAAAAGCAACCACTGTGTGTAGCTCCATGTCAAAAAAAGAGTTGACCAGAACAAATTCTACCCATAGTAAAGGTGGACATCAGATTCTTTAAGATTGAGGATAGTCCCTGTTTAGATGGTAGAACCAGCACGCCCAACAGCTCTAGAGGCCCTCAGCCTTGTTTTCAACCACAGTGGCACACTTTCTGGTAATAACAGGTCCTGTAGTACTGCTCTCCCCTTGGTATATCCCAGCCACATTCCACAGTCCATCCACTTACTCAGATCAGAACTATGCTGATTTTTTTGTTGTTGTTGTTGTTTTGTTTTGTTTTTTCAGAAGCGGGGATTGAACTCAGGCTCTTGAGCTTGCCCGGGAAGCACTTATTCCACTGAGCCATCTCCTCAGCCCTTATGCTGATTGAAGGCTCTTTGTTTTTTCTTTTCCATGTTGAATAAAAGACTAAGTTCTTTTAATTGAAATCACAGCCATTCCCTTACCACCATTTCAACCACGATTTACCTGGGCTCAGGCCATAATTATATCCTAAATGAAGTGTAGCAACCTCCAAAGTGATATACCTGCGAGTATCGGGGCCTCTGTCACCCTGACGTCCCAGGCTCAAGCATGTGCTCTTTCTCATAGGAGAGCACAGGGCCACTTCCCTGCGCCCTCACTCTTCTCCAATAACAGTGACCACAGTCATGTAAGGAATTCAGGGTTTGGAATCTAATCAAATGAGTCCATTGGAAGAAAAAGCAGGTGGAAATCTTGAAGACATAGGGGTAGGCAGAGAGTTCATGAACAAAAACCAAACTGCACAGGAAACACTCAAAAGAATCAACCACTGGGATCTCATCTTATTGAGAAGTTTCTGCACCTCAAAAGAAATCGTCAACAGAGTGAAAAAGACAACTGACAAAGAGGGAAAAAAGTCTTAACCAACAGTCACTCCAACAAAGGACTTCTATCTGGAATATATTGAGAACTATATATAATATATCAGGCTCCTCAGAACTCAAAGACACAATCCAAAAATGGGCATCTGAGGTGAACCCACATTCTCAGAGGAAGTAATTCAAATGGCAGAAAATACACAAAAAAATGTTCCACAGCACTGGTTATTTGAGAAATGCCAATAACAACAGCACTAAGATATGACCTCACCCCAGAAATAATGGCTATCATTAAGAAATCACCTAATAACAAATGCTGGAAGACTGGTGGGGAAAAAGGAGCCCTTTTTCATTGGTGGCAGTGTAGACTGGTGCAAGCACTACGAAAATCGGTGTGGATACTCCTCAAAAAACTAAGATTAGAGGTCCCACTCAACCTAGCTACTCCAGTTCTGGATATTTTTCCAGAAGTGAAAATATCGTATCACAATACATGTACACCCATGTTTATAGCAGCACAATCTGTCATGGCTAAACCTTGGAAACAACCCAAATGCTCATCAGCTGAGGAATGGATAAAAAAGATGGGGTATTTTTACAAAATGGAGTATTACTCAGCTATAAAGAAAGATAAACATGAGCCTTTTATAGATAACAGATGCAACAAGAGGCTACACTCATAAGTGAAATAAATCAGCCTCACATGTGTAAACATCCTATTGTCTCCCTAGTGTAAGAACCTGAAAGAGTAAAATTTGAAAGGTACAATATAGATGGAGTTCAGACTGGGCATGGTGGCGCATGCCTGTAATCCCAGCTCTTGGGAGTGTGTAAACAGGTGGATCATTACGTGCCCAATCTAATAGTAAGACCCTGAACACCCTGTAGACCCTTCCCTAAGATAAAAAAAAAAAATTATGTATCAAAAGAGAAAGAAACTAAACATAAGAAGCGCAAGGGCCTGAGTTCAATCCTCGGTTCCGCAAAAACAAAAAAAAACAGAAACACATTGAAACTAAACATAAGGAGTAAACAGTTGAGAAGGAAAGGAGAAAATATAGGGGAAAAAAGGAAGGGGGAAAAATCATGTAATGCTTATAATTTTTACCTTGACCAATTTTATATACTAGTATCTAAAATCTGAGCAACTACATTAAAGACAGCAATGTGCAATATAACAACCACAGCTGAATACTTTTTTTAAAAATTAAATGAGTCTACTATTATTAAAAGTGAAGGATGGCCAAGTGTGGTTGTGCACACCTACTATCCCAGCACTAGGAGGCTTAGGCAGGAGGACTGTCACAAGCTTGAGACCAGCCTGGGCTACAAAGTGAGCTCAAGGCCAGCCTGAACTGCATAGCAAGATCCTGTATAAAAAATTTTTTAAAAATTTTTAAAAAGTGAATGGTGATCTTCAGGAATGTAACAAAAAGCCAAGTAAAAAGTGGCATCAAAGCTTCAAGTGTAAAGGGAACAATGTACAATCCTCATTCAAAGATTAATGCTAACATAATATGTGCTGTTATAAGACGCATAACCTATTATGAAACAACGGTGGGTTGTGTATGCAATATATCTTAGTATGTCTGTGGTCTATCCAAAACCTCAAAACACTAGTGAACTTCTCTTTTTGTTTCTGTTTTTGGTTTTGGTTTTTTTGAGACAAAGTCTCTTTATGTAGCCCAAGCTGGCCTTAAACTTGTAGTGATCACCCTGCCTCAACCTCCCAAGTGCTGGGAATACAGGCGCGGGCCACCATGCACAGCTGAACTTTTTAAAAGGAAACTTGGCGTTTACCCTGAGTTATTATGGTGACACTGTTTTAAAGTAAAAAACAAAAACAAAAAAATGAACCTGAATAGAGATTATTACCAGTGAATGGGATTTTGGGTGATAGTTATTTTCTCTATTTGCTTATCTGCATTTCCAAATGACAAATATACATGTTATACAATAAAAATTGTTTTTGTCTTAATAAAGCACCAATGAAATGGCAAGTATGATGTAGTTCCAGACCCGTTCTTTAGGCCTTACACTATAGATCCTCTACACCTACACCTTTACAATGAGCAGAAAAATGACAGGAAATAAAGGAGCAGAAAATTTTTCTTGGGTTTATCAGAAATTTCTAGAAAATGTTTCCAAAGGCCCTTTTCAGTAAGTCAATGTGGTTTTCATTTTCTCATCCTCGACTTGTTAAGGATCCCTACCACAAGCGGCTACTCTTCTTCAAAGGCCCCGCGAGGACTTTTATTTCCTTAGGAGAACCTAAAAGCCACATCTGCCCCGTGGCACCTCCTGCTTGCTTTTCCGACTCAGGACCTGCACCTTATTACTTAAGGTCTTCCCAGGAATCCTGAAGGGCCTCCCTTGTCAGTTAGGTAGAAAACCATTCCCAGCAACTGACTGTTGTTAACTCTGATCAGCTAACAAGTCCACAGCAACAAGTTGGTGACCAACTAGCACTAAATTTCCTCATCTTCTTCCCAGTAACTTTCCCTAACTCTGATATTTATTCTGTCATTAGCATTTAACCAGAACCAACTATTGCTAATTGCCAGCCCAGGTGATTTTTAAGATCTACCATAAACCTCCTCCTAAAAACTTCACAGGACTGATAATCCGGGCCACAAAGGAACAGAACAATCAACCCTATGCATTCATTACTTTTGGAAAACAAGCCCCAATTCTCAGTATCACAATCTCACAAAGAAACATTGTCCCTCACCGTCAATGCCAGCCGGGTGCTGAGGCCTCCCACTCAGACCTTGCCTGATAAGAGCATCCCGGAGGGAAGGTGGCGCCTCCCTCCCGCCCTTCCGCTGGCCTTGACCAAGCCCAGGTCTCCACATGGCAGCCAGCGCTGCTGCAGAATAGGAACACGCAGGATGCTTAAGAGCACTGTTAGCACTCCGTGAAAAAGAACACGAAAGCTTTCACACTATGCTGCCTAAACAATGCTTATCATACACTGAGAAATAAACTTACTGGGATTTTTTTTTTTTTTTCAGCGTACCTCTGCTGGAAATTAAACCCAGTAATCTTAAGCAACAGTACAGATTAAAAGCTAGGGGTTGGGGATATAGCTCAGAAGTACAGCATTGCCCAACATGAGCCAGGTCCTGGGTTCAATCCCAGAACCAGAAAGAAAAAGAAATTAAAAGCTATTCACAGCACTAAAACAGTTTTCAAAAAACTAAGTAAAAAAATAACAAGTAAAGGGCTGGAGAGATGGCTCAGTGGTCTAAAGCACCTACTTGGAACAAGCTTGGCAAGGCATCAGGGACCGCGGTTCAATCCCCCAGCACCACATGCCAGCCAGCCCCGCCCCCTGGTGGGCTGAGCTGACCACACACACACACACACACACACACACACACACAATAAATAAATGTAATAAATAAAAATAAATATTTTTTAAAAAAATAAGTAAAAATAAGAGTTTTCACACATTAAAAAAAAAAAAAGACAAAATTTGCTATGGGACATCACAACAGACCCCACCATGCTGTATGATTGACCCCTTTACACCAACCTAAAAATACTTTAAGTTAAAATTCAGAGAGTGGAGGGAGGACCAAGGGCTAGGAGAACCAGACCTGGCTAGTTCACTACTTTAATTAACTTTTAATTGTTTTGATGAGTGAAGATTCAGTTTTCCAAGATTAACTTCACGTTCTCTTCCCTTTCCATTTCCTGCTCCCCTCCCTTCCTGTCCTTTTTACTTCTCTTCTTTTTTTCTTTTCTTCTTGGTACTGGAGTAATTAAACCCAAGGCCTTCGCACTGAACTACTCTCTCCCCAAGTCCTTTTTTATTTTCGGAGCTCACTAAGTCCCTGCGATGCCCAGGCAGGACTGGAATGTGTCATCCTCCTGCCTCAGCCTCCCACGGGGCTGGGATCACAGGCATGTGCCCTCACGCCAGGTTTCAGAACCCTTACACATAGCTTCTCCTGTTCATTCTAAGAAGACCAAGTGGTTAGAGAACCTGCTCACTGCTCCTCAGGGCAAAAACCTGAAGGCCTTTTGAAGGAGAGAAGAATGACGGGAACTCGCATCAGATGATCTCATATTTCTCGGGAAAGTATGAAGGGAGGGCTTCTCCAGGCAGTGGGGGCGCAAGAGTGGGGCAGACGCTGGAAAAACAAGCAGCACCCAGGGAGGCCGCAGCCCAGAACAGGAGCTGCACAACGGGACCGGGAGCAGGACCAGGGCCAGAGCCAGAGGGGCAGCTGGACTGGAAGCCACAAACGGCAGCAGCGAACCCTGGAGAGTTAGGAAACGTGGTGACCGCCACAAGAACGCACATGCAGGGAGTCGCGTTGGAGAACGCTCACGGTGCCACTGTTCCTAAAGGAAAAAGGAAAATAATTCAATCCAACTGGTAAAAGAACAGCTGATCACACAAGGGAAGACAGAGACAGCAAGTGACCAGCGCCAGCAGGGACACAGTGTGACACATCAATATTAGAATGAGGAAGAAAGGGCATGAAAGATAAATGTACTTTGCTTTTTTTGCATGTGTGGCCAGCTCAGCCGGTAGTGGGGGCGGGGCTGGTGCCCATGTGGTGCTGGGGACAGAACCACAGGCCCTGCACTTGCCTGAGCTTGCCTAAGCAGGCACTTTAGCCTGCTGAGCTATCTTGCCGGCCCCTCTGCAATTTTAACACACACACACACACACATACACTTTACAAAGCAGAAGCCAAAAATCAGAAATGACAGCCACCAACTTCAGAGAGCGGCAGGGGCAACGTCGGCCACAAGGGACACTTTTCAGTGTTCTGTGACTTCAGAATGAAAACAGAACTGACCATTCTTCCTGGTCGTGTGTGGTAACCGAAGTCTGCTGGGGTTAGCCAAGGGAAGGGCACTGGGGGAGAGGCCTCCGGGTAAAGGTCAGAGGCGGCAGCTGGTCCCTGCTCGGTCCCGGCTCCGGTCCAGCCGAGCTGTGGCCTTGGACAGCCGTCCCCTCTTCAGGTCCCGTGTCTTCATCTATGAAATGAACACCAGGACTCACCTGGGCCGGCTCACAGACTTCCTGGCTCTTCCCAAGGAATCTAACTCGCTGCTTTCTGTTGCGCATTAGAAAACGCTGGGTTGCAAGAAGTACCAACACTCCCTGTGGGACTTGGGAGCTGCAGCCGCCGCTCTTTGCAGGCAGGGCTCGGGATGCAAGGGCCCTCCCTGCCACGTTCCTGGGACAACAGCTGTGGAACCTCTTGGGTCTCGGTACGAAGAACCACCGTGATCCTGGGCATCTACCACCCTGATCCCATGACCACACTTCTTTCATAAGCTAGCTAGCTCCCCAAGGTCTTCAGCTACTACAGGCCACACTGCAGCAGGTAGCTGGGCCCCCGCTTTACCCTGCCAGCCTCATTTTTCCTTTACTCTAAGGTCTTCATGTTTTCCCCTCAAATGTCCAGAATTTTTAGACATAAAAACTGAATAGAGGGCCAGGGATATAGATAAATGATAGAACATGTGCCTGTTAAGAACAATATTCTGGGTTCCATACCATCACTGGAAAAGGAAAAAAGGGAGGGAGGGAGGGAGGGAAGGGAAAAGAAAAGCTCTCAAATATTTTCCTGGATGTATTTTACAGTAAAATGTTGATTTCTACTTGTAACAATCACACACATACCTCTTGAGATTTCACTTTTAAGAACCTTGGTCCCAAACCATGTGGAGGAAAAGGAGATCAGGATGAAGGATTCTGTCACAAAGCTAGAAGCTGGTTCTGCTAAACTGTGCCCAAAACAGCTGCAGAGGGCCGGGGTGGGGGCACATGCCTGTAATCCCAGCACTGGGAAGGCTGAGGCAGGAGGATCACTACGGGTCCAAGCTGCCTAGCAAGACTCCTTATTAATAACAACAATAAAAATAATAAAACTTATTTTTAAAATTTCAAGTGCTAGTCTTAGAGTTAAAATAAATTCTCTCTAAAATTGCAATGTTTGGCAGCTGAAAACAGCCAAAAACATGCTGGCTGTCACAACGAGAAGTTTGTTTCTGAAACCTACTATTTCTTGTGGGAAATGTTTGCTCAGTTTAGCGGCAGCTGGAGAAATGCTTTCACACTCAGAAGTTAATTCACTATGAAAAATGGGCCAGGGCAGAGAGATCTGCCTTTCTCTCAGCCTGCGCCACCGCCAGGGGCTGGGGTTACAGGGATTTTATCAGCAGAGGAACCAGCTGCCGCTGGGCCAGGGATTCGTGCTTCCTCTTCAGCGGGGATCGCTTACACAGGAAATCAACCTTTCCCAGACAAGGGCTTGCTTTGTGTTACAATAACCAAGCCACAGCAGCCCGGAGCCACCTGTGGAGACTACGAAGTGACTGCAACTGTGTGACCGTGAAGACATGGCCGTGAAGACTGGGTGACACCTCGTACTTCCCTTGGGCACAGACAGGACTCTAAGTTGAAGGCAAGCGAGGGAGGGGAGGACAAGCCCTAAACATGAAGCATTTCCCCTTCGTGAGGAAAATTTCCACGGGATGTGGTGGGACATGCCTGTAATCCGCCCTCGGGAGACTGAGGCAGGAGGATCCGCATTGCTGGGCTACGAAGAGAACGCCAGGCCAGTGTGGACTACACAGTAAGACCCTGTCTCAAAAAAACCAAGACAAAACAGTAATTAAAAATAAGAAAAGTCCGGGCATGGTGGCGCATGCCTGTAATGCCAACACTAAGGAGGCTGAAAACAGGAGAATCACTATGAATCTGATATGCATAGTGAGACCCTGAACAAAAAAAGAAAAAGAAAAGAAATTTTCCACATGTAAAGATATCTCCCTCTCCTAGACTGGGAAGAGGTGATGGTCCTCAAGGTCTCTACCCATGGCAAAGCCAATCAGGGCAGCAAATCTTGCTCGGTGACCCCAGTGTGTCATCCACACCCTCGCCTCCTGCCCACAACATCTCCCTTCCTTTGTCTAACTTTTCCTCTCACTTTGCCACCCTTCAGGGCAGGACTTAAACCCCCAGATTCTAACTTTCCCTTGAGCTATGCATTACATTTCTTTTGAAACCTTTGTGTAGACACACAGGGAATTAATTCATCTGTGCTGTCAGGACCCCACCACTAAACCAAGGCAGGTGGAGGGACAAAGCTGTTTGGGGGGTTTTTCTCCTACAGTGGCTACATGGGTTGTTTACATTTGGGGTGGGGTCTTGTTGAGACACTGTCTTGCTACGCAGTTCAGGCTGGCCGTGAGCTCACTATGCAGCTCAGGCTGGTATCAACTCATGGCAATCCTCCTGCCTCAGCCTCCCGGCTGCTGGAATTACAGGCATGTGCCACCATGCCTGGCTTGATTGTTTAATTCAAAAGCTTTGTAAATCTGGACATGGTGGTACACACCTGTAATCCCAGAGCTGGGGAGGCTGAAAGCAGGAGGATCACTAGAGTCTGAGCTGCAAAGTGAGGCCCTGTACCAAATACATAAATTTTTAAAAATTAAAAAATAAAAGTTTTGTAAACAAGGAATGCAGCCTGGGAATTAAGCTCAGTGGTACAACATCTGCCTGGCAAGTGCAAGGTCCTGAGTTCAAGTCCTAGTTAAAAAAAAAAAATAGGAATGGAGACACACACCAGCACTTAGGAGGCTGAGGCAGGAGGACTGCCATGAGTTTGAGACCTACCTAAACTATATGGGAAGATACCATCTTGGGGGGAAAAAAAAAAAAAAAAGCTAAAGCAAATAACTAAATGCTTTCTGACCTAATTTGATTCTAAACCCTGGGGTGGCATAAACATATGAATTAAACTGACAAAACCCTGAGCACTCCAGGACAGATAATGCCCATTCACTTATTCCTTCTGAGCTCCTCTGGCCAGGCACTGAGATACCACAGAGTTAGCCACAGTGCTGCAGGGATGACTCGGACAGCGACATCCCAGTGCCTGGGGCGTCCCCCAAAGCAATGCTTCACCTGGAAGGCATGAAAGCAGGAGGTATGAGGGTCTGTCCCTGGCTCAAAGGGTTCCCAGCTCAGCAGGCCCCAGCCCACGCAGGGGGCAGGGAGACGAGCCTGGCCCTGAACCAGCCTGGCCAATTAGATCCTCAAGTCAGTCCTCCATCCACCAGCAAAACTGAGCCAAGGGTAAGTACCCACATATTTTCAGAGGATGAAAAAAATGCCTTTACAGATCTTATAAGGCTAGAAGGTTGAATGAAAAAAACATTTTATCTACTGTAAAGAGAATCTTTGAAGCCAGCAAGATAGCTCAGCAGATGAAGTGCCTGCTTAGGCAAGCACAGGACCGGGGTTCAATCCCTGGTACCACGTGCTGTTCCACACCCCCCAACCCGCTTGCTGAGCTGGGCCAGCCATTGATACCAGGCATGATGGCACATGCCTGTAATCCCATCACTGGGGAGGTTGAGGAAAGGAGGATCATTATGAGTCCAAGCTGTATAGTGAGACCTTGTACCAAATACATTTTTTTAAAAAAGGATCTTTGTACTACGTGAATAATGTGATTTTTTTATGGTTTTACTGTTTGATTTGTGATTTAGTAAAGACTGAATCCAGGCCTTCACACTGGGGTATACATCCCCTCCCTTTTTTTATTTTAACACAGGGTTTCACTAAGTTGCCCAGGTTGGGCTTAAACATATGATCCTCCTGCCTCAGCTTCCCAGAGTAGGGATTACAGACACGTACCATTACACTCAGTTAACAAGATGATTTTTAATGTTATAAAAAATGAAAATATAAATATTCTTAGCCTTGCCATCCAAATTATCACCTCACCCAATATGTTTGCAGAATTGTCCTATCACTTTTTTTTTCAGAACTGCAATTATGCTACAATTTTATTTATTTATTTATTTATTTATTTATTTATTGCGGAACCAGGGATTGAACTCAGGCTCTTGCCCTTGCCAGGGAAGTGCTTATTCCACTGAGCCATCACCCTGGCCCTTA
>NW_004524583.1:18773892-18802415 GCF_000260255.1 Octodon degus
TGCCTCAGCCTCCTGAGTGCTGGTACTTATAGGCGTGCACCACCAGACCCAGTGGTTCTGCTCAATATTAAAGATTAGCACTGCTATGTCACTAATCTTCACAAGTGTAACTTTAATGCCTCTATTATAATTTCGTAGCTCCTAAAATCTGAATTTGAAAAGAATGGCAAAGGTCAGTCTCCTGCTCAAGAAGACCAGGAAAAAAAATTTCAGTTGTTAGCTGTTCTTCATTTATTTGTTATTTTCAGTAATTTACCCCAGAAAGTATCAAGGCGCAGTTCTTCCACTCCAGGTACATGCCTTCTATCATCGGGCACACTGTCACCTCCCCTCACTGGATTCCTGGCCGCTGTCCCCAGGGTACTTCAGCCTGTGCTGTGCAGACAGAGGAAAATCATCTAGGCAGCTGAGGGGAATCCAAGGACAGCAAGAATCCACATCCACAGTGCGGAACAAGACCTGCACACCCAGCCGGGGCCCAGCCATGGCCGGCACCTCCCAGGCAGACCCGGGCACCTGGAGCCCCGGAGTCCAGCAGGGACAGCGGCTGACCCAGGCAGAAGGCAGTGCCACAGCTACCCAGCACTCCCGTGTGTGGACGGAGCGCACAGCAAACCTCTCAGCCCCACCTCACCTGGAACACAGGCAGGCAGCCAGCCACAGGCTGGAAGCCCTCGCCACTAACCAGGCCTGAGACTGATGCCATGGAAGGCAGGGCTCACGGGCCCACAGAAGCTCCAGAGGAGGAAGGGTGCTGGGCCGTTCGGGGTCACCACAGAGCTTCCCCGGCTGGTGATGCCCTAGAGGCCAGGGTGGCTCTGGGCCTCGGGCCCCCCTGCAGGACAGCGGCAGGGCTGGCCTCTGATGACTGGCCTGGAACAAGCCTGCCGAGCTGCCAGCGGGGCTCGCAGACACCGCACGGGTCCTCCCCGCAAGGCAGGACTACCATGAACATTAGCACGGAAGAAAATCTTCATTCCCATTCTCAAAATGCAAAAATCATTTGCACACTGCTGTACCCGCTTTATGAACTCTGATAACTGCAGAACAGTACACAGCATTTAAAGCACAAAATTACTAAGACTACCACTCCGAAAAGTATAAAATAAATTCTACAAACTGACTTTACACTTAATGATCACACAAGGAATTCTTAACATCACCCCTATTCTCCCCACCTCTTGTAACCAAATTCTAGAGATACAAAGAGAAGGAAAGTTCCTGTGATAGACGAGTGGACAGGAAAGCATGCATTTCTCTTTGCCTATAATCAATTATTCTTACCAAAAAAAAAAAAAAAAAACCTCATTACTGTGCTGAAGGTCACAAAGCCAAAAGGGAAAAAATAACCACTATCTCTCTTTTGTCCAAGCACGCGGCCTCCTAAGGTGCACAGTGAGGTGACCTGCTGAGGTGCCACCCATGTGGGCATCTGGGGAGGCAGTGAGCCCACCCAAAGGGCATCTGAGGCAGAGCTGCTAGCAGTGTTAACGTCACCTTCACCCATAACGCAACATCGTCTAATGGTGTCAGCACCGCGGGGACAGTCAGGAGCCAGCAGGTGACCAGAGAGGAAGATCTGAAATCAGCATGGGAGCCCAGCGACAGCCACCACGAAGACCCACATGTCGCGTTGGCACAGTGGCGCACACCTAGAGACCCTGCCCTCTGGTAATTGAGATGGGAATCCAAGACAGCCACAGCGACCCAGAAAGAAAAGGAAGGAAGATGAGGAGGAAAAGAAGGACGGAGGGAGGGAGGAAAGACAGATGGACGGATGGCCTTCATCCCCATGTCCTGACACTCTTCCCTGCAAACAAAGCAAAGCCACGGCTCCGTCTTAATGTCCCATCTCTGACAGCCACCTGCACGACGCCAGCCCACCCCAGCAGAGCAAGTGATAGCCGCTGTGCCCGCCTCACCCAGGGCAGTGACGACACGGCACACAAGCACCCTGCAACAGTGACCTCCACCCCGCCTGCTGGGAAGCAGGTCGGGAGCAGACGTTCCGGCCCTGATGGGAGCCTCTGCCTCTGTGCCAAACTAGCCACGCTGGTCTCTTCAGAAGAAACCCTCCCTAGTGGAACCCAGGCCATGCTACCGAAATGGCCCGGATGGCCTCTTGCTCCAGCCTCAAGTCCCCAACGTCCCCTCTACGCTTCCGCCCACGCAGCCTGCTCTCACCTCCCAACCCCCAGCTCTGCACTGGACAATCCACCTCCACCCCATGCTCCTTCACACAAATGCGCACCCCAAGCCCTCTTCCTTTCCAAGTTTTACTTTGAGGCAGGGTCTCACCAGGTTGCCCAGGGCGGCCTCGAACTCACCATCCTCCTGCAACTGCCAACAGAGTACGGGATTACATACCTGCACTGCCCTGGCCTGCGAGAAGACCCCCTTTGGAGCAGGGCTGTGAGGGAAGGTCACCATGTATCTGGAAGCACTGTGTGTGTGCTGAAACAACAGCAGGCGACAGCCGGTGCTTGGGCCTCGCGGTGGCTCTGGGGTAATTGTTAAAGGCCTGGCCCCAAGCTTGGCACTATGGGAGGGTCACAGGTAGCACCTGACAGAAAGCCTGTGGTCCCTGGAGGTGTCCTGCCCAGCAGGACTCCACCCCGTCTCCCCTCTTCTGCACCACAACCCCGAGCTGAGCAGTTGCATGGTACCAGGCTCTCCTGCGGCACGCTGTCCCCATCTCCCCAGAGGTCTGCACCACCACTGAATCCTCTGAAACTGTGAGCCCGAATAAACCTTTTCTCTAAATAAGCTGATGCACTCAGACATTTGATACAGTAATGGAAAGCTGACTGTTGAAACATGTAGAAAGCCAAAAGGTTCAAACAGTGAAAACACGTTTCCTCATTCTATTCTGTAGAAAGTGCACGAAGAATAACACTGACAAAGGTAATGGATTTAAGGAGTAAACAAGAATATAAATATATTCACAAAGTAGGTAACCACCCCTCAGATAACCTCAAACTCATTAGTCTCTTCTGGGTCACACATGCTCAACATAGTTGGCCTTTTGTGTTTTGTTTTGGTTTTTGGAGCTACTGACATTGAGCCCAGAGCTTTAGCAATAAGCTACATTCCCCAGCCCTTTTTTAATTTTGACACAGGGCCTTGCTAAGTGGCCAGGTGGCCCAGGTTAGTTCACACCTGCAACCCTCCTGCCTCAGCTTCCCAGTGAGCTAGGGTTACAGGCCTGCGCCTCAACTTTGGGCTTATTTTGCCCTTTTCTATGATCATGAAATTGCATGGGGGGGGCTCCTCCCAAATATCAAAGACCAAAAACTACTCACAAAGGCGCATGGAGAGGGGGAACTCCTGTCCTGCAGAGGCTTCCTGAGCCCAAGGGCGGAGGACCAAGCCCACGTCATGCTGTGCGCACACAGGCAGCCGGGTGTGCAGATCCACCCGAGTCTCCACACTGCGGGCCCTCCGGTCAGAGGCAACCCCAGGAGGCCACATGGAAGCAGCACCCCGAATGGAGACTACATTCACAAGCCCACTGTCTTATTTCTAGACTTCATGATACAACAAAAACTGGAGCAAGGGCTGAGAACATAGCTCAGTGGCCCAAGTTCCTGCCTGGCAAGTGCAAGGTCCCAAGTTCGATTTTTGGAGTTCCAAAAGTCCCAAGTTCTCACGCCCCTCCCACACACACACACACACACACACACACACACACACAACTGAAGTAAGAAACATGCTTGACATTGAATTTTAAAACAGAAAAGAATAAAGAAAGCTCCAGGCGGATTTTATCCACGAATTCCTCAGGACGAAGAGCTGCTTGCCTGCCTGTGCGCTCTGCACCTGACTGAGCTCAGCACTTGACCGGCTTTACATCATTTAATTCTCATCAGACTTGTCACATGGACAGCAATATAAGCAGTTTTTTTTTGCTTTTCAATTTTTATTTTCTACAGCACCTGCCTGGCAAGCACAACAGCTGGAGTTTGATTCCCAGTACCAAACGAAGAAAAAAAAAAGACCTTCTTGGTTTTTATTTTCATCGGTACAGCCCGTGGTGACCACACTCCTCCTGGGGCGCTGACACACGCCTGACACACCTGCATACTGCTGCTGCCCCTCCCGGTGCCCTCCCCTGCCCCTCCAGCCCTCAGTCCCCTTTCTCTGGTAGAAGACCCAATGCCCTGCTTCCTACTGTCTGTCTTTTATCGTGCTCTTTATTTACACTCTGGGTTTCTCACAGAGAAGAAACCTAGCGACACTCTTGTGAAAGCGAGGGCCCCACCCTGGTGGCCAGCTGGTCACAGCTCCTTCCTGTGCCCAGGTGCTCAGCCTCCAAAGTGAGGCCGCAACTTCTCCCATCCTTACGAGACTGAATCTCTCAAGAGCACCAACGCTGTTTGCAACCAACAGCAGCGGGAACTGCTTGACCCACTGATTGTAAAATAGAGGGTGCAGTTTCGTTTTCCTTGCATGACTTGAAATCCGCTGCTCCAGGTGACATTTTCAGCTTCCTCTTCCTCTGCCATGAAATGGGCCCACCCACAGAGCCTTGAGAGCCTCTCAGAGCCTGCTGTCAGGCTCAAATAAATCATACAAACAAGACCAATACAGGGTGAAGTGCAACACTGGTGGCCTTTGACAGTATATTTGAATGTTGCTGGGGAGATAGTTCAGCGGTATAAGCACCTGCCTGGCACACACAAGGTCCGGAATTTGACTCCTGGTGAAAAAAAGAGTATTTGAATGCTAAGCTATTCCTCTCATACTTATTCTGCCCAATACTGGAGCATGAATCCAGAGGTTTTGCCCTCAACTACATCACCACCCTTTTTAAAATTTTGAGATAGGATCTGGCTCATTCTCCAAGTTGCATGACCTGGACTGATCCTCCTGCCTCGGCATGTACTGCAGGCATGCATGCCCTGCCTGGCTTTCAAACATTACTGCATTTTTAATTTTTTTTTAATTCTTTTGATACAATGTCTCACTACCAGTTCAAACTTGTAGTGAATGTCCTGTCTCAGCCTCCCTAGTGCTGGGATTATAGATGTGTGCCACCACACCAGGTTTCAAGGCTGGCATGGTTCGGGGCCAGCACAGCACATGGTACCAAGGATTGAACTTGGAACTTGGCGCTTGCCAAGCAGGTATTTATGCTACCAAGCTATCTCCCCAGCCTGTTACTGCATTTTAAAGAGGAATGAAATTCACACTCAGCTCACACTGTCCACAATTCAACAGCTGCGCCAGTCAAGAATATGTTGTGTTACAGGTTCTGGTAATGGTATGCTTTGTCTTAATGGCCATGGGAGGCGAGGCCATGGATCCAAAAGGCTGTGAGAGGAGCCTGTGTTTCCTACAGTGGTGTGAGTGGCAGTATTTCAGCCAGCGGACATACGCCCAAAATTAAGCAATCAGCTGGGGCAGATAAATTCACTGAGATCAGAACGAATTTCAATTTCTCCATTTCTTTAGAGAAACTGGTCTGTGTTACTTCTCTAATTCAAAGGACCCAAGTTTTTACAACAAAACCTCACTAAGTCAATAAGAATGAGAAACAATTATGCAGGCAATAGCTTTATAGATAAATCAAAGATACAAAGATTCCTCAGGGGCCGGGAAGATGGCTCAGTGGAATAAGTGCTTCCCTGGCAAGCACAAGGGCCTGAGTTCACTCCCCCATTCCACAAAAAAAATAAAAATAAAAATAAAAAAATCAAATCAAATCAAATCAAATCAAATTAAATCAAATTATATTGTGGCACACAGGAACAGATGACTCACAGGTGGAAATGTAAACAATGAACAAACATTTTCTTTTTTTAGTACTGGGGATTGAACTTAGGACCCTGTGCTTGCCAGGCAAGTGTTTATTCTACTGAGCTATCTCCCTGGCTCAAATAGTTAATTTTTCTTGCAGGTAACACCTGATAAATGGTGCAAGAAACAGGTTTTTGTTTTTTGTTTTCACAATACTCAGAATCAAACTCAGGACCCTGAGCGTGCCAGGCAGGCACTTATGCCACTGAGCTATCTCCTCATCCCCAAATATTTTCAAAAATATTCACCTCCGTAAGGAGTCAAGCTGCCCGATTGCTGCTCCATTACCACACTGGATCGGCAGGGGCTATTTTAAACTCCCAAGACAGTGATACAAGCCTGAATCACAAAACTTCTTATATAACTTGAACCAGTAACCCCACTCCTAAGTATTTATCCTAAGTATTTAGAAGCAAAAAGATATGCACACATGGATACACAGAGCCTCAAAACTATGGGTACACTGGGCAAATTATGGCACGTCGCTATGAAAAAAAGTAATCAAAACAAAACCCAATACTGTAAAATCTATGGAAAACCCTAAATAAGAAAATTCTAAGGTATACAGAATATAAATACACACACGCACGCACACACACACACACACACCAGAAATACCACTTGACCGGTAATATAGCTCAGTGGCATAGCGCCTGCCTGGCAAGTGCAAGGTCCTGAGTTTGATTCCTGGTACCAAAAAAAAAAAAAAAATCAATAAAAACGCCACTATGTAACATGCATATAGACAGCTAAAGTAAAGTGCAAAAATAAAACATCTGGGTAGTGATGTAACATATCTTTGGGTTTTTTTGCTTGGTGTCTTGTTTCTTGCAGCTCTAAGAATTACACACACAAGGCCTTTGCACTGAGCTACATCCTCAGCCCTTTTTTATTTATTTATCTATTTGAGCTAGGTTTTGCCAAACTGCCAAGTTGCTCAGTCTAGGCTTGAACTTACTATCCTCCTACCTCAGCCTCCCAGAGTACTAGTATTATAGGTATGTGGCACCACACCCAGCTCATACAGAATTCTTATCCAAGGGGCTGGGGAGATAGTCCAGTGGTCTAAGTGCCTGGCTGACAAGCACAAGGACCCAGGTTCAATCCCCAGCACCAGCACATGCAGTGCTGGCCCCATGCCATGCTGGCTACCAAAACCTGGTATGGTGGCGCATACCTGTAATCCCAGCACTTGGGAGGCTGAGACAGGAAGATCATTACGAGTCTGAGCTGTGCAGCAAGATTCTGTATGAAATAAATAAATAAAAGATTTTTTTAATTAAAAAAATTCTTATTCAAAACTTGTGGCATTACTGCTATTTTGGTTTCTAAATGAAAAATGTAAACCATCCCCCACATTCTTCTAAAACCACATTAACATCATCTTTTATTACATGCCATTCATCAAGGGGGAAAATAAAATTTAGATGGTGGTTACCTCTAAGAAAAAGTAACCAGAAAAGAAAACATTTCCTTGAGGATGTGATTTCTGGTTAATAAAAATAACCAGAAACCCTTCAGGGCCAGTCTGCTGCGCTGCTGTGATGCGCCTTGCTACTGGGCCTGGGAACCACAAATGTCCATGATGTCCATCGGCGTACCTTTGCCGAATTCTCCTGGTTTTTCACACCAACCAAAGAGGGCCGGGAGGGCAGTGTGGCTCAGTGGGGGGCCTCTGCCTGGCAAGCCCAAGACTCAACGGAAGCAAAACACAAATCAGCAGCAATGTCCTCACTGGAGAATTTAACCCTGAGGGCTTCGTGAGTTGTCTGTGGGTAAGTAAGGTCAGAAACACAGCAGGCCACTGCCGCTTACTGATTTGATTAAATGTTGCAAGCATAACTCTGCTCCTCAGTCCAGGCCTGCTTCTTTGCAGAGTCACATGGTACAGGTCCCTTTTCTAAGGGCCCATGGCAAACTGGCTGTCCACCTCGCCATGAGCTCCCACCCCGGGAGGCTTTCAGGAAAGAGGTAAGGCTGCAGACCATCTCAGGGAGGCGCCTTTGTGGGTTCAGGCTGCCCTCCTGGGCATGGTGGCCTTGGTCCCCGGGGGAGCTGCTGTGGTCACCGAGCTGTTCCTAAGCCAGTGGGAAGAGACACAGCCAGGCTGAGGGAGACACTGCACCACTGAAGCCAGAGTCTCCTTTCCTGGCCTGACAGGAGAGAGCTACCTGCCAGGAGAAAAAGACTTTTCAACTGTCTGTGTCTGTGTCTGTGTCTGTCTGTCCGTCCGTCCGTCCGTCCGTCTGTCTCTCTCTCTCTCTCTCTCTCTCTCTCTCTCTCTCTCTCTCTCTCATTTTATTTTTTAAACAAGGTCTCACTAAGTATCCAGGCTGGCCTCCAACTCCCAGCGATCCTCCTGCCAAGTGCTGGGATCACAGGCACGTGCGCCACCACACCATGCATTTTCTCTTCTGGTGAGACACTCATGAAGACAGACTTGTGACTGTCCTATTACTGAGACCAGGTAACCAGCTGGAGGCGGCACAGCTCACGCCAGGCTCCATGCCTCAGTGCCCGATCCTGAGGCTCAGCCTCCCAGGTGCTCAGCCCTGCCAGCCTCCCTCCGAGCCCGCCTTTCCTTCAGCAGGAGGACACCATCCTTCACCTTCCTGACTCCAACACCAGCAGGGACCCGGATTCTCCGGGGTGCCTCTGACCCCCCAGTCTGAAGTCTGAAATCTGCACGACTCCTAGGTGCAGACAAACCTCCATCCCTGCTTTCCACCACGGTGAGCAGAACATCACCCCACGATGCCACCATCTTCACAGGGACGCAGCAAAAGGCAGGTGGATGCAGAGGAGAAGGGAAGGAGTACATACACACACAGCAAATTACGTATGCTAGCTACAAAAGCTGAGCCACACCCTCCGGGCCCAATCGCCACAGTTAAAGGTCAAGTTCCACGTACTGGCTCGTGTTAACAGATCCAGGACAAATGCAGAAAATGTGAGTGTGACACTCCACAGCAGCACAGATCTTTGGGAACACTCTCTGACTATGCCAATCTTAAAAGGAAAACATGGGGGGGCCTGGCCCTAGCTCAGGCCTTTAAGTGGCTGCTTCCACAAAGCTGTCAGCCTCAGGTTGCTGGAGTTCGAACCTCACAACTCTCCCGCTGGCCAAAAGTGCCCTGAAGGCATTCGAGGAAAAAAAAAAAAAAAAAGAAAACGTGGAAGCCAGGCACTGCGGGGCACACCTATAATCCCAGCACTACAGGAGATTGACCTATAATCCCAGCACTACAGGAGGCTAAAGCAGGAGGCTCACGAGGGCAAGCGCACGGTGGCAATTCAGTGGCTCAATGAGATCCTATCTCAACATTAAAAAAAAAAAAAAAACATATATAAAGGGCTGCAGACACACCTTAGTGCCCGGCCGACAGATTCACTCCCTGGTACTGAATTTTTTAAAATAAAAAGCATCATATTAAAAGGTAGAAACGGTTTCCTTAAATCTCCACGAAGAAATGTATCAATATAAGCAAGCAACGCAGCTCTGCTCTTACTAAGAAAAAAATGGAAAAGCTCACAAATTTTGTTTGTACAAATCGTTCCCCCAAAATAACCCTCTTGCCAAATGTTTGACCTGTTCTTTCTAAACTTACCAATTTTTGGCAGTGAAAGGCCATAAACCTAAAACGTGATGTTTCAGTTTTGAATCATGGTTCCTCTTCTGCCGAATGTTCTAGGTTAAAGACTTTACTTTTCTTTCCAAAGTCTGAAGGCTGCTATTTTTATGTATAAAAACAGCCTGACTACTCCCCCCCCATCCCTGGAGGCATCCCATAATCTATTTATAGGGCTGGAAGTTTCCCAAGCCCAAACATAATTTATTATCCAAAGTGGCCCTGCCATGTTTGATGACTGACAACTTTGGTTTTGTTTTGCTCTTATCCTCAGGGAAAAATCAACTTCCCAGCAAATTAAAGTATCCCTCAGCCTTTCACCCTTTAGAAGCTACGTATCAAAACTGACTTGGGCCCGCACTGGTCTGCTGCTGGCTCCGAGTGGGTGCTACCCCAACAGAACGGGTCCGCTGGAACAAGGGTCAGGCCGGGCCTGGGAACGCGACATCTCCAGCGCCTGGTCTCTCTCACTTGCTGGCATTTTCTTAGCTCCTCTGTCCACTCGCGGCATTTTCTTAGCTCCTCTGTCCACAAGCAGTAACTACCTGCTCACACATCTGGGTCATCTGTTCTGGCTTAAGAAATATAAAGGCAACCAAAATTAGAGTTAAATAATTTCCTTGCCTTCTTTTTGAGACAGGGCCTCACTGTGTATTCCAGGCTGGCCTTGAGCTCACACAGCACTCACAGCAAGCCTCCTGCCTCAACCTCCCCAGGCCTGGGATTACCGGCGTGCACCACCATGCCCTGCAAATTAAATAAGTTTAACCAAACAATCCAATCAACAACTACCAAATACCAATACTCGTATTTGCATAAAATACAGCCCTGTCACAGAAAGGAGCAACAGAGCCAGCCAGAGACGGTCAGGTCTTGGTCTGCTTCCAACCCCTCGGCCTACCCAGCCAGCAGCACCCTGAGGAGATGCTGTAGAGTGCGGAGCCCTTTCTGTGAGGCCCTGCTGGACTCCTACCGGAGAGAGGGGACGGGTTCCGTCCTCTACCCCAGGGACAGGGCCTGCGGTCCCCAAGGGCTCTGCCTTCAAGGCCTCTGCCGAGGATGCTCTGCACACAGCACCCCTAGCTGCCCCTCAGCCAAGTCCCTGCTGGATGCCCACAGAAAGGTCCAAGTCAAGGAAGTCCTGGTGAAACAGTGACATGGAAAGTCTTGTCACTGCTCAAGGTGTGCAGAGCCCCTCCAGCTGTGGAATGTTTCTGACTCAATTAAGGAATGTTCCTTACTCAATGCCTTTTCTGTCCTGTTAGTGTCACTTAAGGTACCGACTCCGTACCGTAAATGTCTGTGATTCCTTGAAAGCAACAGACTGGATCACAGGCCAGGAGAACCACTACACCTCCTCCAGCCCAAACTCCAATCCCAGCAGAAGAGGAAGTGACGCTGCCCTAATAGGCTGTCCCGCGCCCTGTGACTTTCCACAGAGCCCTGCGTCTGGTAAGGCTTTGGGAATAGGAGCTTCACAAATCCGCAGGGTGAGCAAGATTTGTTCTGCTAAGCCTGCCTTCAGCGTTTTGCTTTTGCTCTGCTGCTGTTGCCCTTGTGTGGGGGAAGCTTAGATCAAGTTTTGGGGAGCTAGAGATTAAGCTCGGGGGGCCTTGAACGCACTGAGTGATGATCCTCCGTACACCCCAGCCCCAGACACTCAGCTTTTCACTCAAATCTCAGTAAAAGAATAAACAAATAAATAATCCCTCCCCCCAAATAAATCAAGATTCTTCAAAGTCAAAGACAAAATTAGGGGGAAAAAAAACCTCACGTGGTCATGAGGAAGACAAAATCTAGTCTGGGGTACAGGCAGTGAGAACTCTAGCTCCTTCCTGGTGTTCATCCCGCGCTCTTGGTACCACGGACAACATTTCTTTCAACTTTTTTCCTTTGGCTTTTTTTTTTTTACATCATCATACTGAATAACACGGCAAGAAATGCAATAAAAAGAACTTCACAACCACTATGGCAATATTAATTTTGACTGAGAAAACATAAAAAGCAAACGTAAGAATCCAGCTGTTTTCAAACTATTTATATATATATAGATCTATATCTAGATCTATATATATCTTGCTAAGTCTATTTTAGAAAGATTTTTGTTTTCCCTTTAGATTACCCACTTAAAAAATAAAGTGGTTTTGTTTCTTTAAAATGCAATTATGGCAAATAAGGCCGAAATATGTTCTGCCTCTAAAATTAAACAAACATCTTCTTTTTTTCAACAATATTCTTAACTCTAAAGTTCCTACCATTCCCGAGACGGAGAGCCTAGCAAGATAGCAATTTTTAAGATAAGAGTGCTCCAGGGGTTGAGGAATTTCTTCCGGGGCCCTGGCTGGCCCTCTGCCTGCGGACATCCAGCAAAGGGGGACGCTTTGTAGCTTCCACCACCAAAGAGGACAGTGGTGTAGGCAAAGGCAATCTCAAATACTGAACATATTTCTGAATGTTTATGTCTTTTTGCACAACGGTTATGAAAGATTTTTGAAAAATCACAATGAGCAGACGCTGGCAGGAATGGATACCAACTGGGGGCCTCCTTCGAGCTATCTGAAGACTCAGGGACAGAGGAGAGAAAGCCCAGAAACCAGAACAGCAGGGCGGACGGGAAGATTACATTCTCCAGGGCAACGAAAGGTTTAACTGTCCTAATCCCAGGGTTTAAGATCTTTGAAAGCAGGCTCCTCAGCCGATCTCCCAGCCCAGGGAGACCACGCAGGGCCCCAAGGGAAGGTGCCTGTGACAGGGAAGAGGACTAAGAGGCACCCAAATGATAAATACAAGCATGCAAAGAATTGAACAACGGCTTGGTCCTCCCACACACTTGCCAGCTCCCTCGAATCCTGTGGTTTGATCAGGAAGCAGCAGTGCCCACGAGGACAAGCTTATCCAGTGCAGGGGGCAGACCGACACTTTAACAGCGTCCTGTAAAACCTTGCTCTCACATTTTCAGATATGGTCAGGACGATGTCTCCATCCGCATGGCCAGGGAAATACACGACTAATAGGTCAGTCCATACAGTCAAGAATTTCAAAAGTTGGGTACAGTGGTGAACACCTGTAATCCTACTGCCCATGAGGCTGAGACAGGGGGGTTCCAAATTTGAGGCCAACTTGGGCAACATATGAAACCCAGTCTGAAAAAAGTAATGGGCCGGCGAGATAGCTCAGCGGACTAAGCGCCTGCTTCAGACAAGTGCAGGGACCACAGATTGATCACTGGCACCACCTGCTGTGCCGTCCTCACGCCCGGGAACACAGAGCCGGCCACCAAGACTAGGCGTGGTGGTGCACATCTGTAATCCCAGCACTGGGAAGGCTGAAAACAGGAGGATCACTACAAGTCTGAGCTGCATAGTGAGACCCTGCGGCAAATAAATTTTAAAGAAGGAAGAGGAAGAGGAGGAGGAGGAGAATTTTAAGCCTACGTCATATGCCTAGGAAATAAAGGAACATTTGTATCCAGAGTCACAAGCATGTAAGCCCTCCGACAACACTACGCAGGCTCCTCACGCTGGCGGGGCGCACTGTACCCCCTCAGATGTGCGCAGCTACCGCAGCTTCTGCGATGCCGGGAAGGTAAAGCATGACAGTGCTCACGTATCTTGGGGCCGTGTAGGTCTCCAACAATACAAAAACTACTTGTTTACAAGTCACAAACAACACAAGAGGAAAACAATCCAAAGATAGGAACACATGAGTGCCAGAAGGGGCCATAGAATCTAAATACCAAAATAAATTGATTTCTTAAAAAATCACTGTTACGGTTTGTATCTAGGTGTCTCCTCAAGCCTAATGCAGTCATGGGGTGGCTTCCGGAGTTTGTGAGTGACTCTTGATCCAAGGCTGGGACTGCAGGCGTGAGGGCTACTCCCTGGCTCTGGGGCGGGTAATCTGCATACAATGTAGGGAGGACTGAGAGGCTGCCAGCTGCCCGAGCTGCTGCCCCTCCCTTTGCTCTCTGCCACCACCTTGAACAATTGCTCTCAGCCATGTGCCACTCTGCCTTAGAGCCAGCAGCGTATAGACCAAAACCTCCACTAACTGTGAGCTTACTAAACCTTTCCTTCCTTCATTTTGGGTGTCAGGTATTTGTCCCGCAATGAGAGAAAAGTAACTGAGACAGTAACGCTCACTACATTTAAACAATGAAGATGAAGCACATTTCTTTGCATCAATGTGGAAGAGTCTCATGGTTTCCAGGGAGAAAGCAACTCACAGAACGCAAAACTTAGCTCAGAGGGGACTCAGAATACTGAGCGCAGGGAGCTCAGTCCCCCCAAAACCCCCAGAACAGTTCCGCGTAGTTGTGCTGTGTGCATTGTCCAGGAGGCGCTGTCACCCCTAACGCTTGTGTGCTACAAACCCACACAGAAATGCAATCAGGCCTGCTGGGGTGGCCTGGGCCTATAACCCCAGCACTCTGGGAGGCTCAGGCAGAAGGGGCACAAGTCTGAGTCCTGACCGAGCAACTAAGACTTTGTCTCACATATTAAAAGTGCTGGGGGCCAGGCATGGGGGCGCCTGCCTGTATTACAATACTCAGGAGGCTGAAGCAGGAGGCTCTCTACTGAGTCTGAGGCCAGCCTGGACTTCATAATGAGACCTTGTCTAATAAATAAACGAGTGAATGGGCTGGGGATATAGCTCAGTGCTTTTCTTGGTTTTTTTTTTTTTTGCGGAACCAGGGGTTGAACTCAGGCCCTTGCGCCTGCCAGGGAAGTGCTTATTCCACTGAGCCCTCTCCCCGGCCCTATCTTTTCTGTGTTCAATCCTCAGTACTATCTTTAAAAATCAAAGAAAATAAATAAATAAAAAATAAAATAAAAAGCAGAGAAACTGCACAATAAACACCAAATTCAGGATTGGAGCTACTTCTTCAGAGTTCACAAGCATGAAAATATCTTCTTAACTAGGCAACTAAAACAATTTAGTACTTGAGGTTTGATTTTTTTTTTTTTTTTTTAAGGGCTGGGGAGATAGTTCAGTAGAACAAGGGCTTGCTTGGCAAGTACAGGGTCCTGAGTTCAATCCCTGGTACCACAATAAAAAAAATTACATGTACATGTCATGTGTGTGAGAGACAGAGAAAGAGAGACACAGAAACAAAAAGAGGGAGACAGAGAGAGAGACACACACAGAGAGAGACAGACGGAGAGAGACGGGGAGAGATCGAGACAGAGCACACAAGCCTCCGCTGTGCGCTAGGAGCCCGGCAGGAGCAGCTTTAGCCCTGGCTCTGCCAAGGACAAGCAGGACTGACCCCCTGAATCCCAGCCCCCCGCCTGGGCAGAACTCGGCTCTACATGCTGAACTGAGATCAGCCAACAGCTCCGCTACACACTGCGTCTCAGGCACCAAAGACGAATCCTGCAACCCACTCTGCACCCGCACGACCAGGCACGCAGGTGGCGGCCCCACACCCTCCTTTGGGGGGGGGGGGCCTGGCGAGGGCCAGGAGGGAGGGGACAAAGCTAACTGGGCCAAAGCAAAATGCAACTTTCACTTAGTTACGGCTCTAGATTATGCTACATAATCATGATATTCCTGAGGTGAGGAAAGTAACAGTCACTGTGACTCATGCACTCATGCAAGAGCACAAAGCTCTGGAACAAAGCCAGGCTCCCAATTCGTAACAGGTAGCCCAGGCATACACACCGCACACACAGTTTTCTGATCAATCCTCTCATGGTGCCATGACTTAAAAAAAAATAATAATAAAGGATATCTGTTCTAGTCATATTTTAGGCAATGATTTTTATGCTAAAAATTTGAGGAAATACTTATAAAAGGTTTTTTAAAAATTCAAGGGCTGGCCAAATAGCTCAGCTGAGTAAAGCACCTGCAAGCATGTGCAGGGGTTGGGGGTTGGATCCCCAGGCCTGCCATGCCAGCCCTGCCGCAGAGCGCACTGAGAGGGCAATTGAGACTGGGCATGACGGCACGCACCTGTAATCGCAGCTCTTGGGAGCCTATAAACAGGCGGATCACTGAGTCCAATCTAGCAGTGAGACCCTGAACACCTTGCAGACCCTTCCCTAAAATAAAAAAAATTAAAAGTAAAAAAATTCACATCTCGGCCAGGGAGATAGCTCAAGCACAAGATCCCGAGTTTGATCCCTGGTACAGCAAAAAATAATAATAGCAATATAAAATTCACATCTCACCAGCTGTGCTAATACATATCTGTAAGCTCAGAACTCGGGAAGCTGAGGCAAAAGAAGGGCCACAATGTCAAGAGCAACCTTGGGTATCTAGTGAGTTCAAGGCTAGCTGGAACTAAAATAGCAAGACCCTGCCTGAAAAAAAAAGTAAGCATTCCTCCAAATTAGTGTTCCTTTCTCTTCTTTTAGAGTTTGTGCTTCTCTTTAAATCTTGGCTAAACCGGAGTTCTTCCACTCTTGCCTCCTCAGCATTTCCCCAAATTCTGATGCTTAGTAGTTAGGACTGCCAGGGAGGGCAGAAAAGGAAAAGGATGGAAGTGATTCCCAGCCTGTCTTTCTTGGAGCGGCAGCCGGCAATCCAGCTCCTTAACCGGAATGTCTTCATTGCAAGTAGCTGAAGGGCTGGGGAAATGGCTCAGTGGCACAGAGCCTGCCTGGCAAGCGTAAAGTCCTGGGTTCAATTCCCAGTACTGGAAAAAAAGGAGGAAGAGGAGGAGGAGGAGGAACAGAAGAAGAGGGGGAAAAAAGTAGCTGACATCACACAAGGTGAGCTTGAGTCTCCAAAAAAACATATGGTGCTCTGACAACTCTAACATCATCCCTGCCTCCCCGCTGGCCAGTGATCACCTCCAAAGAAAGAACCAGAATTGTTTCTGAGTCTTCCCTGGAGACTTGTATTTGCCAATCCTGCAGACATACTGCTAGATCTGATAGGCAGGCACGTCATCTCCAGGCAAGAGCAGAATGTGCTCTGTGTAACCAAGTTTGCTCTGTTGTTACCTGCGGCAGGCACCATGATTCCATTAGAAGTTTATCTGGCCTTCGTAATAAGAACTGTTTTCTATTTCTGAGATTACTTGTTCTTTAGTGTATCTTCTAGCTCACTGCAATGTTTAGAATGTATTACATTCCCACGGATGACTAAGCTTCCCACAATGTACCTATCTCCTCTTAGCTCTTATCTCCGTAGGTACAAAATTCTTTTCTTTTCATGGAATTTCAAATTATGACATTTCGAAGAAATATGTTTTCCTTCTGTCAAAGCCCTTCCATAGAAAAGGTATGGTGGGGCACACCTATGGTCTCAGCACTCAGAAGGTGGAGCCGGACAGTCACGAGTTTGAGGACTGCCTGGGCTACATAGCAGGACCCTGCCTCAAAAACAAGAAAAGAAAAAATGAAAAGCTTCCCCAAGAAAATATTCCTGATCTCACCCCCAGCCTCCAAACTATACATCACATACCTTTTAACAGGAAATAACATTTAGTACCAGGAACGGTGTGTCACATGCCCATAATCCTAACCCTCTGGGAGGCTAAGGCAAGAACAGCATAAATTTAATTGCAAACTAGGCAATTAGAAAGATCCTGCCTCAAATTAAATAGAAAGGGCTGGAGTATAGCTTGGTGCAAAGGCAAGAAGGCAGGCAGAGAAGGAGGGAAGGAGGGAGGCAGGCAGAGAGGTAGGGAGAGAGTGAGAGCGCACTTACAATACTTTCTCCTCACTGCCAAACAATTAGATACTAAAAAGTAGGATCTCTAAAACAACCGAAAATCTGAGATTACTGGGGCATGCTGACCAAACTAGATGGCACTGAGATTTGCACGTGTTCCACGACTTGCGCAGCCCGCATTTGACAACGCAACCGACAGTGTGGCAGAAGCGCAATCCCAAGATGCCTCCCAGCTGCTGTTGGACAATAAGAACAGGTAAGTTCTCCAAACAAAGGTACCCAAAACTGAAGTACTCTATTATAAATGACACAACAGTAACAAAAGTTAGTATTTATTTATTCACCTGTGCCACATTCTTTTACAGGTACCACAACCCTCTCATTGATAAATCAGACACATACTGGGCAGGGCGTGGCACCCCTGTGATCCCAACACTCCCCAGGCTGAGGCACGAGGATCAAGGAGGTACAGAGTGAGGCCCTGTTTCCAAAAAAATGATACAGGGCCTGCAAGATAGCTCAGCGGGCTAGGCACTGGCTTAGCAAGCACAAGGATGGGGTTCAATCCCCAGTATTACACGCCGTGCTGGCCCCAGAACCCCAGGCGTGCAGGCTGACTGCTGAAACAGGGCCTGGTGGCACACATCTGCAATCCCAGTGCTGGAGATGCTGAAAACGGTAGGATCACTACAAGTCTGAGCTGTGTAGTGAGATCCTATATCAAATATTTTTTTTAAAAAAATTACAAATGTACCTCAGTGAAGGAAATAGGCTACCAGCAAGACTTACATGAGGGGCCGGGGAGATAGCTCAGTAGAATAAGGGCTTGCCTGAGTTCAATCCCTGATTCTGCAAAAAGAAAAAAGAGAGACTTCCATGAACACAGACATTTCAGGGTCCTGGAGTACAACAGGAAGAACCCTGGTGCTGGGCAGCAGGTATCTACTCAGTCATTCACCCTACGGTTCTGTAGAGAATTTTACTCTGGGTTATATTATTATATGATCTTTGGAGCTACAAAGGAAGGCGATTAATCTAGTGGCCAAGCTACACTGAGGCTGTATTCCTGTCTACTCTCAGCTCTGCTCTGCCTTCTCTCTTTAAAAATGAAATAGAATGCAGGGGGAAAAAAACCAAACATGTTTTTGCCTATTGTTGCAGTTCACTGGCAACCTTGTATCATAAATTAACCAGCAGAACTGGTTGTGCAACAAATGGGAAAGCTGACATTCTCACTGAGGGTACTCACCGATCTCAAAGAGCCTGTGGCAGGCTGCAGCTGCAACAACTGAAACAAAAACCCACTTTTGGCCCGACCTATAATCCCAGAACTCTGGAGGCTGAGGCAAGAGGATCTTTGTGAGTTCGAGACCAGCCTGGGCTACAAAGTGAGCTCAAGACCAGCCTGAGCTGCACAGCAAGACCCTGTCTCAAAAAGGAAAAAAAAAAAAACCTTACATGAAAACTCAGAAATAAACTCTTATATCAAATATCTTAATGAAAAAGAAAATTCAAATTCTACATACTTTGAATAATTACTGTGAAGTGTCCAAATACTAAAAAAAGAAAAATATGCAACTGTCTTCAGAGAACATATCTAGGGGGAGACTGAAAGAACGGAAAGTGAAAATAACATGGAAAGGAGCTGTGTGTATGTGTGTGTGTGTGTGTGTGTGTGTGTGTGAGAGAGAGAGAGAGACAGAGACAGAGACAGAGACAGAGAGATAGAGACGAAGACAGATTCAGAGACAGAGAAGTAGAATGAGAAGGGACAAAAACACAGAGAGTGAGACAGAGAGAGATTTGATAATAACAAAAAAAGAATTTTAAAAGCTACTTAAAATCCAATTCACCTGAACCAGGACTCATTACGTGAAGTTTTGTTGTTTTGTTTCGTTTTGGTGGAACCCGGGATTGAACTCAGGACCTTGCACTTCCAGGCAAGCACTTATTCTACTGAGCCACCTCCCCAGCCTACATGAAGTCTTTATCCACAGTGACACAAATGTTCCATTTCACCAGAAATAAGAGAAAAGGGGCCAGGGATAGCTCAGGCATAGCACCTGCCTGGCAAGCGTGAGGTCCCGAGTTCAATGCCCAGGAGAGAGAGAGAGAGAGAGAGAGAGAGAGAGAGAGAGAGAGAGAGAGAGAGAGAATCTTAAATGACTACAACATTTAGGTAGCTTTAAAAGGAAAGGAACATCATTAGAACTTGGGAAATAACATTGAGAATGAGGCTCCCTGCCGGCTGGCAGGTGACAGAGACAACGCTCTCTTCAGAGCACAGGGGCCATGGGCAGGCGGGCTGGCATGTGAATGCAGAAACTGGGGTGCAGGCCACCCAGGCAAGTGACAGCCACCTCAGGCCCCACACACTCACCCATTCTTATAAGCTGAAAACAAACATGAGAAGTGCTTTGAAGATCAAATCCACATTTAAGCCAGGCACAGTGGCAAGCGTCTGTGATTCCAGCACTCAGAGGCTGAGGCAGGAGGATCCCTGCATGTTCCAGACCAGCCTGAATTACATAATGGGACCCAGGGTCAAAACAACAATTATACAAATTGAAAGGACCAAGATGGCCCCAATCCATCCAAACTGAGGATAAATATCTGCAAGGCCTAGACAGACTTCAGTCCCCACGGTACGCGAAGCCTAAAACCCTGCTTCTATCAAAGCCCTTTGATGCACACAGGTCTAGGTAAACACCATGGTAACATAAACCTGGAGCCACACCTCAAATCAGGACAAGGATGAAAAGTAACACAAAGTCCACTTGATTTCTGTCTAGCAGCGGAAACCCTCTGGCTTCCGAACTGTCACCAGTGTCCCTCAATCAGAACTGCGTGAGTAAGAGTACAGGGACTTTCCCCATGGGCCAGCATTCATCTACAAATTCTCCTTCCCTGCTTATCACAGCAGGTCTCAGGCTCCTCGGAGTGATTTGTAGGTTGATGCATCAACGCCAAATGCCCTGTAGTTTTCTAATGCAAGCCAACTTTTTCCCATTGTGAGCTGTAGGTGCCACATTATTCTTGAAACTTAAGTGGATTAGGAAAAAAAAAAGCAGCAAACCTATAATAAAGGAACTGAAGATAGTAGACTACCAAAAAAAAAAAAAAAAAAAAAAAAGGAGACCTCTTACACATACAGGTGAGAGCCACATATTACTAGCAATTTTCTTCTTCGGTGAACTCTCAATGAGCCATGTCTTGCCAGGCGTGGTGGCGCACACCTATGACCCCAGCACTCAGGAGGCTGAGGCAGGAGGATCGCAGTCAGTATGAGGCCAGCCTGGGCTACACAGTGAGTTTAAGGCTAGATAAATTATACAGTGAGATGCTGTCTCAAGAAAAACAAAAGCCTGGTGGTTCCTGCCCCAGCCTGGGGCTCTGCTGCCCATGGTCACCAGCTGCTGAAGCCCTGGAAGTACCACACAATATCTCTACGCATCGCTCAG
This sequence comes from Octodon degus, assembly GCF_000260255.1. Lineage (NCBI taxonomy): Eukaryota > Metazoa > Chordata > Mammalia > Rodentia > Octodontidae > Octodon > Octodon degus. The sequence goes on from NW_004524583.1 coordinate 18,794,405, forward strand.
AATGTTTCTATAAACCAGAGCTCAAAGCACACAGCCACCCTGGCCCTAGATGAGACCCAGCCAAACCAAACCCTTGCGGTACATCAGGGCCCTCCACGACCCACCCAATGTCTCGCCATCTCCTCTCCCACCACACCAGGCCTCGTATCTTCACTCTTCCGAAGCCTCCACGCTGCTCGCCTCCGCTCTTCACCCACAGGAGCCCTCCTCAGATCACTGGGAGCCCAGGCACCCACGCTCAGCTCAGACACACCTAGAAAGAGCGCTGCCTTCCCCAAAGCAAGCCCACAACACCATCGCTGCTCGCTTCCTGCCACAACCTGTTGCCACAGCTGCCACGGCCACGCTCGACGTCCCAGGCTCCCTGTGGCAGTTAACATCGAGGCCCTCACTCCTGGGTAGGAAGAACTGTGGACCATGTCTGCTTCATTTCTCACTGTGCCTCAGTCCCATCCCCAGCCTTTGGGCTCCAAATGCAGTGACTCACATTTACTGCCTCACCCGTTACCTGAAATCTCAGCGACACCACAGACACCTCCTAAAGTTTGTCTTCCATTCCAACATTACGAGAGTTGCCCCCAGTAACACAGCACTAGGTGACAATGCTGGAATCTGAACCAGGCAAAGGCTGAATTTACAAGCCATGCTTCAACCACTTTATGATTGCTCGGATGCTTCCACAAGTCACTTTCGGTTTCTGAAACAGTCTCACTCTGTAGTGCGTGAGAACTCACTATGTCGCCCAGGCTGAGCTTTAACTTCCAGAGACAGTCCTGCCTCAGCCGCCTGGAGTACTGGGTTTACAGGTGTGCACTGCAACCCCTGGCTTACAATTCTTTTTTTTTTTTTTTTCCTCTAAGAGGAACATGTATAAGGGAGAAGACGCCTGCTGAAGCCCCTATAAATTACATCATCCTGTCAGCTCTCGGAGGCCGTGTGAGTTTTTCTCCAGTTCAGGAACCCCAACAGGCAGACCCACAGCGTCCCAGATTCACTACCTCGCCCTTTCCTGTTCCATCTCCCACCTACCCACTTCCACTCACCCCCTCAGAAAAAAAATCGGAAGAAAAATACTTTAGAAAACAGGGACAGGAAAAGAACCCAGCCCTTCACTCGGTGCAGTACACACCTGGATAGTGAGTTTGCAAGTTAACAAGCACATGGAACCTGAAAGAACACGCTGGGTCATTTCAAAACACACTCGCCCTGCTCAGACCTGAACTCTGTGGCTGTTGCTAAGAAAACAGGGCCAAATGCAAGCCAAGGGGGTGAGTCACAGGAGAAAGGGGTGAGCGGCTCCCCAGTTCCCGACGTCACCACCAAGGGCCTGCAACTAAATCATCAGCTCGCGCTTATAAACTCTCCCAGGTCTCTCTCCTGCCAGGCCAGAAAGAAATACAACCAGTTCTGGATGAGACACTTTTATAAAATTAATCATTACCCAACAAAGCTGAACTTTCCTACAAAGAAAGAAAGTACAAAGACTACAAAGGTAACATTCTTTCAAAGATCTATTAACAGAGAGAAAATTCTTACTCCACATCACCTGCTGAGTGACCATGAAGGATATTTTGACACGAGTATGCTAGTAATCTGTTTTCATTACCAATATAAACCTGCAAGTAATAAGAAATCTATGCTACGGGCTGAAGGTGTAGCTCAGTGGTAGAGCGCTGCCCAGCATGCTTGTGACCCTTAAGGTTGAATCCTAGTTGTAAGTAACATGCATGCACCACTTTTCAATAAACAATTTATAATGCTTGTCCTTTTTTCCTCTTCTAAATCACTAGTTCAATTTTTTTTTTCTTGTCTTTTTGAGATAGGGTTTTGCTACGCAGTCAGGCTGGTCTTGAACTCACTTTTTAGCCCGGGCTGGCCTCAAACTCATGGCAATGCTCCTGCCTCATCCTCCTGACTGCTGAGATTACAGACATGTAAATCCAGGCCTCTAGCTCAAATTGTTGAATTAAAAGTTCTAGCATACATAGTCCTATCAAGTAATCCCACCCTTTACTGGTTATGATGTACAAGAGAACAAACAGCTTAGAGACACCTGAGTTGTGGATTATTGGGGTTATGGGGGGAGAGAACTTGAGGAATGATCTTGAATAGCTTTATCTATTTTGCTAAAATTCTTCTTTAAGACAAATAATTTCTCCCAATTAATTATCACTTTTAAATGAAAATCAGCTCATTCCAACAGGATGATCTCTTTTTTTATGATTACCAGGAATCAACTCAGGACCTTGCCGTAGCCAGGCAGGTGCTTGTGCTGCTGAGCTACAACCCCAGCCCTTTATTTATTTATTTTTTTTTTTAAAGACAAGGCTGATGTAGCCCAGGCTGGCCTCAAACTCACAGCAATGTTCCTGCCTCAGTTTCCCAAGTGCTGGGATTCCAGGCGCGCACCACCGCACCCAGCTTAACCATCTTTTATGAGCTCTCAACAAATTTTATCTATAATTGATGTAATTCAGTTTAAAATCTGTATCTGGCACCATAATACCCCAGATAATTCAAAAGCCCATTTATGGGTGAAATGATATATGAAATCTGTTCCGGTGTAAAGCACTAGGCAAGGGGTATGGATGAAACCAGACTGGTAGGACATGCCAATGACTGGTAGGACATGCCAATGGCTGGTAGGACATGCCAATGACTGGTAGGACATGCCAATGGCTGGTAGGACATGCCAATGACTGGTAGGACATGCCAATGGCTGGCACTGAACAATGCTCACACAGAGTTCGCATGGTGATTACCTCTGAATATTTTTGCAATTCATGATAAAATTTTTAAAATCCGATTTCCTTGTGTTCCAGTGGCAAACACAACTTTATCACTTTGAGTATGTTTTGCTTACACTGCGATTTTAGCATTCATTAGCACTGACCAGCTCCACACCAATGCCGCACGCAGAGACTTCAGGGGCTGGGGGCTAATCTCAGAGACTCTAAGGCAGGTGCCATCAAACAGCTCCAAAGGGTCGGGTGCGCCGTGCCTCCAATCCCAGCACTCAGGAGGCTGAGGCGGGAGGATCACTGCGAGTTCCAGACCAGTTTGAGCCTCAAAGTGAGCTCTGAACTGTACAGCAAGACCCTGTCTCAAAAAGCAAAAAAAAGGGGGGCCTGCCCCTTAGCTCAGTTCTTTAAGTGGCTGCTTTCAACAAAGCAGTCAGGCTCAGGTTGCTGTGGTTCGGATCCCCACAACTCAAGCCAGCCAAACCTGCCCTGAAGGCATTCGGAGCCAAAAAAAACAACCACTTGGAAGGGCTGGCAGAGACAGACACCCCAGCCCAGGTCGGGGTCACGCCCAGAACCCCTGCTCTCACTGCCTCCACGCTGCCCGTGGGTCCCCAGGCACCTTGGGGTCTTTCTCCTGGTAGAGGAGCAGCAAAGGGCGAGGGACACAGACTGCTCCAGGTGCAGAGCCTAGATCAGACACAGGGTCCCCAAACAGACTGTTGGATGAGCTGCAGAGAGGACCACTCACTACTCCTGAAGGGCGCTGTGCACGCCGTGCTGCCTGAAGGAAGACGGAAGTACTCTGCAACCAAGACAAGCAACTGCGTAGGCAAGGGATCCTGGAACTGCATCTCCCACTGCGAGCAGTTCCTAATCAAATGCAGACATGGATAAGCACGAGCTTGAGGCTGGCCCCGCTCCTGCGCGATTCTCCGGTCTCAGGAGCTACGAGCCAGGGCTTTCAATTTCCCCAAGGTGGGCAAGGCTTGCAAACTCAGCTTCTGGATTCTCTCAGGTCGGGAAATGTCAACGGGGACTGATCGGACTTAGCCCCCTTTCACCACCTAGGTTCAGAGGAAGGAAGAGAAGCTGGATACCCAGCACCCAGCATTCCACGATCAGAATCTGCTCATCTTAATACTCAAGTGCCCTGAAAGATCTGTCTACTGCAACAATCATTTGCTCTGTGACAATTCAACAGATGTAGCTCTAGAAAATGAACTACTGATTTCGGGATTTCGTCTTCTCTGAGGTTAACTTTATAAGCTAGAATACACATAGGAACCCAATAATCTACATATAAATTCTTTTCTCATTTAATAAGAAAATAAAGACTTCATAACCAATAAAAAGTACGTCCATTTTTTTATTATTTTTATCTTGTTAAAAGATCATTAACCACTGGGTATGGCGACACACATCTATCATCCCAGAACCCAGGAGGCTGGGGCAGGAGGACTGCTGGGAGTTCAAGACCAGCCTAGGCTACAAAGTGAGCTCAAAACCAGCCTTAACTGCAGAGCGAGATTGTGTCTCAAAAAGACAACAACAATAATAATAATAGGTAACAAGATTTTAAAGCAGATGGGAAGTGAAATATATGACAACACACAAGTCAAGGGAGATGGATATATGCAATCATGTGCTTTTTACACTGTATCTGAGGTGGTATGTCACTCACAAGTACACAACAACGATGTGTCAAAGTAATTACTAATAAAATGCTAACTAACAAGCCAAAAGAAGGAATGTGAAATGAATCACAAAGATCAACTGGAAGATAGAAAAAGAAAACCAAGAGCAGATGAAGAAAATAGAAAATAAAGTAACAGATCGAATCTAAACCATATCGATTGCTTCAAATGTCCCAGTATTTCAATTAATAAGCAAAAACTGTCAGGCTAAATAAAACACAGCGCCTTTTAAAGGCCACTTCTTTAGCATAGGCTTCACTGTCATATTTTTCCAAAAATAAAAAATAAAAAAAGAAAGAAAGAAAGAAAGAAAGAAAGAAATCTGCCTTGCATGGTGGCACACACCTGTAATCCCAGTACTTGGGAGGCTGAAGCAGGAGCCAGCCTGGCCTACAGAGTGAGTGTAAAGAAGATCTGAACTATATAGTAAGACCCTGTATCAAAACAAGTAAGCAAACAAACCACAAATGAAAGTAAAGTCTGAGTTTGTAAGGTGAGCACACCTAGGAGGCTTAGCAGGAGGAGCCTAAGGATAATTTAGAATTGCGCATTTCCTCTCCAGAGTGGAGATTAAACCCTTGGCCCTGCACACTGCTGGGCAAGTGCTCTAGCATGGAGATACATTCCCAGCCCAAATGACATGCTTTCTACATACATGACATTACAGTGCCCCACAGGTAACCCTTTATTCAGCAAAAGGAGAAAAGCGGGCATTGATCACAGGTCATTAATACATGAAAACAAGTCTTTGATAGTTTTTGGTTTTTATTTTCTAACCACAAACACAGCAAAGCTTTGAAGAATGAACTATTACATTTAATTCTGGCATCATTTCTTCCTTAAGGTATAACTAAGACTAATTATTTCCTAACAATGATGAGAGGAAATACTTGGTCGTCTGTCTCCACTGACCTCTCCAGCTCCTGGGCAAGGAGCAGGGGATCCCCTCCCTCCAAGCCCAGGGGTAACAGCTTCCTCTAATGCCAGGTGCCAGCCACAATTCAAAGCCCCCACCCCAGACTGACCATTCCATTGGGATAGGGACTGTGGCTATCAGTCCTGGGGTGATCTGCCAGGATTCCTGCCCAAAGCTGCTATTTACCAGCTAGATAACCTCAAAAGATGCCGAAGGTCCTCTCGCCATTCTAATAAATCCACACAGGGGGCCTGGCCTTAGCTCAGTTGTTTAAGTGGCTGCTTCCACAAAGCTGTCAGCCTCAGGTTGCTGTAGTTCAATCCCCACAACACACCAGCCAGCCAAACCACCCCTTAGGGCATTTAGAGCAAAAAAAAAAAAAACTTATTCCACTTCTAATAAATCCACACACAGCCAAGCTTGTCCTCTCCTCTGGGCCCTGTACCCACATTCTCCAGGCCTGCTCCACAGTCCTAGCTCACAACGCAGCCTGTTCCTTCCCACCTTCAAGCCTCGGCATTCTCTTATGCTTTGAGACCAAATCTCTCTATGCAGTGGAGGATGGCCTTGGACTCTACGTAGCTTAGGCTGGCCTCGAAGTCTCCATCCTCAGCTTCAGCCTCTCAAGTGGGGAGATTGTAGGCAGGCGCCACCACACCCGGCTCAAGTCTGAGTTTCATTGCTGGCCATCCACAGAGGCCTTCGGTAGCCCAGAAACCAGGAGGGCGGCTGGCTACTCAACGTTTCCACACTCCACTGTTCTCTTCTTTCCAATCAGTGGCAGTCACTCAACCTCTGCTACCAGGCACCAGCCAGATTCTAAAGGTTGGGCTGTGAAAGACACAACTATACACAAGTGTGCAATCCAAAGCAGGGAGACACGGAGCAAGTGCACAGCACAGAATGCCATCAGGCAGCCTGAGTGCCCAGCGACAACAAGGAAGTCCTGAAAGGAGGGCTCGGAGTGGGCAGCACGGCTGTGATTTTGAATCTGGGGGTCAGTGAAGGTTCCCTGAGGTATAACACGGGGGAGGGGGAGGACGTCAAGAGAGAGAACAATGGATTCCAAGAAGAGCGACATTGCTTGGGAGATGGCTCAGTAGAATAAGCGCTTGTCTGGCAAGCACAAGGGCCTGAGTTCAATTCCCAGTTCCACAAAAAAAAAAAAAAAAAAAAAAAAGAGTGCCGTTATGTCTCACAGCCCTAAAAGCAAGCACCATGGCCTGTAACCCCAGCACTCTGGGAAACTGAGGCAGGAGGCTCACAAGCTCCAGTCCCTGTCTTAGAAAAAAAGGCAATCAATTATCCAATAACTGAAAAAATACAAGAAAGTTTGTTTGGCTGCCCACACATGAGTAAAAGGCAGAGCAGCAGGTCAGACCCAGCGTGAAGAAGGAGCGGGAACTCAGCAGAGGCCTCTCTCCACTTGTCACACCTGCACCATGCTTGGAGGGTCCACAGACGGGTGCCGACTTGATGTACACTGTAGTCTGTGACCAGCTGAGTGCGTCTATTTCCTCCCTGCCTTCACCAATACATAACGACCTGAAGGCACACAACACATTGTGGGTACTCGACCTGGAGAAGCAAGGTCAGGGTCATCTACGTTAAGTACAAAATAAGCGCTCTACACGAGCAAAAAGCAACCCTGACACAGTGCCTAGCATACAACAGGAGCTTGTTTGAGGAAATGAATGATTCTGTGAAATAACTGAAATCTAAACTTAAAACATATGATAATAACAAAGGAATAAATGGCTTTTATCTTCTGCATTCCTCACTAAAATAGAACTGATTCAGTTTTTTAGACTTTCCATGGGCGAGTTCACGAGTTCAGGAATATACAGAAATGCCAACAAACTCCCTAACAGGGTAAACTTATATATATGATTCTTTAAAGCAATCTTAATGCACAAGGCTAGCGGAGCCAAACTAGTTTGATTTTTTTTCTTTATTCAACTTAAAAGCTTATTAAATAGCAGATGGACAAAGACTCAGGCCTTTCTCCCTCTCAATCACCTAACGAATGCACCTGTTCTCCCGGCCCAGAGGGGGGATGGCTTGGGGTCCTACGCTAATTATTTCAGCGGAATCGGCCACGCATAAACACACAAAAAAAATTCCATCCCATAAAAACTGGGAACTGGGCCTCCCCTGGTGACACTTCCGGCGTCTCGGGGGCAAGTATGTGAGTGTCAGCAGGCCAAAGTGGGGTAGACTACTTTCCCCACCCCTAAAAGCGACCGAAGCTACCCTGTCCCCGACGACCCAGTACCTGCAGCGCGGCCTTGAGCGCTGTAAAAAACTTTGAGGCGCGGACGGCGCCGCTGCACACCTCCCAGGGGCTCTGACTTGCCCAAACCGCGCGGCGGCGTCCAGCCCGACGCTCCATTCCACCCGAGGAGGAGAAAAATAACAACTTTCGGAAAGAACGGGGTCCGTCGCCCAGCCGGCCGCGCCCCCGGGCTCCCGCGCCTCCGCCAGCGAAGGCGGCCGAGGCAGTCCCGGGCTGCAGAGGACCGCGCAGCCCCTCCTCCCGCGCGCCCTTTTCAATCCCGGAAAAATACCCCGAGGAGAAGAAGGTGGCTCAGCCAACCCCAAAGGCAATTTCAGACAACAAAGACCCCCAGCGATCAGAAGGGAATTAGAGCGCCGGC
>NW_004524583.1:18803220-18808062 GCF_000260255.1 Octodon degus
GGCTCCGGCGCCAGCGGCTCCCCCGCTGCAGGACTAGGTCGCAGGCTCCCCGGCTGATCCCGGCGTGGCAGCACCCGCAGGAGAATGCTACGGATCCTACCGGAGCTAAAGGCCCTCGCGGGCCGTCCGCAGAACTAGAGTTTTTGATGAAAACTCTGGACCAGTGTTTCTTACGGTGTCGCCGAGGGGCCGGGACAGCGGGGCCACCAGGACGCCGTGTGCAGTGCTGTCCTTTCCCACCTGGGGGCGCCGGCATGGGAAGCTGTTGGGTCAGGAGACGCTACCTGGGTCAGCCAGGCGCAAAGTCCGCACACGATTCAGGGGAGCCGTCCTTCAAGTGCTGAGCTGATCCTCAGCACTGTCACTCAGCACCCAGGATGCCGTCACCTGACTCCCACCCACCCCGTGCGCGATGCCCTTACAGTATCATCCAGGCACAGTGGCCCCACGTTCAGTCCATCGACGTGGAGTCTGTACTGGAGTAGACTCCCATGGGTCTAGGTCTCACGGTATTCCAGAGCTACATTCCCAGCCCAGTTGTTTTACCTAGAGTCAAGGACTCAGTAAATTGCCCAGGGTGGGACTCAAACTTTGTTTCTTGTCGTGTTCCCTAAGCGATACTGTATAGCAACTCTTTCCATAGTATTTGCATGGATCAGGTAATTACAAATCCCGTACAGCCTTTAGAAGTCTATGAGAAGCCAGGCCTGGTAGGACAGCTGCTGTGCCAACGAGCATCAAGGAGGCCGAAGCAGGAGGATCACCAATAATAAAAAACAAAGTCCATGAGAGCCCTGAGAGCGCCAGGCATAATGACTCGACTCATGCCTGTGATCTCAGTGATCTGGAGGCTGTCTCAGGAGGATCGCTTTGAGTTCAAAGCTGGCCTGAACTACAATGGCCAGACCCTGTCTCAAAAAAGTCCATGCAGGCTGTACAAAAATTTTATCAAAGATTACACCCTTTTGTATAAGAGACTTGGTTATCTGCAGCTATAGCCTCCACAGGAGGCCCCAGAGTGAATCCCCCAAGGATCCTGAGGGTCAGTGGTTCTTGCCTAGACATGGATTCTGGGGTGACTCGGGGTTGCTGGGCAACTTAATGGAATGTGCACACCAGAGCTCTCCCCAGTTTGGGAGGCTGAGGTGGGAGGATTGCAGGTTTAGGCCCACCCTGGACTAGGAAGAGTTCAAAGTCAGTCTGAACTACACAGCAAAACCCTATTAAAACAAAAAAGGGTTTTTTAGTCACCTATTATTACATTTTAAAAGCAATGTCTTTAAAAGATCTATTGGGTTTCTATTTATTTATTTATTTATTTTGTACCAGGGATGGAACTCAGGACCTTGCACTTGCCAGGTCTATCATGATTTAACATCTTAAAAATCAAAATTCGGGGGCCAGCAAAATAGCTCAGCAAACTAAGCACCTGCTTTGATAAGCACAGGGACCAGGGTTTGATTCTCGGTGCTGCATGCTGTGCAGCCCCATCCCCAGGCGCACTGAGCCAGCAACCAAGTCTGGCTGTGGTGGCACAAGCCTGTAATCTCAGCTCTGGGGAGGCTGAAAATAGGAGGATCTCTACGAGTCTGATCGTATCTGCTGTGTGGCTACAGAATCTTGCCTAGGTTGCTCAGTTAAATACGGTGCTCACAGCCCAAACTAAATGATGAGGACCAAAGACTAAAACCTTGGCAATTGAGTTAACATATTTTTAAATTTTTTTTATTTTTTAAAGAGAGTACAAAATAGTGTTAAAACTGAAAAATTTACAAGTGATACAGAATTTCACTTAATAAAATAATTTGAATTTCACAATATTGTAATTCATAGTGTTGTCTTCAAACTAATTGTTCGTGTCACAAGGTAAACACATGCACAATTGGAAATTCAAAGAAAAAAAGAAATATGTTAAGAAATTAGGAGGAAAAGTGCAAACAACTGAAAAAAAGGAGAAAAAAATTAAGCTTTAACTGCTCCTTTTCATAGACCAACAGAAATCCACAGTACAGTTGTACAAACCATCCTGCTCACATACATAGTATATCTCTTTCCCCCATTCCTATCCTTGTCCTCAATTCAGTAATTCCTTCCTTTTGAATGGAAGTTAACATATGTTAAAGGAAGAAACAGTTATAGATCACACCCACAATATGGGGCAATCATTTGAAAAATGTATACCTCTGGGACAATTTCAGAACTTTTCAACAAGACAATCCGCGTAAACTTTTGAAATATATTGAGATAGGATCTTGCTATGTATTACAGGCTGGCCTTGAACTCACTGTGTAGCGCAGGCTGGCTTCAAACTTGCAGCAGTCCTCCTACCTCAGCCTCCTGAGTGTTAGGAGTACAGGCATGCACCACCATACCTGGCGTGTGAAATGCACATTTTATTGTGTTGGTTCTTCACCAAAAAACCCTTGCAACCAACTTGTCCTTCCCTACACACTGAGGTTATCCTACTCTGTAGGATCTCTCCTTGGGCTAACTAGGTTTGCATTATGTATGAATAAAATTCAAGAACAGCAAGAAGAGTTCTGGGCCTGGGGTGTCTTTGTAGAACTCTTTTGCCTGACAAGGTACACAGAAGTCGGTTTCGGCGAGTAATCATGCCTCAGGCTTTCTGGAATTGTGGAGGAGGCATCTCCTAATACCCTTCTCCATTCTGTTCCCCATATTCATTTGTTCTTTGTCTGTTGCCTTCTTCACAGTAAATGCTGCCGTCACTGTGGCAAGAGCCCGGAGATGTGAGGAATCCTTTCCTAATTATCTCTTCCTTATGGGCATCTGTGCTCCAAGCCCTCAGAAAGACAGGCTGTTGTTCCACACCCTGTCTGGTGCACTCACAAGAATCCAGAACCCAGCATCTCAAAATTGTTCTTAGATGCCTCCAATTAGAGCCTTCTAATTAGCTGTGGTTTCTCCCATGCATACCAATTTGGATATTAAGCTAATGCCTACTTTTAATCAGCAAAGACTACTAAATGGCAAGAGCAATGAAACAAATCCTTTATGCTTTGAAGTGAAGTGAAAACATAAAATATACAACGCTAAGTCAGATACAGACACACCTATCCCTTTCATTGCAGGACTCTGGGCACTGTAAACAGAAGGCTCAAGTCCACACGGCTCAGAGAGAGAGAAAGTGTGACGTAAGCCTGGCCACACCCACATGCTCCAGGGCACAGACACATCCCTAGTGCAGTGACACAGGGCCAACGTTTCAGCTAGCATTTGCATCAGGCCTCTGTAGTTACAGAGGATGATCCGCTGGGCCACACAGCCCACCTGGCGCACTCGGCTGGATCCATCATGATACACACACATGTTGAACGTTAATCAAACTGAAAGTACATCTAGACTGCTACACAAGCACACAGTGGCAACCTGTGCGAACCACAGAAGCTCAGACTCCATTCACTCTCCCACGCTGCGCTAAGCAGCAGAGCAGCCCTGCGTCACTGATGAACACACACACACACACACACACACACACACACACTCTGGCCATGCTCTCACCACTAGGGGAGCTAAATCCACAACAATAAAAGCTGTTTCCATGCTGGGAGATAGTTCAGTGGCCCAAGCATCTGCCTGGCAAACACAAGGTCCTGAGTTCAATTGCCGCTACCAAAAAGAGTTGTTTGCATTCCTGCCTCCCACGCTGGACTCTGATGTTCCATGCCTGCCTCTTTGCCTCCAGAGAGCCTAAACAGGAACGCGACAGGCTGCATCTGGGAGCTGCCTCCCATCTTGCATTGGGCACCATGTTGAGAAGGATGTGGGGCTGCATGTAGGCTCCAAAGAAAGAGCACAAAATCATCCATGTCTGGTTCTCCATCGTGGGCACAGAGGAGACTGCTGTCGACCCCAGTACCACCTCCTCTTCCATTCTGGTGGTCACGGGAGATGATGATGTTCAGTGACCAGCCCGAGGGATCTGTGAATTTCAAACCAACACCAAGTGTCTCTATCTGAGGAGGTGGGAATGACACTGGTTCATCGGAGGTGGGAGGGGGCATTTCATGGCTCCCCGCATTTTAGCCATGCTTCTACCACCTGGCTCCCATATCAGCACTCCTCACTGGCATCTATCGCCACCAGGCGCAGGTCACAGCTGTGAGCCCGTGTGCACATCAGCAGTGGAAATAGCTGGCTGCAAAACACTGTTCTTTGTGCAAAACCCAATCACACTCTGGAAAGGCTGGGCTCCTTACTGAGTTCTGGTCGTATTTCTTAATGTCTCAGTTACTATGCTTTTGTTGCTGAGATAAAATTAAGGAAGGAAAGGCTTATTTAGCTCACGGTGTGTGGAGGTTTCAGTCCACAATCAGCTGGCTCCAAGGCAAGGAGGAGTAGTGGGGGAACATCTGCTCCTGCCTGGTGGCAGAGGACAGCAATAGCAGCAAGCCTAACCTCCCTTATAGTGTATGCAGGCTGCCCACCCCGGGGTGGGTGTAGCACTCACCAGTTATCCCAGCAGTGGGCCATGAATCAGGCACAGACTGTAGAAGCCCACCCCATGACTGCATGAGGCTTTGGGAGGCCATCCAGACACAAACCGTAACCCCTCAACCTGGAAACTAACAGGAGAGCATATGGCTGACTGCTTTCCTGGTGGGTGTGAGCCTCCTGCGGATCGCCCTACCCAAAGTTGAAAGCGAGTGTGGTGGAACTGCGCTGCCACCCGGACTCCAGCACAATGCTGGACTTTGGAGAAATTTTCCAAATAGTGCCCCATGATTAAATGAAGACTATGTACTGAGCTGGGGCTGAGCTGGGGGCCCAGCAAGTGGCATTTACCAAATAATAGCTGCTGGTCCCACAATGATTTTAGTA
>NW_004524583.1:18809252-18809952 GCF_000260255.1 Octodon degus
TGCCTACAGGTCTGTTGTTCCCTAACAAGAGAGTAGCAGTACTGCCAGGGTCACAATAAAAACAGATAATAAAAATAAGTACTTGCCTGTCACACTTGAGGCTCAGATTCAGTCCCCTGCACTACAAAAGTAAAATAGTAGTGTAATAAGGAAAAACACAACACAGCTCTCAGGCCAAGGCAGGACCAATAGGACTGCCAAGATATATATATAAAAAAAAAAAAAAAAAATCTAGAAAACATAGCTGTGTTAGTTGATACATTGTGTCAACTTGGCTAAATCAGCTCCCTAAATTCTCAGCGTGGGGGCCTAGCCCCGCAGGTGGGCAGGGCCCAGGAATTGAGAAAAGCTTCCTGCCTCCCTGCCAGGCTTTCCTGCCACCTGCCTGTCCCGCTTCCATGAAGAAGTCCCAGTCCTAGGAGCTGCTTGATCTTGGCAGCCGAGCCACTTTGGAGGAGCGCTGATCTTCACCATGGAGCGCTGCTCTTCGCAGTCAGCGCAGAAGGAAGAGAGAGGCTTGGTGGACACGCAGCTGCTGCTCCTCCTCTGCTCTTCATTGTTTTCTGCCACATGAACTGCCTGCTGTCATATGCCTTGGAGCCAGCGGAATGTGGACTGAACCCTCCAGTAACTGTGAGCTAAATAAACCTTTCCTTCCTTCATTTTGAGTGTCAGGTATTTGTCTCTCCAACAGTACAAA
>NW_004524583.1:18824546-18826835 GCF_000260255.1 Octodon degus
TACCAGTTTGATTTGAAACTGTCTCATTGCTATTTGTTTCTCAATAAAATTATTGAAAAAAAACATTCTTTATGCAATCTGACTGCTTGGTTTCACCTCAATAAACTGAAAACTTGCATTTTCACAAACGACTATCCATGAGCATTCGTTTGTTTGGTGATAGCAGCTATGAAACTCTGGACCTTGACCTTGCCAGGTAGTCACTTAAACCGCTGAGCTATCTCCCCAGCCCTGTTTGTTTTTTGTCTTTTTGAAACAGGGTCTCACTATGCAGTTCTGGCTGAACTTGAGCTCACTTTGCAACCCAAGCTCGCCTGGAACTTGCAACGATCCTCCTGCCTCAGCCTTCCAGTGCTGGGATTCTAGGTGTGTGCCATCATGCCCAACAACCCACTGAGTGTTTAGAAACTCTCTTCACAATGGCTAGTGAAGAACCAACCCTCATCAGGTGAACAGATAGACAGCAAAACATCGAGGTAACTGAATGTTACTCTGTGATAAAAATACATGCATTATTAAACCCTTAAAGAAAGGCTGGCGAGATAGCTCAGCAGACTAAGCATCTACTTAGGCAAGCACAGGGGTTGGGGTTCGATCCCTGGCACCATATGCTGTTCCGGTCCCACCCTAAGCCAGCCACCGAGACCCAGTGTGGAGGTGCATGCCTGAGGAGGCTGAAAACAGGAGGATCGCTAGAGTCCAAGCTGCATAGGAAGACTCCATACCAAAATAAATTAAAATAAATAAATATTAAACCCTTAAAGACATGAAGAATGGGAAGAAGAGGTAGAAAAAGGTTGATGGAAACCACTAGGAAACAACTCTGAGCAGGATGTAAATGAACCAACTGCTCCATGTGTGCTTGTGAGTCTGCCAAGGCCCAGGCCCTTGTCTGTGGATGCGCGGTAGACTCACAGTAAGCGAAGCCCTGAGGGTCACTGATCTCCACTGAGGCCTGGAATGGTGGGTGAAAGGATAAGACAAGGTCACAGCCAAGGACACCTGTCCAACCTCCAGTAGATAAAGACTGTAGCCTCAGACATCTTGTCCTGGGTGGATTAACTTTATATCTTACTTGGAGAAGTCCTTGAGTGGGTCGGACCTTGTATACTTCCCTCTGTTCTTCTGATAACTAAAGAAATACAGGCTGCCCAGGGAAGGTCTTTGATTTTAGCCCTGAGAAAAGCTCAAATCCTGTGAGAGCATTTTGATCCCCCAGGAGCCTTGAAATTATTTCATTTGTCTGTTTTTCTTTAGCTTTCACCATATACTTGTTGGGTGGGTTGCAAACCTGCTCAGTCCCTGATAACTAAGGGATAGTATTAACCTGGTATGCTATGACCACTAAGTTACTGCCAGAAGCTCTGGAGTGGTGGTGTATAGCAGATAGCCATGGTCACTGTAGATAGCCATGCTAATGCCCAGTACATTTTTATTTTCCAAGACAGGTTTCCCTACGTAGGCCGGGCTGGCCTCAACTCCTGGTGATCCTCCTGTCTCAGCCTCCCGAGTGTTGGGATTACAGGTGTAAGCCACCACACCCAGCTTGCACTGTACATTCTAAAAAAGCTAGAGGCAAGGATTTTGAAAGTTCTCAGCATAATGAAATGACAACTGTTAGAGGAGAGAAATGTGTTGAACCTGGGGAGCAGGGGGTAGCTCAGGGGCGACGCACTTGCCTAGCACAGACCAGACCCTGGGTTTGATCCCCAACACTTAAACAATAGAGTCAGCCCAGAAGCAATGGCCTCTGTAGCTGACTCCTCATTGTAGCATTATTGTAACACATGCATCCCTACCTCAGAGGGCTGGCAGGAGAGAGGAAGGGCCCAGGGGAATTCTGCACACTCTCAAGTCCATTTGTTCCTGAACCTAAATCTGCTAAAAGAAAAAAATAGTCTATTAAAACTCTTTATAAAGTCTCCTATTGTGGGGCCGGCACAGGTTGCCAGAGATTGATCCCCGGTTGCTGTGCTCTGCCTAAGCAGGTGTTTTGGTCTGCTGAGCTATTTGGCTGGCCCTGTGTATTTCTTAAATAGCCTCATTGATATACAAATTACATAAATTTGATCTATATGCGTACCCTTTAATAAGTTAGATAAAGTCTTAAGACTGTACAACCATCACTACAAAACAATTTGAGAATATATCACTTATCCAAAAAAGTTTCTTTATATCTACTTGAGTCGGGTGCAGGAACTTATTTATAGATTTGCCTTTCTGGATTTTAAGTGAATGGACTCATACATTATATAACCTTTGCTTTCTTTCACTTAGCATTTTTTTTTT
>NW_004524583.1:18861952-18863513 GCF_000260255.1 Octodon degus
GGCAGAAAACAATGAAGAGCAGAGGAGGAGCAGCAGCTGCGGCGACCATCAAGCCTCTCTCTTCCTTCTACACTGCCAAGACTGGCACTCCATGGCGATCGATCGTAGCTCCTCCAAAGTGGCTCAGCTGCAAAGATCAAGCTCCTCTGAAGACTGGGACTTCTCCACTGAAGCAGAGCAGGGCGACAGGAAGCCTTTCTGAATTCCTGGGCCTTGCCCACCTACAGGGCTAGGCCCCCCACGCTGAGAACTGTGGGAGCTGATTCAGCCAAGTTGACACAATGTACCAACTAACACAGTGTGTCACCATGGGAAGACCCTGGGTTCATTCCTCAGGAACACACACACACACACACACACACACACACACACACAAAGAATATATTAAAGAAATCAAACAATTTAATAGCATAAACAAAACAAATATGAAAACAAATAATTCAGTCAAGAACAAAGCCAACGGTCAGGAGTGGTGGTGCCCACCTGTAATCCCAGCACTGGAGAGGCTAAGGCAGGAGGATTGTTGCGAGTTCGAGACCAGCCTGGGCTACAAAGTGAGCTCAGGAATGAGCCTGAGCTGCATAGTGAGACCAAGGCAAATGACCAGAAAAGATTTTTCTAAAATGAAGACACATACATGAAACAAATATATTCTTTGTTTGTTCCAACAAACGTAACAAAAAAAGATTCAACATCATAATATTCAGGACCATGTGGTGCACTGCCGGAGTGCTTTCACTACCATTGGAAAGAAACAGGCTCCGCTTCCAGGCAGCCTGAGGCGAGCACTTGCCTCTGCCACACCCTGCCGCCGTGGTGCTTCCACTTTGCCACAGGGGCCACAGACTGAATGATTTTTTTTTTTAAATTTGGTACGGGGTCTACAGGGTCTCCTTACACAGCTCAGTAGTGCTTCTCCTGTTTTCAGCCTCCCAAGCGCTGGGATGTCAGGCGCGCACCACCAGGCCAGCTCAATCGCCATCTCAGCGTGCCCTAGGAGCCGGGCTGGGATCAAACCCGGTCCCTGCATCTGCCTAAGCAGGCGCTTTAATCCACTGAGCTGTCTGGTCAGCCCTTGAGTGATGTTATGATCCCCTTTACACACACTTACACTGATGTACAATCTCCTAGAAGGGTCTTGAAGATTTCACACTTGATCTTGTGAAAGGACTAAAATCAGGAGAGAACACAGATACGTCTGTGGACTCATTTAGACTCATCATTACTCGGTTGGTGAGATGGCTCAGTGGCCTAAAGCACCTACTTAGAACAAGCTTAGCAAAGCACAGGGACCGCGGTTCAATCCCCCAGCACCACATGCCAGGCAGCCCCGCCCTCTGGTGGGCTGAGCTGGCCATACATACACACAAATAAATAAATAAAATTAAAAAAAAAAAAACTGGATTTTTTAGACTCATCATTACTGACAATGGCACTGGCTGTATTTTCACCAAGAAAAGTAAAACTTATTGACTCAGTTCAAAGAAGCCGAAGATGACACTGAATCCATGAATGGAGAAAATGTTATTGGATAACGTCACTATTGGCTAAGAGGCTAAAA
>NW_004524583.1:18864136-18872846 GCF_000260255.1 Octodon degus
GGATGGACAGCTATCTCACAGGCACCAGTTAAAAGAACTTCAGAAGAGGAAAAGTGGAACTGCTTGTCATTAAGGTACTGGAATTTAAGAAGATGTTCCCAGCACTTAGCAGGCTGTATATGCCCAGTGGAAGTGAAGTCATTGAGACCAACATACTGAAATGAACACGTTACTTGTAGCTGCACATGTTTATTGTAGCACTGGAAGCTGGACCAGGCTCTTGATCCTTGCGACAAGCTTATGGAAAAGGATTAAATAAAGACAAACGAAACTATAGTTTCCAGGAAGGACAGGGCTGTCTAGGAACCAAGACAAAGGACTTTCTGGAGTGCCTTTCTTTCCAACAAATAGAACGGATAGCTGATAAAATGAGTGGGCCTTGGAAAGTTATAACAAAGACAATAAATCTTGCTAATTAAGAGAACTGCTTGATCTCTTGGTTGGCAGTTTTATTGCCGTTGAATTCTTTGAGTGAGAGTCAGCGGCCCTCCACTGCAGGGTTATCCTGTCTTCAGAGGCCGTGAGTACAAACTTTCCAATACATCAGAGGGGACTGTTCGGCAGCTTAACTCTCACCCAGCCCAGTCCTTAACCCTGCAGTGCTACTCAGGATAGCCAAGACAGAGAACCACAGGGGTAGCTCAAGCACATGATACATAGGCATAATGGAATATTGTCAAGCCATTAAAAAGCAAAATTCATTTTAAAAAATTTTAGTCTACAGGGTACAGGGTCTCACTATGTAGGTCAGACTCATGATTGTCCTGTTTCCAGCCTCCCAAGCACTGGGATTACAGGTGTGTGCCACCATGCCCAGTCTCATCACCATCTCAACATGCCCCAGTAGTACATGTTGCAGTACATAATGATTCTATTCACTACCAGGCACTGGCACATGGGCACACCTCTTACTCTTCTTGCACTGAACCCAGTGTCATGGTCCTTTTCCTATTTATCATATCTATCTTCCTGTGTCGCCTTGCCTTTCATTTTGCTCTTTGACTTATAGTTTAGATTTCTCATGTAAGAGAAACCATTCAATATTCATGTCCATGTGCCTGATTTATTTCACTTAGTATAACGGTCTCAAGGTGCATCTTCTAGAAGTGTTTCATAGTTGTTTTTTTTTTTTTTCCTTCTTTTTTTGTATTTTAGGGACGGGTCTACAGGGTGTTCTCGATCTCACTACTAGATCAGACTCATAGTGATCCACCTATTTACAGCCTCCCAAGAGCTGGGATTACAGGCTCACACTACCACGCCCAGTCTCCATTGCCCGCTCAGTGCACCCTGGGGGTGGGGCTGGCACAGCAGGCCTGGGGATTGAAGCCCCCCCCCCCACCGTGCCTTCTTGCAGGTGCTTTAATCCACTGATCTGTGTGGCCGGCCCTCACAGTTTATTTTGGTGCCTAGATCGTACATAGCTTTTGTCAGACCACGTCGCAAATGCAGTATGCCCTGCTGCCCACTGGAGAGCTAAGAGCCAGCCAGGGAACAGCAGCGCTTCAGCCCCACAATGTGCGACCCTCTCAGGGACCCTCAGCAGGGGTCAGGGAGCATGGAAGTCCAAGGAGGTAGCAGCTGCCAGGATGCCACTCTTAGGGGTGGCCTGCCTCAACTTGCTGGCCGTGGAGGAGGTACAGTGGCCTCCTGGATCAGACAGCTACATCTTGGAAGCAGCCTTTATGTCTACCAGCAGATAAATGGGTAAGAAAATGGAGTATTTTTAAAGGATGAAATATGGACCCTGTTTCAGGGAAGAAAGGGTAGGAAAGGTCGGGGAGATCAGCCCGCTTCTATTTTTCAGTAAGCCGAAGTAGTACATTTTGAAACAGCATGAACCAAACTCCATCATTTCCCATCTGAAACTTCTCCCAAGAAGCTTCATGGTCCAGAGCTTCAGGGTTGAGAGCCCCTCCGCCCTCCCCTCCCCCACTCCCGCCCTTGTAATTCTCTGGCCCAGCCTCGCAGTTCTGGGAAGACTTCAATCCCATGAACCCTTCCCTTCTGGGTTGCAGGTTGTCTCCTTCCAAAGTTTGGCCTGGGCAATCCCATGTTCAATAGAGATTTCTACGTAAACAAAACAAAATGAAAGGCTAATGACTGAAGCCAATTATAAACTCAGTTTCTTTTCTTCATTATTTTGTCCTACGAGGGATTCAGGCCCGTGTGTGTATGTGTGTGTGTGTGTGTGTGTGTGTGTGTATTTTAGGAAAAGGTCTATAGGGTATTCAGGGTCTCATTACTAGAAGGGACTCACAGTGATCCACCTGTTTGCACCTACCCAAGAGCTGGGATTACAGGTGGGCGCCACCACGCCCAGTCTCAATTGCCCTCTCAGGACTCACGGGGTGGGGGGGAGGGCTGGCATGGCAGGCTCGGGGATTGAACTGATTCCAGCTTCTGTGCCTGCTTGCAGGCACTTTGATCCCCTGAGCTATTTGGCTGGCAAGGCAACTTTTTGCCACTAAGTGACATTCCAAGATTCTCATAAACTTACTCTCTGCATCTGAAGCGTGGCCCATTAGAAGACATGTTTTTTGAGCTCTAAACGTAACTTCTATTCTTAGTGTAGACAGCACAACTGGGGCTAGGAGACCACTCTCCTCCCCTCAGCTGAATTTGGCCAACACCCAAGGCCCAATCCTCCTTCCTCTATCCTAAGAAAACAAAATAAGAAGAACATTGAGGGTCAGTGAGATAGTTCAGTGGACTAAAGCACCTGTTTGGGCAAGTTTAGGCAAGAGCAGGGATCACGGTTTGATCTGTAGCATCACATTCTGCACCAGCCCTGCCCCCTGGGTGGGCTGAGCTGGCCAGAGTCCAGGTGTGGTGGTGCATGCCTATAATCCCAGCACTGGGGAGGTTGAAAGCAGGAGGATCACTATGAGTCCAAGCTGTGTAGTGAGACCCTGTAACAACCAAATACATTAAAAATCAATCAATCAATCAAAGATCCAAGAAATTCCTATTAAAGGGCTGGCCAAATAACTCAGCAGATTAAAGCACCTTCAAGCAGGAACAGGGGCCAGGGGTTCAATCCCGGAGCCTGCTGTGCCGGCCCCACCCACACCGGCCCCACCCACAGACCGTGTGCTGAGACGCCATGGAGACTAGGCTGGTGGCGCATGCGCCTGTAATCCAGCACTTGGAAGGCTGTAAACAGGAGGATCACTACAAATCCAATCTAGTAGTGAGACCCTGAACACCCTGTAGACCCTTCCCTACAATACAAAAAAAAAAAAAAAAGAAAGAAAAAAGAAAAAATCCAGTCTGTTTTATAAGAAGATGAAAGACAAACAGCAGAGACAATAAAAAAATAAAAAAAAAAAATCTTACAATGAACAGGATTAGAATCTCATGTCTAAGGGCTGGGGATAGCTCAGTAGAATAAGCATCTGCCTGGCAAGTGCAGGGTCCTGAGTTCGATCCCTGGTAAAAAAAAAAAAAAAAAAAAAAAATCTCATGTCTTCAAGGATGTAGTAGTTTTCTACTGAAATGTATCGCTTTACAGCTACCTTCACTTATACAAAAAATAATCATAGTAAGACTCGTTTGTTTAGAAAATAAATCTAGTCTCATTATGGCTGATCTGATTATTTACATAAAGTAGCAAGATTGGCGATTGACACACAGGCTCTTCCGTGTCCTTTGCTGGACTCCCGTCACCCTTCCAGCACCAGGGATTCCATCTAGGTGTCACCGCAATGGCAGATGTGGGCCTGGCTCTTGAGTATGAGGTTAAGCAACCACCAGATGGAGTTGGGCGCGGTGGTGCACGCCTGCCATCCCAGCACCGGGAGGCTGAGGCAGGACAGCGTGGGCTTCAAGGCCAGATCAAGGCCAGCTGAACTACATAGCAAGACCCTGTCTCAAAGAGACAAAGAAGCAAAACTGCCAAGTGTAAGAACAAGGGACCACAGATAGGAAAAAGGATAAACTAGGATTTTACCAAGCTCCATGAGAGAAATCAATAAGAAAGCTTGCCAAGGGCAGTTTCTGCCCATTCAAGGAGACTACCGTTGGAGCCATCAGAAAGACAAAGGAGGGGAGAGGGCAACAGGGCAGGGAGAGGCACCAGGTAACACCATTACTGTAAGAACGTATCAAGAGGCAACGGAACGCAAGAGCAGGAAAACCAGCTCCTCTCACCCACCTGACAGGATGCAGGGAGCACACACGGCTCCTGCGTGCGCACACGTACATGCCCCACACGTACACCACGCATGCGCGCACGTACACGCCCCACGTACACCACGCACGCGCACAAAATACACGCCCCTCGCATACCACGCATGCGCACATGTACACGCCCTACACTGCGCATGCGCACACGTACGCGCCCCCTACACTGCACATGTGCGTTCCCTCTTCCACCGCGCTATTAGTCCTTCGCGCACATCTCCTTACCTAATCATGGTGTGCGAGTCACCTGTGAGGCCCCTTTACTAGCTTATCGGTCACAGAGGGACAGGAAGAAGTCCACAGGCAGAGGACGCAGGCAGACGCAAGCGCGAGGTTAGGGTCCAAGGCAGCCAGGTGCCCAAGCCAGGGGTGACAACTTTCAGGCACCCACGTGGGGACTAGGAAAGACACCAGTTCCCAAAAACAGGGAGCTGAAGACAAAGATCCACGAGTATTTCACTTTCTAGTACTCCCTACTCACTCATCTCTCTCCCTCTCACTTCCCTGTTTCCCCGCCAAGTTAATGTCTCATTTGACTTTTTTCCCCCCTTCAGAACCGGAGATTGCACTCAGGATCTTGTGCTTGCCAGGCACGCGCTTATCCTACTGAGCCATCTCCCAGCCCCTCCTTTGACTTTAAACTCGTGCTTTTCTAGTTCTTTACTGATGCCTGGTTTTCTGGTATGCTGCCCACCCTGGAAGAGACACAAGTGACAAACGGCTTCACTTATTGAAGATCACATGAAAGATATGGCACAGACAGCAAAGCCGAAAAGCAAAAGCACCACGCACAGTCATAGCTGAACATGAATCAGGGATTGGGATCCAAAGGACAGCGCCTCAGCCCAGGCAGTTCCCCGGAATCTCAGGTGTGGCAGGCAAGGAGCGGAGTCATCTCAGGGAGTCTCAACCGCATGCCTGTCCCAGAATTCACCGGATCTTAATTCTATTTATGAATATGCAGTGCATATTTATGAAGCCTTAATAGGGCAGGAGCAGGGGTGGGGTTGGGAGGGGTGGGTGACTGAAATTCAGGCTGGGAGGTCCCCATACATGTGCTCTCCCAACGCAGCAGAGATCTCCTGAGTTTTTATTTTATTTTCTACCTCCTCTCTCCTACGATGCAGGGAATCCTATTTTTCAGGAAAGAATTTCACTAAATTGCCTCAGCGTGACCTTGAATTTGTGATCGTCTTGCCTCAGCCTCCCAAATAATTCCAGGCTGGGATTACAACCTGTTCCATCTCACCTGCCTGAAACTCTTGTTTAAAAATTGTCAGATTATTTATCTAAGCAAGGTGGCGGGAGGATTGCAAGTTACTCAAACTGAGGCAGGAATATTGCAAATTAGAGTCCAGCCTGTGCAATGTTATGAGACCCTATCTCAAGGCAAACTGAAAAGGGGCTGGGGATGTAACTCAGTGCGAAGGCCCTGAGTCCAACCACCAGAAAGCACAGGAGGGGGTGGATTCACCATCCAATACTGTTTAGCTGTTACAAAGTAGAGAATCTTATCACTGATAACAACGTGGATGAACCCATTGGGCATTACAGTAAGTGCAGCAAGCCAGACGCAGAGGAACAAGGGCCACATGACGCCCTAGAAGAGAAATGCAGAGTGGAGTGGTGATTCACCGGGACAGGCAGGGCCAGAGGGGACAACCTACTGGGGATAATCCCCGCGCTTCAGAGGCTGAAGCAGGGTGATCGCTGCAAGTCTGAGCCTCAAGGCCAACCTTCACTACCAAGCAAGACCCTGTCTCAAAAACAAAAAACAATTTAGAATATTTTGTTGAGTTTACACACCTATAATATTCAAATAACGGAACTTTAAAAAAAAAAAGGGTATACAGATGAATGTCCATTTTGTATCTGTGTATTCAAAGTGGTTAGGATAGATATATAGTTACATTCTTAACCAATAGAGGGATTTGTTCTAATAGTGTTTGTAAATAGGATATCATGTCTGCATCTTGTACAGCAATTAACCACTAAGAAGAATGTATCCAATGTGTTATTATTGAAACTGTCCTACCAATTTGATTTGAAACTGTCTCATTGCTATTTATCAATAAAATTATGGGAAAAACAAACAAACAAAAAATCCAAAAGAACAAAAAACAAAAAAACCCAAAAGTGCTTGGGACTGACCCCAGGGCCTCTGTATTAAGCTCTATCCCAAGTCCTTCTGCTTTTCATTTATTTATTGATTTTATGGATTTGTTTTTATTGACTAGAATTTAGGGCAGGGGATGGTAAATGTCACCTTGGGGTATACCCTACTGCTACCCTCCCCCCAGCTTCTTTTTATTTTGAGACAGAGTCTCACTAAATCACAAAATTGCCCAGGCTAGGTTTGAACTTGTGGTTGTCCTGCCTCAGCCTCTCAGAGTACTGGGATTATACGTGTGTATCACTATGCCAAACTCCAACCACTTGTATTTTTTATTTCTTGGTTGTCTATGCTGTGTGGTGGAAAGATGCTAAATTTTGACTTATATTTTGTGTTATGTATGTAATAATCTTTAATTTTTTAATTCTTGTTGATACAAGGTCTTGCTACATAGCTCAGACTCATAGTGATCCTCCTGTCTCAGCCTCCCCAGTGCTAAGATTATAGGTGCATGTCACTACGCCCAGTTTCAGTGGCTGGCACGATATACCTGGGATTCCGGGGATTGAACTTGGGTCCTTGCACTTGCCAGGCAGGTGCTTAGACTGCCCAGATATCTCCCCAGCCCTGTGTTAATTATTTAAAATAACAAGATTTTAATTTTTCCTGTTATCTTAATAATTTTTAATTAAATAATTTGTCTTTTGATCCAAAGTATATTTTATTGACATGGAGTTATTCGTAATGTCATTTATCTATTTAATACCTGAAGGATCTATAACAATGCTTAGTTTTTATTTTAATTAACAATAATTTTTTAAATTGTCCTTATTGGCTTTGCTAGAGGTTGAGTAATTTTGTTAATCTTGCCGAAGAACTAACTTTAGTTTTCCTACATTTTTAAATTTCATTTCCATTTTTCAGTTCAATGATTTACCCTCTGCATTTTCTTTTCTTGTACATTTTTGTTTTTTTAATTTGCTATTGTAAAAAAAGGCCATGATATAAATCTTATATATTATTGCATTAAAGCTAAAATTTCCCTTTAAGTACTAATTCAGTTGTATCCCACAAGTTCTAATTTTTTGTTACATTCTACTTGGGAGTTTTCAAACTTCCACTATATTTTCTTTTTCCATTTATATATTTTTAGGACATATTTCAGTCCATTTCCAAACACTGTAGTTTTTCTTCTGGAAGAAGCCTAAAATCTCCTAGCTTGTTTCTCCAATCTGATGTGTCGCAGGACGGAGTCAGCACAGGAGAGGTGGTGGCCGTCTTTCTCTTGTCCGCAGGTCTCCGTTGGTGGCCTGGACCCTGAGGGTCACCCCCTGGCTGCACGTGCGGGTGGGAGGCGCAGGGCTCGCGCATGCGCCGCAGGCTGCCAGCTGGCGAGCTTTTGTACAGCCGCAGGCAGGGCAGGGGGAAGCCCCCAAGAACTCCCGGACAGTTTTCTGGAGGGATTCCCTCGGTCCCCACTTTGCTAATAAATTCAACAATGAAACAGAAACGAAGCTCTTATCTTTGTAAAACCACAAATGGAAGAGTTTCATTCGATTTATTTATTTATTTATTTATTTATGTTTTTGAAACAAGATTGTGCCATGTGACCCAGGCTGCTCAGAAACTCAAGACCCTGCTGAAGCTGGGCATGGTGACGCAAACCTGTAATCCGGGCACTTGGCACTTGGGAGGCTGAGGCAGGAGGACCACTGGGAGTTCCAGACCAGCGTGGGCTACAAAGTGAACACAAGGCCAGCCTGAGCTGCGTCACAAGACACTGTCTCAAAAAGATTAAAGAAAAAAAGAAAGGAAGGAAGAAAAGACAAAAGAAACAAAACCCTTCTGCTTCAGCTTTCTAACTGCTGAGATTACAGGTGTGGGCGTGTACCACCACACCTGGCAAGTGTAGTAATTTAAAAAGTGAACAGTTATACTTTATGTTTTGAAAAATTAGACAACAAAAGAATATAAATGAAAGAAAGTTACAGAAGTATTTTAACCACTTTCCATTCTTAAAAGAAAGGGGTAGGGTACCGGGGAGATGGCTCAGTAGAATAAGCGCTTCCCTGGCAAGAACAAAGGCCTGAGAACCATCCCGGGTTCAAAAAAAAAGAAAGAAAGAAAGAAAGAAAAAAGAAGGGTGGGAAAGTGCAGGCTACAGAGGCAAAGTGGTCATCAAAAGAACTTCAAATAGGGATCTACTGAGAGAACTAAAAGTTATTTACTAGATTGTCTTTGAATATTTGTCATTCTTCAGCAGGCTTTACATGTTTTTTCTTTTTTCTGTTTTTAGGTAAGGTCTCATTTTATAGTTCAGGCTGGCCTTGAACTCACTTTGTAGTCCAGGCTGGCCTTGAACTTGTGGTGATCCTCCTACCCCAGCCTCCGAGTGCTGGGATCACAGGCATG
>NW_004524583.1:18874931-18875519 GCF_000260255.1 Octodon degus
GAGCACACGGGCTGCTCCTAACCACCGCTCTTCCCTGCCTTAGCTCTCCAGATGCGGTGTTTTGATAGTAACCACGGAGACCAGACAGGGCCCGGAGCAGGCTCCTTAGATTCCTGGAGAAAATACCAAAATCTGCGCTGTTAGAGCCCAGGGTTGAGATGCATTTGGGAGAGGGGGTTAAGAGAGATTTATAGATAAGAGATTTGTATCAGTGAGAGGTGGGTCATGCACTGATTTAGCACAAACCAGAGAGTACCTTCTCAATTGCTCTTTGTCTTCTTTCAAATTTCATTTTGCCGAGAAGCCCCAGGGCTTGGCCTGCTGCTCTGCTGAGATGGGGTTGACTCAGGTGTGTACTTGCAGGAATCCCAGCAACTTAAGGCGGCTCCCATTCATTCTTCCTGTGAGCAATGTCCCTTGCCTTAGCTCATGCCGTATTTCAAGTGTCAGGTCTTATGTGTACACATTTAAAATTTTTTTGTGTGTACATACTATTAAGTCTACTTTTGGGGCTGGTGAGATGGCTCAGTGGTCTAAAGCACCTACTTAGAACAAAGCACAGGGACCACGGTTCAATCCCCCAGCACC
>NW_004524583.1:18880783-18881327 GCF_000260255.1 Octodon degus
CCCCCCTTCCCAGAAGTCCTTGTGCCTCCCATGTGCGCTTGCTGCCTGGCTTCCGCATTTGATCACCATCTAATCAGTGCTACCCAACAGACTATAATTGTAGTATACTTATTGGCTGACCATAGTTTCATCCCACCTCACACCCATCCCATGACTTGCCATTGAATCAGTATTACCTAAGTGACTATCCTGGTAATGTTACTGATGGATTACTGTTCTGTCCCACCTCTAGCCCACATTGCCTCTTTGCTTTGCTCAATAAAACCCCTTGAGAAGCAGGGTTGGTGGGCAGCCCACTCTCTGAGCTCCCTCTGTCCTCTTAAAATGAAAGCTTGCTTTCCTCTCAATAAATCCTTCCAACTCTTGTTCGTTTGTTCGTTCTTTTCTTTCTTTCTTTTTTTTATTTATTTTTTTTAAATTTTTATTTTTACTTTTTTTTAACATTTATTTATTGTGTGTGTGTGGCCAGCTCAGCCCACCAGGGGGCGCGGCTGGCTGGCATGTGGTGCTGGAGGATTGAACCGCGGTCCCTGTGCTTTGCCGA
>NW_004524583.1:18882692-18884207 GCF_000260255.1 Octodon degus
AAACTAGGTCCCTATCTCTCAACATATTAAAAAGTGGATTAAACATATTAAACTTAAAGTGGATTAGACTTCACATAAGACCTGGGAGTATGTTTGTTTGTTTGTTTGTTTATTTATTTATTTATTTATTTATTTTTGTGGGATGGGGGATTGAACTCAGGACCCTGTGCTTGCCAGGCAAGCACTTATTCTACTGACCTATCTCCCCAGCCCCCCTTTATCTTACTTTTAAGAAATCTTTTACTTACTTATTTATTTGGTATAAAGTCTCACTATATGACTCAGACACATAGTGATGCTCCTGTCTCAGCTTCCCCAGGCCTGGGATGCCTGTTTTTGGTGGCCTGCACAGCATGCAGAGTTAAGGTCAAACCAGGGTCCTAGAGTACACTTAGACTGCTGAGTTACCTCTGTAGTCCCAAGACCTAGGACTATGACACTATTAGAAGAAAATGTGGGGAAAATGTTTCATGACATTGGAATATGCAAGATTTTTTGGATAAGACCCAGCAAAGCAAACAACAAGGTTTACAAACAACAGACAGGACAGGAGAAAGTAGTGACAAACTCTACATGAGTTCAAGGCCAGCCTGAATTACATGAAAAGATCCTGTCTCAAAAACAAAATAAAAAACAAGACTGGTAATAGACCCAAACAGACATTTCTCAAAAGATAATATCATAGGCAGCTGAGTTGGATAGAAATATTATAGGGAGTAAGATAGTAATATAAGGGAATGAAACTCCCAATCTGAAAGATACCTAGGATAAGTTCGTGTCTCTAAACCTGAAGAATGAATTTTAGGAACAATGAGGGTTAAAAGCAGAACATATTCATTAGAAGAAATAAAGCTTCTGTCTGAGAGGACAGAAGAGGACCAGAGTGGTTTTCCTGGGATTCTGCCATTTCTAAGGCTTTTTATAGAATAAAACCACGTGGCAAGGTGGGTCTGAGGTAGGAAATATGGGAATTCACTAGGTGAGCACGAGGTGGGAGAAAACTATGGTCAACCAATAAGACTACAAGCACAATTGTTCAGGCAAAATGGATTAAATCCAGGACCAATTAATTGGGAAAGCGAGTCACATAATAAGCGGGCATGAATACAGAACAGGGCTTATCTTGTGTGGGGGCAGCCCTCACAGAGGGGATCAGTGTAGAGGGAGGACTGAATGAAAAGAAACAAAACGAGAGTTAGGAGGTCTGGACTGCTGGTCCATCACATGGCTTTATTTGCTTCAAGCTTATATACCAAAAATGTTGGTCCTGGCCTTGAACTCATGTAGAGTTTGTCAATGTTTTCTTCTGTCCTGTCTGTTGTCTTGGTCATTATCTCTAAACCTTCTCTGAGACCAGAATTTTTTCTCAGGGCCAGGCTGATAAACAGAAGACACTGAGTCCAACGTTGGGCTCACTGCCCAAACTACAGGATGAGGAAGCTGGGCGCATTGCCACATTCTACTTCCTTAACACACTGTCTCCTCAGCAAGGTTAGGCCTTTCTATCTGGGCTCC
>NW_004524583.1:18885867-18886791 GCF_000260255.1 Octodon degus
TTCCTCCTTGGCCCCATAATCTCCTTGATCAGAAAATTTGGGACACTACTGAGTTACATGATGTTACAGTACAGGTTCACTTATGTCCTGAGTCCTCACTGACCTTGAAGGACTAGGGTCAAAATGTTGGCTATCTTTGCAGCCCTTCTTTTTCTCTAATTTTTGGTTGGCAAACTTAAGTTGTTAACCCTCCAGAAGAGAAGCTTAACGATATCATTACCCTATAACATAGGCACTTGAGCTTAATCTCACTGTCTGAATATCAAACATCTTAGATATAGCATGGGACAGGTATTTTCCATCAAGTATTGACTGTTAAACTTTAAAGCCCTGACCCCAGAGAGCCCTGAGCAGCCCCACCACCGCCGCCGGCCTAGTCACCATCACACACCGGGAGGAGCCGCAGCTCCCGCAGCCGGCCCCAGTCACCATCACAGCAACCATGAGCAGCGAGGCCAGGACCCCGCAGCCACCCTCTGCCCCTGCCCTCAGTGCTGCAGACACCAAGCCCAGCACAGCAGGGACAGGAAGGTCATCGCACGAAGGTTTTGGGAACAGTAAAATGGTTCAGTGTAAGAAACAGATATAGCTTCATCAACAGGAATGACACCAAGGAAGATGTATTTGTACACCAGACTGCCATAAAGAAGAATAATCCCAGGAGGTACCTTCGCAGTGTAGGAGACGGAGAGACTGCGGAGTTTGATGTTGGAGGAGAAAAGGGTGCGGAGGCAGCAGATGTCACCGGCCCTGCTGGAGCTCCAGCTCGAGGCAGTAAATACGCAGCAGACCGTAACCATCATAGACGCTGTCCACGTCTAGGGGTCCTCCATGCAATTGCCAGCAGAATTACCAGAATAGTGAGAGTGGGGAAAAAAATAAGGGGTCAGAGAGCGCTCCCGAAGGCCAGGCCCAGCCACGCCG
>NW_004524583.1:18889581-18890752 GCF_000260255.1 Octodon degus
TTCCGGGCTTTTTCTAATGTCCTGGGGTCTCCACTGCACTGGATTTGCCCTCACAGCTTCATGTGCTGCCCTTTCAGGGGCATATTACCTGGCTGCCCAGGCCTTCTCATGAAATCTGGGTAGAATCCCCTCTGACCTTACAACACTTGCATTACGTGTGTGCCTAAAGCCAACACCACCATGAACAATGCCAAGGTCAGCTGCCAGCTGCAGGAGTAGTAGCTGAGCCCTCTTTGCACCTTGCTGGGGGCTGCAGAGGCCTTTGAGTGCCTGGAGGACTGAGCAAGGTGAGCTGAACCCTGGAGAATCCATTCCCATTCCCTAGGCTGCCGCCACTTTGAAGCATGCTACCCTGGGCCTCTCTTCTCAAAGCAGATTTTCATGTTTGCAATTTTGAGGTTGCAAAGGATGGAGTCCTGCTGGTGCTTGTGACACTCTCAAGCCATTTTTCTGTTGTACTGTTCCAAAATATTTGTTATTTTGATACTAATCTTCCCAGCAACTAAGTTTTCTTCTGCTTCATCTTTGTGTAGGCCCCAACTTTAGAGGAGTTTCCTTTTCTTTTTTTTTGCCTTTTTGGGAAGAGTTTCTTGCTATGTAGTACAGGCTGGCCTTGTACTTACTTTGCAGCCCAGGCTGGCCTCAAACTCATGGCAATCCTCCTGCCTCCACCTCCTGAGTGCTGTGATTACAGGAACGTACCACCACATCCAGCCTTAGAGGAGCTTCTTTTGCAGCCAAACTCAAAAATTTTCAAATCATTCTGCTGGCTATTTGCTGTAGATTCTCAAGGGAGAGCTAACCAAATGCTCCCCACAGTGGCCATGCCACTTCCTTCACCCAGATTCATAATTCACTGCCCTTAATCTCAGATCTCTGTGTTCCTTTTTTTTTTTTTTTTCAGAACTGGGGATTGAACTCAGATCCTTGGGTTTGCCAGTCAAGCACTTATCCTACTGAGCCATCTCCCCAGCCCCATCAGATCTCTGAAATGTCTCAGGACACAAGCAAAATGTAGAGATACTTTCTGCCAGAGTATAACACACTTGGTTAGGAATCCAACAGCCAATGGAGTCTTTCTTTTCATCTGAAACTTCTTGAGTGGGGTGTAGTATCATATGCCTGCAATGCCAGCACTTGGGATGCTCAGGCAGCAGGACTGCTGTGAGTT
>NW_004524583.1:18891147-18903830 GCF_000260255.1 Octodon degus
CAAAAAACACAACTCAATCTGAGCTACACAGCAAGACTTTGTCTCAAAAAATAAATAAGCAAATAAACAAGTATGCATTAAATAAATTTTCTGTGGGGAAGGTAGAAAGAAAAGGACAAAACAGAAATAAAGCTTTTGTAAATGGGCAGGAGAGGAGGGGTTGAAGGGAGGGTTGAAGGGAATGGGAAAAAATCAAGTTATATCATGTACAGGTGTAAATTTCTTATGATGAATATCATCACTATGTATATGTAAAATATACCAAAATAAAATCTGATTGAAGAAAAAAAAAAAAAAAAAAGCCAAAACCTTCTTTAGCCGGGTTTTTGCCAGCTCCATTGGTATCAGCATTCTGTGTAGGGATCCGTTGGTCTCTTGGTGTGATCCATCGTACCCCAGGGAGAAACAGCAGCAGGAATGAGGAAAAGATAGACAAGATCTGGGTCAGGTGGTGGCCCATCTGCCTGTTGGAGAGATGACCCTGAGTAATAGTAAGGGCCTTTATTTATACCTCCACCAAGTTGCAAGACACAAGGTTGCCTAGCAACCTATAGGCCACAGTGTCCAGGCAGGATGTTTTTCTCAAGCCTGAGGTACCTTGACTGCTTTAGGCAATGAGGTCTCCTCCTGCCCTCATGCAATCAATTTCAGCTTAAGCAGCTCCCAACATATCTCCCTTTTTTGTTTTGTCGTGTGGATGGTGGATATTCTGAAGCATTTGAAGCAGCTGTGTTTGGAGAACTCTTTAGAAGACCTTTTTATTCTTGATGGCAGTCCAAGGATTTTGGTAACTTGTTATACTAATTTTACCCTATAAAGTCCTGCAGCCTATAACAGTTATCAATATAGTTGGAAGTTGTCAGAAGTTGTTAGTGATTTGAGCCTTTTACAGCTTAGCATATTATTATGGCATTACTTTACATCCTATAGTTATATTTTTCTGTTGGAAGGTGAGACCTATATAAATAGAAAAATTAACTTTTTGATATCTAACAAGGTCAGTTAAATATCCTCAGGATTTACCTTGGAACCATACATAGCACCTCTTAGATCTTCAGTCAGTGTCAGCCATCAGGAAGAATCATGGCCATTGCTTGACCAATTTGCTTTTTAAAAATGTATTTACTACAGGGTGTACAAGGTCTCACTACAGATTAGACTCATACTGATCCTGTTTTCAGCCTCCCAAGCACTGGGATTACAGGCCTATGCCACCATGCCCAGTCTCAATCACTGTTTCAGTGTGCCCAGGGGGCGGGGCCAGCACAGCATGCTGGAGCTCGAACCCTGGTCCCTGTGTTTGCCTAAGCAGGGGCTTTAATTCACTGAGCTGTCAGGCTGGCCCTTGACAAATTTGCTCTTT
This sequence comes from Octodon degus, assembly GCF_000260255.1. NCBI lineage: Eukaryota > Metazoa > Chordata > Mammalia > Rodentia > Octodontidae > Octodon > Octodon degus. The sequence goes on from NW_004524583.1 coordinate 18,892,511, forward strand.
GTGAAACATTGAGAGATATTTTCTCTCCAGGTGACTCTCCTCAGGCACACTATACTTTTTTTTTTTAGGACAGGGTCTACAGGGTCTCACTGCATACATCGGACTTATAGTGATCCTCTTGTTTACAGCCTCCCAAGTGCTGGGATTATAGGCACACACCCAGTCTCAATCACTGTCTCAGAGTGCCCCAGGGGCGGGGCTGGCACAGCAACCCCAGGGATTGAACTCCCAGCCCCTGTGTCTGCCTAAGCAGACAGCTTGATCTGCTGAGCTATTTGGCTGGCCCTAAAATTTAAGAAGTTTTGTTTGTTTGTTGTTACTTCAGGATGCCTTAAAGGCAGATCTGGTGCAGCTTCTGGAACTGGGAATCGAACCATGGTCCTGTATGTCTGATTGCATTTGCTGAAGTAGCACTTTATATGACTGAGTTATCTGGCAAAGCTCCAAGCACTATTCATTATTAATCACTCCTCTGCAGGCCTATAATCTCCTTGATCAGAAAATTAGAGACTCAACTGAGTTACAGGCTATCACAACAGAGGTTCTCTTATGTCCCGAGTCTTCATTGACTTTGAAGGGCTAGAGTCTAAATATCAGCTATCTTTCTAGCCTATCCATCTCTCTAATTTTCATTTTCCAAACTTTAGTTGTTAAATACATTACTATCTGAATATCAAACACCCTAGACATAAAACTAAGGGGGAACTGTTATTTTCTAACAACTGTTATTTTCTAATATTTAAATCCCTATAGAGTGTTAAAAGACAATTATTTTTACACAGAAATTTAGAAATCAAAACCATGTACAACATTGTAGCATGACAAACTTGAAGACATTTTGCGACATACTTAAATTTTTGTTGTTTTTTTTTTTAAATTATTTTATGTGTGTGTGTGTGTGTGGCCAGCTCAGCCCACCAGGGGGCGGGGCTGGCTGGCATGTGGTGCTGGGGGATTGAACCGCGGTCCCTGTGCCTCGCTAAGCTTGTTCTAAGTAGGTGCTTCAGACCACTGAGCCATCTCACCAGCCCCTAAATTTTTGTTTTTCTTTTTTTTTTTTTTGTGGCAGAACCAGGGATTGAACTCAGACCCTTGTGCTTGCCAGGGAAATGCTTATTCCACTGAGCCATCTCCCTGGCCCCCTAAATTTTTGTTTTGACATAACACTTTTATTTTTTTTTATCTTTTTTAAATTTATTTATTATTATTTATTTATTTAGTGTGGCCAGCTCAGCCCACCAGGGGGCGGGGCTGGCTGGCAGTGGTGCTGAGGGATTGAACCGCGGTCCCTGTGCTTTGCTTAGCTTAGCTTGTTCTAAGTAGGTGCTTTAGACCACTGAGCCATCTCACCAGCCCTGACATAACACTTTTAACCAATCAAATTTTTAGCCCTGCCAGCCCTGCCCCCAGGGCATATTGAGACTGGGCGTGGTGGTATGTGCTTGTAATCCCAGCTCTTGGGAGACTGTAAACAGGTGGATCTCTATGAACCTGATCTAATAGTGAGACTGTGAACACTCTGTAGACCCTTCCCTAAAAATACTAAAAAAAAAAAAAAAAAAAATTTCACCTATTTATCCTTAAATGGGATATACATCACAAGTTTTTTGGTAAAGGTGGAGGTCTGAATCTTAGAAACTTATTACAATAAGCAATCTTTACATTTTGAAAGATGTGTACACCTGGAATCATGAATATACTTAACACATTGTGAGAATAACACTAACAGATTACCATACATAGGTGAAAACCTTTGTTTCTTAATTTAGTTTTATACCAAGAGCATCTTTTAAGAGAAAACCTTATTGTAATTTTTTTCTGAAAAACTTTATCCTTTAATCAATCACTAAATTATTAAGGGTACCCCCTAAGAGATTATTCAGATTATTAGGAGCACCTTATTCATGAGCATAGGTTGGTCACTCTAATATTCAACAACTGGAGTTCTAATATTTTCTCCCTAAGGAATCTTTTTTTTTTTTTTTTTTTTTCAGAACCAGCGATTGAACTCAGGCCCTTGTGCTTGCCAGGGACGTGCTTATTCTACTGAGCCATCTCCCCGGCCCTCCTAAGGAATCTAATTATCTTAAATTTTTGATAATCTGTGAGTAAACCAATTTTGATATTACTTAAACCATCTGGTAGCTTAGGAAAAAGCATGCTGTTAAGTTTATATCCCAAATTGTACTGTGAACAAATGATCAAAAAAGAAAAAAGAGGAACAGCTGTTCACAGAATGACACACAAATACACAGAACACACAAACAAACATCTTTACAAGAGTGCCCTATCAAGAGTGTATTCAAATAGATTCCTGGTCAAATTAAATTATATTAACTCTATTACAATTTTTATAATTTTATAAATTATAAATAGACTAGTCAGATTTTGTTATCTGTCAATTAGTAGACAATTTATCAGAAAAATTTGGAAGGAATAAAATATTTTCTCTATAATTAATATGCATATTTTGTATCTTTTGTCTCAATGCTAGTAAAATTTAGCCCAGTTATTTTTATGTATTTTAACGCCTATTTAGACCTTAGATTTTCATTTTGTCAGTCCTTCAGTAGGTTGAATCTAGCCTCACCGCTGATAGTTTCTCCAGATCTGGGGGGCTTCATGGTGCAGCCTGGCAGTACACTCTGGTACCCAAATAGGTCATTTAGCATTCTCTGGGAAAATACAAGTATACCCTCTGTCTGCCCCAGGTTAGTAGTGAACTGGGTCCCTTCTATTGTCCGGTATGGTGATCTCTCCAAAGGACCCTTCCTAGCCCTTTTTTCTCTTACTTGATGGAATTGTCTTTTTTTCCTGCTGTATTTCCTTTTTTTTTTTTTTTTAATTAGGCAAATATACAAGTTCTTGCTGGGACTCAAACAGCTGTAATGAATCAATAGCTAATATCACACCTTGCTAAAGGACAAAGCATATCAACGTTTCTAATTCTGAGGTCTGCACAATCACGAATAGAATATCTGAAAGGATCCTCCTTGTATCCTGAATAAGGGACTAAAATGTAGATTCATTTCTGGTTGCATTTTGCTCCTTATAGTCCTTTCTGCTGGCCTCAAACTTGGCAAGCACATGTTGGCAGACATTCATGAGTTCACTCAGGCCTCTCTGAAACGGCTCAACAGCTGGAAGAGCACCTCGAGTCTGAATGCACAAATTAATTTTGCTCTCTGAAGGATGGGTCGTAGTGCAACCACAAAATTCCACTTCCAGATTCTTCATGATCATGTACCGCAGAGAATTTCCTAGGGTATGGTTCTCCTCGTGCAATACAAATGTCACAGTGTCTATCTGTTCCAGCTGCCTGGACCATTTCCAGGGCTGTCTTCCTCTCGCCTTCAGCCATTGAGGTCTTCAATCCAGATATTTTTCTCTCTAGCTCCTGGTCCTCTTCCATCGCAGAGCAGCTTTAGAATCCTTAAGCTGTGCAGGTGGCTCGGAGGCTCTGTCCCATGTCGCGAAACGTGCGGCGAAGCAGGAAGGAAGGAAGCTGTATTTCCGTATTTGTAGAATTTTAAAAATTTAATAGTGTACATTGACAAGTGAAGTTGGAGGGATTGATTTGCCCTTTTGCTTTTGTAATAGAATTTTGATTGTACAGTGAGAAACACGTAGCTTATATTTTGGAAGAGGAAACAGTCACATTGATAGGTTTCAGAGGCAACAGCGATGGCGGCGCAGCAGGAAGCAGAAATGGGGAAGGGAAAGCCTTTATTGATTCTAAACACACAGAGAGGACCAAGGGCAGGGAGATGGGCAGATCCTCTGACCTGAGGCAGGGAGCCTGAGACTATGGACTTCTTCTAGGGGCGGAGCTTGAGGGGCGGGGTTAGTGACATATAAGGAGCTGATTGGAGGCTCCCTGGTATGGGCAGGAAAGGTCACTGGAAGTTGCAACCGGCGCTGGAGTGGGGAAGGAGGAGGACGTGGTCACTGGGAAGATAAGCTGTTGTTTTAAGGGCTTCAGCCATTTTGGATGACCACCACAATAATTCAGTAATTCTTACTAGAGCCATAACCTATCATTCCCATCTTTTGGTTGTTATAAAGGGGGTGACATGTCTCTTAGACTGCTTCCTGAACTAGGGTGTCGTCTTGGGGGTGAGGGGAGTTGATAGGATGATGGTTCATGCCCATGTAGAAGTTAGTGCCGGGAGTCTCAACTAGGACTAGAAGTTTATAGTTAGTGACAGTTCACATTGCATACTGAAGAAACCTTGAAAAAAGTTTAAAAAGACAGCACATTATGAGTACATGACATTATTAAAGGACACAGGAGGGGAACCAAGAGGGGGGTCTGTAATCTGTGTCATTTTACCATGACCATGTTGAAGAGGAGGAATATTGATCTTTAGCTTTTTGACAACAATGTGAGGTAAGGGAGTCAGGGCCATCTGTAGTACTGTAACACACCTGTATTTTGTTAAAGTCAACTTTTTGTCTCTTATGTGTTTGTGTAGAGACATGAAGTCTATCTACCAACTGTATTGTCTATAGTTGTTTAGAAAGGAAGGCTACTGCCTAAAAAGATGGTCTCTTTTTATGTCATAAAATGCTCCTGTATTGTGACCTTGAAAAGAAGTACATAGGGTAAAGGGCTGAGTTGGTTTGGGTAAAGAGAACTGGGGCCCTTAGGAGGGCTTGTTATAGCTTGCAAAAGGAGAGATATATAGGAGCAGGAGGGTCTAGGGGTTCTCACAAGGAACCTTTTGATGCTCTATATAGGGTTCTGCTAGGGAAGCAAAATTGGGAACCCAGAGATGAAAGAAGTTAGCTAAACCAAGGAAGGATAAAACCTGTTATTTTGTGGTGGGCAGTGATTGCATGAGTAGTGGGAGTGAGGGTCTTAAATACTTGACTTTCGGTGAAGCTATCTGAGCTTTGGAGGGAGAGACTGTATAAGCTGGTCCTGACAGAAGATTGAGAAAAGTAGCTGTTTGTCTTAGGGCCAGGGCATGAGAGGGGGAGCAAAGCAAGAGGTCATCGATATATTGAAGGAGTGGCTGGGCTAGAGATCAAGGGTTTCAAGATCAGCAGCAAGAGGTTGGCTAAAGAAGCGAGGACTATCTTTGAACCCTTGAGGTAGGACTGTCCATGTGAGCTGTTGAGATTGGAGAGTGTGTGGGTCATTCTATGAGAAGGCAAAGATGTCATTGGGTTTGAGTACAGGAAGAATGAGGGTATTATAAAGCAAGTGGATACTTTTAAGAAAACTATTGGTAAGGAGGTGGAGAATGATGGGCTTGAGTCTCTTGGTGTTTGGGGGCTATTGGGTATTAGGGAATGTATGGAAACACTGTGGGATCACTGAGGCACACTAGTCTAGGAACAACATGTGTGGCACGAGTGGGACTGGAAGTGTCTCAGAGCATATGATTGACAAGGAAAGAGGGAGGGAGGAGCTAGCTGTAATTGAGGTTGGGTTTGTAGGATGTACACTGTGGAGGGAGAGAAAGATGAGAGAAAAGTAGAGTTTTTGGAGGAAGTCTCTCCCCATGAGAGGTATGGGACATGCTGGGATCATAAGGAAATTAAGAGTGAAGAACACTGTCTGAAGTTAGCACGGAATAGGCCTGTCTGAAGGGGTCATGTGAGTTAACCATCAACACCCACTATGGAGACTAGAGTTAATGAAACGATTTTAGAACTCAGGAAGAACACTATATGTGGTCTCCATGTCAGCAAGAAAAGAGGTTTTTTTCACCTGAGATATCCAGTGAGACTTGGGACTTGACAAAGGTACCTTGATGTGGGCCATGGAATCCAAGATCCATTGTTGCTTTTCAGTGGCAAGACCAAGCAGCTCAAGTATATGGATCTGGGCATAGTGAGGTTTCCTGTGAGGGCAGGGAATTGGATGACTTACCCGCTCTCTGACAGACAGGGCAGTCGCATTTCCAGTGACCCTCAGGCTTGTAGATGTCCTAGTGATGGCTGCAAGTTGAGGCAGACTCATGCCCAGTGTCCTTCTTCACCGCGCTTGGCTCAGGTGGCAGCATTGTTTAGGCTTAGCATTACCTTGTCAAGGTCTTTCTTTGATGAAAGTCCTGAGTGTCGCAGCCAAAAGTTGGCAGTATATATAGTTAATTTTGATCTCTATTATTGAAGACACGGAAAGTTAGATTAAGTACATTTTCCTGTGGAGTTTGAGGGCCGAGATTTGTTTTTTTAGTTTGGCATGAACATCAGGAACAGATAGGAACATAAAATAGGAATTAATAGTAATTGGTGCCTTAAGAGAATCTGGGTTTGCATCAGTATACTTAGTTTGGAGCAATACACTTGATTATTAGAATTTTATCTGAGTATCAAGTACCTTGAAATATAAAGTGTAAGCAGAGAACTATTATTTCTTATCAACTTATGGGCATTTTAGCAGTTAAATCCCTGTAGGATGATAATGGACAACAGTTACATAATTTTGCAGAGATCATTTGGCATCAATAGTCATGCATAGCAGTATGGCATAACAGTCATATGAAATCCCCATTTTGTTTTTGCATCTTTAAATGTACATAGGATACATATTACATAAGTTTTAGTTATAAAATTATTTGGCTGATGACCTCATGCTGGCTTGATGAGAACCTCTTATTATAAATACCTGGAGCATAAGAGAAAGGCATATGCTTACATCTGAAAGAAAATTTATATTGTACCATACAGTATTTTAGAAGGCATGAATATACTTAATACATTAAGCATCTTTTATGAGAAAACCTTATTTGAAGAAAAAACTTTGTCTTTTAACCAGTGACCAAATTATTGGGGGCTCTCTATTTATGAACAAAGGTTGGCCCCCCTCTATTCATCAAGAGTTCTGTCCAACAATCTTTTCCATTTTAATGGTTTTTATTTAATTATAAATTAATTTTGGTATCATCTAGACTAGCTGGCAACTCAAGAGAAAGCATGCTTTTAAATTTATATTTTAGAGCTCAAATAACAAGGAACAGCTATTTCCAGAATGACATAAAAACAAGTACATACAGGACACACGGACATCTTTATAAAATAAGAGTGCACTCAAATATTTCTGGCCAGGTTAAACTATGATGACCTTTTTAAGTTTGTAATTATAAGAGACTAGTCAGAACTTTTGTAAGTCAATTTATCGAGATCTCTTGTAAGAATTTGAAAAACACAAAATCCTCTTATTTATAGTTACTATATACCAAGGAGAGGCCACAAGATGGTCAGGCCCATCATGTGATAAGGCACTAAAGTGTGGTGCTCTGATATCACAAGAGGAGCAACTATAACATGGTAGCAGCTAGCCACATGGCCCTGAAAATGGCAGTGACCCACCATGTACTGGCGCAAGGCAGTGCTCTAATGTCACAGGAGCGACCTTACAGAGAGGTGGATAGCCACACGGCATGTAAGATGGTGGTGGCTTGTCATGTGATGGGGTGCCTTAAGCTGGTGCCCTGACATCACAAGAGGACCGACCCTATCGTGGCCATAGATGGCCACACGACACAAAAAACATGGCAGTGGCTCATCATGTGACAGAGCCCTGCAAGACAGTGCTGACCTCATAGGAGTAGCGACCACACAATGGTGGTGGATAGCCACATGACCCACAAGATGGTGGTGGCTGGCCACAGGGCAGGCAGCCACAGGCTGACAGAGCATTGGAAGAGGTTGAGTAATGGGGGTGGATGTGAAACGTGGGAGGAGAAAAGGTGAAAGGAGAAAACACTGGCATCTGAGGTTTCAGTATGGAGGAAAGAGAAGCAGAGGAATCTGCAAGGCAAAGGGCGAAATCTACAAGGGAACCACGCTGCTGCAGAGGGTGGAATAAGTAAAAAAGCAGTCGGAAGAGACTGACAAGACAGAATTTCAAGCAAAGGAGTGGAGAGGGTAGTACCAGCGGATATGGCAGGGAGATAGCAGAGGGAAGGTGGGAGGGACGTGTTTTAAGAGTCAACAAAGGCTTTTAAGGGATTTCTAGCCATTTGCATTGCAATAATAGAAATGAAAAATTAGTCTTTAGGGGATGAGATATCCTTCTAATTTGAGGGTGCTGAGGTTCTTTACGAGACAACCCAGCGGCATGTGTTCATAGGATGGAAAGAGCGTTTCCCATGGTGGCCGAATAACATGAGCCACAGATGTAGGGCAAAAGCTCTACGTCACTTCCCACTAAAAAGCCGTCACTTTTTAGCCTGGAATGAGTATGAGAGAAGGCGAACACCCACTTTATCAGTAGTCACTAGAAAAAGTGGGGAGCTGGGGACCAGATGGCCGAGGAAGATGGGGGGGGTCCCGATGTGTGCTCACGATTTTCGAACGAGAGGAAAGAGGAGCAAGAACCTGCAGTTTTGGGCTCATGAGTGAGGAAGGAGGTATTGGATGCGAGCTAGCAACGGCAGGCGGCAGAGGCGAAAGTGGAAGCAGAAGGCAGTTCCATGAGGGAGCTCAAAACTAAGGCAGGGGATGCCCGGGAAGCCACAGTACTCACCGTTCCAGGTCATGGCGCCAAAAATGATAGGTTTTAGAGGCAACAGCGACAGCGGAGCACGCGGTGGTGCAGCAGAGAGGCAGAAATAGGAGGAGGGAAAGCCTTTATTACTCTAAACACAGGGAGAGGACCAAGGCAGGGAGATGGGCGGATCCTCTGACCCGTGACAAGGAGCCTGAGAGGACTTTATAGACATTCACCAGGGGCGGAGCTTGAGGGGCGGGTTTAGTGACGTATAAGGAGCTGATTGGAGGCTCCCTTGTGTGGGCGGGAAAGGTCACAGGAAGTTGTACCCAGGGCTGGAGTGGGGAAGGAGGAAGTGGTCATTGGGAAGGTAAGCTGTTGTTTTAAGGGCTTCAGCCATTTTGGATGACCACCATCATAATTCAGCAATTCTTACTAGGGCCATAACCTGTCACACATAAACTTCCTTAGCCTAATGTGACTTATCTGTGAAAACAAGCAAATTAATTTAACTTATCTGAAAGATAATGACAGTAACACCAGAGAAATTAACCCAAAAGCTAGATGGAGCTAATTAATATTACCAAATAAATTCTGAAAATCATCAATGGTTGATCTGAACAGCTTGGGGCACAATATATCTTTGTTGGATAAATTGAACCAAATATGAATAAGTTATCATAGCTTGTACCCCTTTGGAGGCCATCACTAGGCCTTTTATTATTTAAAAAATAATAAACAGTTTTGGGGTAAAAAAAATCAAGCAACTGTTTAAAGCCCCACTGCTTTTAGATTGTACTTCAAACCTCTATAGTTGTTTGTAAAATATCAAAGCTTTTTTAATACCAATTTTAATTCAGGACTGTAAATCAAGCAACCAACCTTATTAGGAATTAAAATAATTTTTAAGTAATCTTTTAAAATATCCCCATTATTATGAATCGTTGGAAAAATGATTTTTTTTAAAAAACAAACTGTTGGGGCTGGAGAGATGGCTCAGTGGTCTAAGGCACCTACTTAGAACAAGCTTGGCAAAGCATCACGGACCGCGGTTCAATCCCCCAGCACCACATGCCAGCCAGCCCCGCCCCCTGGTGGGCTGAGCTGGCCACACACACACACCACTCTCTCTCTCTCTCTCTCTCTCTCAAATAAATAAAAATAAATAAATAAATAAAAAACAAACTGTTTTCGTCTTTAGTATGGAAACAGCCTTTTAATTTAGTCACCTTAAGGGGAAAATGTAAAAACTTTTATTGTCAATTTTAATGGAGAGAGAATCACAGTCTCTTCTGCTTTTCTGCTCAGCTCTATTCCTGGGACAATGGCCAGCACCTTGGAAGCTGCCCTACCTGGAGGCCATGCACACTTGCATGTGAAAAGCTCTTTAAAGTGTTTTTCCGGGCTGGAGAGATGGCTCAGTGGTCTAAAGCACCCACTTAGAACAAGCTTGGCAAAGCACAGGGACCGCGGTTCAATCCCCCAGCACCACATGCCAGCCAGCCCCGCCCCCTGGTGGGCTGAGCTGGCCACACACACACACACAATAAATAAATGTAAAAAATAAAAAATTAAAAAAAGTGTTTTTCCTTTAATTAATTTTTATTTTTAAACCAAATATTTTATTTTTAATAATTTTAATTTTTTATCAAAGAAAGAATGACCAATAGGAGAGTCTAGAGTGATTTAAACTGGGTTTTGAGTAGATGGAACTATAACTTTGATTTTTCTGTATAATCAGCTTTGATAAAACCAAGCAAAACCTGGAGATTTCTTTGTACTAAGGCTCTGCCTCTGGTTGCCACTTCTACTCCATAGCTTTGGGGTAGGTAAGCTCCTACTAGGAGTGGGCTCTCTTACTCACATTTCCCTTCCCCCAGTGTCAAGGGGGATATGGCCCTGTAGCCACGACCTCTGTGCACAGAGGCACAGCAGCCACTGTGTGTGCCCGCTGTCCCTCTGGCTCTGACACTGAATGTTTTGCTTTTTTTGAGGCTGGCACTATCTTGAGCCTAACACATTTTTGATGCCAGCAATGCACATAGACAACACCAAGGTCACGCGAACCATAGTCATGACCCTCCCACTTAGTATGAGGTGCACAGGCCTGTGGTTGGCAGCTCATACCATCCTCTGCAGCTGGGCCTGGTGTACAGATGCTCAAGCGGTGCGAACATCCCAGTTGGGTTGGCCTAGAACCCGAGACCGGGGCCCTCCCTGAGCCCAGTCTGTGCCACTCTCCCTCTCCCCAACCCCCAACCCCCACAGCAACCTGCCATTTGGAACCTATTGCTTATAATTTAAAAGAACCTTTTCCTTTTTTATCTAATTGGGCAAATCTAGAGTGTTTAAACTCTATCTACTATACCTTTGCTTCAGCCTCCTTGTTCTGTTTAGGACTTGATTTTAAAACAGTACTCCACATTAAGTCCTTTCTGGTCACTTTAGAAAGTAATGTAAATACAGGAACCAAGAAAACAAAAAACATTCTTTATATATAACTATAAGCCTCTACTGTCCTTAAAACTGTTAATTCTATATAACTTTCTCCTTTTTTACTTCATTTAAACCTATTTTTCTCTTTAAGCTCATTTTCTCTCTGGCCCTAATGAACCTGATTCTGGCCTTAGTGAACCAATTTCTGGTCCCAGTGAACCCATTTCTGGTCCTAATGAGCCTCCACTCCCAAGTTTTACACCTGATGTGCCAGTACCAATGCACGCCTGTGCCAAATGCTGGCTCTAACACATTCACTTCCCTCCCTTATGCATGCTTTTTGGAAGTGTTACTGCTTCCCACACTTATCTTGTAACTGGTGTCCTGCTCAGGCACCAGATGTAGGGATCTGATGGTCTTTTTAAACAGTGTTGAGGG
>NW_004524583.1:18905082-18907664 GCF_000260255.1 Octodon degus
CATACCCTTCCAGGCCATGCCTACAGTGACCTGCACCCCACCACAGCCTTCACCTCCCAGAGTCACACCCAGCTATAAACCCATCTGTGGGCTAACCTAATGATGAATATTATACACCCATGATCCGGCCACACACACACACACACACACACACCCCTGAGAAAAAAATCTCTACATAGGAGCCTATGTGGTTTTCAGGGGACATCTAGATACAAATTATAACAAACTATGATGAGCTATCACCTTTAGTTTCCTATTATTAAAAATTGTGGTTAGAAAATGGAGGCAAATGCCTATAATCCAAGTATTCAGAAAGCTGAGGCAGGAGAATCACTGTGAGTTCAACATCACTCTCAATTACATAATGAGACCCTATCCTTAAAAAAAAAAAAAGATTATATATTAGCCAGGCATGGTACTACACACTGGTAGTCCCTGTCTCTCTAGAGGCTAATGTAAGAGGATCCCCTGAGCTCATGAATTCAAGACCAACCTGGGCAATATGGTAATAATCCTATTTTTAAAAATGAAATAATTTTTAAAAGACAAATATGTAACAAGGGCTGGCAAGATTGATTATAAAAGAAACCCTGAAACACTGCTGGAGGGAATATAATTTGTTGTAGCTGTCATAGAAAAAAGCGTAGAGGTTTCTCAAAAAAATAAAAATAGACTCTAATAATCCCACTCCTGGATATATACCCAAAGGAAATGAAAGAAGTACATTAAAGAGAGAGATTTAACAAGACATGGTAGTGCATGCCTATGATCTCATCATTTGGGAGGCTGACGCAGGAGGACAGCTGCAAGTTCATGGCCAGCCTGGACTATGTAGTGAGTTCAAGACCAGCCTGAGGTACATAGTGAGATTTGATCTCAGAAAAACAAATATTTATGTGGCTAGTTGTATCTCATTGTGGCTTTAATTTGCATTTTTTGATATTTTGTAATCTTATTAGTCACTTTTGTTTCTCCTTTAGTGAATGTTTACTAGTCAAGGAATTGGTTGATGAGATTATTTGTTTTCTTTTAATAAACTGCAAAATAACATTGTAGCATTGCATGTAGCACTGTTCTTTCCCAGTGAGAGTAGGATAGTAAAGTTTCCAGTTCGTGGAGGGGGTAGGGTAAGGAAACTGACATTCTCTGAAAAAGCTGCCCCGGTACTAAAGATCCTGTGGACTATTGGACCTTGGCTGGGAAGGGCACTGTGACTGTAGGTAGATAGAATGTGGGAGGTAAAGGCCCAAACCATTTTGGCTCAGTTCCAGCCCTAACTTCTCATGACTATTAGGTAAATTAGTCTGACCTAACATCCTCATGACTATTAGGTAAATTTCTTGGAATGTGTAGGAAGCTGATGGGACCTCTAGTCTACTCAATGCAAAAGCTAAGAATGCTAGGAAGTCAGCATTGAAATACGGAAGGATTTCTCCATCTTTGCTGAAGGCTATCTATTTAAGGCCCCCACACATGTACTTTCAACCTATTGACTTTCTGTTGTCATTCTTTGGTTACACAATTGCATTGTAGAATACACCATTCAGAGAAACTCAAATACATTTCAGGGTCATGCTTACTCATATTTGATGTAGAATATACTATTTTCTTATCTTCTTATGTCAACAGGGTCTTACTTCAGTGGAGAGAATCCTTTAGCATGTACAAGGCCCTTGTTTGATCCCAGTGCTAACAACAACTAAAATTCTCCAGCTATTATTGTTGACTTGTACTTTTCCCTTTGTTTCTGTTATTTTTGTTTCATATGTTTCTGTCTCTGTTTTATTTTTGGTTGTTTGAGACAGGGTTTCACTATGTAGTTCAGGCTGGCCTTGAAGTCAAAAAGTAGCCCAGGCTTGGCATCAAGCTCACAGTGACCCTCCTCCTCAGCCACCCTAAGTAGTGAAATTGCAGGTACATGTTACTATGCCTAGGCCTGGGTCTCTATCTTAAATGTATAAAATTTTATAGTTGCTATGCTTCACAAGCAAACTGATCATTTTATCATAAAATGTGTCTTTTCTCTGATAATTACATTTTTGTTTCAAAGTCTATCTTGATATTAGTATAACCATTCCAGTATTTATGCTTACTTTTCTTATCATCTATGTTTATCTTATTTAAATCTTTGAATCCAAAGTGTATGTCTTATGGACAGTACGTAGCTGGATCTTATTTATCTGATAATCTCAGCCTTTTAATTGGAGTGTTTAGTGCACATATATTTAATATAACTGTAATAGAAAATCCCAGGCGGTACAGGGCTACAGGTTAAATCCTGAGAGTACTTGGCTGACCTTATCAGATACAAAAGTTACATTTCTTGGTATATAGGTCTTGCTATATCTTGGTCTTGCTATATCTTGGTCATCCAGCACAAAAGTATAAAAATGAGGTATATAAAGTAAATCCATATTTATATGATGAGCTGTAAAAGGCTCAAGTCAATAACTTCTGAGGATAACCCACTAATATTATAGACTGCTAGATGGTGTTAGATTGTTTAGTTGAATTCAAACACCTATAGTATTTAGATGCCAATAGAATATTCACCTCTGACAGGACAAAAAAAAAGATACAAA
>NW_004524583.1:18908153-18909203 GCF_000260255.1 Octodon degus
GCTTCCTTTCCATTCATAAAAACCTCCTTCCCTGGGCCTTCGAGGCCTGATATTTTGGGAATGATCCCAATCAGTGCCCATCAACATTAAGTGAATCTGCCTCCAAATCCTGGGTGCTACTTCAGTGTTTTTGCTTGCTGTCACATCTGCTGTGTCAGCCAGGAAGACCAAATGTGCTGACCTCTTCGGTCACCAGTCATGGCCCTTGAGGATGGAGCAAGGACCTCTCCAGTTCCCTGCATGTAGGAAGGTGCATCCTTGAGATTTCTTGAGACTCCTTGGAGGGCTGGAGCAGGATTCCCAACTTCCCACTCAAGTGGCTCACATGGGACCCAAAGGGAGGAGGTCAGTAAGGCCCCGAGGGCACCCACTTCAGACTGCACTTGCTCAGTTTGGGCATAAGGAGAGCTTGATCAACGCTCATTCGTTACATCTCCCTGTGCATTGGGGGGGGGGCAATGTTTGAACCTCAGAGTGCCTGTCGAGTGAGGGTGTGTGTGCAGTGGGTGGTGGAAGCTACGGACCATTCAGTGTGTGCTCCACAGGGAAGAGCTGGCTCTTCTCCCTACACTGCAGAGCTCAACTGGGCCCTCACCTTAAGCTTTGTAGAAGCATGTATAAGAATAAAGAATCTACTGATGCTTCTCTGCAACCCAGATGGTGCCAACATTGGCAGACAGACAGGCATCTGAAGGGTCTCTCTCTAATGGGCACCCACCCTTTGTCTGTTCTGCTGTCATTCAAAGATACCCAATACATTCCTCTGTGGCTCCATAATCTCCTTGATCAGAAAATTTGGGGCACAACTGAGTTACATGATGTTACACTATGGGTTGTCCTATGTCCTCAGTCTTCACTGCTCTTGAAAGGGTAGGGCCAAAATGTCGACAATGTATAGTGTGCCCAAGGAGAGTCACATGGAGAGAAAACTTTCTCTCAGGCTTTCACAGAGAGCAAATTGGTCAAGCAATGCTCATGATTCATCCATGTGGCTGACACTGACAAAGGATCTACAAAGTACAGTACAGGGTTACAGGGTAAATCCTAAGG
>NW_004524583.1:18910618-18918192 GCF_000260255.1 Octodon degus
CCTGCCTGGCAAACTCAAGGACCCAGATTTGACCCCTGGTACCACATGCTGTGCCACTGTGCAGGCATGCAGGCCACCAAGTCCAGGTGTGGTGGTGCACGCCTGGAATCCCAGCACTGGGGAGGCTGGGATAGGAGGATCACTATGAGTCTGAGCTGCATAGGGAGACTCTGTAACAAATAAAAATAAATAAATAAATACCCCTTCCAATTAAAACATAAAGACTCCTAAGAGCTTCCATGTCTGTACTGGGGACAGCCTACAACTTTCCTGGTAGACAACAGAACAGAACACTGCCTTCAAAAGTACCATTATCAGGGTAACTGGGACTGCTGCATCTTACCCCTTCTGCCAGGCATGAACTTGCAGCCTAGCAGGCACTGAGCCAGAATGTCCTATACAGCTTCTAGGAAGAGACCTCCTCTAAGCCTGCATCAGCCTAAGACAGATGCCCTGCCCACAATCCTGAAATTCTGAAAACTCTTCTCTAAGACAGATGAGCTGAAGACTCACCTCTGGGCCTGGCCATCAACTGTACTCCTATATCCTAGTTTACAGGAAGCTCAAACAGACATCCAGCCATACATCAGCTGCCCAAAGCATTTTGAGATCCCAAGACGCTGTGAACCACTGTGCAACGATCCTCTCCTCCTGGTAAAAATGCCCGATGAGGATTACTGGCCAGTGCAGGATCTCTGTGCCATCGACCACAGAGCCCTCACCTTGCTCTCTGCAGTGCCCAACCCTCGCCTCCTCCTTGACCTGCTACCTCCAGCTGCCACCTGGTCTACATGTCTCAATTTAAAAGATGCCTTCTTCTGCTTGTGGGTTGCTTCCATAAGATCCTGAGACAAGACAAAAAGCCCAGCCCACTTGGACTCTATTGCCACAAGTGGTCAAGGACTTTACTACTTTTTTGGGAGATGCTCTGGCAACAGATTTGGCTAAGCCATCAGTTATCATGGCCTCCCAAGAAAAGAATGTGGCACAATGTCCACAGACTGTCACACTGCTAAGATGCACCTCTTCTATCTGTAAAGCCAGTTCAAGATCTGAGATGCCAGAGCTGCCGCAATTGCCCTGTGTATACGTTGCCTAAGTCTGCCACCCACAGGCTGCTGGTACACCCGCCTGGCAGGCTTCTGCTACCCACAGCTGGCTGGCATACCTGTCTGACCCTAAAGAATGCCTTCTGCCATTGGTTGACTCTGTTCAGCCAGCATCTCATCACAAAGACCGCAGCTCTGGACTCAAAACTCAACTGACCTGGACTCAACTTCCCAGAGGTTCAAAAACTTCTCTACCCTCTTCAGAGAAGTCCTCACAGCTGACCTTGCTCATTTTCCACTACAAAATGTCACTGCACTTCTGATTAACGACATCCAAGCTACCTTCTGGACAGGTAGAAAAGTTTTGTGGCAGCTTCTGACAGAAACTGGCCTCAAGGTATCTTGGGATGAGGCACAAATCTGCAAACAAAAAGACATATCTGGGAGTTGACTGAGGACATACGGCTTCAAAGACACGCAGACTGTCTGTCCCTGGGACCACCCGGTGGCCCACCTGTGCAAACACTTGGATCCCATCACTAAGGGCTGCCTCCCTCTTGCCCCTGTGCTCTAAGAGCCACTGTCTTGATCAAGAAAACACAGTCAATGCTGCCATGTACCAGGCCACCAAGCTGGCCCACCAGGCCATGTCAGCCTGGCACTGATTGACAAACTGTTCCTGAGCCATCCAGGCTTAAAACTGAACCCTGCCAGATGCTGAGCTCACCGCATTGATGGATGGAAGTAGTTCTGTTAAGCTAGATACTCTGTGGTCACCTTGGATAAAGTTACTCTGGCTGAATCTCTCCCATGGGCATGATGTGCACAACGAACTAAACTACGGCCATAGCATTCCATGCCTGGCCAGTATCTGCTCCACTGCCTGCCCACGATGCACAGCTGGCCAAGAGGCCTAAGCTCCCTGTGCCCCAGGATCCAATGGACTGAAACATCACCTGTGGAGGACCACCTGAACAGCTCTCCTTGAAAGAAGAGCAACTGTCTCCATTTTGACTGAGCCTGACCCTATTTCCTCATATTGTTCTGTACAGAGCTGGCTAGGACTTCTGTTTATCCTTCAGTTGGCCCTAAGCAATGTGTATTGGTCTAGCTGAGGTGCTGGTGATAGTCTTTGAAGGTGGTGTACGTGTTTCCCTGGTAAACCTGCTCTTTAATGTGAGCCGGGTCCAGACAGGAAGGTAGAGCTAATGCTGCATGCCACCAGCTGGGACCAAGCCTCGAGACAGAGGCTCTGACTTCCTGGGGCTTGAAAGACTACATCAAAGCTGAAGCACCAGACCCCCCAAAACATTAGATGCTATCTCTATGGCGTAATAGTATAATGTAGATTACTGTCTCTGCATCTCCTCTCTGCATATGTCAGAGGTAAATGTAGGCCCCCACCTAGCTCAGCTCATAATGGTCACCTACTTCCCACCATTCTCAGTCAATCCTCTTCAAGCCACTTCTCCACTGAATAAAACCAGATGAGGCCCTGGGTCGCTCTCTTTGTCCGGGAAGCCATCTTCGTGGCTGGACTTAGAGCCCCTTGACTCCCTGATGATTGAAAATATAATTTAGTGTCTTTATTTTCTCCGTGGGTTGCATTGAAAGTGGTAGATTGGAATTAACTTGGTGGGATTCCAATAACGTAACTTTGGGATTACAATCATTGGCTTCTTGGACTGAGACGAGGACCTGGAAGGGACTCCTATAATCACCCTTTAAAAACACTAAATAAGGCACTACACGGGCTATAGATATATATGGGCGCTTACATGCACCTCCTCAGGCTGGCCTATCCACACTGAGAAGACAGCAGAAGTTTGTGGGGTCCTGCTATAAAATATCATCCCTAGTATGGCCTATTCTTGGTCACTGGCAGTGAAACAGGCCTGCGTTGTAGCAGAGATAGCTCAGTAGAAACTACCTAACAACATGCAGGCCACAAAGCTCAAAAAATGTTAAGAAAATTAGACATAGCAACTCTAGTAACTGCTTGCAATCAATTTGACAGAAGTTTAGCTGAAAGAGCTGTTATGTCTGTTGATCCTCCTGCACACACATATATCTCAGGTGCATGTTGACTGCTGGTAGAGTTTTGGTTTTGTTTTTTTTTCATTTGTGTATTTGGCTTAGGGTCTCACTATGCAGCTCGGATTCATAGTGATCTTCCTGTTTTCAGCCTTCCCAGTGCTGGGATTACAGGCATGCGTCACAACACCAGAACTCAGTCTCAGGCTCAGTGCACCCTGGGAGCTGGGCCAGCTTGGCATGCAGGGACTGGAGATCAAACCTCAGTCCCCGCACTTGCCAAGGCAAGCACTTAGGCTGCTGAGCTGTCTCACCGGCCCCTGTAGAGCTCTTAAACTTTCAGAAACTCAGCCTCAGATCCACCATTCCAGAGTTAGAGGAGCCCATCCAGGCGATTTCTGGAGAGTTCACTTGGGCCAGACAGCTCCTCTGAAGCACATGCTGATGAGATGATGTACTTTAGGCCCTGCTTCCATCACTCTGGATGCTGACCAGGCCACACATGGCTGAAGTGGAGGACACCATTCACACAAAGCTGCTTCCGGCTGCTTACCCGAGTCCTTGCTCCACCTCACTTATGTACTTGACTTTGTATTGTCCCCCCTCACCTGACGGCTGTGGTTTTTGCGTTAGTTCCATGGATGGTTGCTCTGAGAGAACAGATGAAGCCAGTAAGGCCCTTCCCCATATTCTGCAATTGACCAAGGTGTGGTACATCTAAGGCATATTGGACACACGTCACAGTGCTACGGACTGACTCCCTTGTGAGAGTAGTGTTACCACACAGGCAGGCCTGAATCCCTAAGAACAACTTAGGGAGAAACTCTATAAGAAAGGAAAACTTGCCAGTCTTGGGGACTTTGTCTTGAGCCTGTCCTAGGGCCACCGAAGGCCCTGATATTACTGCTTCTAGTTGGGTCTTGTCTCAGAAAAATCACATGTAACACACCCAGCAAAGATCTACAGGGGAAACCAAAAGGTGTGTGTGTGTGTGTGTGTGTGTGTGTGTGTGTGTGGTGTGTGGAGTCCGGGTAGCAGAAGTTGCCCCACCCCTGCTGGCATATACCAGTTCCTGTTAGCTGCCCAGGTAACAGTTCCTGTTACTTCTGCTTCCTAGAAACAGCTGGTCACGGTGATGCCTTGTGTAAGAACCCATTGAATGGGCTGGTGAGATGGCTCAGTGGTCTAAAGCACCTACTTAGAACAAGCTTAGCAAAGCACAGGGACCGCGGTTCAATCCCCCAGCACCACATGCCAGCCAGCCCTGCCCCCTGGTGGGCTGAGCTGGCCACACACACACACACACACACACACACACACACACACACAAAATAAATAAATAAATAAATAAATAAAAAGAACCCATCGAAGACAGCCACATCTTCTGCCTCCGTGCTTCCCCTTTCAGCTCCATACTAACCTCCCTCCTCAGCCTTTGGGGCCTGATATTTTGGGAAGGATCCTGATCGGTGCCAGCTGACATAAATCAATCTGCCTCCCAGTCCCAGGTGACATTTTTGGTGTTCTGTTTGCCATTCCATCAATGCTTGTATGGCTAGAATTATGTCTGCGATTTTTCCCTTATGTTTCCTGTGTTTTGTTGCTTTGTTTATTGTTCCAAATTTGTTGCTTTCTTTCTCATTAAACAGAGATTTTTCAGGGAACCATTCCAATTCCTTTGTCTTTCAGCTACTCTTTTGATTTCTTATTATTCATTTTAAGAACTATGGAATGCCTCTTTATCAAAATGTGGTTTAGGCAAAAACGAATTCTGGCAAAATACAGGAAACAGGTCAGTATGCTTGCATTTCTCCTGCCAGCTACAATGAAGAGAAAATTTGAGATAGATGATACTGGTAGTAAATGAAGCAGGACAGCTGGGGATGTGGCTCAGAGAAATAGCATTTCTCAGCTGGGCCCTGGGTTTGATCTGGAACACACATGTATGCATGTGTGCACGCACACACACACACACACACACACACACACGAAACAAATTATAAGGAAGTGACAGAAGAGGCAAATGTTAGACTGTGAAATCATGCTGAATCCATGGAAGAGAAGCCTGAAAGGGCCCCATCTTATTGCACACTGTCAAAAGAATTTATGGTCACATTCACATTCCATTCCAGCAAGATCTTTCTTTTTTTTAGTGAAGGGTCTAGAGGGTGTTCAGGGTCTCACTACTAGATCAGACTCCCAGTGATCCACCTGTTTACAGCCTCCCGAGAGCTGGGATTACAGGACACCATGCCCAGTCTCAGTAGCCATCTCAGTGCGCCCCAGGGTCGGGGCTGGCACAGCAGGCCCAGGTATTGAACCCTGGACCCCTGCGCCTGCTTGCAGGTGCTTTAATCTGCTGAGCTATTTGGCTGGCCCTCTTGCTCCTGCTCCCTTTCCTTTCCTTTCCTTTCCTTTCCTTTCCTTTCCTTTCCTTTCCTTTCCTTTCCTTTCCTTTCTCTCTCTTTCAAGATATGGTCATGTTATGTTGCTCAGGCTGGCCTCAGATTTCCAGCAATCCTCCTGCCTCAGCCTCCCAAGTGCTGGGATCACAGGTGTGCCCTAGCTTAAACCACTTCTTTAAACTTTTAATGTTTATTCATTTTTACTCATGAAAGTTCATTCGAGGGGCTGGAGAGATGGCTCAGTGGTCTAAAGCACCTACTTGGAACAAGCTTGGCAAAGCATCAGGGACCGCGGTTCAATCCCCCAGCACCACATGCCAGCCGGCCCCACCCCCTGGTGGGCTGAGCTTGCCACACACGCACCACACTCTCTCTCTCTCTCTCTCTCTCTCTCTCTCTCTCTCTCTCTCTCTCTCAAATAAATAAAAAAAATTAAAAAAAAAAAAAGAAAGTTAATTCGACAGAAATCTTCACATTTCTCTTTAAAATTTTTTAGTACATGTTTGCAGTATGGTGAGTTATGTTATGTGATTTGGCTTTTTTTTTTTAATTTTAGGGAAGGGTCTACAGAGTGTTCAGGGTCTCACTACTAGATTGGACTCCTAGTGCCTGTTTACAGCCTCCCAAGAGCTGGGATTACAGGCATGCACCACCATGCCCAGTCTCAATTGCTGTCTCAGCATGACGCAGGGCCGGGGCCGGCACAGTAGGCTTGGGAATTGAACCCCCGGCCCCTGTGCCTGCTTGCAGGTGCTTTAATCCACTGAGCTACTTAGCTGGCCCTTATGTGGTATTTTTTAAGCCACAGTCTCACTATGTAGTATTGCAGGCTGGCCTTGAATTCACTTATGTAGTCCAAGCTGGCTTTAAACTTAGGCGATCCTCCTGCCTCAGCCTCCTGAGTGCTGGGATCATAGGCGTGTGCTGCCATGCCTGGCTGGGTTTGCAGTACATAAGGGCTACACTCACTGTGGGGAGGCTGGGACGTGAACATACCACATCTTAATTTTTTAGTTACTCTTCATTTCCCAACAGTCCCCACTTCCCCCATCTCTTGGGCTCCTTCCCACTTACAGACAATCTAGCTCCCTGTTTTTTATTCTCTATCTTTTATTTTGCTCTTTCAATTATTTATACTCATATAAGAGAAACCATGAGCTATTTAAGCTGCTGTGTTCATTTATTTCATTTAATATTTTGGTGCCATGGTGCATCATTGCCTACAAATGACTCAGATTTCCCTTTCTTTTTGGTAGAGTAGTACCCCATTGGGTATAAATACCAAAGTTATTTTATCCATTCACTGCTGATGAGCATACAGGCTGCTTCCAAGATTGAGCTATTGTGACTTATGCTGCTATAAACATGGGTATATAGTTGGGCATGGTGACACACATCTGTAATCTCCAGGTCTCAGGAGGCTGAGGCAGGAGGATCATTGGGAGTTCAAGACCAGCCTGGTTATAAAGTGAACTCAAGGCCAGCCTAAACTGCATAGTGAGACTCTCTCAAAAAGAAAAAAAAAAAAAAAGAGGTGCTCATGGATGACTGTAATAGATCTTTATATCTATTGGGAAGATTTCTAGGGCCAGGGAGATGGCTCAGGGCTAAGCGATGGCTCAGGGGGGAGATGGCTCAGTAGAATAAGCGCTTGCCTGGCAAGCACAAGGACCTGAGTTTAATCTCCAGTTCTGAAAAAAATAAAAAGGATTTCTAGAAGGGGAAAACCTGGGTCAAATACAATTTCTAGTTTTAGTTTTCTGAGGTATCTCCATACTGATTTCCATAGAAGTTGTATCAGTTTACATTCTCACCAGGAATGTAGAAAGGTTTCTTCTCCCTGCAGCCTCTCTAGCATCTGATAAAAAATAAAAATAAAATAAAAAATAAAAAAATCTTTTTTCTTTTCCTTTCTTTCTTTTTCATTTATGTACTTGGTACAGGGTTGCTGTGTGCAGCTCACACTCATAGTGATCCTCCTGTTTTCAGCCTCCCCAGTGCTGGGATTACAGGTGGGCACCAACCATGAGCCATCTGGTCTCTGGCTCAGCTTGCCCTGGGGGCATGGCCTGGGTGCTAGGGGGAC
>NW_004524583.1:18918612-18921112 GCF_000260255.1 Octodon degus
CGAGAGTGGTCATTCTTGATGATGTGAGACGGAATTTAATTTGCATTTCTCTGACAGCCAGAGATGGCTGTTTTTTGTGTTTTTATTGGCAATTTGTACTCCTTTTGAGAAGTATCTGTTCCTTTCACTGTAAGTTTTACCGTAAGGACTGACATGATCTGGCTTGCAAAGCCCGAAGGTATGGAGTCCAGTGACTGTAGACCTACTGTGTGCGGAATCCTTGCTGTCAGTGCTCAGCATTTAGGCACCTACTGAGCCTACAAGCAGTGAGATCCAGTGTGTTCCTGTCTCATGCCTTCCACTTCTGGCTTTAACCTCACTTATCAGTTCCTTCATATCATGAATGTAAAAAGAAAAGAAAAGGCTAGGATCAGTTGGCTTTCAACTTTTTCATAGTTTGAGTGAATAATGGAGGAGTAAGAGTTTAATGCTCAGAGTCTAAAGGAAGCTCATGGCCATCAGTGTACTTCAGGCTGGTTTATTCTGCCTTCTGTAAATTCTCAGCTTCTCCTTTTTTCTGTATCCACTAACTTTCTTATCACCACAACAGTCACCCCCAAAGTTATTAATAGTTTTAATAAGGCTCTTAATTTTAATCAATGTTTCACTTGCTTTTTTGTTTTATTTTAATAGATTTACTGTAGGTGAAGCTATTTCAGGCTCTGAAAACTCCTACCTGGCTGGGTGTGGCGGCACATTACTACAGTCTCTGAACTCTGGGAGGAAGAGGCAGGAGGATTGCAGGTCTGAGCCTAGCCTCAGGAACTTGGTGACTTAGCAAGGCTGTCTTAAAATAAATAAATTTAAAAAAGGGTAAGGGATATAGGTCAGTGCAAAGGCTCTAAAGGATCTAATATCTTGTACATATGTCCAACCCGTGGGTAAGGAGTGTAGAAAGATCCTTGTGGTCCCAAACTAAAGGAGAGACCTCCACTTCGGCAGTGGACAAGACTGGGAGGCCCATGTAGTGCCTGCTACCAAGGCCCAAGGAGGAAGAAAGGTTGTTCATAGGCTATCAATTCTGTGAAAGACCCAGTCACTCCTGTCAACTCAAGGCTACACCCAGGGCAAGCCCAATCTGGCTCTCATTCACCTTGTTATGGTTTGTGTCTAGTTGTCCCCCCAAAGCCTCATGCAGTCATGGGGTGAGGACTTCTAGAGTTTGTGTTAACTCATGATCCACTGGGATTATGTGTGATCCAAGGCTGGGATTATGGGTTTTAGTACTGCTGGGATTACCCATAGGTGGGTAAATACTGGGAAGTACCCATAGGTGTGAGTACTTCCCCTACCCTGGGGCAGGTACTTTGCATTACAATGTAAGGTGGGAAGAGAAGCTAGCTGCTTGAGCTGCTGCTACCCCTCCCTTGCACTCTTGCTCTTTGCCGCCACCATGTAAGGTTGCTTTTTGCTCTGTGCTGCTCTGCTCTGCGTTGGACCCAGCTGAGTATGGACTGAAACCTCCAGTAACTGTGAGCTAAATAAACCTTTCCTTCCTTCATTTTGAGTGTTGGGTATTTGTCCCAGCAATGAGAGAAGAGTACCTAAGACACACCTCTTCTTCTTTCACCTCTGCTCTGAAAATCTATTGTTCTGCAATAAACTCCACTTTCAACCTGTAGGGCAGCACATGCATCCTGATGAAATCTTTCATCAGAGACCAAGCACAGAGGTTGGGTGTGGGATCCCCTCGGTGCCAGGGCCTGGCAGTGCTGGGAGTGGCTTGGTGCCCCATTCCTTTGTTGCTTCACAACTTGCAGTGCAATGGCACGCAGCAGTGACACCACGGGGAAGGCAGGGAGTCGTGAGGGTGCCCTTGTCCACGGGGTTAGTGGCCTTTGGATGGAGGTTCAGGAGCTTGACAATCAGCTGCCCATGGGGGGCACACAGAGGGGCACCGCCTGTGAAGCAGAGAGCCCTCTCAGTGCTGCAGGTGCCAGCACTCTCACCTGGGGCCTGCCCACCTTCCAGAAACAACACATTTCTATTGCTTACAAATTGCCTAAGTGAGAAGCAGGGCATGGTGGCATGTGCTTGCTATTTTAGAACTTGGGAGGCTGAGGCAAGAGGGCCACTGTAAGTTCAAGGCCAGACTAGGTTTCATAGGGAACTTGAGGCCAGCCTGGACTATATGGCAAGACTGTTTTGAAACAACAAAACAGTTACCTAAGCTAAGGCTTTTGGTTATAGCAGGCCAAGCTGATGAGGAGAGAAGAAATCCTAAGGCATAAGAGGAAAGGTAAAATTTAGTAGGCTTCAGGTGTTACTCAGGAGTACAGTGCCCGCTCAGCATTCATCAGGCGTGGGTTTGATCTCCAGCACCACCAAAAAGCCCCCCAAAGCTACCAGCTACCTACGAACACCATACCAGGAAGAATGAGCGTAGTTACACACAACAGAAAGATTCCACTTGCCACGATGGAAGAACGGTGTGGTGTTTGGGATCAGGAAGTCGAGAAAACTCAGAGGTCACCAGCGAGTGTGCACAGCATCCTTCCCA
>NW_004524583.1:18923612-18938614 GCF_000260255.1 Octodon degus
CATATGGAAGCTGACACAGAGAGAAAGGAGATGAGAAAGAGAATTTTAAAAAACAGAAGAAGCTGCAGCATGTGCCTAGTAAAAACCCCAGGAGGAGAAATCAGAGCGAAGTAGAGGACTTTCCTAGACAAACCTAAGACTGAAAAATACCAGTGAACCTTGACGAGGACAGCCCACTTCAGTTCAGGAGCAAACCTTCCAGTGCATGGAGGGAGTGGTGGGAAGGTTTAGCTTGCGTGGGCTTCTCATCAGTGGGCTTGGTTTGCCTGTTTGTTTGGTTGGTTGGTTGGTTGTTTTATTTGAGACAGGGTCTTGCTGTGCAGTACAGCCTGGCCTGGAACTCACCATGTAGCCCAAGCTGGATTTGAACTCGCATTGATTCTCCTGCCTCAGCTTCCCAAATCAGCTGGCCTTTGATCAGCTGGCCTTTGATCAGCTGGCCTTTTATTGGCAGTTGTAGGATCTAGAGAGACTCGAGCATTTGAGAAACATGGTTCAGGGAAGTTAGATGTGTTTCTTTTCAGACATCAGATCTGGGGCAGCTATTCAATTTGGTACACACCTGTAATCTCAGCACTGGAGGCTGAAGCTGCAAGTTTGAGGCCAGCCTGAGCTACACAGTGAGTTCACGGCCAGCTAGAACTGCACAGTGAAATCTTATCTCAAAGAAACAAAAAATAAACCAAAAAAATCATTCTTTTTCTGCAGAGTCTCTAGACAGGGTTTTTCCTCTGGTTGGACAGGAGAGAAAGTTTGGGGAGAGGCCCAAGGAGAGTGAAGGTTCCGTGAGTAGGTTAACAAGCAGCAGAATAAAATTACACCCTCAGGGTGGGGAGATGGCTCAGTAGAATAGCGCCTCCCTGGCAAACACAAAGGCCTGAGTTCAATCCCCGGTTCTGCCAAAAATAAATAAATAAATAAATAAATAAATAAATAAATAAATAAATAAAATCTGTTTTAAAAGATGAATAAAGTTACACCCTGGAGCTGCTTTTTGAGAAATTGTGGCGATTCTAGGTTGTGTCTCAGCCGAGGAGGGTTCAAGAGGCTGAGGCCTTGCCCGACCTTCCGTTTTCTGTCCTCTCCTCGGTTCTCTTTCCTGTCACGCACTGAGGAAACCATTATGCATGTCAGAAACGCTCCTTTGCAGTATTTCATTTCGCTTCCTTCAGACTTTGCAATGGCGCCTGTGGGGTCAGGAGCGACGTCGCCCTTTATCCTCCGGGGCTCTGCTCCAAGATCCGGCAGCTTCCCTGGGAAGGGGCCTCTGGGTGATGTGCCGTGTGACAGCTGCACACCGTGCCTGGGAGGAAGTCCACCAGTTAGGACAGTGACAAGAACTAATAGCAAAATACAACAGTTGGGAACAATACAGGAGATGACAAGTCACGCAAGAGTGCTCCGCTTCTGTCTAAAATATCTTTTTTTTTTTTCCTCCTGGTTTGTTTTTATGGTATGGAGGTTTGGCCCAGGTAGCACTGATTTATAGTCCCATAACATTTTATGTTTTATTTTCAGTCAAGTAACAGGAAAGCTCAAGTCTGACGGCTTTCCCACTGAAGAAGTCACAGGCCCTCAGGGTCAGTGGGGGATGGGCTCCTGGCTGAATCCCCAGATCCAAAAGTACTGGATTCCTGTACAGCCTCAACTTGGCCCATGCCTGTAATCCCAGCACGGGGGAGGCTGAGGCAGGAGGATCACTACGAGTCTGAGCTGTGTAATGAAACCCTGTACCAAATACGTTTGTTTTTTCAAAAAGTCTGAGGTTATGTATAACTAAAACCCTCAGAAAACAAAGCAGAAGATAAGAGGTGGCGGCTCCAAATTTTTTGATGGAGGCAGTGTTGCTGAGGGGCCTAGGATGTGCTAAGAATGCACTCTACCACCGAGCTATACCTCCAGCTTCGGCTTTCTTTCACCTGCAACTTGCAGTAATCCTCCTGCCTCAGCCTCTCCAGTGCTGGGATTATAGGCGTGTGACATTATGCCTAGCTATGTTAGTTTTTTTTTTTTTTTAATTTTATTTCCATTTATTTTATGCTCAATTTATTCCCGTGCCATTAGTTTCTGTTTGTTCAGTTTCTTCTGGGATGTTTTTTTCTTCTGTGCAACTTCCTCCTCTGGTTTAGAAACAATTTGCTCCTTTTCAGTAAGGATCATCTCAGTATGGCAGGGGGAGCTCGTGTGTGGGTTAATCCAGCCATGAGCTCTGTGAGTACGGCAGCGCACCTTGGGTGCTTTGTTCACCTGAGTATGTTCAATAACCAGAAAATCTACATCTAAACTCTTAAGCTCAGCATTACTCTCTGCATTTTTAAGCATGTACAGCAAAAATTCAGCACTCTTTTGGGCCACCGACCCTGTATCCCACTGTTTGGCCTGGGCACACCTACCAACTCTACCATTGCTTCTTTAATGTGACATCCTTCAGATACTTGGTGGCCTCTCGGATGTGCATACCCCTGATGGCCTGGGCAGTTTCATGTGTGTTCTTAAAGTGAACACGACGGGGCTGGTGAGATGGCTCAGTGGTCTAAAGCACCTACTTAGAACAAGCTTAGCAAAGCACAGGGACGATGGTTCAATCCCCCAGCACCACATGCCAGCCAGCCCCGTCCCCTGGTGGGCTGAGCTGGCCACACACACACACACACCAAAATAAATAAATAAATAAATAAATAAATTTTTAAAATAAATAAAAAATAATAATAATAATGTGCCCTGGGAGGGATCATAAAGTTTGCACATAAAGCCAGATATAGTAACTTGCCTGTAATCCCTGCACTCTAGGATGCTGAGGCAGGAGGATCACAAAATAGAGCCCGGGCAGGGCAACTTAGTGATTTAGTGAGACCCTGTCTCAGAGTAGAAAAATAAAAAGGTTTCCGGGGCCAGCCAGACAGCTCAGCAGACTAAAGTGCCTGCTTAGGCAGATGAAGGGGCTGGGGTTTGATCCCCAGCATGCCATGCCTGCCCTGCCCCTGGGGCATGCTGAGATGCGATTGAGACTGGACGTGGTGGTGTGCGCCTGTAATCCCAGCGCTTGGGAGGCTGAAACAGGAGGATCACATGAGTCTGATCTCCGTAGTGAGACCCTGTACTAAATATACTCAAAATAATAGTAATAATAGTAATAATAATGAATAAAAAAGGTCTGGGGCCTCTCTGTGCAGTCTCCGGGTCCATTCTCCAGCACTGAAAAACACTTTTGTTCTGTGAGGGGTTGGCCCGGTGGGAAGCACCTCCCCAGCCACACCTGCCAGCAGAGCAACCGAGACGCAGTTAAATCTCGCTTTGTGAGCACAGCTTGTTCTAGAAAGAGGCTTCCCAGCCCGCGCACTTGTCCACTGAAGCGAATGTCACTACCATAAATAAGGGAAACTCGGAGGATTCGCTCCTCACCCCAAAAATAGTCACATACAAATGACCGTAGTACTGTAATATAATACAAAAGAACGAAATGCAAAATACAGAGAAAAACCAATAAGCCTGCACTCATGTTTGAACACCTTCGTGGCTGGTGCGAGAGAGACGGGGCGAGGAAGCATGATTTCGCCTGCGCTAACGGAATCGCTGCCACCTCTGGGCTCTGTGGAACCCTTTTCTTTTCCTCCGCCGTTAACAAGGTACCTCTTCAACAACCCTTGCTTTTGCCTACCTCTGAGGATTTCATGGAAGCGTGATAGTGCATTGTCAGTACACAAGTTTATTACTCACACTATTAAAGGCCTTGTCCAGGTGGTGCTTTTCCACAAAATTTTGCACATTTCTCTAATCTCATCTGAAGCGGGGAATTCCTCTGCCCTCTTCTCCTCCTGCTCTGCAGAGGCGATCTCCTGCGTAACTTCTTGCTGTTGGGGACCAATCACCCACAGCCCCACAGAGAGGGGGAAAACCACTGGCTCAGTTGTGATCGTGGGAAAACCACTGGCTCAGTTGTGATCGTGGGATGTGCAGCGGGAATCGAACACAGGACCTTTGCCCTTGCCAGGCAGGCTCTGTGCCACTGAGCTATATCCCTGGCCATCACATTCTACTTCTACACAAGCTAAAATTTGTTGGAAATCCTTGCTCGCCTTGCAGAACACTTGCAAACGATTGACTCGCAACCTGAGATTTTAGTGTAAGGTAGTCCCTGGCTATTTCACTGCTCAACTTTTGAGGATTCACTGTTTTGTGGGTTTTCAAAAAATAATAATAATAATAATTTAAAATATTTATCACAGAGTGTTCGCCATAGCATGGGATTTTGCAGTATATGCATGTTGTTAAAATTACCTAAGTTTACAAGCTTAGAAAATGGTTTAGAATATTAGAAGTGTTTTTAAAAGTGTGGGAATGGTTTATAAGAGTGTGGGAAGGGTTTATAAAGCCTTAACATATACAAAAACTAAATTAAATATGATGTCACTACTTTGTTGATTTTCATTTATCACAGAGGTACGTGGATCACAACCTCCACAATAAGTGAGGGACCACTGTATTTTTAAATTATGATCATTATTTTCTCTGAGTCCTTCATTTAAGGGCTCATGGCTATTTACATATAATCTGTGTGACAGAATTATTAGCAAAACTTGGCCCTGTTTCCATCAAGAATAATTTATTTCCTGGGAATGGAAGGGAAGATACGGTGTCCACAGTCCTTACTCTGAATGGGAGGCTCTTGGAAGTGTTCTAACCAGGGTCATGTCAGAACCGGCAGACACAAATCATCTCAGCTGTGAGTCACTCTTATTAAAAACTGCGTAATGCAGCTTACAGACTTTCTCCATCTGTTAGGTAAAGGAGACTCTTCTTCCTCCCCTAATGGCATCATTGTATTAGTTTTACATGCTTTTTTTTTTCTTTTTCTTTTTTTTGCGGTACCAGGGATTGAACTCAGGACCTTGCACTTGCCAGGCAAGCACATATTCTACCGAGCTATCTTCCTGGCCCCAATATATGG
Organism: Octodon degus; assembly: GCF_000260255.1. Taxonomy (NCBI): domain Eukaryota; kingdom Metazoa; phylum Chordata; class Mammalia; order Rodentia; family Octodontidae; genus Octodon; species Octodon degus. Next base: position 18,928,561 of record NW_004524583.1, read on the forward strand.
TTTTCTTTTCTTTTCTTTTTTTTTTAAATATTTATTTATTTATTTATTGTGTGTGTGACCAGCTCAGCCCACCAGGGGGCGGGCTGGCTGGCATGTGGTGCTGGGGGATTGAACTGCAGTCCCTGTGCTTTGCTAAGCTTGTTCTAAGTAGGTGCTTTAGACCACTGAGCCATCTCACCAGCCCTATGGTTTTCTTAGAAAGCCTTATTTTTAAAAAAAGTTTGTAGGGTGGGGTGTGGTGCCACACTCCTGTAATCCCAGCAGCATTTATGAGGTTGAGGCAGGAGGATCATTGCAAGTTCGAGACCAATCTGGGCTAGAAAGTGAGTTGAAGGCCAGCCCGAACTGCATGGTGAAACCCTGTCACAAAAAGACAATAAATAAATTAATTAAATTACATTAAAATTAAAATAGTTTGTAAATTTTGGTCCAGCTAATTTCCTGGAGTCCCTCAAAGGAAGTAACTGAATACATTTTTAGTTTACTTGGCTATGAAAGAGTGATATCTGTGGTCAGGCGTGGTGGAACTGAGGCAGGAGGGTCACTGTGCATTCGAGGTCAGCCTAGGCTGCAAAGTGAGTTCAAGGCCAGCCTGAACTGCACAGCAAGGCCTTGTCTCAAAGAGACAAAAGCAAGAGTGACATCTGTGTATGAAAGTAATTTTTGGTGTAGAAGTTCACAGGCCTGGGAGATTCCCCTCAGCATGCTGCCTGCTTGACATAACATAAATAACCAGAGAGACCACCAGGCTTGTGTAAAGGCCACCTGGCATGGAATTTACGGTACACACAGAGAATGTGATAGGACCATCCGCCCCAACAGAGAAGTGTGTCCCCTTACAGGGGGGAAGAGCTCCCGGAACAGCTGCAGTCAGAGCTCTGGGCCATCAGCAGCTCAGCAGGCTGAGTCCTTGAAGCACCTATGCAAATTTTCAGGAGTCTCCAGCTCTCCCGGGGCCACAGCCTTCCTCGTCCCAGCTTATCTCCTTTCCTGTGCTCGCTGGGACAGCCCCAGTGCAGAGCTGAGCTCACTGCAGAGAGCAGTCCTTCCGCTGGCGAGTAGGCGGGGGAGCTGGGAGGGTCAGGCCAGGCTGGAGCCTTACAATGGGCTCATTTATCATAAATCACTTCTGATTTCTATTCCAACTCATCCTGGGTGCCATACCACAAAACTCTCTTTTTGTAGTAATGATTTTTTTCATCACTATTGCTAACCTGTTTCATTTTTAAAATATTTATTTATTTATTTATTTATTTTGTGTGTGTGGCCAGCTCAGCCCACCAGGGTGCGGGGCTGGCTGGCATGTGGTGCTGGGGGATTGAACCGCGGTCCCTGTGCTTTGTTTAGCTTAGTTTGTTCTAAGTAGGTGCCTTAGACCACTGAGCCATCTCACCAGCCCTGTTTCATTTTTTAAATAAAACTAAAGTATGAAGATAAGGTTTAGGGTTGCTGATGCAGCTCCACATAGAGCATTCGCCTTGAATGTGAGAGACCCTGGGCTTGAACCCTGGCCAGCACCATAGAAAAACAGAAGGAAAAGATTTGTGCTGAGAAAGGTACAGCGTTGATGACAACATGACTTAAGTTCAAAGGCCTAAGGCAGCTATTTCAAAGGGAGACACTCAGTACTAATCTCCTGTTGGGCTTGGTGGTGCGTGCCTGTTGTCCCAGTACTTCGGAAGCTTAGGCAGGAGGACTGTCATGAGATTAGGCCCCACTTGAACTCCATGGTGAGCACTTATCTCAAAAAAAGAAAATAAAATGGAGTGCTAAACTTCTAAAATCAGATACCTTCATAAAAGACTGTCATTACATTGTATTTGTGATTGTGATTGTGATTGTGATTGTGATTGTGTGTGTGTGTGTGTGTGTGTGTGAGGTTCAGCGCTGTCAACACCTGGACATTCCCTTCATTAGGAGGTGGAAATAGTCATTTTAATTGTGGCTTGAAGTTCCTAATCATCTGCTTCCACCTATCAAGAAGAGCGAAATAGTGTGTAAACCTCCACACACACTATTTAAATGCAAACCGTGCAGCAATGTAGGTCAACATGTTCCCTCCCGCTCAGTGTACTTAGCAATCAAGTGTGTGCACTCTGAGGGCTGTCGATGGTGGAAGAAAAATACTAGATCTTTTTAGTGTGTTTGCTAAGAAGACAACAGCCCATCTTTGGCCTGTAAATGAAGCTACACTACCTGACCTAAAATCCTGGCAGGTTGTTCTTCCTAAACCCAAAGTTTCATAAGAGACTTAGGTCATGGGCAAGAGATGCTGATTGAAAAATACACTGAATGTTTACATTTTAAAATTTTATTACAGTACAAACAGTTGCCACCAAGCCCTCTTTAAATACTCCCCTTCCTTTGAACTCACTTACCCTATCCTTCTTGCCACTTTCTGAAGCAGTTCTGGCAGTGTCTTTTAAAGTAATACATTTTTAGAACTTCAAGCATATTGTAATTTTCTAAACCACACCTAGTATTATTACTTGCAATTTTGTCAGTGTTTCATATTCTGCCTCGTTATTTATTAGGTTATCAGCAAATATTAAATCCACTAGCACTTATGCAAACTGTGCAACTTAAGTTGCTCAAGGAACAGGAAAGCTCAAGTCTGATGGCTTTCCCACTGAAGAAGTCACAGGCCCTCAGGGTCAGTGGGGAATGGGCCCCTGGCTGAATCCCCAGATCCAAGGTACTGGATTTGTGTACAGCCTCTGCTTGGCCTCCCATGCACTGTAAACCATCTCTACATTGCTTAATACTTGATAGAGTACAAAGGCTGGATAAACATTTGTCCCCCTGTGGCCCTTCAGGGGTCCTGACAGCAGCCAGAAGAAAATCCTTTTTGAACTTCCTAAACTCTAAAATGGGGAAAGCATCTTCTAGAAACTTCCAAGATGGCATACAAAGAAAACCTTCATTTACTGTACTTGTGAAAGACCTAGGAGAGGTCCGGATTTTCACTACAGTCGTAATTCCAAGCCAAGATGTGCTCTCAGCTCACTTGCGCTTAGCCAAAAGGCTGAGATGGGATAGGATGCACTGAGCACAACCCAAAGATTATTCTATCAGAAGGATCACCACAGATAACCCTTGGCAAATGGACCAGCACCTGCACTTTTCATTTTCACCTGAAGTCTATTGCTGTAGAGAGGACCTATTTGAACTGTACAAAAAACTAGCTCACAGAAGGCTTCTCAGCCAGGCCAAGTCATAAATGCCTCCAAGCCCAGCTGCTCAGGAGGCTGAGGAAGATTTGAAAGTCTGAGACCACCCCGGGCAACTCAGCAAGAGCTTGTCTCAAAATGAAACGCAATAAACACAATAAGCGCTGTTTTTTGTTTTTTGGGTTTTTGTTGTTTTTTTTCAGAACTGGGGATTGAACTCAGGCTCTTGCTGCCATTGCCAGGCAAGCACTTATTCTTCTGAGCTATCTCCCTGGCCCCTTTTTCTAAAGATTTTTTTTTTCACAGTAAGGACTAAGGACAGGGAAAGTAGCTTGGTGGTAGAGTGACAGTGTGCTTAGTATGTGTAAGGCCCTGGGGTCAATCCCCAGTACCACCAAAAAATGTTAAAAAGCTTTTAAAAATAAGCTCTAAATATATATATCATATTAAAATGCATAGAGAAAAAATAAAATGTGTAGAGTTTAATTTTTTTTTTGTTCCCCCCTTAGAGTTTAGTTTTAAAGTGCAATAAAACCAATAGGTTATAAATAAAATTGTCACTAATTAATTACTAAAATTGTCACTAATTAATTACTAAAAACTGTGATTTGATTGTATTAGAATTTTAATTCTAATAATAAATTAAGCAAATATAATGAATAAAAACAGCATATATTTACTGTACAATAATAATTAATAATAAATTTTTTTTGAGCCAGATTCTGTGTTACCCAGGCTGATCTTGAGCCCTGGGTTCAAGCTATCTTCCTGCCTCAGCTTCCCAAGTAGTTAGGATCACAGGAATGCACCACAGCACCTGGCCCTATTGAAATTTTTAAATGCAGAATGGCCACTGGAGGTGGCTCATGTGCTGGTGATAATTACATTTTTTTCTAATTAAAACTAACCAGCGCTAGTCATGGTGGTAATGGCATAGGCATGCCTATAATCCCAGCACTCTGGGAGGCTGATGCAGGAGGAGCACAAGTTAGAGTCCAGAGTGGGCAACTCAGTGACTTAGCAAAAACTTAGCTGAAAAACAAAAAAAGAGCTGGAGATGCAGGTCAATGCCAAGGCCCTGGCTTCAGTCTTTAGTACTGCAAAATAAAAATGAGAAAATCAGTAAGAATGTCCAAATCGCTGAAGCAAAGACAAGAACTGAGGGAACTCGCTGGGTGCTTTGGTCTTCCTGACTGCAGCGTGCAGACACTGTCGGAGCAGGACGGGCTGTTCCCACCCGAGCGCTGGGCACAGGCCTTGACCTCTCTCAGCCCTGGCATAACTGTTCTTCCTCCTGTGGTTGGCAAGAAGCAACACCTGCTCTCCCAAAGAACAAAAAACAGTTAAGTACGCACAGTTGAAAACTAACCACCGGATTTTTAACAACTTTTTGCTACCTCTGAATATGTGTGCGTTTCATTTCTGTTTTTCCTATCATTAATCTTTATATCATGGAATCATACTACAAGCTCCTCCTGTTGTAGGCAGCTGAGTTAGATAGAAATATCATAGTCAGTCAGACAGGGTCAGGCCCTCCAAGGAAATAGGGCAGAAGACAAAATATCTTGCAACACTGAGAGGGATGGATGCTCCTGTGGTGGGCCAGACCTAAAGACCAAAGATCAAACAAATGCCAACCTTCCTAAAGATTGGAATCCGAGATTGATCATCACCCTGAGGGAGACCTAAGAATCGTTAATCTGACTACTACTGGATGGCTACCTCCTACTGATACAGGGAGAAAAACTGGTCTCGGGTGGGTGACCTCCAAACGATATAGGGACCCTCCAAATGACACAGAGAAAAACGATCTCTGGGCCTGACCTGCACGAGTTCGTGTTCTCTAAAACTGAAGAATGAATTTTAGGAACAAATGGAGGTTATAAGCAGAATATATTTATGAAGAGAAAGAAAGCTCCTGTCCCAAGAGAGGGACAGGAGTGGGGTGGGGGGTGGCGAGCGGGTAGTTCCGCCCAGGAAGCTGTCTCTTGCAGGGACTTTTATAGAAGAAAACCATGTGGTGAGGCAGGTCTAAGGTGGTGGAGAAGACATAGGAACTTGCTTAGTTGGGCATGAGGTGGGACAAAACTATGGTCAGCCAATGAGATTACAAGCACCATTGCTCAGGTAAAATTGATTAAATCTAGTATTAAATGGGAAAGCGAGTCACATAGCAAGCGGGCATGAATACAGAACAGGGTCTCTTCCTGTTGGGCGTTGGGCTAAGTGACTCATTTGGGCTTTTTCAAGTTGACTGATACTATTTAGGATATCAATCCCTAATGCCCATCCCTAGGGAAGTATGTAGCTGCGCTTCCTCTTTTTGTCTTGGTCTTGAGGTGTGGCCCATATGGGAGTGTCTGTCTCTTTCAAGTTGCAAGTCACTTTGTCTTCCATCTTGTCTCCTTGAGGGCCTGGCCCTGTCTGACTGCCTATAATATTTCTATCTAACTCGGCTGCCTACAACAATACAATCCTGTTCTGCATTCATGCCCGCTTGCTACGTGACTCGCTTCCCCATTTGGTCCTGGACTTAATCAATTTTACCTGAGCAATGGTGCTTGTAATCTCATTGGTTGATCACAGTTTTGTCCCACCTCCTGCCCACCTAAGCGAGTTCCCATTCTCTCCACCTTAGCCCCACATGGTTTCACACTATAAAAGTCCCTGATTTTTTTTTTTTTTTTTTTTTTTTGCGGAACCAGGGATTGAACTCAGGCCCTTGCACTTGCCAGGGGAGCGCTTATTCCACTGAGCCATCTCCCAGCCCCAAAAGTCCCTGGAAGAGACAGCTTCCCCGGGGAACAACCCACTTGGGCCCCCCTCCTGTCTCTCTCTCGGACAGGAGCTTTCTTTCCCTCAATAAATATATTCTGCTCACAACCTCCATTTGTTCCTAAAATTCATTCTTTGGTTTTAGAGAACATGAACTCATGCAGGTCAGGTCCAGGTCGGGAGATCATTTTTCCCTATATCATTTGGAGGTTCCCTGTATCGTTTGGAGGTCACCCACTCGAGATCAGTTTTTCTCCCTGTATCACTCCCTCCCCACCCCAGTACTGGGGATTGAACGCGGAGCTTCAAGGACACGAGGCAAGTGTTCTGTACAGCTACATCCCCAACCCATTTATCATCATCATCATCATCATCATCATCATCATCATCATCATCATCATCACTACCACCATCATCATCATGAGACAGTCTCATTCTGCATTAGTCTAGACTGGCCTCCTACTTCAATCTCCAGTCTCAGCCTCCTAAGTAGCTGGACTACAAGTGTGTGCCACTGTACCTGGCTCATTTCCATGTATTTTATGAGCCTCTGTGCTATTGGAATGCAGCAATAGAGAAGCGGATGAGCTCTTTCATTAGGAGCCTGTGGTCCAGCAGAGGTTCAAGGCATCAGAACAGTCCTGAAAGGGTATGTGGCACCAAATGGAAAGACCTTGTGATGGAAAACAGAATGAACAGAAAGAAACAGCAAGGAAAAGGCTTAGGAGGCACTTTTTATACCAGTGGGCTTGAATGGGATCTCTCCTAAAGAGTCAGAGCCTCAGTTGGTGGGGTTTGGGGTCTTTTATAGGGAGAGTAAGTGGGAGGTACAGAGGCAGATTTGGTACATTGATTGTGTCAGAGGCAGCTAAACTGGATAGAAATATTATAGGCAGGCAGACAGGGCCAGGCCCTCAAGGAGACAAGATGGAAGACAAGGCGACTATGCAACTTGGAAGAGGCAGACACTCCCATATGGGCCAGACCTCAAGACAAAAAAGGAAACACAGCTACATACTTCCCTAGGGAGGGGGATCAGGGATTGATATTCTAAGTAGGTATCAATCACCTTGAAGGAGCCCAAATGAGTCACTAACCCAACCCCCAACAGGAAGAGACCCTGTTCCATATTCATGCCCGCTTACTACTGACTCATTTCCTCATTTGGTACTGGATTTGATCAATTTTACCTGGGCAATGGTGCTTGTAATCTCATTGGTTGACCATAGTTTTGTCCCACCTCATGCCTACCTAAGCAAGTTCCCATGTCTTCTCCACCTTAGACCCGCCTCCCCACATGGTTTTACTCTATAAAAGTTCCTGGAAGAAACAGCTCTCTGGGGATCACCCACTCGAGGGGTCCCCCATTCTGTCCGTCTTTTGGACAGAAGCTTTCTTTCCCCCAATAAATTTATTCTGCTCATAACCTCTATTCCTAAAATTCATTCTTCAGTTTTAGAGAACACAAACTCATCCCAGGTATGTTTCAGGTTGGGAATTTCATTTTTCCCCTATATCATTTGGAGGTCATCCACCCATCCATCAATCAATTGGAGGGTTGGGTGACATCATGAGTTGTCAGGAAACACCTCAGGTTACATTGCAAGGCCATCAGTTACAAGGGACACTGTTACATTGTAAGGCCATGGGTTACACAGAGGCAGTAAATACAAGCGTTACACAAAGGAAGGAGTGTTCTATTATCAGGCTTGTCTAGGCATGGCCACCTGGTTTTCGCAGGCATTTGTAGGAGCTTTTACTTAAAATGTTGATTTTCCCCTTCAACCTGAAGGAAGCTTCCGACAAAACTTATCTGCCAGGTGACATTTGTCAGTGGGTACTGACCCCTTTTGGTTTGTGTTTTTCCATTGCTTGACTCTTGCAGGCTAATTCTGCTTCTAGTTAACTCAAATTTTTTGATATGTAGACAAACACATGCTTGAGTGATTGACTCCTCAGGGCTGTTCATAGCCCTCTTTTTTCCTCATGACCGGAAGTGAGCGCAGAGGGAAGCCTCTGCCGCTGGAAGTGATGACTTCATTACCAGGAGACACAAAGAACCATGGGAGCCGGGTAGATAAAGGATGGGCTGAGAGGGGCCTTGTTCCCAGTTCTGTGCGTTGGTGGCTTGGAACAGGGTGGCACCTCTGAGACTCGATGGGGCAAGGTTCCTGGGTTCACCCCGGAAGGATGTTGCAGAGGAAAGTGCAGCCCTTCCTTTCTGGTCCGCTTCCTGGCCATGATGAGGGTTTGGTCCTGGCACCTGGCACAATCACAAGATGGCCAAGGCCATGGTCTGCCCCATCTGGGACAACAGCTTCCAAAGCTGCGGGCCAAAATGAACCTCTTCTGTTGCACCCTTTCTGGTACCGTACTTGCAGCAGAGAGCGCAGTCAAGTCCATCAGAGAAGCTAGGAGTGAGATTTGCATGTGAAATCTCAAGATTTAGTGTCAAATGATTTTTAAAAATCGTGCAAGCTGAATATACCATCCTTACTTTGCTCACCTGGCTGTGTTTTGTTTTTTAGAGTATATATATATTTTTTCTCTTTTTAAAGAAGAAAAAATAAAAACATAGGTTTCAAAACAGGTTAATAGGAGTTATAATAATTAACACATTGAGTATTGCTGTCTTCATAGTAGTTATTCAGAGAACAAGATACAGGTATGATATCTTCTGCACACAATATTAACACAAACCTTTCTTTTAATGGACTAAGGGACTCCCCCCTTTTTATGTATTTAGTGCAGGGTCTACAGGGTCTCACTACACAGATCAGACTCATAGTGAACCTACTGTTTACATCCTCCCAAGCGCAGGGATTACAGGTGGGTGCCACCATGCCCAGTCTGTTGCGGGCTGCACACCAGGGATCAAACCCTGGTACCTGTGTCTGCTAAGAAGGCATTTTAATCTGCTGAGCTATCAGGCTGATCCTCCTTTCCCTTTTTTTGTTTTTGACACAGGGTCTGGCTTTGTAATTCTGGCTGGCCTTGAACACTCCACAACTCTACTGCCTCAGCCTCTTGAGGGCTGGGATTGCAGCTGTATAACCCCACGCTGGGCCAAGACTCTATTTCCTTCTTTTCTAGGCCTGCAGTCTTCAGCAACAGGAGACCCACCCTGCTGCCATCCTCCCAATCTGCCCCCCCCCACCCCATTTCAAGCCCATGTCGCTTGCTGTGCCAGCATCGCTGAGCTGGTGGGAAGGCAGGAGGTGGGGGTGGGGTGGAGGTGGGGGTGGAGTGGAGGTGGGGGTGAGGTTCAGGTTTCCGCCTTCTTTCCCGGAAGTGGTTTGCATATGCACAACTAAGCCTGTGTGATGACAATTTCTTTCCTGTCTGAGCAGCGGCCCCACTAGAAGAGAGCAACTCGTCGTGGGCTCTCCACAGCTGCTGCTTCGTCCTTGGACCTTGTCACAGCAGCAGCATCTCCCTGTCTCTGGGTGACTGTGGTGTGCAGCTTAACCACAGGGTCACAAAGGAGCTGCTGCCCTGCCCCTAGCTGTTCCAGCAGCTGTCTGTGTCACCCCACAATGCTCCACCTTTTTTTGAGACAGCATCTCACTGTGGAGTCCAGGCTGACCTTGAGCTCTAGTGGTCTTTCTGCCTCAGCTTCCAAAATGCTGGGATCACAGGAGTACACGGCACTCCCGGCTCAATGTCTCTCTACATTAAAACAACTAAGTATTAACATTTCAGGATGACAAATGCTCCCAGAGAAGGAATTCTGCTCATCAGAACGGTGCGTGCGTGCGTGTGTGTGTGCGTGTGTGTGTGTGTGTGTGTCTTTTTCTTTATTTTTAAAATAGGGGCCTCATGATGTTGTTCAGGCCAGCCTCAAACCTATGGCCTCCCTGCCTCAGCCTCCCCAGTAGCTGGGATTACGGGCACCCAGCACAGCACCCGGGGGCTGGGTTGTTCATGCATCTTTTTTCACATGTCAGGAGAGTGAAAAGTGTTATAACCTGACCAAAGTGTCGCCATCCTGTTCTGTATGTGCCGTCTTAGTAAACCATGTCAGCTACTGTAAAATGTGACTTTTTCTTTCTTAAGCCCACTCCCTTCAGGGCATGTTATACCCTGACCTTAGTAACTCCATCTTGGCT
>NW_004524583.1:18939054-18943768 GCF_000260255.1 Octodon degus
GGGCTCCTCTCTGTCTCTTGGACTCTGAGGGTGCCGCTGGGTACCAGCTAAAATAAAGCGCTACCATCTTTTTGGATGTTTTGCCTCGTTGTCTCCTTCTTGGGTTACAACAAAAAGGAGCATAACTGTAAGTAGGAGCCTCATTTCTCTGAGCACCTGAACTCTGTTCTTCAGTGCACCCTACATCTACCTCTAATAAATTTCTCATGCCTCTTTAAAAAAAACAAAAAATACCTGTAAATATATTTGACTACTAAAGGTGCAAAATGAACTTAATATTTGGTAGTAATCCTACACAAATTCAGATGTAGTTAGGAAATACTATTACAATCTTGCCTCCTTTTTTTCAGGCGGGGTCTCATTATGTTGCCCAAGTTGGCCTGGAAATCCTGAGCTAAAGCTGTTGTCACCTTAGCCTCCAGAGTGCTGGGATCATAGGCATGCACCACCGTTGCTGTCTTCTCCACTCTTAAAATCAGCTCAAGCCTGGCCTGGTGGCATGCCTTTATAATCCCAAAACTGGGAAGGCTGAGGCAGGAGGACTGCCTTTAGTTCAAAGCCAGCCTGGACTACATAGTGAGACTCTGTGTCAAAACAACAACAAATCAAGTTAATTCCTAGAATCTCATACATCCTGTTACTCATAAGATACCTGTCTTGTGAGACCCATAGGACCATGTAACAGCACACGGGAATGTACTTGGCCACAAACATCAGGCTAAAGAGCTTGCCTGCAGGGAGAACTGTGGTGCTGGTGGCGGCCTGCTCACACACTGAGCCTCAGTCTCAGGAGGGGGCCTCTGGTAACAGCACAGACCCAGTGGGTTTCTGTTCTGGAGAAGCAGGCAGAGGCTCAAGTGCACAAGCTGCGCACACAGTGGGAGTTGGCCCAGGCCTGTGCAGCAGGTGAACTTGGAGGGACACAGTTTTCCGGCCAGCCAGGTCCACCACAAGGCCACCCTAGGAGAGTCACAGAAAGGTGGCCACTGATCCAAGGGGCCAGGGGGAGAGAGCTGGGCTGGGAAGAGAAGGTAGGCCCCCAGTCAGAGCTACCCCGGCTAGGGAAGCCTGAGCCTCCCCTGCCCCTGATCCTCTCAGGCCTAACATTCCTTTCTGTGTCATTTGTTCCACAATGCTGAGAGTAAATCCTTGTCTGACAGGCTGGGCTGAAGGGAATTAGTATTCAGGCTTTTGGCTTCTGAGGAAGCCAGCAAACCTCATGGTATTTAGTGGATATAATGGTTGATCCATTGTGTCAACCTGAGGGGTCCACAACCGTGACTAAGTCACTCAGCAGTTCTCTATCCTGGGATGTAGAGGACATGTCCTTACTGCTCTAGGAGTTCTTCATTGTGTCAACTTGAGAAATTAAGAAGTTTAAAGTGACTCAACAGAAGTCCTTACTGAGACTTACTTTGTAAACATGCTGAGCCTGTGCAAGAGGAGGGACTGAGATGGTGTGAGAGCTATACCTGCCCTGGGGCTGGCAGGGCAGTGGTAGCCTGCTTGCGATGTGGAGGAGGAAGGGAGGCTTATTTTCCCACCCCCTTGTTGCATTTGCTGTCCTCTGCCACCTTGAACTGTGGCCCTGTGCAATGCCACTCTGCCTTGGAGCCAGCTGATTACAGACTGAGACTTTCACAAACTGTGAGCTAAATAAACCTTTCCTTCCTTAATTTGGGACATCAGGTATTTTGTCTCAGCAATGAGAGAAAAGTAACTAACACAGAATTTGAGATCAGGGAAGTGGGGCCATTGCTGTGACTATACATGACCCTGTGGTTCAAGAGCCTATGGGAATGGCTTGTGGGAAGAGTTTGGAAAGGTTCAGAGATGTCACCTGGAAGAGCAGAGCTGAAGCACACCAGGCTGTATTGATTCAGGTCAGAGCTCAGAAGACCAGAAAGCTGGTAAAGACCAGGCTCTGGAGGTTTCTGCTGAGAAGGACTACACTGGCTAGAAAACTCCAGATGATACGTGTTATGGATGGCAGAAAGTTTGTCTGCACTTTGCTCCTGTCCAGAGATTTTGTCTGAGACTAAGCTTAAGGGTGGTGGTCTAATATGTCGATCTGGCAGAAGACATTCCAAAGCAGTCAAATGTTGAGGCAGTGGCATGGCTATTGTTGGGGACTTTTACCCAGTGAGAATCAAGAGCAAAGAGCCCAGAAGGATGATTTAAAATGTTGTAAGTTTGACCAGAAAGGAAGCTCCAGTAAAATTATGAACTATAAAGATCGAGCTGAGGAGCTCTGAACTGCTGAGAATGAACAGCAGAATAGAAAAAGATGACCTGAGGGCATCACTAGGAACAGCAAGTCTCCATTCTTTGCAGCCTCAAAATTGCAAACAGAAAGACTTTTCTTTGAAAAGAAAGGCACTGAGCACATTTCAGAATGGCAGCAGCGCAGGAAATGCTTCTCAGAACTGGATTCAGAATGCCCAGCAATCCAGGTACTCAACAGTCAAGAGAGGAGGGCTGGCCAAATAGCTCAGAGGATTAAAGCAACTAAAAGCAGGGGCAGGGGCTGAGGGTTCAAACCCCAGCCCTGCTGTGCCAGCCCTGACTCCGGGGTGCACTGGGCGTGGTGGCAGATGCCTGTAATCTCAGCTCTTGGGAGGCTGTAAACAAGCAGATCACTACAAGTCCCTTCTAGTAATGAGACTCTGAACACCCTGTAAACCCTTCTCTAATAATAAATAAAAATAAAAGCAAATATAGAAAAAGAAAAAAAAAGAAGAAGAAAACCTGAAACTGCTCCAGCTGGCAGCAGACCTTGGCATTATCCATGTGGTGCTAGTTTTAGGTGCATTGAGAATGCAAGAGTTATGGGGTTAAGAAGACTTCCACCTAGATATCAGAAGGCCTGGGAGGCCAGGCAGTGTGGCCCTGGGAGGGGAGTGTGTACAGCTGTAAATGTAAAGCTGAAGGTGCAGTGGAGACTCAGAAAGTTGGGGAAAGCCAGGAATGTGAATCATCTAAGGAAAGCTGCAAGAAGGGAGCAAAGCAGGCCTTGGAGAGAAGCTGTGGGAGCTGTAACCACAGTGTCATGGGGGATGAGCCACACAAAGCCTTGGAGGTCACAATTTGCTGCAGATTGCTACAGATTGCTTCAGATTGCTTCAATTGCTTCAGATTGCTTCTGGGACACAGAACTACAGGACCTAATGTCTGCCCTGATGGATTTTAGACTTGCTTTAGTCCCAATCCTTTGCATTCCCATTTGTAACTTTTGGAATGAAAATGTTTACTTTGTGCCTTTGAATATTGGAAGTGTCTTTTTGTTTGCATAAAGACAAGCAAAGGCAGCTAAGAGTCAGCCTTATGTCTCAGAGGAGACTTGGGACCTGGACTTTTCAGCAATGGTGAAACTTTCATGATTTTGGCAGATGGTCTAAGTGTACTTTGCATAAATGGATGTCATGAATCTTTGGGGGACCAGGGGCAGAATGTTACGGTTCTGATGTAATGCAATGTTGGCAGACATCATACTGGTTCTTACGGATTGCTAAACCTGTTTTAAAATGTTCAAGTTGTGAAATGATAAGAATAAACATGTTTTTGTATCTGAGACTGAGGCAGGAGGACGATGTGTTTCTGAGGTCGGACTCCTTGCCCTTCCTGGGCTGGCATGCCCCTGTGATATTCTATGGAAATGCTGAGTGGCTGGTGTGAGCCTCCAATGGAAATGGCTGTCCCATTGCGGGCTGCGTTCCTCAGCTCCAGTGCTTGGTAGAGGCTGTGGACTCCATGCTCCTTGGACTGGCCATGTTTACAATTTCCCATGCATGTAACAAAAGTCCAGGAGCATGTATCTCTTCCTTCACGGAACTGGGGATGGAAACCCTGTGCTACAACCCAGCCCTCTTAAATTATTTTTTGTTTCGAGCCTGGGCTGGGCTCCTATTTGAGATCCTCCTGCCTCAAGCCTCCCAGAATGCTGGAATGACAGGTGTGTGATACCACATCTGGCTACGTCATCTATCCTCAATGCTCAGGAGTGGTGTACAGTTTTTAACCATTGGGTAGGCTGCATAAATAAGAAGCTTGGGCTAGGGAGATAGCTCAGGGGCATAAGCTCCTGTCTGGCAAGCGCAAGGTCCTGAGTTTGATCCCCGGTACCAATAAATAAATGAATACATACATAAGAAGCGTATCTTCTGTTTGCTTTGTCTAAGGTCTTCTATTTACACTCAGCTTCTCAGCAACAGTGTTAGTGCTGGGCATGGTGTCACACACATAAGCTCAGTACTTGGATGGCTGAGGCAGGTGGATCCCACGAATTCCAGGCCTACCTACACCACATAGTAAAACCCTGTCTCAAAAAACAAACAGGCAAACAAAAAACAATTTTAGCAGAGAGCCCGGGCTAGGCCAGAGCATTATGGTGTAATCAGAATAGCTTTGAAAAGAACAGCATGTCTATCCTCCAAATAAATAGAAACACTACTGTGTAGTCTTTGTCCAGACTGAGCTTGGGTGTGTCAGTGGGTGATTGGTGTCAAAATGAAGCTCAGTTAGGTTTGCCCTTGACATCTGGACTGTTCAGATTGTTACTACTTAGGAGGGACCTAGCTGGGGTGGCGACACACACCCTATAATCCCAGCCCTTGGCACTCTGTCTCTCTCCTCCCCAGTGGTGGGAACTGAATTCAGGGACTGTCATTCTAAGCTACATCTGCAGCACTCTCTGTCTGTCTCTGTCTCTGTCTCT
>NW_004524583.1:18944258-18947721 GCF_000260255.1 Octodon degus
CTTTCTTTCTTTTCTTTCCTTCCTTCCTTCCTTTCTTTCTTTTTTCCTTTCTTTTTTCTCTCTCTCTTTCTTTCTTTTTTTTTTCTTTCTTTCTTAGATGGTCTTTCACTGTGTAGTTCAGACTGGCCTTTAATTCACTGCATAGCGCTGATTGGCCTCAAACTCATAGTAACCCTCCTGCCTCAGCCTCCTGGGGGCTGGTGTGTGCCACCACATTGGATTCTCTTTTCTCTTTTGGTGTCTCATACAGCAAGGCGTAGAGGCGTGTAAATCCTGTTTCAGATGGTCTGTTACTGCCAGCTCTGTGGCCTCATTTTTTGCAAATGTGGGACGAGGATAAAAAGAACATTTCCATAGCCACTGTGTGACAATGGATTAGTCACTGTCTATAGGGCACGTTAGCCAGTACACGCTAGTAACGCAGTCTAACAGATGGTGCCCTTACTGCTAAATAAAGAGGGAAGCCTGCATTTTGCATCCTAAGCTTTCTTCTTCTTCTTTTTTTTTTTTTTTCTGTTGAGACACATTCTCTTATGCAGGCTGGGCTGGCCGGGATCCTTCTGCCTCAGTGTCCCACGTGCTGGGACCCAGTCATCATTTAAGTGAAATCCTTCCAAGCATGCACTCCTGAGCAGCTGCTGGACATGCTAGCCTCAGGAGCTGCAACCAGAGACCATCAGGCCTTGAGGACTGACCTACGGCAGGGATGTTGAACCTTTGAGAGCATCCAATGGTATAAGCAGCCAGCTGCGGCACGCATGCCACACGTTCACTGCCATTGGTCTAAGGGCTTGGGGGTGGAGCTCTGTGTGGAATACCCAAGGTCCTGGGTTTGATTCCTGGCACCGCCAGGGGATCGCAATTCCTATAAGGACTAAAAAACAGTGACCCCCCTAAAAACCACAGTTGCCGTGGGAGTAAGCCAATGTCAGATAATCAAGATCAGCCAAGTTTCAATATCCTTCAGGCTCTGGCTTTATTTTTGTTTTCATGTTGTGGTGCTGAGGGTCAAATGCTAGGCCAGTACTCTAGCAGTGGGCTGTACCCCGTCCATTTCTGTATCTCTTGGGGGAGTTCTACAGGAGAGAAATCGTTAAGTTCAGGCATTCCTATTTATCCATTCCATTATTCAGTAAACCTCTCTGAACCGGGGCCAGGGTGGCACATACTTAACACCCTGCCATTATGGGAGGCTGATAGGAGGACTCAGCAAGTTCCAGCTCAGTCTAAGCAATTCAATGATTCAGCCAGGTCTTGTCTCAAATTAAAAGGGACTGGGATTTAGCTGAGTGCAAGGGACCTGTATTCAATCCCTGTGCTCACCAAGCAAGACAATGAACAACTCAAAGCAAACCAACATTAGTCCCCCAAACCAACCAAAGACTTGAGTCTGGATGCCCTGCAAGCATCCTGCGGTCTTTGATGGAGCTTTTCTGAGGTGGCTGGATCTAGAATGTGTGACACTAGGAAGCGGGGTATGTCATTACTAAATCAGGCCACTGAATGGCTGGGATGGTTCTGGGTGTGGATAATGGGAGAGGCCTTCCTAAAGGCAGGCAGCTTGGATAGAATGTCAGGGGTGGAAAGGGGCTACCACCTCCCTGCGTCACTCCCCTCTGCCCCATCATGCTGCCTGGAGCCAGCCAATTACAGACTAAAATCTCTACAGACTGTGATCCAAGTGAAGCTTTCCTCCTTTCATTTTGGGTGTCAGGTATTTTGTCTCAGCACCGAGAAAAGTAACTAAGACAGAAACACACACAGAACCCCACCTTTCTTCTTGAGGAGCTGTGGACATGGAAATCAAGGATGATGTTGCTGTCTTCAGCTGAATTATGGAGAAGACAGCCTTTTTTGTGGCCTTTGGGGACAGGGTCTTGTTATGTAAGCCAGCTGGCCTTGACCTCTGTGTAGCCCAGGCTGACCGCAAACCTTCAATCCTCCTGCCTCAGCCCCCCAAAGGCTAGGGTTACGGAGCCAGGATCGGGGGGAGTTCACCTATCAAGGTGAAGTTGGAAAGAGAGCTCCCTGGGAAGCTGCCCTTGCCCTGTCTGGTCTAGGGGCTGGGGTGAGCTTGCAGGTGGGCTCCAGGGGAAGGGCCTGTAGGGGTTTCATTATGGAAGGCAGGTTTCTAAGATAGCTGTCTTTTTTTTGCGGTACTAGAGATTGAACCAGGACCTTGGGATTGCCAGGCAGGTGCTTATGCGGCAGAGCTATCTCCCTGGCCCTAAGATAGCTGTTCTGCTTCCGCAAAGGCGGCACAAAGGGCAGTTTCCAGGCTCCAGGTGGTCGTTTCTGCAGCCACCAGCTCAGCCACGCCCTGCGTCTCTGCCTGTCTCCCCTCTCTGTCCCTGCATTTCCCCCATTGCCCTCAGATGGGGGTAAGTAGGGGTCCTGTCCTTAACCCTTTGAGAGTCCACACTGATTGGCTGTTGGACTTGTGGCTATGGGCTTGGTCTTGTGGGCTAGCAGGGGAGTAGGGGTGGGCACAGCAAACTCACCGAGGAGGAGCAGTGTCGCTGGCACAGAAGCACAGTCAGCGCTGCACCACGGAGCAGCTTCACAACCACTTGCTGCTCCTAGCCACTCAGAGCCTGCATCTCCTACCCTCTAAGAAGAGCTCTGGTCTTTAACCTTCCCTGGGGGACACCTGACCCCACAGGAGTACCTAAGGAGGCTGTGGCTGGAGGATGGAGAGTTTGAAGCCAGCCTGGGTAACTTAGCAAGTCTTGTCTCAAACAGGAAGGGACAGAAGAAGAGAGGGAAGAAGGAAGTAGAGGGGGGAGCAGAAGGAGGGAAGGAGGGGGGGAAGGGAGAGAGGGAGGAAGGAAAGAAGGAGTTTTATATTTTTCTTGTACAGATTCAACTGTGACTTCTGAATCCTTACTTTATAAAGTCAGCAAATCCTTAACTAAGCTTTTCAGTCCCGCCTCACCAGTCCATTTCTAATCCTGATCCTCTTGCTGGTCTTCAGAGTCCTCACACACCCACATAAAAAAGAGGTTGTTGAAAACAGTTAAGGCAGGGTGTGGTGGCTCATGCCTGCAATCCCAGCACTTGGCAGGCTGAGACAGGAGGATCCTTTTGAGTTTGAGACCAGCCTCAATTTCAAGGTGAGCTCAAGGCCAGCCTGAACTACATAGTGAGACCCTGTCATTAAAAAAGATCAGAAAAAGAAAAGTTAAGATTTTTTTTTTTTCAGGGGCCGGGAAGATGGCTCAGTAGAATAAGTGCTTGCCTGGCAAGTGCAAGGGCCTGAGTTCAATCCCCGGTCCCCCCCCCCAAAAAAAAAGACAAGATTTTTCTTTTCAGATGCTAAATTTTATTTTTTTCTTTATTTTTTGGGGACAAGGTCTTACGTAGTCAGGTTGACCTGGAACTTGCTATATAGCCAAGGCTGGCCTCAAATTGTTTGAAAATATTGCCTCCACCTTTAGGGTTCACGCCAGCCAGTGCTACATTG
>NW_004524583.1:18961226-18963244 GCF_000260255.1 Octodon degus
GTGGCCAGCTCAGCCCACCAGGGGGCGGGGCTGGCTGGCATGTGGTGCTGGGGGATTGAACCGCGGTCCCTGAGCTTTGCTAAGCTTGTTCCAAGTAGGTGCTTTAGACCACTGAGCCATCTCTCCAGCCCCCCAGCTATTGTTTGTATGCTGTTTAATAGCTATTTTAAGATTCTTAGCACCTTTTTTTAAAAAAGGATCTTGCGCCAGCTTCCTGTGTGCTGGGATTACACATATGCACCACCACAGTTTTAAGATTCTTATCTACTATATCATCTCTGTTATCTTTGTGTGTTTCTAATATTTCTCTTGGTTATGGATCGTATTTTCTGGCTTCTTGGCTTGGTAATTTTTACAGGGTTTTGGACTTCATTGTATTCCTTTAAGCAGTGCTGTGTTTTGGTTAGATAACTTAGTTTAGGTCCTTCAGGCTCACAGGATGAAGCCAGAATAAGCAGTCTAGATGTAATTTAGTGACACTGTGTAGCATGCACCCTGTTACATTTGTACTTGGCTCCCTCTCCAATCTGCAGGGTGGGAAAGTGGCTCAGCTCAAGCCATAGGTAGGCTCGGTCCTGGCTGCAAATGCAGGGCATGGAGTCTGGCTCCTGCACGGAACAGGCTCTGCGTTGTTCTGCAGCCCCGGGGGACCCCCAGGCTCCACACTCTGGGCTGCCCTTGCTCTTCCTCCTGCTCCACCTGCCGGCTTTTCTGCCTCCTCCTGCAGCCCCGCACTGCCTGTTGTCCATGGCCGGCCGAGCTGCTCCATAGGACTTGGGGGGGGGGGTGTTGCTGGCTGCTCACCACCTGCTCGCTGTGCATAGGCTGCTCTTACAGTGGTTCACCCCTCGGGCAGAGACAGAAATCTGCTCACCTCTGCCTTTGTATTTTAATCCCTAATAGTTTATTGATGGGTATGTAACTTCAGTCCCACACAGGTGACCACACTTGAGGCACCCAGCAGCCTGCAGGTGCAGTGACACAGGCCTGTGATATGGCTGCTTAGAGGCAGTGGAGACGCTTACAAGTTTGAGGGCAGCCGGGGCAATTTAGTGAGTCTGGCTCACAATTTAAAAATTAAAAAGGCTGAGGAAAGGGCCGGCCAGATAGCTCAGCAGACTGGAGTGCCTGCTTAGGCACAGTGCAGGGACCAAGGTTTGATACTTGGCACCGCAAGCTGTGCCGGCCCCACTCCCGGGGTGCACTGAGAGGGCAACTGAGACTGGGCGTGGTGGCGCCCACCTGTAATCCCAGTGCTTGGGAGGCTGAAAATAGGAGAATCACTACAAGATGGATCTGTGTAGTGAGACCCTGTAGACCCTGTACTAAATACATTAAAAAAAAAAAAAAAAAAAAGTCTGGGGACATAGCAAAGCAGTAGAAGAAGCAGGTTAAATCCCTTCTGCTGCTTACAGATACTGGGGGACTGAGGCAGGAGGAGGTGATTCTCCTGGCTGAACCCCACACCTCTGTGGAGCCAGCTGCTTTGTGTTGTGTTTATGTGCTACAGGGAATGACCCAGGCTCCCTCCTTGGCCCCTTTTTAAAATTTTGATACAGTGTTTTGTTTTTTTTGCGGAGCCAGGGATTGAACTCAGGTCTTTGTGCTTGCCAGGCAAGCGCTTATTCCACTGAGCCATCTCCTCAGCCCACAGTGTCTTTCTGAGTTCCTGAATTGCCCAGTGGACTTGATTTTGTAGTCCTCGTGCCTCAGCCTCCCAGAATGCTGGGATTACAGGTGTGTGTCCCAACTTCTAGCTTAATATGCTGGCGTTTGAAGCTCTTCTTAGTGCAATAAAATTAGCCTGTTATGTGTTATGCAGTTTAGAAATATCTTTTCCTAAATTGTTACCTTCTTCTAGCTATTTTTTCTTCTCTCTCTCTCTCTCTCTCTCTTTTTATGTTTTTTGTTCGTTTGTTTGTTTTGTGGAACTGGGGATTGAATTTAGGCCCTTGCACTTGGTAGATAAGCACTTAGTCTACTGAGCTATCTCCCCAGCCCCTCTTTTTATGTTCTTT
>NW_004524583.1:18963344-18965719 GCF_000260255.1 Octodon degus
ATATATTTTTTTTTTTGGCAGAACCGGGGATTGAACTCAGAACCGTGTGCTTGCCAGGGAAGCACTTATTCCACTGAGCCATCTCCCTGGCCCCCTTAATGATATTTTGATGTCCATGTGACCCACATAAAATTCCATTAAGTAGAACTGTTTTCTGTAAATATCCTGTATGTCAGCCTTCATTTTTTTGTGTGGGGAAGGTCTTTTCTCACCTCATAAAAAATAAGTGAAGGGCTGGTGAGATGGCTCAGTGGTCTAAAGCACCTACTTAGAACAAGCTTAGCAAATCACAGGGACAGTGGTTCAATCCCCCAGTACCACATGCCAGCCAGCCCCGCCCCCTGGTGGGCTGAGCTGGCCACACACACACACTCACAAATAAATAAATAAATCAAACACATTTTATAAATTATTTTCATAAGGGCTAAAATTTACAAAAATGGTTTATATTCTTCAAAAATTAAAGGGCCAGGGAGATGGCTCAGTAGAATAAGCACTTGCCTAGCAAGCACAAGGGCCTGAGTTCAATCCCTGGTTCCACAAAAAAAAAAAAAAAAGAAAGAAAGAAAGAAATTAAACTAACCAAAACTTTTTTTTGCAGCTTTGGGGATGAAATTTAGCTGAGCTCTACCCTCTGCTGACACAGGGACCACTGGCTCTGAAGCCCATCAACACCCCCAAGGTCATAGCTTTACTGTACCTGCTTTCTTCTCAAGATTTGTCTCCACCCCTGGAGCGTAAAGACCTTCACCTAAGACACAGCTGGGGATGGGCTGCATGTAGTCCTGAGAATTGAAATGAAAGAACTGAAGTTTTCCTAGTTCCAGAATTTTACATCTCTCCTTTTCCTCCAGCCCCTGCTCAGCCCGTGGTCAGGCTCTCTTTCTCTCTCCTCTGATTACTGTCCTCACCTCAGTATTTGCCTGGCCCTCAGTCTCTGGCATCACCCGACTTCCTGCCAGTTCTCTCGCCCAAGCATGTTCTGATGACATCACTGGCAGGCTGAGAGGGCTCCTACCGGCCGGCGTGGGGACACACACCTGAGGCTGAAGCAGGAGGATCACTGCAAATTCAAGGCTAGCCTGGGCTACGCAGTGGGTGACCTGTGTATAAAATGAAAGTTGTAGCTTGGTAGCCCAGTCTTCACAATCCAATGCTAGCACCCCGATTTCCAACCACCTTCCAACTCTGTGTCCTAGGCACTGATGTTTACCAACTATATCTTTGCTTTTTTCTATTTCCCATCTTTGTTTTCTCCTCCATAAGTAAGACTGTGTGTGTGTACCAGAATAGAACCCAGGAAAAACTGAGCTACATCTCCAACTCTTTTTCACTCTGTTAAGTCAGGGTTTTGATGGGCTCAAACTTGATTCTCCTGCCTCAGCCTCCTGAGTGCTGGTAACACAGCCCTTATGGTGGGACCCCAGCCCTTATTTTTTTATTTTTTTGAGGCAGGTTCTTGCTAAATGCCAGGTGGGATTCAAACTTGCCCACTTGCGCGCTTCCTGCCACAGTCTCCCAACTATTAGCTGTATTCCTTTCTCTAGCCACAGCCTATTAAGCGGAATGAGGAAAGAGTAACTTTCTTTGGAAAATTAAAATATTTCTAATGAAGTAAGGACATGGGACATTTTCTAGCCTAGTTCTTGGAAGTCATTCAAATTTGTTCATTATACATATTCACATTACCTCGAAGAACTTTCTGGAACTAGAGTTCAGATGCTTTATAATCAAACTGTTCTCTAGAAGTCAAGTTTGTAACTTGAGAGACAGGAAAATTAAGCCTCTGACCCAGCCCAAATCAGCCTAGAAATCTGCACACTACACTCCACGCCAGCTCCATTTCGTCTGTGCAACTCTGCTCCATGAGAGCTATCAGCAGGCAGCCGAGAGGCACTCTCCAGGACCCCGGCTCTCTGCACACACCCAAGCAGCTGGTGACTGCCTCAGTATTTTGGAATTGAAGGCAGTGGCCTCCCCCCCCTCCGCCTCCGCAGCTGTCCACTTGACAGGCCATGCATCCTGGCTCGCTTCTGCATCTACCGCCAAGCTCGCCACCCCTGGGCAATTGGCACGTGGCTTTCCGGACATCAACCTTCCCAGGCAGCTCTGTAATTACTTGTTAATGACCGCAGTCGCATGGCGCTTCCGTGGCTTCCATTCATCATTCACCGCTTGACTCGGTGCCAACAGGATGTCCGGCTGCTCGGTCACCCGTGCCGCCCGGGACCGCACCAGGATCGCGGCCTCTCTGAGGCGGGGTCCGGCGGAGGGTAGCGGACAGCACCAGCTCAGAGTAGGGGATGCAGGTGGAGAAGGGGCCGCGCCGGGTGGACCCCGCGGAGCGCGCGCCGCCTGGTGGCAGGTCGCGGCGG
>NW_004524583.1:18970975-18972637 GCF_000260255.1 Octodon degus
ATAATAATAAAAATTAATAAAAATAAGTTCTTTCACGTTTTCTGTTGGAGTGATAAAGTTGTGGCGGCGCATTATGTAAGAGCATTTCCCCTTTCCATTGGTTTTGTGTATGTGTAAGGTATGAATCTGATTTCTTTCCTGTAGATGAATAATTGACCTAGTGCCATTTTTGAGAAGTTCTTTTCAACTTGTCTGTAGCACCACATCTATTACATAGCAAGTACCCATCTGTGTGCAGCTGTTTTGTGCGCCAGCCTGGGAGATGGGGTGGGGCTGGCAGGCGGGTATGTATGTGTATAAAGTGGCAGCGGGCTGGTACTGGGAAAGGTGTGGCAGGGCGAGAGGCAGAGGTCCAGGGACCCCTTCCCCAGTGTCTGAGGCATGGCTAGAGAAAGGAGAGCCTCTGACAGAGAATGACAGTAGCACTTGAGAGGTAAGAAGATGGCTTGGGTACTGCCATAGGCACTGTCATCCTTGAGATGCTGCACCCTGAGCTGAGGAGAGCTGCCCACACGCAGGTGGCCAGAAGCAGGAGGAACCTTCCAGGCCGCTACTGTGATCACCACCTCTGCCCAGGACCACCTGCAGCAGTGTGGCCCTGGGATTCCATCTGCTTCTCCTGCCTCGGAACATGAGTGTCTGGGGGGCAGTATCGGTAGCAGCCCTCCCACAGAAGAGGCAAGAAAGGCCTCTGTGTATTGGGGCTCTCTAGTAAGTGCATCTGGACCAGAGTAAGCAAAATGTGGAAACTTGCTTGTTGGGTAAGGCAGTGGGTAGGGCAGGGAGCACTCGCTGCCAGGCCTTGGGGAGTTGCAGCGGGGCCCCGGAGGGCGGAATGATGCTGAGTCTCCGTTCCCTGGGGTTGTGCGCCTCCAGCTGCTACTCCTTCTCGCCCTGCCCTGGCGCATGAGCTATCACTTACAAGTCCAGGCACACAACAGAGGTGCTCTTTCTGAGTGGGAAATGGCGCACCTGTCACCTCAGCACTAGGAGGCAGAGGCAGGAGCAGTGTGAGTTCGCGGTGGCGCACCTGTCACCTCAGCACTAGGAGGCAGAGGCAGGAGCAGTGTGAGTTCGCGGTGGCCACAGTGAGCTTGAGGCTCCCCAGACTACAGGGAGAGATCTTGTCTTGCAAATGCCCTTTCCTACTCAGGCTTCTCTTCAGATTGTGCACATCTTTCGCCTTTACTAAAAATGGCCTTTCTCACTTCAGGTTACTGTTAGAAAAAGAAAGGAATCTGATTGGCTCAGCCCTGCCCTCAG
Source organism: Octodon degus (assembly GCF_000260255.1). NCBI lineage: Eukaryota > Metazoa > Chordata > Mammalia > Rodentia > Octodontidae > Octodon > Octodon degus. Next base: position 18,972,239 of record NW_004524583.1, read on the forward strand.
GCTGAAGGGTTAAGAGCGCATGGCCCCTGGCCGCCACCAGGCCTTTATGGGGAGGGTTCCCAGGGGCTGCAGATGGCTGGCACTGAGAAGAGGATGCACCAAGAGGAAAGGAAGGGGAGGGCGCCCAGAGTGGGACAGAGCGCTTAGCATTGCTGGACTCCGCCACGAGGACAAGCAGGACCAATGGTGAGACTCCCCAGGAGACTTTAAAAACGAAATTAAAAGGCTGTTAATATTTTTATATTTTCTTATAACCCAGAAATACTTGGGTCTGTGTTATATATGAAGTTTATTCATTTGTTTGAGAGGCTGGCTTTGAAATTGTTATCCTCCTGTCTCCTAATTTATAGGTACCTGCCACCACAACTGGCGTGTGTGTGTGTGTGTGTGTGTGTGTGT
>NW_004524583.1:18972737-18979028 GCF_000260255.1 Octodon degus
GACGGCGGCGGCGGCGCCCTCAACGGCGTGCGCCACGGACCCGCGGCCGAGCGGCGCCCGCGCCGCAACTCGCTGACAGGCGAGGAGGGCGAGCCGGCGTGCGTGAGCAACTGGCCGCTCTACTACCTGTTCTGCCTGGGCACCGAGCTGGGCAACGAGCTCTTCTACATCCTCTTCTTCCCCTTCTGGATCTGGAACCTGGACGCCCTGGTGGGCCGCAGGCTGGTCATCGTCTGGGTGATGGTCATGTACCTGGGCCAGTGCACCAAGGACGTGATCCGCTGGCCGCGGCCCGCCTCCCCGCCCGTGGTCAAGCTGGAGGTGCTGTACAACTCCGAGTACGGCCTGCCCTCCACGCACGCCATGTCCGGCACGGCCATCCCCATCGCGCTGGTGCTGCTCACCCACGGCCGCTGGCAGGTAAGTTGCGCCCGCGCCCCGGCCTTGGGCGCGTCCCGGCCCCGCGCACCCGCGCCGCACGCGCTTGAACACACGAAGTGCTGGAGGGAGCCTGGAAACTTAGCCAATAAATCCTGTTTCCCAGCAGTGCTTTTCTGAGAACCAAATGCTTTGGGTGCAGAAACCCATTCTCAGTGGACTTAAGTTGAGTGTTTGAACCGTTTTCCCTCCCAGGTGCGCAGTGGGAGTGCACGACCCTCAGAAACAGTCGCTTGGAGGCCAAGACCCAGTTTCTCCGAGTATTTCTGGCTTCCCCAGAACTGATTCTGTTCCGGACTTGGGTGAAGTCCTCTGCTTTCTTAGGAGACAGTGTTTACAAAACTGCAGGGTGGTTCCAAAGCGATGAAATAAGGGATTTTAAACAAAAGGTGCCCTTTTTGGAAAGTTAATGGAGCCGAGTGTAAGCAAGTTTGTTTTTATGGGGGTTGGTAATTTGCTGATTGACACACAGTTTCATTGTCTTTTGAATCATTAATCTGTGGAATCGGTTTTGAGCTGTTACGGTATTGCCTTAACTGTAAAAGCGCAAAAGTTCATTGTTTTAAGTTATTCTCGAAGCTAGCATTCTTGATTAGACTGATGGATTTATGAAAAGGACTAATACTGCCGCAGGGTCAAGCTTATGATAAAGGATGGGTATTTCTTGGTAGTCATTTCTAATCTTGCCTATGTCTACTGGCCCTCCTCAATTTTGAGTTCTCCGTGGTCCACCTGTGTTACATAGGTTTAAAAACTATCACATTATGGAAGTAGCATTCTTGGTCTGCCCCTGGACTTGCTTTATCTCTCTTAAACTGTAAGATTTATTGGTTTAGCAGACCAGTCTCTTGAAAATAAAACACAATGGTAAGGAATCTAAGGAAGCTGACTTCCTCTAGTTTTTCTTTTGCTGACCAGAATTATTTTATAATTGAGAAATAAACATTCTATGTAACATTCTCTCATGATAAATTTGCTTGCCCCACATTCAGTTGCAACATAGGAAATGTCTTGTCAGGGTGTGTAGTCCTGTGTCCTCTTTTAAGTAACAGAAAATATGTGCGTAGTTAACAATGGCAGAATTAAGAGGGAACAGTGCTGCAGACAGTCCTTCGCTGTTTAATCAAAGGAGATGTACAGTGACTCTTAGATTATAAAAAGTGCTGTTTTCTTTGGTAAATATCTCAAAATGTTCATGTAATCTATTTTTCTTTGCAGTACAGGGTTGAATCCAGGGCTTCCCACTTGCTAGGCAAGCGCTTAACACTGAGCTGTGTCCTTTCACTTTTTAAATTTTTTTACTTTGAGAGGGGCTCTTGCTGTGCTGCCAGGCTGGCTTTAAACTTGAGAGCCTCTTGCTTCAGCCTCCTGAGTAATTGCAAGCATGTGCCATCATCCTCAATTTCATCTAATCTTAAGTATTTCAGAATTTAGTACTATTAGTGAGTTATATTTATTTAGCATAATATTTACTGTAAGATGTTTCTTGTTCTCATGAGATGTTCAGGATTCTAAGATTGAGAGGCCTAATGCCTCCTCAATGAGTAATTAGGTTGTATGGTGTTATTGTTAGTAGTGCTTATAAGAGTAAATAGTCGTGTTTACTCTTCATTTATCCACAATATATGCTGACAGGAAGTCTGAAAATGGTACTACTGAATTATATATGGTAGCTACTACTATTCTAACATTTCAGAATAGTTTGAACGGTCAGATTAAACTTGCATTGTAGCTTTAAAACAATCTGTTTTCAATTGAAAGTTTGAAGAATTTGTATGCACAGTTTTAGAAATTTGAGCTATGCACGATGTTAGAAAGCACATATATAAGTCATTTTACAGATGTGAGAACTGTTCAGTGACATTGGAGTTACTTTTATAATGACTTAACTGCCTTTCTTTTTTTAGGGGTGGTTAATTTACTATGGCCCAGGCTCATACTCTGCAAAAATTCTCCTGCCTTAGCCTCCTAAGCGCTGGGGTTACCAGTGTGTGGGCCGCTGCACGTGGCTCTGGTTGAATTTTTTTTTTTTTTTTTTTTTGGTACAGGGTCTACAGGGACTACAGGGTCTCACTACATAGATCAGACCTGTAGTGATCCTCTTTTTTTTTTTTTTTTTTTTTCAGAAGCCTGGTGTGTGGCAGCGCATGCCTGTGACCCCAGCACTTGGGAGCCTGAGGCAGGAGGCTCATTGGGAGTTCTAGGCCCACCTGAACTGCATAGTGAGACCCTGTCTGAAACAGACAAAAAATAGGGTTTATCTTTATAAATATTTGCCTGTAATCAGTACAGAAACCAAAATGGCTCTTTGCTCCTTTACTCTCCCTCAGTCTTTGTTGTATATTACCCACGTTGTTTTCTGTCCGCACCCACCTTGGTGGCCCATCCTGTCCTTTGCAGCTGGGTGATCAGGACAGGTGTGGCTGCTTCTCTGTGCCCACGCTGGCCTGCTGAGAGCCCTCCCAGAGTTGAATCATCTCTCCTGCCCGTCATCCGGCAGCGAGGGTGACTGCTTGCTTCACTCCCTGCTAAACACTTCCACCCTCCTTGACACTTGTTCACAACTCCTCCCTTTTAAGTTCACTCTTTGTTTCATCATTTTTTGCTTTGAAAGTGACAGCATACCAAAAGAGAAAAAAATTACCTGGGGGGTTTAAGAACAAATTTCTGTACCTTGAGCCTTGAGTTTCTGATCCCTTAGTTAAGTAAAGAACTTTGAGTTTTGCTGGAGGAAGTTCCCCCAAAGATGAGTATTTGAGGTTGGGGGGCTTAGCTCAGTGGCACAGCGCATGCATGGCAAGCGTGAGGTCCTGAGTTTGATTCCTGGTACCCCCTAAAAAAAGATTAGTATTCCACCTGAGGAATGATTGTTTCAAAAATAATGAGTTTTCTTTCTTTTTTTGAGACAGAGTCTCACTGTATAGCACTATGCTACCTCTTTCTTATGTCTCTGTTCTGGCACCTTACTTGTCAGAGTAGCTGTAGTGACACTGGATACACTGGCAGTGACTGCAGTCCCAGCCACTTGGGAGGTGGAGGCAGGAAGATCACTTGAATTCAGGTTTGAAAGACACCCCCTCACCCCAGCCCATGTTGGACAGTATAATGAATAGAACAGAGCAAAACAGGATGATAGGTGTTTGACCTTTATTATTATTTTTAACAGTAGCATATTAAATGCAGGAGAAGTGTTTGGGCCAAATAAAAGTAGGAAAAGTACAGTGCACCCTACAGCGTGAGGGTGGGGGATTTTAACAGATGACACAGTTGCCCACGGAGTTTGCATTCCCGCCAACAGTGTATGACAGAACCTGTTTTCCTATGCTGTGAGCTCGTGGTTGTAATATTATATTGTGAAACTTAATGATCTTCCCCCAAGATAATTTTAATTATTTAATTTGCATTTCTCTTATCAGTGAAGAGCTTTGTGTAGGATTATTGGCCATTTATATTTACTTCTCTTGAACTACCTGTTCTCTGGGGTTTTTTGTTAGATTGTTGATATTGGGTGGTTTTTTGTTTTTTTTTTCTTTTCTTTTTGAAACAGGATCTTGTTTTCCAACTCAGTCTGGCCTTGAGTTTACTTAGTAGCCCAGGCTGGTTTCAAACTTACAATGATCCTCCTGCCTCCTGAGTGTTGGGATCTCAGATATGGAACTTGCCTGGTCCAGCTTAGCATATAACTTCTTTTCACAGATTTTCTAGTGTAGATCTGTGAGCAGTGATGTTTTTGAGGTTTTCAGTGGGGACCAAACCTATGACCACTGTATCATCAGTAAAGCTACATTCCCAGCCCTTTTTATTTTATTCCATTTATTTCAGAACGAATTTTTTTGAGATATAGGGTCAGATTTAGTCTCTAAATTGGCCAGGTCGGGCTGGAGCTTGCCTGTTGCCTCAGGCACCCAGGGCCCTGGAGTACAGGTGTGCGCCTCCATGCCTTGCTTACTGCACCGCTGTATTTATTGTGGTGTTGGAGATTGAAACTCCAATCTTTTCATTTTTAGAACTTGCTAAATTGCCCACATCAGCTTTGACTTTCCGTCCTCCTGTCTCAATCTTTCTGGGAGCTGGAATTATAGGCAAGTGCTACCATGAATGACTAGCTTTTTCTTTTTCTTTTTTTGTTCAGACTGAATTGAACCCAGGGCTCTTGTACTGAGCTATAGCCCTTTTCTATTATTTTTATTTTGAGATAGGGTCTCATTAAGTTGTCCAGGCTGGGCTCAAACTTGTGGTTCCTTCCCTCAGCTTCCCAGAGTGTTGGGGTACCAGCATGCGCCACTGTGCCCAGAGACAGCTTCCCTTTTTCTTTGGAAAAATACTTTTACTTCATTTGGAAAAAATATTTTTATGAGATTTAGAATGGGGCCTAACTCCCCCCCCCCCATCACCTTAAATATGTTGCTCCACTGTCTGGTGTTTCAATAGGCTTTTTGTTTTTGTTTTAGACAGGGTCTCACTATACATTTCAGGCTGGCTTTGAATTCATTGTGTAGCCCAGGCTGGCTTTGAGCTCACTATGATCCTCCATCCTCATGCCTCAGCCTCCCTGGGATTACAGGTGTGCGTCACCACATCTGGCAAGCAATTTTCAAATGATGAGTTGTGATATGACTTTCCTTATAATTGACTTGGGGTTTATTGATGTTGAGTCTATGGGTTTCTATATTTCGTTATATTTGGAAGATGTTCAGCATTACTTCTAGGAGAATTTTCCCTGTCATCCTCCTCTTTGCAAATTCCAGTTTCATGTGTTAAAGTATTCTTCAGGGCACTAAGCTCAATTTGTTTATTTGTTTTGGACAGTGCTTTTGCTCTTTGTGCTTCCTTTTGGGTAATTTCTATTCCTGTGACTATGTTTGCCAGTCCTTTTTTCTATAACATCAGATTTTGGTAATTTTATCGAGCAGGATGGAATATATTTTCAGATACTGTGTATTTTGTATTTAGAAGTTCTTGGACTTTTTAATTTTTTTTTTTTTTTTTGGCGGAACCAGGCTTTGAACTCAGACCCTTGCGCTTGCCAGGGAAGTGCTTATTCCATTGAGCCATCTGCCTGGCCCCTTTAAAAATAATTTTATGCCAGACAAAATAGTGTACGCCTGTAATTCTAGCACTCTGGGAAGTGGAGACAGAAGGATTGAAAGTTCCATCCAGGCTGGGCAAGTTAGCAACTTAGGAAAACCCTGTCAAAAAAAAAAAAAAAAAAAAGGAATGGTGTATAGCTTAACACAAAGGCTCAATTCCCTTTAACACAAAAAATACTCACAGATGTAAAGAAAATTGGGGTGCAGTGAGCTGAGAATTTTTTTTCCAGTACTGGAGACTTGGTGCAGGGCCTCCCATGTGTCATGTGCTAGTCGTGCACTAGGCATGTGCTCCATCCCCCAGCTCCATCCTCAGCCCTTTACAACAATGTTTTTGAGTGAAAGTATTCACATTTATTAATAGTTCCCATCCCTTCTTATCCTATGAATAACAACAGTGAAGCTGTTGTCTGAATTCCAGAACTACTTCACTCCTTTGCTTCAGCTGTGAATACCACTTTCACACTCTAAGATAGCAGATGATATGGGAGCATACATTTATGTCAGAACTTTTAAGAATGGGAATTTAGTCTGAATTTTATTTCTGATTTTTAAAAAATGTCATGTTAACATTTAGAACTGCTAAATCATTAATCATGAGCAGTTTCTTTATAAACCACTTAATACACATTTTTGTATGTAAACTACTATGCAAAAAAAAATTAGTTCAGAAATTAAAGAAGCGAATAAATATATGAAAAAATGCTCCACATCACTAGTCATCTGTGAAATGCAAATTAAAACAACACTGAGATATCATCTC
>NW_004524583.1:18986048-19021893 GCF_000260255.1 Octodon degus
TCTTGACCTCCTGAGTGCTGGGATTACAAATGTACACCATGCCAGCCCACATCTAGCCATTGAGAAAAAATTAGTAGTATATGTGATATTTAATTTTATTTTCCAATTTGGCCAGGACACAATACCCATAGTCAGTGTGTGTGTGTGTGTGTCTGTCTGTCTGTCTGTCTCTGTCTCTGTGTGTATGTCTGTCTGTGTCTGTCTGTCTGTCTGTCTGTCTCTCTCTCGTGCCATGGATCAAACTCAGGACCTTGTGCTTGCCAGGCAGGCGCTAATGCCACTGAGTTATATATTCCAGGCCTCTAGTACCTATGTTTTGGTCAGATCATATTCTAGATGTTTTTATGAACATACTTTTGGAAGAGATTAATCTTTAACTCATAGACTTTGACTGAAGCAGAGGGTCCACAGTGGGCTTGGCCTTGCCCATTACTTGGAAGCCTTTAGAGAAAGGACCCCTTCAAGGAGGAAGAATTCTGCCAGCGGAAGCCTCCAGACTCAGCACCGCCTCAGCTGTTCCCTGGGCCCCCAGCCTGGTGGCCTTCTTGCGTCTGCACAATTCATGCTCCGCTACTGCACAGTTAGTTCCTTAAAACCCCCTGCCATCCTCCCTCCTTGTTGCCTCTCTTTCCCTCATAATTCTATTGGTTGTTTCTCTGGAGAACACTGACCAGCACATTGTAGAACTTTTTTTTTTTTTTTTTTTTTGGAGTGGGGGCTAGGGTCTTGCTTTGTACCTCTAGGCTGGCCTCAAACTCATGGCAATCCTTCTGCCTCAGCCTACTGAGAGCTGTGATTACAGGTGTGTGCCACCACACTAGGCTGCAAATGTTCTTTTGAATGAAGCATTTTCCTCTTTCTGTTTTTATATATTGCTGGATTGGGATTGCTGCAGTATTATTGGTGGATGAGGAAGCTGCAGTGCAACATCAGGCTCCACAGTTCGAGAGCCAAGAAGCTGGTCCCTCTGGGGAGCCTGTGTGGCTCACAGCCCCCGCCACCCTAAGGCAGAGGCATGTCCCATGGGATCCTGTCCCCTGGGTGTGGAGCACAGCAGAGGTGGACCCATGTCCTCCGTGAGAAGGAGGTGCAAGGCCTCAGCGCCAAGCCCAGCTGTGGAGAGAAGTGGAGAGCAGAACCCGGTGCTGCTGGACAAGGGGATCTGGCTGCTGGGTACAGCCACTTCTCCAAGCTCTAACTGCCCTGCCTTGGCTCCTGCAAGGTGCTCTGTGCTTCTAGCACTTCTTTCTCTCTTCTTGAGGTGATTTGATTGTGTGACTTACATTCTTAGGGTTCTAATGAGCCCATGTAGTAAGTGACAAGAGCCAGGATTTTACAGCTCCAAACTCCTGTTTTAGCTACTTTGTTATCAGTAGCAAATATTTGTTTATTCATTATTGTATTGAATTAGTAATTTTTTGACAATTTTTTTTTCTCCAATCAGATAACAAACTTTTTTCTATGTGAATCCTTAGCCACGTTTCTATACTCTTAGCATAGACGTCCGGGAGATGGATGGCTGGGTCAGTGGATGTGAATGTCTAGAGCTCTTTCACACCTTGACAAAGTGCTTGCCAGATAACTTTCCAAGCTTCATTCCAATAGCAGAGGACGGGGCCAAGAAATACCTGCCTTTAATGTGTTGTTGCTGCCAGCTGCAGCTTGCAAGTCCTCTCTCACATGAAATCAAAGGAGAAAGTTCTTTCTCGTGTCTGCCTTTGTGTCCCATATTAAGTTAGTCTGAAAAAATGTGAATCCTAATAAAGGAGCTAGGTTGCAGCTCGGTGGTAGAGCACTTGCCTACCACGCGGGAGGCCCAGGCCTCCTTCTATCTACTGAAGACAGTTTTCGTGGTTGCTCTAATTGCAGGTCATTTTATAGACTCAATTCACTAACTTCAGTGAGTGTGAGTAGAAATGCCGTGATATATAGAATAATTCTGCTTATGCATGATAAATAGTTAAGGAAAGCATATCAGGAAAGACAAAAGTTTTGTAGAATAGTGATTGTCTTTTTTCTTGCTTAGTTTCTAAATTTTTCTGTATGTTTTATTCTTAGAGAAAAGGTTAAATTTTTCCATTCTCAAGGGTGTGCAATGAGAAGATTAAATAGTGGCATGAAATTAAGGTCATCTAGGGACATCATGTGAACTGTTTGGGGTTTGGTAAATTTTCATATATTTGAAAATAATGGAAGGGCTTTTAAATTTTTAGTTTCATCCTTTTTGACAAGATCTAAGGATCTGATTTTAGTAAAAACATTCTTACTAGAGGAGGTACATAGACTTAGTTTACTGTAAGACTCACCAGTTAGCAGGTCTGGGGATCTATAGCTCAACATGGGAGCATAGAGAATTTGCTCCTCAGAATTGGGTCCATAGTGCTCAGCAGTCTAGGCACTCGGCCCCTACAGCAAAGAGAGGGAGACCTGGCTGCTGCTCCAGCTGGCCACAGACCTTAGCATCATCCATGTAGTGCTGGCTTTAGGTGCATGCAGAATGCAGGAGTTACGGGGTTACGGCAGCAGTTTCCTCCTAATTTCAGAAGGTCTGAGAAGCCAGACAGTGGGACTCTGAGAGGGCACTGTGTGAAACTGAGTGTGAAGCTAAACGTACCGTGGAGACCTCAGAAAGTTTGAAAAGGCCAGGAATGTGACTCCTCTAAGGAAAGCTTCCAGGCAGGAGCAAAGTAGGCCCAAGAGAGAAACCATAGGAGCTATAACCACCAGGAGTGCTGGAGGGGCAGAACCCCCAAGCCCTGTGGACTCCACAGCTTGCCACAGTTTGCCTTGGGTGCTGCACGTGGAATTGCAGGATTTAACGCTTGCCCTGCTGAATTTTGGACTTGCTTTGGTCCCAATTGTTTGTATCCCTGATTGTACCTTTTGGAATGGTAATGTTTATTTTGTGCCATTGAATGTTGGACATATTTAGCTTCATTTGTACGGGGACTTCATTTGTATAGCTACGAGTTTGCCTTAAATCTCAGAGGAGCCTTGTGATGTGCACTTTTTAGCAACGTTGAAACTGCTAAGAATTTGGCAACTTGGAGATGGACTAAATTCCTTTTGCATAAAGAAATGTATGTGAGTCTTTGGGGAGCCAGGGACGGAATATTATTTTTTGTCTGGATGACTCCCCAAAGTCTCATGAGTGTGTGTGGTGGTGGTGGGGCTTTTTGGAGGCAGCTGACTCTAGAGTTTGTGATTGGTTCCTTGTCTAGTTCTGGAATTGGGGTGAGTGTCCCACCTGCCCTAGCGCAGGTAGCCTGCATACAGTATAAGAGAGAAAAAGAGGCTTGCTCGCCTTCTCTTACGGTTTTTGCTGCGTTCCACGGCTGTGACTGGTTGCCCATCTGCTGTGTGCCTCCTAGCCTTGGGACCAGCTGATATGGACTGAAAACTCTACAAACTGAGCTAAACCAACCTTTCCCTCTCTCTGTTTCTCTGTTTTGTGGAGGTAGTATTTCACTGTGTTCATTTCTCTTGATATCTGTCTAGAATTAAATTTTGATTTTAAAAAGCCAGCCAGGGCTGGGGAGATAGCTTGGTAGAATAAGTGCTTGCCTGGCAAGCGCAAGGGCCTGAGGTCAATCCCTGGTTCAAAAAAAAAAAAAAAAAAAAAAAAAGCCAGCCAAGTTAGTGGATTAGAGAGGACTAGAAAAAGATAAAGTAGAGGAGCACAGCAAATATGTATCAGAAGTAAGAGAAAGTTTGCTCTAAACGGTATGGCAGAGTAGAAAAGGAGACAAAATATTCCCTTCTTAGCCTGCCTGGTTCTGACTTCTTTAAAAACAGAAATCAGGGCGGGCAAGATAGCTCAGCAGACAGGGACTGGGATTCTATCTCCAGCACCACATGCCTTGCTGGTCCCACCCCCAGGCTCTCTGAGCTGGCCACCAAGACCAGGCGTGGTGGCGCATGCCTGTAATCCCAGCATTGGGGAGGCTGAAAACAGGAGGCTCACCACGAGTCCGAGCTGCGTAGTGAGACCCTGTACCAAATACATATAGATAAATAAATAAATCAGAAACCAGGGCCCTTCAAGAATTGCTAGATGTGCCAGGCATGGCAGTGCACACCTCTAATCCCAGCATTCTGGAGAACCCCAGGATAATTCTGCTTGTGGAGGCAGGAGGATTAGGATCTTGAACCTAGCCTGAGCCATTTAGCAATTTAGTAAAACCATATCTCAGAATTTTAAAGGGGGGAGGGGTCTGAGGCTGTAGCTCAGTGCAAAGATCCTGGATGCCTCCCCAAGTACTAGGGGGAGAATAAAAGGCCAAACTTCCAGTTTGGAAAGACCAACTTTGCATTAATGCTGGTCTCTCACACTTTGCCATAGTCCTCACTTGCATCCCATTTGTTGACACAGAGGCACAAGAGCAGGTGTTGCCCAGATTTCACGGCATCCACACTAGACCCTGGAGTTTACTGGGGTCTTACGAAGTATAGGAATGAGTTATCCAAGAGGGCAGAGATTAAAAAAAAAAAAAAAATGCTCTGTAGGTTACACAGAGCCAGCAACACATGGGCAATTCCTGGCCGTCTGGAGTTCCTGTTTCTTCCCTGCTTCTAGAGGAGGGGTCAGAACGTCCTGCTCCCCTTGGCCCGCTGGAGGCTGCAGCTGCTACAGCCCGGCCCTGGCCTGAGCTAGAACACTCAGACCTACTCTTTCTTTTCTCTCAGACCTTTCTCTGACATGGGAACCACAAAGTTGGATTTTTATTTTTGGTGGGGTTTTTTTTGCATTAAAATTTTTTTATTGGTACATTTTAGACATATATAATGATCACATTCATCATAGAGAATTTGCACCTCTATGTGACATCTCTTAATCCTTTTTCCTACCCCAGCCCTCCCTTCTTCAGCCCATCTTCTTCCTAGGTCCCTCCTCTCCCTTCTAGGGGCCAGGCCCTGGGACTTTTTATTTCTCTTGAGGTTGTGGTCATTCACAGCTTCATGGCCAAAGCCCATCCTGGGTTCGTAGTCTGCTGTTTGCTCAGTCTCTGAGGTGTGCACCTCCGGTGTCTTCCTTGCCCCTAAGTGAATAACTCAGTTTGCCAGAAAGAGGTTATTTTATACCACAGAGCAACAGACCCACCTTCTAGAACTTGCGCTCGAAGGCCAGACCTGAGATTCTGTCCAGATGCAGTTCTGGCCATGTCTGGAGTTTTTTCTACACTTGGCCCTCAGAGCTCTGGGCTCAGGAGCAAGTGGGCATGATGAGAGCAGACCACGCCACAGGGCCCTGGGGACTTAGGAATTTGTAATGAATTTGTCAGACCAGAGCAGGATTTTTCTAATGTTGAGACTTAGTACCACTCAGGGCTGGTTCCAGAGATCAAGCCAGGCCAAGACTCCCCCCCAGCTGCCTCCTCTTTCCCACTACTTCCTCCCTAGGATTCTGTATGCAGAGCTACTGGGCCTGTTGGTGGCTCTCCGGAGCATCGACAGCACAGGCTGGCCCCAAGCCAGAGCATCCAGGGACTGCCTGCAATGATACCCATGCTCCAGGAGACCTGCAGCGCAGGCTGTGCTCACCTCCTGCCACAGCCCTCGTGGATCACAGACTGGAAAGGGAAATCATGGAGACAGGAGACTGGGACTTAGAGGATGAGAGCTCAGTGGTGACAGAGAAAGACAAAGATAGAAACTGCCTCTTTGTGTGGTTGTGGGGTGACCATGGGGCCAAAGTTGATCTCTGGAAGTACAGAATATGGAGAAGGAGGAAGCCTTGGGGAAAAGAGGTAATGCTTCTCCTGGGGATGGGAGTGCGCTTTCTGAGGGTCCAGTGGGTCCCTTGCAGCCCCCTCTGCCCTGAAGAGAAAGGTGCTAGTAGATGCTTTAGCCCACAGGAAGATAAAGCCATGAGGAGGAAAATCTAGCCAGACACACCCCTTCATCCTCCTCCCTTTCCCCAGAGCCACAAGCCTGAAGAGGGGGAGAGGGGTCAGGTGGCAGAAGTGGGAGCTTCAAATGACTGCCTCATCAGCTGATCCTGTGGAGACCATACCGTGGCCCTGTCCCCCACTCTGCTTCAGAAACCTGAAGGTCATCCAGTAAGGTGCTTCTGGAGAGGAACCTAGCGTCAGAGATTTGAACTACTGTAGACCTGGCCTGGAGACCACCTCAGACGAGACAGTAGAATCTGTTAGCTGGGACTGTGGAGGCCTCTGGTGGCCAGGGTGGCAGTTCTTTCCAGCCCAGCAGCTCCTCCCCGGTTCCTGTCCAGCAGCCTCTGAGCACCCTGCTGGCCTGGGGCAGGGTCAGGTGGTAGCCAGAGGAGGTTGTGTCTTACAGCCTTGCCCCTACCCAAAACCTGTTGCCTGAGGTAGCAACGTGCACGTTTCCTGCCTGATCCCACATTCTGTGTAGCTACCCAGTGTACAACGCACCCTTCCCAGCCAGGTTCAGGGTGGCGCCCTCCGCCATTTCCTGGTGGTAGAACAGCTTTCCTCCCAGCACTAGATGATGAGCCAGGCTATGCTTTAAGTGGGCAGCCATGACCATGGATTTCCTGGTTAGGTCAGGATTTCCTCGGGTCAGGGTGGCCTTGAAGTCAGCTGCCCTGCTTGCCACCCTACGACTGAGTCAGGAACTTGTCTCAGAGCCTCTCTGCCAGCAGAAGTGGGACCTGGGCACTGAGGCTGTCACCGCTCTCCATATGCCCTACCTCATGGGACTGAGCAGCCAGCCTGTGGAAGTGGCATTGAAGTGAGAGCCCGGCAGGCCTGGCACTTGTGTGCACAGCGTGAGACTCCTGGAAGTACTGACAGTGAGCGTCTCTCCCTCCGTCTGTTCTAGGAGTCCACCTTTGCGCATGGATTCCGTGCAGCTCACTGAGCTCCCATGAGACAGAGGTTCCCCATATGGGGCTCCAGGCCATTGTGCTCCCCATTTCAGTCCAGAGGAGGGGCAAACAGGGTTTAGCCAGCTGCAGCCAGCACCCCACCCCATTGGTTATCTTGATGGCAGCCACCCCCTTGAGCAAGGTGACAGGCTCAGTGCTCACACTCGGGTGAGAGGCTAGATGTCCAGCACCCTCAGTGGTAGCTAAAGTAGAAGAACAGACAAGACCACCAGTAACTCCTCAGAACAGAATCCTTATTTATACTGATGTTTACAGAGCACAAAGGGGAAAACACACTCCTGTGTGGGAAACAGGAAAACAGGGCAGGAAGAAAACCGAAGAGCGCCAAGCTGTGGGTGTCAGGGTGTTTAGTTTCCAGAAGAAAGTGGGCCAGATCCGGAATCAAATCAGGCTTTCTGCTCTTACGATCTTACTCAACTCTCCTTTCAGCTCCACTTGTTCTGCTGCTTTGGCTCCCACAGGGCTGAAAGCCCTGCGGCCTGGCCCCTAAGGCCACCTTCTCGTCCTCTCCCGGGGACATGCAGTGTGCCATGCCCTGGTACCAAGTGTCCGTGCTTTCTTATGCATTTCCCCTTTGTACTCCGCTTCCACTACACACCACCCTTCTTTCCATAAGAGCATGATTTGAAATCTTAGTGGAAATCATTGACATGGGGGTGGATATTGAGGCAGGGAGGGGAGTGTGGGCACAGACACAGATGGAGCCTGTGGTCGAGGCTGCTTCTGGCCCACAGTGCTTACCTGTGAGTGGATGGTGGAGGCGAGGAGGAGCGTAGAAACATGAGAAGCTTTTGTTCAAAAGCAGAAGTGTCTCTTTAATGCTGACTGTGGGAGTCACCCATGCGGTTGGGTTTCTGTCGGTATCTGACTGAACTTTGCTTTCCCCACAGTACCCACTGGCGTACGGCCTGCTGCTTATCCCCTGCTGGAGTCTGCTGGTGTGCCTGAGCAGGATGTACATGGGCATGCACTCCCTGCTGGTAAGGAGAACGGCAAGCCTTCCTGTGTTGTCTCTGGTTTCCACGGAAAGGTTCTTAATTTAATTGGATTTTTTTTTTGTCTTTTGAGATAGGGTCTTGCTGTGTAGCTCAAGCTGGCCTTGAGCTCACTTTGTAGCCCAGGATGGCCTGGAACTTCCAGTAATCCTTCTGCCTTAGCCTCTTAAGAGCTAGGACTACACACCATACCCAGCTTTTTAATTCTAATTATTTGCAAGTTTATATGAAACCTAAATGAGAAAAATATACCAGTAGTCCGCATGTCTTGCACCTTGGTTTTGCAAAAACACCAGCGTCATAGCTGGTGAAGCAATGAGGCCATCCTTGTGTAGCATGGACTTTATTTCCAGCTGTCATGGAAGCCAAGCTCTGCACAGCACGTGTGTCCCTCTTCTCTTCCACTTCCACTTTCCTTTAGGGCTCTTCTGTGCCGCTCCTACAATGATACAGGAGCCCAGGACAGCTCCAGATCCTAGCTAAGATGTAGAGATGAGAAACATGAGCATAGACTGCCTGGTGCTCTTCCTCCCCATCCCACCCCTGGGCCCTGTGCTGGACTCACTGGAGGTATTTGAGTGCAGTTCAGGTTCGAGAGCAGTGGCACAGGCGCCTGCCACAGCGAGGACTCGGCTGGTGGCTTGGGGTCAACAGAGCCTATGGAGCAGACTCCCGACTACGCAGGGCAGGGCTGGTAATGACCACGCGTAGGACACAGGACATGGCTTTTTGTTAATCATCATAAGATGACATAACAGGAAATACAAAAATATATAGTTTTATCCAATTTATTCAATGCAGGAATCAACTGGCTGCAATGACACCTGCCCGAGCGGTGCTCAGGACGGTCTGTAAGCAAGTACGCTGCCTCAGTGACCCTTGCAAAGTATTGGAATGATGTATTTAGTATAAAAATATTATTTTGTTGTTTTGTTTTGTTTTTTAAACAAGGTCTCACTGTGCATATGCAATTCAAGCTTACCTTGAACTTGTTATATAACCCAAGCTGGACTTGAACTTGCAGAGATTCTCCTGTCTCAGCCTTCTGTGTGCTGGGCTTACAAGTATACACCACCACATCAGGCTAGGAAGTATTACTATTGAAAAAGCTTTTAGTCTTGGTTCAAGAAGTTGTGCATCATCTTTTTTTTTCCGTTAGATTTCTGGTCAGGATGTAATTATATAATCAGTGTGGTCTAAAGAATTTAATTGTCTTAATTCAGCTAGCCAGGCATTTTTTCTGTGTTTGCTGTATGCCATGTTCTGAGGGTGTGCATGTAATTAAGGTGAGGACTTCGCTTTTGAGGAGTCACTGTCTGAATATGTAACATAAATACGCAGTAGAGCAATTCTGCCCTGGGAAAGCACATTAAATTAATTAGGGAGATTTTGAACAGTCCTGACCTCCCCCCCCCCCGCCCCATACACACACCAGAAAAAAAAAAATACACGCATTTTGGATTCAGTTAGATCCACTGCCTGAAGATTGTCTCAGACCTAGGTGTTTTTGTGGTGGCCTCCCGAGTGAATTCACCTGCAGCAGGTGGTGAGCGTCCCGCTTTCTGGGAGAAGTAGATAAGCAAGGACTGGGAGATTGTTGGGGGAGGTCTGTGGAGGGTGCTGTTGGACTCACTGGAGAAAGTTCCTTTGCTGGGCGCTGGGCGCTGGGCGCTGGGTGCTGGGCGCTGGGCGCTGGGCCCAGGGCACCTCGTGCTGCACAGGGGCTCTGCCTCAGAGCTGTGCTCGCAGCCTCAAGAAGTTCCTTACGATGGAATTGAAGGCAGATGTGTGTGGGAGAGGAAGATG
The DNA here is from genome assembly GCF_000260255.1 of Octodon degus. Taxonomy (NCBI): domain Eukaryota; kingdom Metazoa; phylum Chordata; class Mammalia; order Rodentia; family Octodontidae; genus Octodon; species Octodon degus. The sequence continues at coordinate 18,995,721 of NW_004524583.1, forward strand.
CCTGAGTGGAATCTCATAGAATGTATTGCAGGCTTCGCTAAATATAAGCAGGGCAGTAAGTCCCAAGATAAGAGGATACTCTACATTCATGTCAGATCTAGTATTACATGAAGCTCAGTGACCACCTGTCTCAGGTACTCTTCTCTCCTTGCAGGGACAAATACCCGACACTCAAAATGAGGGAAGGAAAGGTTTATTTAGCTCACAGTTACTGGAGGTTTCAGTCCATACTCAGCTGGCTTCAAGGCAGAGAGGCACATGGCAGAGGGCAGCCTTTCATGGCAGCAGTGAAGAGCAGAGAGCAAAATGGAGGAGCAGCAGCAACATTGGCAACAGGCAACAGAGAGAGCAAGTTTGTCTCTCTTAAATTGCATTCAGACTCTGCCCCAGGCTCTGGGAAATACACATACCCATAATCTCAGCAATACTAAGACCCATGGGGCCGGGGAGATGGCTCAGTAGAATAAGCGTTTGCCTGGCAAGCCCAGGTGTCTGAGTTCAATCCCCAGTTCCGCAAAAAAAAAAAAAAAAAAAAATACTAAGACCCATAATCCCAGCCTTGGATCACCCATAATCCCAGTGGATCATGAGTTAATCACAAACTCTAGAAGTCCCCGCCTGATGACTATAAAGCTTGGGGCGGGGGGGAACGAGATGCACACCATAACACCACCAGAAGCCAAAAATAAAATACTTACGTCTAAGAAGCTTGAATGTATAAATGGCATTCATTGCTGTCCTTGGTACCTTCTTAAACATGCTTTTAGCTAATTATGTAATATTTTCCTCACTATTATAAAGAGACTATATAAAAGCACCATAGGCCAGGCATGGTGGCTCATATCTATAATCCCAGCACTTGGGAGGCTGAGACAGGAGGATTGCTGTGAGCTCAAGACCAGCCTGAGCTGCATAGCAGGACCCTGTTTCAAACAACAACAACAAAAAAGAATGCCATAAACTTTTTAATAACATTGTTTCACAGTGTAGAATAAAATAGATATCTGCAAAACATTTTATATAGAAACTAGTTTTGTTAATATTCTTACTTTGGGAAGTGAGGAGTTGAATCCACTTATGTTTATAATATGATATGGTGAAGATCAGAGTACAGACATTCGTTTATGAGTAATTTGGTAAGTTCTCTTAAAATAGCTCAAGTAGCTTTGAAAGGTTGGCTTGTACATTCATTCAAATATTTTATTTTATTATTATTTTTAAACGTATTTGGTACAGGGTCTCACTACACAACTCAGACTTGTAGTAATCCTCCTGTTTTCAGCCTCTCCAGAGTTGGGATTATAGGTGTGCGCCCCCATGCCCAGTCTTGGTGGCCGGCTCAGCACATCCGGGGGCAGGGCCGGCCCAGCATGTAATGCTCGGGATCTGAACCCCAGTCTCTGCACTTGTCTGAGCAGATGCTTAGTCCACTGAGCTATCGCGCCAGCCCTCAACAAATATTTTAGTAGTTACTCAATGCTAATCTGTGAGCAAAAGTAGTCAAGCAGAAGTCTGTTTTCCCCACTGTTTTTAGGCAACTGTTCCGTCTCAGCTCGCAGCATCTATTCTGTTTTCCACAGGACTCTGGCTAGGAGCTGAGTACCATTTAGAACAGTGGTTTCCAGTGCTATTTATTTATTTATTTATTTGTATTTTAGGGAAGGGTCTACAGGGTGTTCAGGGTCTCACTACTAGGTCAGACTCATAGTGATCCGCCTGTTTACAGCCTGCCAAGAGCTGGGATTATAGGCGTGCACCACCACGCCCAGTCTCAGTTGGCATCTCAGCTTGCACTGGGGGCAGGGTCTGCATGGGTTTCCACACTGTTGACTGTGCTGCTCCATTTTTTTTTTTTTCTTTTTTCTTTTTTCTTTTTTTTGGCAGAACCAGGGATTGAACTCAGGCCCTTGTGCTTGCCAGGCAAGCGCTTATTCCACGGAGCTGTCTCCCAGCTGTGCTTCCCCATGACAGCTTTATTGCACGTAGTACTGTGAGGATAGTGGTGGGAGGCCTTCATTTATCCCCCCCCCCCCGCTTCTTTATGGTTCTTAACATTTTTTTTTTTTTGGATACAGGGTCTTGCTATGCCATTCAGACTCGCAGTGATCCTCCTGTCTCAGTCTCCCCAGCACTGGGATTACAGGCCGTGCCACCTTGTCCGGTTTTAGGGCTGACATGTCTTATGGTACCAGGGATCCGACTCAGGTGCGCTTGCCAGGCAGGTGCTTAGGCTGCTGAGCTGTCTCTCTCCCCAGCCCCACATATCCACTTTTATTCAGGGGTGGCCGCCCCTGTGCTGCAAGGCAAAATTCTTTTCCTATTCTTACTTGACCCAAACTTCCTCTGTAGAGCCTTGTTTCTTTTTCCTCCTTTAATGAACTCGCGCTTAACGAATGTGCGTTTTTTTAAAAATAAACTCCTTTAATTTGTTCCTCTTTGCACTTGTGTAGACAAATTTCTTCGCAGAACAGAAGGAACCTAGAAACCGCCTCTAGAAGGGGACTCCACAGCTGGACATGGTGGTACATGCTTGTAATACCAGCACTGGGAGGCTGAGGCAGGAGGATCCTTGTGAATTTGAGACCAATCTGGGCTACAAAGTGAGCTTAAGGCCATCCTGACCTGCGTAGTGAGACTCTGTCTCAAAAAGACAAAACAAAAGCGAAAACAAAATGGAAGGATACCCCAACAGCTCAAAACTTGGTAACAAATTCAAGGCCAGCCTGAATTACCTAGTGAGATCCTGTCCCAAAAATCCTAAGTAAATAAGGAAATAAATAGGGGTCGGGATGTAGCTCAGTGGGAAGCTCCTGGATTCCAGGCCCAAGAAACAAACAAAGCAAATTTACTCAATTGAAAGGACTAGTCTCAAGTCAGCATTGTTTTTTGTTTTGTTTCCGAGGCAGGATCTCACTGTGTATCCCAGACTGGCCGTGAACTGGCAGCCATCCTGCTCAGCCTCCCAAGGGCTGGGATTGCAGGCTTAAGAGTTAAGAACAGAACAAATTCTTCCTCTTCTCCCAAAAGTGAGAGAGCTGAGCTGGGAGGTTGTTGAAACAGGAAGATTGTGCTAACCCAGGAGTTCAAGGCCAGCCTGGGTGACATCACAAGACCTCATCTCAGAACAAAACAAGATAGTAAAAGGAGGAAGTAAAAAAAAAAAAAAAAGAGAGAAATTGGTAAGAAAAATACATATGCATACACAATAGCAAAACGTGCTATTTAGGGAGAGAAGGCAAAATATAAGCAGTATTTTAATTAAAATAAAAATATTAAGATCCATACCAGGGATTTAAAGAATACTATAATTAGAAAATTGTATAATAGGCTTGTGCCAATAAATTTTAAAGCTTAGATAAAAAGAGCTTATTAGGAATATCTAATGACTAAAGAAAAACTGACTCAAAAAGAAACTGGAAATCTTAGTCTCATAACTGCTAAAGAAGTAGAACCAGTGGCTAAAACTCACCCACAGGAGTGACTGCCGGAGAATGTGAGTCTAAGCTGTTAAAATGCCCACATACACCAAGCAAATACAACACCTAAGCCATGCCTAGCCCATCACAGTCAAATCTTTCATTTTTTTTTTTTCCTTCTTACATCAGGTGATGCTGCCTAAATAATGTTGAACAGAAGAAATAGTAAAACATCATTGCTTTGTTCCCTTTGCCCTACCAAAAACCTCACTCCTTGGTCACATTAGGCTTTTGTTGTGCTTTTTTCATACAAGGTCTCCCTCTGCATTCCAAACTGGCTTTGAGCTCAGTATGTACCTCCGGCTGGCCTTGAACTCACTGTGATCCTCCTGCCTCAGCCTCCTGCGTGCTAGGATCACAGGCATGGGCCACTGTGCCTGACTCAGTTTAGTTTTGTAGTACAGGCTGCTGCTTATGTTGTGGGACAGCTTAGATCTTCTGTGAGCTATCTGGCTGGCTCTCAGATACCTTTTTCACCAAGACATTTCAGATTTCCAAGAGCGCCACTCTCCTTAAGAGGGCACAGGTGGGGAAGTGAACACACAGGTCAGGTCTTGTTATGGAAGTCCAGTGTCACACTCTCAACTGTATCCTGCAGGTGTCCAGAGGGCCTGAGCAGGGGCCCGTGCCTTTCTGTCCCCACCACTGCCAGCCCAGGCCTTGAGTCCTTTCCAAGGAGGCTGAACTCACACCTGTGGCTCATACCTAAAACCCAAACCTGCGGTTCCGGCCCAGCCCGGGAAGCTTTGCAGCGATAACCAACAGCCCAGCCCTATGTAACACGCGTGTCGAAGGCTCGCCACCACCAGCTTAGTAATTAAGTGAGACCCTGCCTCAGAATAAAAAGCTAGAGATGTAGGAGCTCACTGTGAAGGCCCTGGGCTACAAACTGCAGGGTTTGCTTTTTTTAATTTTTTTTATTTTTTTAATGTATTTGGTTGTTACAGGGTCTTACTACATAGTGCGAACTCATAGTGATCCTCTTGTTTTCAGCCTCCCCAGCTCTGGGATTACAGGCGTGAGTCACTGTGCCTTGACTCTGTGGCTGCTCCGCCTGTCCTGTGGGCAGTTCTAGAGCCATCTTTTTATTTTTTAATTTTTTTTTAAATTCTGTACCAGGGATTGAACTTGAGACCTTGCACTTGCCAGGCAGGCACTTATGCCACTGAGTTATATCCTTGATTGGCCCAGGGTTTTTTTTTTTTTTTTTTTTCTTTTATTTGAGACAAGGTCTTGCTGTGTAGCCCAGACCAGTCGTGAACTTGTGATCCTCCTTCCTCAGCAGCATTATAGAATATTGTATGATAATATTTTTACAAAGCTCAAAAGAAGCAAAACTGTATAATATATTGCATGGAGGTGTGGTACATTTTTTGAAAATATTAATACATGTTTGCTATGGTAATGATTACTACATTTATCAGGGGGAGTTTATACATGTGTGCAACACACCTTAATTTTTTGTTCCTCTCCCATCCTATCCCTCCCTGCTCCCTCCAGCTTTTTTCTTCTTCCCAGCCTTTCTTGTATTTCTGAAACAGGGTCTGGCTATGCAGTTCAGACTGGCCTTGAGCTCACCTTGTAGCCCAGGCTGGTCTCAGACTCACAATGATCCTCCTGCCTCAGCCTTCTGAGTGCTTTCCCACCCATGTTTGTTCCATTATGTTTTAACCCCTTTTTCCTTCTTTCCCTCGTCTTCCTCCATCTCTTGCTCCCTACTTCCTATTATCTATCCTGCATTTTGCTCATTATTCATATTTTGGACTTCACATGTAAGAAACCATGTGATTTTTAAACTGGTGCATCTGGCTTATTTCACTTAACATCATGGCCTCAAACTGCATCTGTTTATCTACAAATGCCTCAGATTTGTCCTTCTCTATGGCCTAGTAGTGCTTCATTGTGCGTATTACCACAATTTTTATCCATTTATCTGTTGAGGGGCTAACAGGAAGTTTCAAAGATTGAGCTATTATAGATGTGCTGCTGTTTATCAGCATGGGCATGGATGTATCACTGCACTGTGATAGCTTTAACTCTTGGGAAAATGCCTAGAAGGTGGCTAGCTGGGGCAAGTGGAGTTTCTATTTTTAGTTTTTTTGAGAAATCTCCATACTTGCCACCTTAGTGATTGTGCTACTTTACATTCCTACTAGCAATGTAGAAGGGTGTGTCGTCCCCCCACCCAGCCTTGCTAGCATTTGTTATTACATGATTTTTTTTTTTTTTACATGATTTCTTGAGTTAGATGGGATCTCTTTTTTTGTTTGATTGTTTGGGTTTTTTTTTTTGTTTTGTTTTTTTGTATTTTTAGGGAAGGGTCTACAGGGTGTTCAGGGTCTCACTACTAGATCAGATTCGTAGTGATTCTCCTGTTTACTGTCTCCCAAGTGCTGGGATTACAGGCATGTGCCACCTTGCCCAGTCTCAATGGCCATCTCAGTGCACCCTGGGGGCAAGGCCTACATTGCGAGCCTGGGAATCAGAACACCCACCCTCCCCTGCACCTGCTTGCAGGCATTTTTTTGTTTGTTTGTTTTTTCTTGGTGGAACCTGGGATTGAACTCAGGCCCTCGCCCTTGCCAGGAAAGCACTTATTCCACTGAGCCATCTCCCCAGCCCTTTTTGGTGCAGGTGCTTTAATCCGCTGAATTATTTGGTGGGCTCTTCTTCTTTTTTCTTTTTTAATATTGAACATTTCTTCATATATGTATTGACTATACTTCTGAGAAGTGTCTGTTCATTTCAGTAGCCCATTTTTTTTATTAGATTCTTTATTTTGAGGAATCTAATGTTTTTGATATTGTTCCTCTGAGCAATAGCTGGCAAACACTTTCCCATTCGAGAGGTTATCTCTTCATTTTCTTTGTTGTTTCCTTTGCTGTGCAGAAGCTTTTAAACTGAATCTTGGAGGTGGGTGGTGCTTGTGGGTTAGTTCAGCTGTTTAAAGCCTCTGCTTGGGCAAACTCAGTCCGGTGCAGGGGACCGCAGTTCAATCTCCAGCTTCACAAGCTGTACCAGACCTGCCCTTAAGGCAGCCTGAGCTAGCCAAAAAAATGAATAAATAAAACCCCTTTTAAATTTGATCTGATCTCATTTTTGATGTAATATATCTTGTGCCATTGAGGTTTTGTTCAGAAAGTTCTTTCCAGGGCTGGCCAGATAGCTCAGTGGAGTAAAGCAACCTGGTTCGATCCCTAGTGAGCTGTGTTGGCCCTCCCCTGGGGTGCCCTGAGACAGATTGAGACTGGGTATGGTGGCTCATGCCTGTAATCCCAGCATTTGGGATGCTGAAAACAGGTGTCTACCCTGCGTAGTGAGACCTTGTACTAAATCCGTTAAAGAAAAAAAAAAAAAAAAGAACAGAAAGTTCTTTCCTGGCTCTTTCAAGAGTTTTATCTAGTTCATCTTCCAGCAGGTTGTTTCTGTTTAAACATTTAGATCTTTGATCTATTTTTATTTTAGTTTACTTCATGATGAGATATATGGGTCTAGACTCAGACTTTGTGTGTACATACTCAATTTTCTCAGCAAGACTTATTAAAGAGGCAATCTTTTATTCAATGTATATTTTTGGCTCCTTTGTGAAAAATTAAATAGCTAAATGTGTCTGGGGTTGTTTCTGCTTCCTCTGTTCTGTTCCATTGATCCACAGGTCTGTTTTTGTGAATCAACACCATGTTTTTTTGTTTCTTTCTTTTTTTTTTTTTTTTTTTTTTAAAGTTAAAAATTCCTTAGTTTTTCATTCCTGGTACCACTTCCACAGTTTACAGGGTACATACCTGATGTAATGAGAAGGAAAAAAAGGAAACACAAAGCTACAACAGATAAATGGCTTCAGGAATGTACATCTAATTGACACTACATTGCATTAATCAATAGCACTTTGTACAAACTGTGGCTATGACAGTCTTGAACCAGAAGGGTTTCCTGATGAAGCTGTAGTAATTTTTCGGGCTATGGATCATCATTCCATCTATGGCAGATTTTTACAGTTCCTCTAATGCATTTGGGATGACTGTCTCAAAGTAACTTGCAGCTTTCCTGACAACTCCTCACTCTCCTACTAAGAACTTTAGCCCTTTTCTGTTTTTTTAAAACCTTCAGCTACCATATCCACTACTTCTACCACCAGATCCATAGGGACCACCAGAGCTGCTTCTACCAAAACTGACCCCCTCTTTTTTTTATTGAGAAATAAATATGAATGAGACAGTTTCAAAGCTGAATAATAGGACAGTTTCGATAATCAATACATTGTACATTGTTATCTTCTTAGTGGTTATCCATAGTACAAGAAGCAGACAGGATATCCTGTCCAAATACTATGAGTACACCTCTTTTCATTGAATTAAGCAAAAGTAGCTGTATATCTATCCTATTTTGTATATATAAATACAAAATGATCTTTCCTTTGTATCCCCCTTTTTTTGTTTAGTTCTATCACAGGTGAATATTCTATTGGCATCTTAATACTAAGGTGTTTGATTTCAGCTACACAATCCAACACTGTCTAGTAGTCTATAATATTAGTGGGTTATCCTCAGAAGTTATTGACTTGAGCCTTTTACAGCTCATCGTATTAATATGGCTTTACTTTATATACCTCGTTTTTATACTTTTCTTCTGGGTGGTTAAGACCAAGATAAAGCAAGACCTATATAGCAAGAAGTGTAACTTTTGTATCTGATGTGGTCAGTCAAGTGCCCTCAGGATTTATCCTGTACCACACTTTGTAGATCCTTTGTCAGTGTCAGCCATGAGGATGAGTTACGGTCATTGCTTGACCAATGTGCTCTCTGTGAAAGCCTGAGAGAATGTTTTTTCTCTCCATGTGACTCTCCAGGCACACTATACATCATTGATCACATTCCCCTGTGGCTCCATGATCTTCTTGATCAGAAAATTTGGAGCACACCTGAGTTACATGTTATTACAGTACAAGTTCTCCTATGTCCCGAGTCTTCACTGACCTTGAAAGGTTAGAGCCAAAATGTTGGCTGACCTTGCAGCCCTTCCTTTTCTTCAATTTTGAACTGCTAACTTAGGTTGCTAACCCTCCAGAAGAGAAGCTTGTTATTACCCTACAACATATGCAGTTGAGTTTAACATCACTATCTGTCTAAATATCAAACATCTTTGGCATATCATGGAATTTTATTTTAGTTTACTACATGATGAAATATATGGGTCTAGACTCAAACTTTGCATGTAGATACTCAATTTTCTCAGCAAGACTTATTAAAGAGGCAATCTTTTATTCAGTATATATTTTTGGCTCCTTTGTGAAAAATTAAATAGCTAAATGTGTCTGGGGTTGTTTCTGCTTCCTCTGTTCAGAGGTGTTTTCCATCAAATATTGGTATGTTGAGCTTTAAGACCTTACAGAATTTGTAGGGAAAAATAATTTTATAAAGGTAGAAATAAGCATTTACATAATTTTACAAAGAAATTTAGAAATCTAACCATATACAGAATTGTAGCAGGACAGACCTGTGACATTTTTATTCTTGTGACTTTTTTAAAAAATTTATTACCCTAAAAAAAAAAAACAAAAACAAATTTACTTGAGAGACATTATGGCAGTAAGTGGTATGTCATGACAAGAAGTACATATTTAGAAGACCAGGATGGCAGGCACTCCAAGCGTGACCCCTCTATTACACATCGCCATCCTCAGTGCAGCCACCTGGCTCCCAGGCACCAGCATATACAGTTAGTCAGGATAAGAATCTCCCCAGCCAACCGCTAGCCTCAAAAACCTGCTGAAGTCCCCAGGATCACTGCCCCAGCCATCTCGTGCGTACAAATGCACGGCTTTGCCCGTCATGTTTCTCAGCTTTGCTCTTTGCCCACTCCTCATTGTCCAATCCTCAAATTCTCGCTTTCCTTTTATTTGTGTTATAACAATCTATATGTAATTCCTCTTTCAAGTTCTTATACTAGGGAGACAATATGATATTTACAGATGTGGGCCTGGTTTATTTCACTTACAAGTATATCTTTAAGTGGCAAAAACTGACCCCTTTATGGGTTCATAATTTGACTGCTGTTGTCCACTGTAATTTCTGAAATCATCATAGTTCCCACCACCACCACCACCACCATAGTTCTCACCACCAAAATTTCTTCCTTCATTGTAACCATCATATCCTCTTCTACCACTCTGTCCACCACCTTAGTTTCCATATCCTGGTCCACCACCACGATACCCTTCTCTACTACTGTAACAAGGACCACCACCATAGTTTCCACCATCACTTCCAAATCCTTTATATTCATCATCACCTCCTCCATAACTACCTCTGCTGCCACCTCCTCTACCACCGTAACCTCCTCTTCCACCAAAGTTTCCACTACGGCCAAAATTCCCTCAACCACCCCCAGAGTTTCCTCCATGACCCATAATGTTGCCAGATCCTCCTCCATGGCCTCTTTGTAATCCAGCAGGCTGCATCTCTTGTTTAGAAAGGGCCTTTCTCACTTCACAATTATGCCCATTGTGTGGTTTTTCTGAATAACAATCTTATCAACTGTATTGTGATCATCAAAAGTTCCAAAAGCAAATCCTCTCTTTTTCCCACTCTTCCCATCTTCCATAACGTCTGTGGTTTGAATCTTGCCATATTTTTCAAAGTAGTCTCTCAAATTATATTCTTCTGTATCTTCTTTAATACCACCAACAAAAATTTTCTTCACTGTTAGATGGGCACCAGACTATACTGAATCCTCTCTAAAAACAGCTTTCTTTGGTTCCACAACACGCCCATCAGCTTTGTGTGGTCGAGCACACACACACTGCTGCATCTGCCTCTTCAGCACGAGAATAAGTCACAACTCCAAAGCCTCTGGAGCATTTGGTTGTGGGGCTTTGCTTACCACACGATCTGTGAGTGTGCTGCATTTCTCAAAAGTGTTTTCTTCTGCTATCATCGGTAGTTTCAAAACTCAGACCACCAATAAACAGCTTCCTCAATTGCTCTGGCTACTTTGGATCATGGCCCTCCTCCCCCTGGTGGACTGTGACAGCCAGAGTCGGCTGGGGGCGACCAGGCAGTGGCTTTACCTCCATTTTGAGACCAGACTCACTTCTTCCAAGTGGAGTTCAATGTGGGAGGATTTTTTTTTAAATTTCCCTGTACCGGGGATTGAACTCGGGACCCTGCACTTGCCAGGCAAGTGCTTATTCTACTGAGGTATCTCCCTGATCCCATTTTTTGTTGTAAATCATTGTAATTTTATGAGTTTTGAAAGTATAGTCATGGTGACTGTGTTGGTTCTGCCTATGCAGGAACATGGAATATGTTTCTATTTTCTGATGTCCTCTTCAAACTTATTTTGTAGAATGATGTAATTTTCATTATAGAGGGCTTTCACTTCCTTGTTTAGGTTAATTTTTAAGTGTTTAATTTTTGTTGATGCCATTGTGAATGATATTTGAGTTCCTTCGTAGTGTATAAGAGTGTTACTGACTTTTGTGTGTTTATTTTGTATGCTGCTAAATTTATGAATTTGGTTATTAATTAATTCTTGGAGTCTTTCAGTGGAATTTTTTGGGTCTTGTAAGTAGAGGATCATGATACCTGCAAATAATGATACTTTGCGACTTCTTTTTCTTTTCCTTCCCTGATTGCTCTAACTAATGTTTCAAGAACTATGTTGAAAAGGAATGGTTCTTGTGCACATCCTGATTTAGAGTGAAAGCTTTCAAGTTTTCCCCACTTAATAAGATGGTAGTTTTGTGTCAAATCACTTTTATCAGATTGCGATAAGGGCCCTCTATACCTGTTTTCCTTGGTGTTTTTATCATGAGTAGATGTTGGATTTTGTCAGAAGCTTTTTTTTGCATCTGTTGAGATGATTGCATGATTTGTTTTGTCCTGACTTCCGTTTATGTGATATATTATGTTCATTGGCTTATTTTGAACCATCCTTGCATCTCTATTTGGTTGTGGCATTTGATCTTTTTGATGATTTATTGCATAGCTTTTGCCAGTATCTTTTTGGGAATTTTTGTATCTATTCATTATAGAAATTGCCCTGTGCTTCTCTTTTTTGGTTGGATCTTTATCTGGTTTTTGAGTCAGGATAACGCTACCTTCCAGGAATGACTTTAGGGGTACTCTTTCCCTTTTAGTGTCATTAAAGAATAGTACTGGCATGAGATCTTCCCTGAAGTTCTTTTTTTGTTTTGTTTTGTTTTTTGACGGAACCAGGGATTGAACTCAGGCCCTTGCCCTTGCCAGGGAAGTGCTTATTCTCCTGAGCCATCTCCGTGGCCCCTGAAGTTCTTAATAGAATTCAGTGGTGAATCCATCTGTTCCTGGATTGTTTTTTAGGTGGTGTGATTTTTATTACTGCTTCAGTTTTGTTTCCTGATATTTGATTATTTTGGAATTTTAAGCCTTCTTGATTATGTTTTGCTAATTTGTATGCATCTAGAAATCTCTCCATTTCTTCCATATTCTCCAATTTATTAGTGTACAAGTTTGTGAAGTAGTTGGGAACAATATGCTGGATTTTGGCAATGGCCAGAGTGATTTTACTTTTTTATTTTATTTCTAATTGCATTCATTTGTGTCTTTCTTCTTCTTTTTTTTTTTTTTAAGGTGAGCTCAGTCTTTATTGGGGGCCAGGGAAAGGGTCCCTGTGTGCCGGACACCGTGGAGATGACACTGCTGTCCCTGGCACAGCAGGTAGCTCTGGAGACCCAGACCCTGGGTATCTGGATGTGAGGAGGGAATTGGAATCCTCTCCACCAAGAGCTCACAGACAGACCTATGACCTTCCGGAAAGAACAGTGAAAATACAGGGGACAAGAGACAGTGCTGGCTTCAGACACACAGGCAGTGTGGGCTGCACACCTTCCTGGCCATGGACCTGGGGGTCCTGAGGGGCCTCTGGGGGATACCTCAACTCCCTAGCACTTTTCTTTTGAAGATTGGCTGAGGGTTTGTTTTTTATTCTTTTAAAGTACCAGCTCTTGGATTCATTGATTTTTTTTTTTTTTTAATCCATTTCATTGATTTCTGCCCTCATCAGAGAATGTGTGGAGATGGAGCACAGCTGTAACCTCCTGCAGCACCTGCAGTGCTCTTGGGTCCCCCACTCCACCTCCCCATCTGCTCCAGCCCTGAGGCCTGAGCCCGCTTGGACAAATGCCAGTGGTACTGTTAGGCTCCCGCATGTAGCCTCCCAGTGGTGATTCCCTGTTCCTTGTGAAATAAAAGCTAAGCTCTTTCCTTAGCTGGTAAGAGCTCCCTCCAGATTGGACTAGTACCAGTCCCTGACTTGTATCCCACACCTCTTTCAAAAAGAATGTTTGAGGGCCAGGGAGATAGCACAGGGACCAGTTTGATCCTGCCCCACCAGCCTGCCCTGCCCTCAGGGCGGCCTGAGCTGGCCACGAAAAAAATAAATAAATAAAAAGGAAGATGTCTTACTGGATTTCTCATAGTTCCTTGGACTGTTTTTTTGTCTCAAACCTTTTGCCTTTAAGAATTTTGTTTTTAGGCCAGAGATATAGCTCAGCAGTACGACGCCAGCCTGGCAAGCACAAGGTCCTGAATTCAATTCCTGGTACAAAAAAAAAAAAAAAATTGTGTTTTTACATTGGTCCGTGTTTGCAGTGCATGACTACAGTCATCTTGGGGAGCTGATACATGTACATATAACACCTCTTTTCTTTTCTTTTCTGTTCCCTTCCCTCTTTCCTGTCTCTTGACCTCAAACATTCCCTCTAGCTTTGAGGATAGGACAGGCTCCTTTTTAGAATTAAGTCTTTAGCTGGGTATAATCCCAATAACTGAGAGGCTGAGATAGGAGGATTGCCACAAGTTCAAGGCCAGCCTGGACTACATAGACTGTCTCAAAATCAAAAGCAACAAAGAAAGAGTCAAATCTTTGCTTGTATCACTTCCTCAGACAGACTTCCCTAAACACTAATAGGATCTTTCATTATGCTAACTTGTCTTAGCTTCTTCAAGACATTTCTAACTACCTGAAATTATAGTGTTTACCTGCTTTCTTTTATACTTAGTTATTATCAGACTTCCTCACTAAAATAGAAGTTCTAATTTTTTTTGGAGGGGAGCTGGCGAGATAGCCCAGCAGTGCTGTTTAGGCAAGTGTGACTGCGATTCAATCCCTGGCACCACATGCTGCACCAGCCTTGCCCCCAGGGTGGGCTAAGCTGGCCATAAAAAAATAAATAAATAAGTAAAAGATTTAAAAATGGAAGTTCTCGGGACTGGTGAGATGGCTTAGTGGTCTAAAGCACCTACTTAGAACAAGCTTAGCAAATAGCACAGGGACCGCGGTTCAATCCCCCAGCGTCACATGCCAGCCAGCCCCGCCCCCTGGTGGGCTGAGCTGACCACACACCACACACAAATAAATAAATAAATAAATAAGAAAGATAGCCTTTAAAAATAAATAAATAGAGGCCGGGGAGATGGCTCAGTAGAATAAGCACTTGCCTGGCAAGTGCGAGGGCCTGAGTTCAATCCTTGGTTCTGCCAAAAAACAGAAAAGAAAAGAAAAAAAAAGAGAAAATCACACGATGTAAACATAGTTTACTCTTAAGAATCTGAACACAAATTTGCGTATACTGTCATGTAGTTGACTTAAGAAGGTAGAACTGAGGTAAAACTAAGTTTTATTTGTTGTTAAAAGTTTTTAATGGGGGCGAGGGAGATGGCTCAGTAGAATAAGCACTTCCCTGGTAAGCACAAGGGTCTGAGTTCAATCCCTGGTTCCGCAAAAAAAAAAAAAAAAAAAAAAGAAAGAAAGAAAAAGGTTTTAGTGCCTGATACATGGTTTGTTTCCTTTAAAAATTTTGGCTGTAGCAATTCATGGAAACAACCCAAATGCCCATCAACTGAAGAATGGGCACAGATTTTTATACAGTGGAGTACACTGTGCCATAAAGGATAAGCTGAGGCGCCCAGGTAAATGGGTGCCTCCTAAAGCCATGCTCTTGAGTCAGCTGTGTCGGGCTCACATGTGTAAATGCTACACTGTTTCTCTGGTGTGAGAAATTAGAAGTATAAATAAGGACTATAGAAATGATCCCTGAAAGTACAGCCTTAAAGTGTATAATACTGTCAAATAGGAAGAAAATGTTCAAATGCAGAGGGGAACAAAGAAGGGGCCAAGGAAACAAGGGAAAAGAAGAAATGAGGAGACGCAAAGCACTGAAGCAAAGCTTTTGTCAGTGGGGAGTGAAGGAGGGATTGCAGAGCGGGTGGGGACATGGAGAAGAAAAGGAACTGTTGCATACGGGCACAAACACTCCGTGCAGGTGATCGCTGTGTGTATCTACAGTGGACCGATGGAACCTGGGCTACAAAATCTGTGTCTATTAAAAACTCTGGGAAAAAAAAAAAAAACTTTTGGCTGGGGAGATAGCTCAGTAGAATAAGCGCTTGCCTGACAAGCTCAAGGTCCTGAGTTCAATCCCCAGTACCAAGAAAACAGAAAAAGAAAAAACAAACCAAAAAACCCATAAAAACTCTGTATCCAATATTTGAAATGTGAAATATCTTTCCCCAGGACATTATCGCCGGATTCCTGTACACCATTGTAATCTTGGCTGTCTTCTATCCATTTGTGGGCCTGATCGACAACTTCAACCAAACTCACAGACATGCCCCGCTGATCATCATTGGGCTGCACTTAGCCTTGGGGATCTTTTCTTTCACTCTTGATACCTGGAGCACTTCCCGCGGAGACACAGCTGAGATTCTGGGAAGTGGCGCTGGAATCGCGTGTGGCTCCCACGTCACCCACAGCCTGGGGCTGCTGGCGGATCCTCCTGCAGACCTGTTCCCTCTGCCCGTGCCTCCGCTCACTCTGACTGTCTTCGCAAAAGCCATATTGCGGGTCCTCGTCGGGATGGGAGTTGTACTGATAGTTAGAAACATAATGAAAAAGATCTCCATTCCTTTGGCCTGTAAAATCTTTAAAATACCATGTGACGATATTCAGAAGGCAAGACAGCACATGGAAGTTGAACTTCCGTATCGGTATATTACCTATGGAATGGTTGGTTTCTCTATCACTTTTTTTGTTCCCTACATATTTTTGTTTATTGGTATCTCTTGATGGGGAAATACTGTATAATAAGAGAGGAGAAGTACTAGTTACTGACATCTAAAATATGCTGTAAGTGAAAGGTCCAAGTTAGGCTTTGGCAAGAATTTATCTTAAATAATTGTTTAAGTAAATTCTTAAGAGTTGGTGCATTGTATCATTGCACATCCAGATCTTGTGGTAGGTGAATTGGTCTGTTTTAACACTGAGAAAACGCCAAGTTTCCATTTAGAATGTTCATGTGTTTGGAGAGTTTTGTGCTTTTATGGAATATATATATATATATATATATATATATATATATATATATAAAGGTACATAATATGCAATCATATCTAATGTATGTTATATATAAATAAAAGAATATACCTAAGTTTTTTTTTAAACAGTGGGGTGCGTATTATAAAGTCAAGAATAATATGCAAACAATTGTGCCTGTGTATTTGGAATTAATGCAGGTATGTTGTTACTAAGAAATAATGTTTAACATGTATGTCCTCTGGGAGCCATTTCCTAACTGAGTCGCGTAATCACCAGGCCAAATCCACAGGCTACCACATCGATCAACTGCCTCTTTTTACACTGCCACCATCTTTCGTGTTCATGTTACCCATGATGTCGAACATGGGAGCATTTTTAATGGACCAAACTTTCAGAAAAATTTGTTTTTGGATTCCTTATTTTTTTAAGTTCTGTACACTGTGTTGAATGTACATCTTTTGCAACTGTTTTGGGCATCTGTTTAATAAATCAGGTACTGAATTTTATTGCTTGCTAATTGTGCCTTTCTGTTGCTGACTTAAGAAATGCCATGTATACTGTGATACAAAAGTCAGACCTAAGTTGCATATGATGAGGCAGATATTTTAAAAGTAGATATCGAACTAACAGGGATTGAAGTACACCACCAGTACTTAACTCTTCAGTGTCTTTTTACAAAGAAATTGAAATGGGCTAAAATTTCTCATGATTTATTAGAAGCTAAATAGATAAGTATTTCCATTTTGTAGGTATTTTTCTGTGTGGTGCAAGTGATAGCGGGAGGCAGCGTCTGTACGCTGTCTCGCTGTGTGTACTGCGGGTGGCTCTTTCCTGTGCCTGGAACGGAGCTAGTGTTTACGTGAGGACGGCACACATGTTCATCAGACACAAACCATTTCTCTAAGTTATTTGAAAGCATTGGATTTCCCACAATTAACTTTTAATACCTACTTATTAGGTAAAAAATATACACTGTATAAAATTAAAAGTAATAAGCATTAGTAGTTTAGAATCTATTTTTTCTGAATTTTATTATTTTCACAGTAGAAAATTTGAGCATAATGTGTATAGTTTTAAACTATTCTGTTTTCTGTGTGTGCCTTTATATTTTGAAGTGTGATTGTAATTAGTTTAACATTAAGTTTGTGGTAAGATTTTCATAAAGAAGAAAATTGCCAAGTATGGGGGTGCACACCTATAATCCCAGCACTCAGGAATCTGAGCTAGGAGGATCGCCATGAGTTGGAGGCCAGCCTGCTCTGCATAGTTAATTCAAGGCCAGCCTGAATTACTGAATTGCATAGCACGACCCTGTCTCCAACAACAACAACAACAACAACAAAAAAAAAAAACCAGAAAGAAAAGGAAGTTTCCATGTAAAGGATCATCAGGTATGGAATGACTGGTTTTAGTGCAGTATCTCTATGGTTATCTAGAAGTACCAAGATGTTTCTATTTTGAACAGCATAACTATTTGAGCTCCTATTTTTATAATTCTGATTGAGAATTTAAGGGCATGGTAATTTTTTTTACCAAAACTGAACCTGATAATTTTAAGGAAAGCAACTGAATTTGGGCTGTTTATCTATTAGCTGAAAAGAAACCAGGGCACCTAGAAACCTCTCGGTCCACTGGAAATGTGAGAAGAGCTTTTCATTCAAAGTGTGTAGTTTATGGACTGAATTTTTTAAGAAATGTTCCCCCCAGTTTGGGTCTGTGCTAGCCTCTTGATTTTTATGTGTAGCTTAAAAAGAATTTGAAAATGCTGTGTCTTATGTTTTGCTATTTCCTGTCTTGTGACAGTTCTCTGCTAAATGTATTTTAAAATAAAAGCCAAATTCAAGATTGAAGAGTTTTTGTTTTGTGTACGTTTTACATATTTGTCTCTAAATTTTCTGGTAGAGAGTTCTGAAATACATCTAAGGTTTCTGTCCCCACAGACTCCCCCTCAAGCGTTCTATTCAAATCAGAATACCATTTTTTATTTTACTTTGGTTTGATTGTTTTCTTTTTGCTGTTTTTTTTTTTTTTTTTTTTTTTTTTTTTTTTTTTTTTTTTTTTTGAGACAAGGTCTCATATATCATATAGTTCAAGCTGGCCTTGAACTCAAGGTGTGCTGTGGGGGACGAGGGGATCTGAAATAATGTGTTACTGTGTTAGGGACGGGACTGCATGCCTGGAGGCCCTCATGGGCTGGGAGGTCTGCGTGTAGCTGCTGTGTGCTCAGCCTCTTGAGCCCAGATGTGATCTGTAGAAGTGGGCACCCTGGGAAGGGCTTTACCTCCAAATGCAAACCTTGAGCCCTGTGTGTTCCTCCATCAGTTGTCCCAAGAAGAGCTCATTGTCTGCCGCACCCTCACCCCACCCCCTACTTCTCATTACTCGGTCAGTCCATGGGAGAAGAGGACTGGTCCCCTTTTATGCCAAAAGCACATTATCCTTTGCTTTGTCTGTTCTCCATTGTCCCCCCCTCACCAGCTCTCCTCTCCTTCTGGCCCTTTGGGACACAGCAGACATTCAGTCAGTGAATGTTGACCAAGTTACATGATTACTCAGGCCCTTTACAGGCCAGTGTGTGTATTCTGGGAAAAATTCTGTGTTCATCTGATTCTCAGATTAATGATCTAAAAAAAAAAGTTTTAAATTGCTTAATAGTCAAGCTTTTACTTTTTAAAAATGAATTTAAAACTCTGGCTCAAGCCAAGGGTGATGACACCTGTAATCCCAGCACTCAGGAGGCTGAAGCAGCCCTGGCTCCTCAGGGAATTCAAGGACAACCTAAACTACATAGCAAGATCCTGTCTTAGCAACAGCAAAAAATTTGTTAACTTTTCGTGCAAATATTTAAAGGTTAGTACTTCAGATTCTTACAGAATTTTGTACATAATTATTACAATACCCTGTGACAGAGTAGGATTTGTATCCACATTAGTTTTGGGATTTTTTTTTTTTCTCCCCAAGACAGAATCTTACTAGGTATCCCAGGTGTTGGTGGACACTGTTATCTTTGTGTATTTCTCAGTCTTATGTGATGGGGGTGGGGGGGAGTTTTGGTACTAGAAATTGAACTCAGAGCCATACTCCTGCTAGGCAGGCACTGTGCTGCAGAGCTATATTGCTGGCCCAGTAACTGTCTTAATATAAATTAGCTAGGTGCAATGCCCCAGGCTTGTAATCCCAGAACTCTGGGAGGCTGAGGCAGGAGGAGTTTGTAAAGTTGAGCCAGCCTGGACAACTCAGTGACTCAGTGAGACACTGTCTCAAAATAAATAAAAAGTGTTGGTAATGTTAAGTGAGTGTGAAGATCCTGGATTTCATCCCCGATACCGAGAAGAAAAAAAGCAAAAAGAAAAAAATAACTTTTCCAAGCTTTACATATTCAGGAGTACTTGTTTCCAGCCAGGCATGGTGTCCTGTGCTTGTCATCTCCGCACTCGGGAGGCTGGGGCTGAGTCAGGAGGGTCACTGTGAGTTCAAAGCCAAAGACCCTGTCTTAAAAAAAAAAAAAAAGAGAACCACAGCAAAATGGGGGGCCGGGGAGATGGCTCAGTGGATTAAGCACTACCCTGGCAAGCGCAAGGACCTGAGTTCAATCCCCAGTTCTGACAAAAACAAAAACAAAAACAAAAAAGCCAGCCAGATACCTCAGTGGATTAAAGCGCCTGCTTAGGCTGACCCAGGGACTGGGTTCATCCTTGGCATGCTGTGCTGGCCCCACCCTAGGGTACATTGAGATGGTGATGGAGACTCTGTGTGGTGGCGTGAGCCTGTACTCCCAGCACTTGGGAGTCTAATATGTGTAGTGAGACCCTGTAGACCTTGTACTAAATACATTTTTAAAAATTAAAAAAGGAAAGAAATCTCTAGGGATATAGCTCAGTGGTGTAAGTGCTGGCCTGGCAAGCACAAGATCCTGTGTTCAATTCCCAGTACCAGAAAAAAATGCATAGAAACAAAAACTTGTTTGTGCCTGTTTAGGCAAGAGCAAGCCCTGCCCCTGGATATGCTGAGCCAGCCACCAGAGTCTGGGCATGGTGGTGCAGGCCTGTAATCCCAGCAGTGGGAAGACTGAAAACAGGATCACCACGACCCTGCAACAACCAAATACATAAACAAACAAACTTGTTTCTTGGTAGTACATTCCCCACACCTTACTCATTCAAGGATAGGTTGTCCAGGTTAGGGGAAATAGCTCAGTAGAATAAGCACCTGCGTGGCAAGCGCAGGGTCCTGAGTTCAATCTCCAATATCCTAAAACAAATAAATAAAATTTCAAAAAAAAAAAAAAGGATGTGGTGTGTTTTAAATTAACATATAACTTGATTTTTAGTTACCACATTTAGTTATAAAATTTTTTCTGCTTTTTATAACAGTTGGTGTTTGTTTTGTACTCTGAACTATGCACCAAGCACTGCTTATTTATGGATGGAATCTACAACTTGAATCAAAAATTATTGCTTAACGGATATTTAGTTATTTGTTTTTTTAGTCTGTGATAATAAAAGAAGAAAAATATGAGTTTTAAGTCATATTTAGTTAGGACTTCTGGGATCTTGACTATTATATGTCTCAGTGTGTTTTTAATTGGGTTGAGGTTACTTGGTGTTCTGTATGCTTCAGTTACCTGAATGTCAGACTGTTTCCTCATATTTGGGAAGTTTTCTGCTATTCCTTCTGCCCATTTTTTTAATGTCCTTTGTATTGACTCCTTCTTTCTCACTGATACCTATTAGTCTTACATTGTTCATCTTTGCATCGTCTTGCAAGTGATGAATTTTTTTTTCCTGCATCCTAGTTTTTTTAAGAGATCTTTTCTTACCTTTTCACTAGCTGCACCAGCATCTTCAAGATCTGAAACTCTGTCTTCACTTTCACTCAAACGGTTTTGGAAGCTTGTGATTGAGATTTTAAGTTCCTCTATATCTCTTTGACTCTGCTTCATGCAATCTATTTCTTTCCTGTATTGCTCATTCAAGGAATCTGTCGTTTTTCTAATCTCTTTTTTTTTTTTTTTATCAATGTCTTCTTTATAAACAGTTATTAGTTCTTTTACTGCAGTGCTTTTTTCAGACTGGGTTTCCTCCCTATGTTTCTGAAGTTGATTCTTTACTTCAGATGCTATGAGTTCAGAGAATTCTTTTTTTATTTCAGAAAAGAATTCCACTCTTGAGTTCCCCTATAACTTTCTGCTGTTGCTTATTTACTATCGATGCTATTAATTCATACATTTGAGCTGAGCTAGTGTCCTCTGCACTTGTTCTGCGTGGGCATTGGGTTTCCTCCATATGTTTCTGCATTTGATTCTTTACTACAGATGCTATTAATTCAGGGATTTCTTTTTTCATTTCCAATCTTAGTTCTTCTATACCTTTCTGCAGTTGTTTCTTTATTTCAGAAGCCGTTTATTCAGTGATTTCAGCTGTGTGATTCCCAGTTTGGTCTGTGTTAGTGTCCTCTGCACTTGTTATGGGTGGGCTTGGGGTCTGAGATTGCATTTTGCTCCTTCTTGTCATTTTGTGTAGCACTGTCTTCTGACGTTTGTTGTAGAGCTTTGGTGCATTTATAACCTTAGCACCTACTGAAATTCAGGTGTAGATCTACAAAGTTTGGATTTATCCAGCTGTGCCTGGCTTGGGTCTGGCTGCTGTGCTTAGTTCCTTTCTGTTGCTGCCCTTGGGGGTGAACCTGTTGTGCCCCTCTGGCAAGATGTTCAGTTCCTGGACTAGCTGGGTGGTTCTGTCCCCTGCTCTCTCTGCAGGGACTGCAGCTGCAGGGTTTCACCCCAGACCTGTATGCCAGGCCTGAGCTGAGTCTGAAGGGGACAAGGGGGAATAGAGGGTAGAGGAAGCTCTCCCACACACTCACCGGGCCTGGGCTAGGGCTGGATCTGGGGGTCCCAAGAACACATCAGGGGTGGGCGTGAGGGGGGTTGTGGAGTGGTGGGGGGAGGAGTCCAAAGGGAGTGGAAGAGGGTCTCACCCACGCTGCGCCTGGGCTTGGACCGGATAGGTCCCGTTGGCCGGCGCATGATAGTCAGAAGCTCTCCCACACACTCACTGGGCCTGGGCTAGGGCTGGATCCCATGTTTAGTTAAGAAGGGGAGAAATAATGTAGTTTTATGTACAGAGCCACCTGAGCCCCTGAATTTTAGTGAAATCGTAGAACTTAAGGGACGCTGGACAACTTTGAATGCGCTTAGACTTACCTTTCCAAGAGGGTTTCATAGAACATGAACGGCATCTAGAAGCCTTACTCAGTCCGTACTGACTCCCCCTGTGGAGGGGAGAACAGACCATGCTCCAAGGGCTCCCTCCTGGATCCGCAGGCACATGCTGGGGACAAAGCTGAGGCTAATGGTTGATGTTTGTCCCATCATAATTTTTTTTTTAAGGCATGGTGTTGCTATGCGTTTCAGGCTTGCCTCAAGCTTGTCACGATGCTCCTGCCTCAGCCTCCTGAGTGCTGGGATAACAAACATGCACCTCCATGTGCAGCTCGCCCCATCATAAAGGACTGAAATTTCTTCTGTGGATTGAGACAGAAGCAACCACACATTGATGTCATTGCAGCTTCTGGGGACTGGAAGTGGTAGCATAGGTGTTTGTGGCACTGTGACTATGTTCTGTGGGTGTAGGTAACGCACAGGACACCCGTGGTCACCTACTACCTGATTTAATACTTCTTGTTCAAGAAGGCTTTTGGCTTCCTCCTTGGGTTGTCTGATAACCGGGGAAAAGGGCAGGCTGACCCCATTGTCTTCTGTTTATCTTGTATCTATCCCCCAAACAAGTGGGTAGCCATTGAAAATCTGAAAACAGCCATTCGGCAAGTGTCTGTCACCTGAAATCCCAAGTCCAGTCACTGCTTTGGTGGCTTTTCCACAAGATGGTTTCACAAGCCAGAAGGAAAAAACACATGTGTCTGCCTTCGGGGGTTGTAGGCGCTCCCTGCTGTGTGCTACCCAAGGTTTTCGCCCTATTACCGCTGTCATCAAGCCGGCTTTGGGCTGTGGACTTGTAAAGAGGAGTTTCCCCCAAATCTTGATCCTACCACTTAGAGAGTTGTCTACTGCTCATTCTGTGAAGTTTTTGCATGTCAGTTATTTCTTCTTGAAAATGCAGGGGCCAAACTGTTTTGAGAGGTTTGTTGGTTTGTTGGTTGGTTGGTTGGTTGGTTGGTTGGTTGGTTGGTTGGTTGGTTGGTTTGAGACATGATCTTGGTATGTAGCTCAGGCTGGCCTTGAGCTCATGTCAGTCCTCGTGCTTCAGCCTCCAGAGTGCTGGGCGGGACTATAGGCGTGCACCATCGTGCCCAGCTTCCAAACTGGCATTGACTCCCAAGTGACCATTCTTTACTTTTCTACAATAAGATAGTGGCAAAACAGGAAGTTGAGTAAAAGAAATAGCAGCAAGCATTATGGACAGAGGAATGTCTGGCTAGAAGATAAGATTATTTTAACTTTTTTTTTTTTTTTAGTACGTTTGTAGCACATGATTATATTTTTCTTGGGGAGTTGGTACGTGGACCTAATGTCTCTTAATTCTTTTATATCTCCTAGCTCTTTCCTCCCTCCGCTTTCCTCCACCTCTTGGATCACTTCTATGTTTCTGTACCTGTATACAGTACATCATAATCACATTCCTTATAGGGACTTGGTACACGTATGCAACACATCCCAGTTCCCTTTCTCAAAATCTCACTTCCCTCCTCTTTCCTACCCTTACTGCATCTCTTGTTCTTGTTTTTTAGATACCAGGGATTGAACTCAGGACCTGGAGCTTGCCAGGCAGGTGCTTATGCTGCTGAGCTATCTCCCCAGCCTAGTGCATCTCTTGGTTCCTGTCTGATATCCCAAAGATCCACCTTACTATTTCCTATTGCCTAACTCTTGCTTTTTATTTATATTTTGTGTGTCTCATACAGTGTAACAGAAATGATTCGGGGGGCCAGGGAGATGACTCAGTAGAATAAGCGCTTGCCTGGCAAGCGTAAGGGTCTGAGTTCAATCCCCAGTTCCGCAAAAAAAAAAAAAAAAAAAAAAAAAGAAATGATTCGATATTGAAGCCGATCTGATGTGTTCCATTATGGTATCAAGGTGCATGTTTTCCTACATTTGATACAAATTTGTCCCTTATGGCAGAGTAGTACTGAGGTGGGTCCAGATGTCACATATTCTTTATTCATCTGATGATGGGCATATAGGCAAGATTTTCTTGATGGGCAAGATTTAGCTGTGGAGAGTTGTGCTGCTGTAGACCGGTATGCAGGGATCACTGGAATGTGATGTCTCTAATTCTTTGGGGATGATACCTGGAAGGTGAATAGCGAAGCCAAATGGAGTTTCTAATTTTAGTTTTCTGAGGAGCCTCCATACTGATTTTCATAGCGGTTGTACTAGTTGACATTTCCACCAACAATGAAGAAGGGTTCCTTTCCCCGCACAGCCTCACCAGCATTTGTGATTATTTGATTTCTTGGTGGACGCCATTCTTTCTGGAGTATAATGAAATCTCAGTATTGTTTTAATTTGCATTTCCTGAATGGCCAGCAATGCTGAACTTTTTTCATGGATTGACCACTGACACTTCTGAGAAGTTGTGGGGAAAGACTGGAGATGGAGATACCACAGGTGCAGGGCTAAAGCAAGGCCATCCGGGAGAACACGGGGCACCTGAGGCTGAGGCAAGCCACATGAATGAGGTGTTCCAGTGCCAGGAACGCAAAGCACCCGCGGTAAGCCATGCAAACAAGTTGCTAGGCAGAGAGGTTTTAAATGACAATAACCTCCAAAGTGTAGAAATAAACACCCCGCGGTCATTGGGCAGTTATTTCTCTCCCACCAGGAAAGGAGGCTCCACGTGACCTCCGCTTTCTGCACCTTGACTCTGTTTTTCTTCATCCTCAACCATCCTCTCTCCAGAGTTTCAAGAGCTGTGCTGGACGCAGCAAGAGGTATCTGTGCATTTAGGTGGAGGGAGCCTAATAATTTGAGTTCTTTCTATAGTCTAGATATTAGTCCTTTGTCTGAGGAAAAGCTGGCAAAATTTTTTTCTACTCTGTAGGTTGTCTCCTCACTTTGTTGGTTGTTTTCTTTACTACATAGATCTTTACATCTGATCTATTGATTTTTTTTTCCATTTTATTTTATTTTATTTTATTTTTATGTAGTTAGGACAGGGTCTATAGGGTCTCATTACACAGATTGGACTCATAGTGATCCTCGTTTTCAGCCTCCCATATGCTGGGATTACAGGCACACGACACCACGCCCAGTCTCAGTTGATGTCTCAGTGCGCCTTGGGGGCAGGGCCGGCATGGCATGCCTGGGATCAAACCCCGGTCCCTGTGTCTGCCTAAGCAGGCACTTTAATCCACTGAGCTATCTGGCCAGTTGTTGATTTTTGATATTACTTCTTGTGCAATTGGGGTTCTGTTCTGAAAGTCCTTGCCTACATCTCTGTCTTCAAGATTTTACACATTTTTTTCTTTCATCACAGTAAATATTCCTGTTTTAATATTTAGACGTTTGACCCTTTTTGATTTTAGCTTAATACATACTGAGAGGTACAGCTCTACGTGCAGCAGTCTAGAGTCTGGAAAATGCAAGGAAACACTCTCCTTCCGGTCCTTCAAATGGAAATGGAGCCCTGCAAATATCTTTTTTTTTTTTTTATAATGCTGTATGAATATGTTTAATATATTCTGTTCACAAAATATAAATATTTGACAGTTGTGTGGGTGTGAAATGGTATTTTACTTGGTGTTATTTTTTTGTTGCCCCTGTTTACAGGTTTTGAGGTACCACTCTTTGGTGAGTGCACATGTATGCGTTTCTCCTACTTTTCTACTTTTTTTTTTTCAGTAAAGGGTCTCACTACACAGATCAGACTCATCATGATTCTCAGTCACCATCTCAGTGTGCCCTGGGGGACTGAGCTCCAATCTGTGCATCTGGCTGGCCCCCACTTTTCTACTGAAAATATCATTTTCCACATAAATTGATCAACTTCTTTATATAAGTTTTACATAGGGACCCCTTGCCACTTACATGCATTGCAAATCATTTTCCAAGTTTGTGACTTTGAGTAGAATTCTTTTTTTTTTTAATTAATTAATTAATTAATTTATTTATTTATGTGTGTGCGTGTGTGTGCGTGCGTGCGTGGCCAGCTCAGCCCACCAGGGGGCGGGGCTGGCTGGCATGTGGTGCTGGGGGATTGAACCGCGGTCCCTGTGCTTTGCTTTGCTCAAGCTTGTTCTAAGTAGGTGCTTTAGACCACTGAGCCATCTCACCAGCCCCTGCCTATAATATTTCTATCTACCTTGGCTGCCTACAACAGTTA
>NW_004524583.1:19022038-19022845 GCF_000260255.1 Octodon degus
CGGTGGTAGCAGCTTACAAGTGATGGAAGTGGGATTCAGGAAGTTTGCTCTTAACCACCGCACTAGACTGGCACTGTGTGGTAGATGGTGTGCAGAACAAGTGCAAGTGCAAGGGCAGAAAATCACACATGTTGCGTGACTTCAGCATGAGCTTCTCTATGGCTCTGTTGACCAATGAATGTTCTAGTGTGCCTCACACGTTCATGCTTGCAAATGCTTTTTTTTTTTAGCACTAGCAACTTAAACCAAGGCCTTTGCACTGAGTTACCTCTTCTACACATGGATTGCCAGTTTTCCCTGCACCATTTATTAAAGAGGCTAAAGAGGCTGTTTTTCTTCAAGCATGTTTTTGGCCCTCTTGTCAATGACCAGGTAACTAAGTGTGCCTGGAGTTGTTTCTGTATTCTCTATTCTGTTCCATGGGTTATTTGTGTGTGTGTGTGTGTGTGTGTGTGTGTGTGTGTGTGTTTCCAATAACACAGTATTTTCTTTTTTTTGTATTTTCTTTTTAAGGAGGAAAGATTTATTTTAGCTCATGGTTTGTAGAGGCTACAGTCTATAGGTGGTTAGTTCCAAGGTGGCATGGCAAGCAGAAAAGATTCATGGTGTGGCAGGCAGCAGGCCAGAGGCAGCAGCAAGCTTTCCTATACCTTTTTTTTTTTTTTTAATGAGCAGAATATATTTATTGAGAGAAAGAAAGCTCCTGTCCAAGAGAGGGACAGGAGGGGGGCCCGAGCGGGTAGTTCTTCAGGAAGCTGTCTCTTCTAGGGACTATTATAGTGTAAAACCATGTGAGGCTAAGGTAGA
>NW_004524583.1:19028431-19029931 GCF_000260255.1 Octodon degus
TTGTCCAATTTCTCCTGCTTCCAGTTGAAAGAGCTTTTTTCGTATCTGGATGAGGAATGTTCTTGACCTGGGTATTTATCATGATTTTCTTTCTTGATGTCTCTTTCATGTCCTCTGTGCATGTGATGTTCATGAACTTTCGATTGCTTTCTTGGAGGTGCCCATTTTGCATCATCCTCTATGTTGCCCTTTTCTCCAGTACTTCCATCCCTTACGTTAAGGCATGCAATGTCATCTAGAGACATGTCTAGAAAGTACAGCTTGCGCTTGCTCCCCATGCCTGCCATTTAGTTCGGAGAAGCCGTGAAGCCCGAGCCAGCTGCAGCCACCCTATCACTCGCCTTCTGCAAGTCTTCGCTCCCTCTTCATTTTATTTAAATGGCTCTTTTTAACATTTAAGGATCAAATGTCTTCTGGTGCTTGATGAAGCACACTCTAAAGGAGTAAGAAACTTTGACTGTGAGATAACCTGGAATTCAATAGAAATTACCTTTCTGGGTGTCCCCACCTTTTTTCTAATTGATTCCTCCACCCAGGCATCCCCGAGTAGCCCTCTCCAGAGCAGGTGGATGCTCCTGTTGGAGAGAAGGGAGACAGGATCCCACCAGCCTATCCACCCTCGAACTGGTGCATGACTCCTATCTCCTGAAACATCTCACAAACCCTTTACTTACTCTTATTGAATATGTGTAAGTTACAATTGGTCTGGTGGCCTGAATGTCCACAGAAGGAAGCATTAACTGTGGCATAAAATGTCAGTTAGAAGTGAGCACTTCTCAGGCTACAAAGGTCACTTTAGAGATAGAACCATTGACTGGAGAGATTTGGCCCCGTGCACTGAACCAGTCTGCAGACACTTGATTTCCATTTGATCACCTAGGTAAACATTTCTAGCAACTAAACAAGATTTAACCTCGGAGCTCACAGGTGAGACATATTTATCATCTGGAAATCACATTTTACATGTTGGTAAAGACAATACAGCTGGCAAAAAATCTTACTCTATAGTTAACATGTAAGGCACAGACGTAAACTTCCCCTGATAATCAATATTGTAAACTGTCTCAGCCTTATTTCTGAAGTAGTGACCCACTAACTTGTTCTACTGAAAAGCTCAGGTAGAAGTCCTACTTTACTAGCAGAGAGAGAAAGAGTACAATAGGTAAGCCGAGATCTTTCAGTGGCCAGGGGCCAGTTTCCACCAAGGAACCTTCAGGTTTGGCGCCTTCTCCCCTCAGGCATTCTTGGTTTCTTTTGGCCCACAAAACCAGAGATGTCTCTAGAAAGGAATCCAGCAGTTTCTCTGGTCACCATTCCATCAGCCAAAGGCTTCAATGGGGATTCACCAGAGAACGGCTGGGGAAACCTGTCCTCTGCTTCAAAGAGTGGCAGCTGCTCTAAGAGCATTTACTAGCTGGCAGAGTAACCACTGTTTGTCCAAGTTCTATAAGGGA
Source organism: Octodon degus (assembly GCF_000260255.1). Lineage (NCBI taxonomy): Eukaryota > Metazoa > Chordata > Mammalia > Rodentia > Octodontidae > Octodon > Octodon degus. The sequence continues at coordinate 19,029,886 of NW_004524583.1, forward strand.
TAGTTCAAAGCCTGAACAAGATTACCTAGTACTTTACATTAAAGGC
>NW_004524583.1:19031346-19033551 GCF_000260255.1 Octodon degus
AATGTCCCATTAAAGAAATATAAACTTGTATTTTCGTATTTTAACTTAGATTTAGCAACAGCATTTTGACCAACATTTTAACAAAATTACATAAAGACAAAGCATAAGCAATTGTAAACAATTTTAATAGTATTATGAGACAAAACTGTATGAGACAAAGTATGAACAATTATGAGCAATGGGCAAAAACATTAACATTTGAAGCATAAAAATTTGTTACCTAAGCAAGTCCCAATCCAGAATATATGAAAGAAAAGCAAACTCATACCTCCCGTCCAATGATCTCAGTGGATGACCTCCAAATGTTACAGGGAGAAAAACTGGTCTTGGGTGGGTGACCTCCAAACCATACAAGGAACCTCCAAATGACATAGAGAAAAACAATCTCCCGACCTAACCTGCATGAGTTCGTGTTCTCTAAAACTGAAGAATGAATTTTAGGAACAAACAGAGGTTATGAGCAGACTATATTTATTGAGAGAAAAAAAGCTCCTGTCCAAGAGAGGGACAGGAGGGGGGCCTGAGTGGGTAGTTCCCCCCCATACCTTCTTATACCTCCTTTTTTTTTTTTTCTTTCCTCACTTCTTAAATTTTCTTGGTACATTTTATAGATAGATGATAGATAGATAATACTCATCATATGACATTTGTACTTGTATGCAACATATTTTGCTGCTGCTTTTTTTCCCATTCCTCTTCACTCCCTTCAATCCATCTTCCCCTGATTACAAAAGCTTTGTTTCCATTTGTTCCTTTCTTTCTTCCCCTCCCCTTTTTCATTTTCTCCATGGTTTCTTTCTTGTGTAGCTTTGTAATATAATTTCAGGTACAGGATCGTGATGCTGCCTGTGTTGCTCTTGGTTCCTAGAGTTGTTTTTCCTATTCTAGGTCTCTTCTGGATCCATATTTATTTTAGGATTGTTTCCTCTAGTTCTGTGAGGAATGCTATTGGTATTTGATTGTTTAAATCAGAATATCAAGTTTTGGAATTATGGTCTTTTTTACTATATTCATTCTGCTTATCCAGGAATAGAGGGTTGTTTTTTTTGCGGAACCGGGGATTGAACTCAGGCCCTTGCGCTTGCCACGCAAGCACTTACTCTACTGAGCCATCTCCCCAGCCCCTCCTAAATTTTTTTGATGCTGTTATAGAAAGTGGTGTTTCCCTAATTTTTCGATGGGTTCATTATTGCAGTACACAAATGCTACTGACTTGTGTGTTGCCCTTGTATCCTGCTATCCTACTGAATTTGGTTATTGAAGGTCTTTCAGTGATTATTTTGTGTGTGTGTGTGTGTGTGTATGTGTGTTTGTGTGTGTGTGTTTCTATGGAGAGATCATGCCATCTGTAAGTAATGATAATTTAACTTCTTCATTCCATATCATATCTGTATACATATCCATTGACCAATTGATTGATACAGGGCTTCACAATGCAGTTCAGGCTGGCCTTAAACTCATAGTGATCCTCCTGCCTTAGCCTCCCAAGTGCTGAGAGTTACAGGAGTGTACCACCAGGAGTAGTTGGTTTAAAACAGTTTTCTCTATTATTAGCTACCCTTCCCACAGTGCCAATTATTGGAAATCCCGGCAGTGGGTTCCAATCTCCTGCCTGGGCTGTGGCACATGGCTGGAAAGGAAAGAACAAGAGACAAGGTAGAGGGTACATAGCAGGATGCATAGCGGGGCAGGCAGCAGGCACCCAGATCCCCTGTGTTTATGCACTGCCTCTGAGTCAGGAACAATGGGGGAAAGGCAGTGGGTGTTTCCAGGAACACAAATGGCAACCAGAGTACATGGGTTAGGAGGACCAAAACATTCTTTGCAAGGACAAAGATGAGGAGGAGAGTTTCACCAGGTGCCTTATCCACTGTAGTGGGTCTTATCTTTGCTATGAGGCCCAGCAGTCACTAGCCCTAGGGCTTACAGCTGTGACCGGAACAGTGCAGGGAGTTTCTGCATTCCAATCTGGCCCAAGAGGGCAGACAAGGAGAGCCTAGAGATACAGGGAGTGAAACTCAACTTGAAAGATACCTGGACCAAGTTTGTGTTCTCTAAAACCAAAGAATGAACTTTAGGATCAATGGAGGCTAAGAACAAAACATTTATTGGGGGAAAGAGCTTCTGTCCAAGAGAGGGACAGAAGGGGACCTGAGTGGCTTGCCTGGGAAACTGCCTTTTCTAGGGATTTTTTTTTTTTTTTTT
>NW_004524583.1:19033861-19035584 GCF_000260255.1 Octodon degus
CACAGCAGGGGCCTGTCTTTCTCCAAGTTGCAAGGTCACCTTGTCTTCCATACTGTTGCCTTGAGGACCTGGCCCTGTCTGACTGCCTAGAATATTTCTAACTCAGCTGCCTGCAACATTCCCCCACCTCTGAAGAAGTAACTCAAACTGCTGTAAGGGAACAAGGGACGATTACCACTTTGGCTTCTTCAGGCTCAATGGCAGTTAGAGGTCCTCTGCAGGGGGTCTATCTAAAGGCCCTCCATAGACACCAGGCACTTTCATCTTTTTTTTTTTCAGAACCAGATATTGAACTCAGGCCCTTGCCCTTGCCAGAGAAGCGCTTATTCCACTGAGCCAACTCTCCGGCCCCGGCACTTTCTTCTTGGGTAGGTGTATAGCTTTGAGCTTGGAGGAGACAAAGCAAAAGAAAACAAATATTATTAATATAGTCAATGACTATTTCCAACAGGAAGAGCTCATAATAGCTTCCCATAAAGATGATAAGGACAAGGTCCAGGGAGTTTCAGAGTCTGACATACCATTGATTTGTTGTCTAATATCTTCTATAGCTGTTGAGACATTAGCAGAAGGACCAGGAATGTATACCCAACATTCAGTTTTTTTGTTTGTTTGTTTGCAGAAACGGGGATTGAACTCAGGCCCTTGCGCTTGCCAGGGAAGCGCTTATTCCACTGAGCCATATTCAATTTTTATAATTGCACAAGTACCCACCTGTGCTGCTGTTAGGATGTCTAATGCCATCCGATTTTGGAGGATGGCCTGTCTCATTGACTTTACTTTGTCATTTAGGAGAAAAAGACCAGCTGTGGTGTCACTTAACTATGCACGCTGGATGTAGTTAGTTAAGACCTCAATGTGTTGCATGACATCTTCCAACACTAGGGAAGGGGTGAAGGTAGAAGCCAAGTGATCATACCAGTGAAACACGCTTTTGGACTGCCAATGTTGTAGGTGGAGTAAATTTGCAGGTTTGTCAGTATTGTTGACACTCCTGCCTTGTAACCATACAAACCCAATGTGCATCTCCCTCTCCCATCCAGGGGGTAGTCAGGACCACAGATTGGTCCCACAGGACCAATGTGTGCCACTGGGGGCTTCCCATCTAAGTCTAGGCTGTCAAACTGTTGCAAACCAGTCCTCAGACCATAAAGTTATTTTGTGTATATGTTGTTCAGGGGGTTGTCCATCCTAGGTATCTAGTGGAATTATTCCTATGAGCATAGGAGTGATTTTTTTGTTCCTGACATAGGAGGGCCCTTCTACTGAGATGTCCTATTGTGGGGGTCAACCATAGATAATCATCCCATATTTGAAAATAGCCATCATGATACCTACAGTTGTTAGTTCTCAGGATAGGAGCCATACTTTTATTTAATAGGGGCCTTACTAATGTTTGCACAGAGGTTTTAGTGACATTGTGGGAAAAAATTTTTGATATGTCCAGGATCATTAAGAGTATAATTTATAGGCCATTCAATCACTTTGTAATGGTGGGCTAAGCTGTGAGCTACTGAACTCTTCCGCATCTCATTAATATAGTCTTGTAATTTATTCCAGTCATCTCCTTGAAGTGGGGATACCCACCAAGGGAGTCCTGAGGTACTTGACAAGGGGAGTAAACCACATATCCAGCAAGAGGTTGTTGTAATCATTCTGCACATTCCTGTGCCCTCTAGGTGGTGAAGTGATTAGTAGAAAGGTTAATAACATGACTTGTTTG
>NW_004524583.1:19037286-19039127 GCF_000260255.1 Octodon degus
GGCATGCTGAGACAGTGATTGAGACTGGGCGTGGTGGTTCACACCTGTAATCCCAGCTCTTGGGAGGCTACAAACCGTGGATGACTACAAGTCCAGTCTATTAGTGAGACCCTGAACACCCTGTAGATCCTTCCCTAAGATACAAGAAAAAACAAAACAAAACAAACAAAAAAAAAAGGATTGTTTTTTTGACAGAGTTCACCGATACTTTACCTGTTGTATTGCCTGGGAAAGCCCTTTTCCTATGAATAACTTTGAGGCCATCTTCTGGGTCTTGTCTCTCCACAAATGAAAGGTCCGGTGCAAAGACTTCATAATTTTCCATTGACTAGCACCAGGAAGAAACAATTTACCATTATTTGATTGTAACCATCCAAATGGAAGGAACTGACACCCATGGGAGTGTGCCCATTCAATTTCTGACTGGGAATATTTGGGTTGAGTCTGATCAAGGAAGGGGATTTTCCCCAACCAGGAAAGCCTGAAGGGGAGGGGGGGGAACTTGAGCAGCCTTTTTTGCTGCTGCTTCAGATAGTTAATTACTTGAGATACTTCAGCAGTTCCCCTTTGATGCCCTCAACAGTGGATTACTGCCACGTTGGAGGGCATATAGACAGATAGCAAAAGATCATCTAGCTCCTTATGATGCTTTATGGGAGATCTATTGACTTAGATAATTTCTCTCTTTCCATATAGCTGCATAGGTATGTGATACTAGGAAGATATATATTCATTTTATGTATTTGGTACAGGGTCTCACTACGCAGCTCCAACTCATAGTGATCCTTGAGCCTCCCCATTGCTGGGATTACAGGCGTGTGCTACCACACCAGACTCGGTCACTGGCTCAGTGCTCCTGAGGGCAGGGCCAGCGCAGCATGCTCTGGTCCAAAACCTGGTCCCTGAGCTTGCCTAAACAGGCGCTTTACAACCCTGAGTGACCTCGTTGCCCACCTCCCCCATTTAGTTTTTGAGTTCCCAAAATGGAAGTTTTGCATGGGCTGTTATAGGGCTCAAGTAAGCCCTGTGCCCTTAGGTTATCAATTATAGGCAATAATCCTATCTTTACTTCAGGTCTCAAAGGATATTGTCTCTGGTTAGGAAAAACAGAATCTCTGAGATGTATATTTACCAGAGAAGCTCTTATTTTACCTTTCATTGCCCGTACTTCAGGATTTATTTCTGTCTCCACAAGGGGAAGACAGAGTACCTGACCTGGGTGCATATATATCACTTTATTTATTTAATGTATTTAGTTCAGGGTCTCACTACACAGAGCAGACTTGTAGTGATCCTCCTGTGTTTAGCCTCCCAAGCGCTGGGATTACAGGTACCTGCCACCACACCCAATCTCAGTAGCCATCTCAGCGAGCTCCCGGGGTGGGGCCGGCACTGCAAGCTTGGGATTGAACCCCAGCTGTTGAGCCTGTCTAAGCATGTGCTTTAATCTGCTGAGCTATCTGGCTGCCCTATATATCACCATATTTAACCAAGATAAAATATCTGTCCCTAAGAGAGAAACTGGACTTTCAGGCATGATCAAAAAGGAATCCGTAAAAAGAAAATCATCCCAGTTACAGCCCAAGGGTTGTGAAAAATATCGAATTACCTCCTCTCCAGTGACTCCCCTCACTGAGATATGGCCAGGACTGAAAAGAAGAACCGAGAAATAGGCACCAGTGTCCAGCCATAGGCTGGTTTCTTTTCCTTCTATAGTCATGATTACCCATGGGCTCCTCCGTGGAAATGACAGTCTGGCCAGAGGGAGAGAACAGTGAGTGCCCTGGAACCCTTCAGTCCTGCTAGACCAACTGGTAGGATGGCTCAGAGGGCAGATCCAC
>NW_004524583.1:19039375-19041008 GCF_000260255.1 Octodon degus
GTTTTCTCAGTCTCTTTGTTTTCTCTCTTTGGCCTCCGCCTCATCACAGGTATAGAATACTGAGGAGGCAACTCTTACTAACACATCAAGTGAGCTATCTGAAGCAAAGGCCATCCTTTGTAGCTTTTTTCTAATATCAGAGGCTGACTGTGTGATGGACTTATCTTTAAGAATAATTTGTCCCTCTACTGAATTAGGATCTAGTAAAATATGTTTTACTATTGCCTCTTGTAAGTGACCTAAGAAAGCAGAGGGGTGTTCCTTCTTTGCTTGTTGAATTGTTGATAGTTTAGAATAATTGAATGGCTTAGTTCTTACCCTTCTCAGACCTTCACAACTCTGAAAGTGTCTCCTATTCCAATCTCCCACGTGGTTGCTAGGCCAGTAGGGGTCTTCGGTTGAGTTTGCTTGGGTTCCAGGGGAAATGGGTAATTCCCCTGGCTGTCTTTTCTGGTCTTCTGAAATTGATATTAATATAAATGATATTCATCTCTGAATGCACTAGCAGCTCGTAATGCTGCTTGCCTTTCATTGGAAGTCAAAGTTTGGTTTAGGATTAACATTGCATCCTTCCAATCTAGTTCATAAGTCTGAGTGAGGCCTCTAAAGACCTCAGTGTACTTATCAGGGTCATCTAAAAACTTTGCAAGATCTGACTTTATCTGTTTTAGGTCACTGAGACAGAAAGGTACGTGAGCTCCGGAAGTTTCAAATTGTCCATTTACTTCTTGTAAAGGATATTGTCATTGAGGAGCTTGCCTAAACTTGGTTAAGGATGGGTATGTCTCTGTAGAGGGCTGGATTAGAGCTGGTCTAGAAGCCCCATCCTCTAGAGTAGGAGGGCAAGCAGAGGAAACCTTACTTTCAGTAATGGTGAGTGAGACCATGATTAAGGCTGTCTTGTCCTCAGGCTCCAAAGGTTGGGGAGAAGTCTCAGGCCCTGGGGTAGTGAAGATCTTAGAATCCTGAGGTTTCTGGTCTCCCTATAGCTCGTGTCTACATTTTAAAACTAAATGAGGCCTATTTCTTAATACAGAAAAATCTGAACATAAGTCATTTCTGGCCATTTTCCTTTTTTTTTACAATATCTTTCTAGTTATAAAATAGTATCATAATTATTACTTCCCTCAGCATTCCATTTTGGCTCTAGGGGTATGTAGGCCATACATATGTGCAGAAAAATATTAAATGGCTCTTTTTCAGTGTGTGTGGATCAAACGTCTCTCAATGCTTAATGATACACTCTAAAGGAGTAAGAGACTTCAACTGTGAGAGCCCTCTATCTCTGTCCAGTGATCTTCGTGGGACCAACAAATGATGTGCACAAATGAAACTCCCAACCTGAAAGGTACCCGGGACGAATTCATGTCCTATAAAACTGAAGAATGAATTTTAGGAACAAACAGAGGTTAACAGCACAATTTTTATTGGGGGAAGAAAGCTTCTGTCTGAGAGGGACAGAAGGGGACCAGAGCAGGTTGCCCAGGAAGCTGTCTCTTCCAGGTTGTTTTTATAGGGCAAAACTATATGGGTCTTTATGGGGCCAAAGAGGAAAGTGATCAATGATGTAGAGTGTGCCTAAGGAAAGTCACATGGAGAGAAAACATTCTCTCAGGCTTTCACAGAGAGCACA
>NW_004524583.1:19041245-19043579 GCF_000260255.1 Octodon degus
TGTTCTAATAGTGTTTGCAAATAGGATATCATGTCCACATCTTGTACAACAATTAACCACTAGGAAGAATGTATCAGTGTGTTAATTATTGAAACTGTCCTACCAATTTGGTTTGAAACTGTCTCATTGCTATTTGTTTCTCAATAAAATTATGGGAAAAAAAGGCTTCTAGAATTAATTAACCCAATTCAATAGTATAGCAGGATATAAAGTCAATACATAAAAGTCAGTAGCATTCCCATACCCCAGTGATGAACCCACTAAAAAAAAAAAAACTAGGAAAGCACCTTTCACAATAGCATCACAAAATTAAATACTTCAGAGTACGCCTAACAAGGAGGTGAAAGATCTCTATAATGAAAACTGCAGTTCTTAGGAAAGGGAGATGGAAGAGGACAGCAGGAAATTTAAAGAGGCACCCCACTTCTCTCTGCTCTTGAGCACATCCTATACCTCCCTCCAATAAACCCTTCTCATGTCTCTTTAAAACAGAGAAATTGAAAAGATGCCCCATGTTCCTGGATAAGCAAAATGAACATTATCAAAATAGCTATACTTGTAAGTCTGATATACAGATTTAATGCAGTCCCAATAAAAATATAAAAAACATTCCTTACAGGACTACACAAAAATCCTAAAGCCAATCCAGAAGAGACCCATAATATTAAATGCAATGCTGGGCAACCAGAGCAAAGTGGGAGGACCACAATCCCTGATGTTGCCATTTTAGTTGTTACTTACGTATGTACATATTTACTTATTGGTTTATTTAGTACAGGGTCTACAGGGTCTCACTACACAGATCAGACTCATAGTGATCCTTCCTGGTTTTCAGCCTCCCAAGTGCTGGGATTACAGGTGCATGCTACCACGCCCAGTCTCAATTGCTCCCTCAGTCTCAGCGGCCCCATGGGGGCAGGACCAGCACATCTCATGGTGCCAGGGATCAAACCCGGGTTCCTGAGTCCTGCCTAAGCAGGCACTTTAGTCTGCTGAGCTATCTGGCTGGCCCTTAGTTGCTTTCTCATTGCTGAGACAAAGTTCCCAACATCTGTAATTTTAAGGAGAAAATGGTTATTTGAGCTTACAGTTTGTAAAGGGTTCAGTCCATGATCTCCACTGGCTCTAAGAGAAGGCGGTGGGGCCAAGGGAATGACAGAAGCAGGAAGCAGAGAGTGATGAAGAAAAAGGGAGGGCAGTAGAGCTGCCTGGCCACGCCCCCAGGGACCCATCTCCTCTGACCAGGCTTCATCTCCCAGCAGCACATCTGGCATAAACTCATCAGTGGACCATAGCGCCCTCCTGATTTAATCTCCTTCCCAAAGCCCCGCTTGTGGGCACGCAGGTGCTTTGAGGGCATCTAGATATAAAGAGGGACAGCTGCAGTGATTACAAACAGCGTGGTACCAGCAGGAGAACAGATCTGGGCACCAGTGGTCCAGATCGAAGATGCAGAAGCACCTCCACGCACATTCACAGGAGTGATCTTGGCAAGGCGGCCAAAAGCATGGCAGAGGACACATGGCCATTTTAACAAACGGTGCTGGGAAATCGTCTGTCCACAGGCAGATGACTGAATTTATTCTTTACCATATACTAAAATTGATCAAAGATCTAAATGCTAAAATGGAAACACTCCATGCAGTGGAGATATAATAGGTAAAACTCTCGAAGACAAAGATATAGGCAAGGACTTTCTGAACAGAGTCTCAATTACACAAGAAATAACATCAAGAATGAACAAAATCGTGGTGCTGCACACCCGTAATCCCAGCACTTGGGAGGTTGAGGCAGGAGGATTGCTATGAGTTCAAGACCAGCCTGGGCTACAAAGTGAGTGAAAGGCCAGCCTGAACTGCATAGTGAGACCCTGTCTCAAAAAGATCCCCAAAAACAAACAAACAAAAAAAAAAACAAATTGAGATTATATCAAATTTAAAAGCTTCTACACAGCAAATAAAACAATGAACAGAGTGAAGAGACAAACTACATAATGGGAAAAATGTTGCCAGCTATTCCTCAGACAGTGGACTAGTATCTAGAATAAAGAACTCAAAAATATCAAGTCCCTCAAAAGAGAAAAAAAAAGAAAATCCAAAGAGACACAAGTGAAATGAATAGACACTTTTCAAGAACAAATGGCCAATAAACACATGAAAAAAAATTCAACCTTTCTTTCTTTCTTTTTTTCAACTTTTCTGGTCATTCAAGAGATGCAAATTAAAACAATGCTGTGATTCCATCTTACTCCGGGAAGAAAAGTTATCATCAAGAAGTGAAATAAAAAAAGAAAAAGAAAAAGAAATAGGTCTCATTGAACGCGCCGGTAGGTGA
>NW_004524583.1:19045685-19046863 GCF_000260255.1 Octodon degus
TTCTGTAGCAGTTAAAGTTGAGCTGCTATAGTAAAGTACTGGGCATTCTCAATACTTGAATAATGGAACATGTACACAGGGAAACATAGCATTGCACTTTAAGCACTGTACTAGAAGTGAAAATGCAATGTCTTCAATAAATATTTAAATTGGCAAAAAGAAAGAAAAAGAAATAAAAAACAAACAAACAAAACTCGGGGCCAGTGAGATGGCTCAGTGGAATAAGTGCTTCCCTGGCAAGCGCAAGGCCCTGAGTTCAATCCCCGGTTCTGGAAAAAAAAAAAAAAAAAGTGAAATAATAGGGCTGGGGAGATAGCTCAGCGGCGTGAGTAAAAGGTCCTGAGTTTGATCCTCAGTACCAAAAAGAAAAAGAAAAAAAGAAGTCAAATAATAACAAGTGCCACTGAGGCTTCAGGGGAAAGGAGCCCTTCTGCATTGTTAGTGGGAGTACAAACAACCACTAGGGAAATCAATATGGAGATTTCTCAAAATTTCTAAAACTAGAAATTTTGCAATCTAGAAATAGGGGCAACCCATCTATCTCTTCCAAAAGTTGAAACTATCATATATAGTGATACATGTATGCCCATCTTTATAGCAGCACAACTCATAATAGATACATTTTGAAAGCAGCATATATGTCCATTAGATGTACATATAAAGAAAATTGGTGTTTATACACAGTGGAGTACCACTCCACCATAAAAAAGGATAAGTGTGAATCATCTGTTGGAAAATGGATGTTACTGTTAAGTGAAATAAATCAGACATACAAACTTAAATATTGCAAAAGTCATTTTATGTGACAGTCCCCAAATATAAATAAACTGAAAAGCAAAATAAAAGATAGCTAATAAGGGTGTGGGGAGATAGCTAAGTGCATAAGTGCCTGCCTGGAAAGCGCAAGGTCCTGAGTTCGATCCCCAGTACACACACACACACACACACACACACAAAAGATAAATAATAAGAAACAAGCAGAAAGGTCCTTCACAGAAGAGAAGAGAACCAAGAGAGAGGGGGAGGGACAGAGAGCCAGAGAAGGAGATGCAAAAGCATGGGGCTGTGTTCCGCGCTTGCGCCGACTCCTGTGATGACTGGACCACTGTGCTCTTCAAGCGTGGACCAATCAGAATAAGAACATTTTAAAAATGGATCAAAGAGGGGCTGGTGAGATG
>NW_004524583.1:19047149-19054471 GCF_000260255.1 Octodon degus
GACAAATACCCGACACTCAAAGTGAAGGAAGGAAAGGTTTATTTAGCTCACAGTTACTGGAGGTTTTAGTCCATACTCAGCTGGCTCCAAGGCAGCCTGGCACATGGCGGAGAGAAATCTTTCATGGCAGTGACAAAGAGCAGAGAGCAAAAGGGAGGAGCAGCAGCAGTGGCTCCGGAGAACAAGGCTGTCTTCTTTAAGTTGCATTCACACCCATAGCCCCAGTGGGTTGGGAATTCATCACAAACTCTAGAAGTCCATCCTGTGACTGCAAGAGGCTTTGGGGGGACAACTGAACACAAACCATAACAGAGTTAAAATCATAAAATTCTTAGAAGGACACCTAGGGCTCATAACGCCTTTTAACCTTTGATTAGGTAATAAACTCTTAGACATGACACCAGAAATATTCAACAAGAGAGAAAAATTAAAGAACAGAGGGGGCCATCAAAAAGGGAAAAAATAAATCATCAATGGAATGGGAGGAAAATATTTGCAAATCACGCATCTGATAAGGGGTCTGGTCATTGTAATACATAAAGGAACCCTAACAAAAGGTCGTTTTTAAAAGCTAACATTTTTTAAATCTTATTTATTTATTCGTTTTATGGATTTGGTACAGGGTCTCACTACACAGCTCTGACTCACAGTAATCCTCCTGTTTTCAGCCTCCCCAGTGCTGGGATTACAGGCATGTGCCACCACGCCTGGTCTTGGTGACTCAGCGCACCCCAGGAGCGAGGCATAATGCAGGACCAGGAATCAAACCCTGGCCCCTGTGCTTGCTAAGACAGGCACTTAGTCCACTGAACTATCTTGCTGGTCCTAAAAAATCCAATCTAAAAATTAGGCAAAGGGTTTAGATGATAGCTGCCCAGAGGAGATACACAAATAGCCAACAAGCACTTGAAGGATGTTCAGTGTTGGTCAATAGAGAACCTGCAATGAAAAATCCAAATAACATGGTGGCTCATACCCTTTATTGTGGCTATAGTAAAGAGATACATTACAGCAAGTGTTCTAGAGGCCAGTTGCTGGGGGAGGTATAACAGCTCCGGCCTGGTGGAAAACATTCTGACAGCCCCTCCAAGGCAAGTGTAGTCTCGCTGTGGCTTGCACTCCTTGATTGTAATGAGTTAGGCAGAGAGAGGGAGGAACTGGAGGAGGCAGAGAGTGCATTTCTGAGACTGATTGAACTGGTATCCATACATGTTAGAATGGATTTCATTTTATTCAGCTTTTTGAAAATTCAAGGTAAATCTAAAATTAGACCACCTCTAATCAAGAGGCAAGTAAAGGAAGGTGTGACGATGTGTTCCTGTAATCCCAACATTCCAGGAAGCAGGATTGCAAATTCTACCCCAGCCAGACAACTTAGTGAGACTGTCTCAAAACAAAAAGGGCCTGAGGTGTACCTCAGTGTGAAGGCCCTGCTTTCAATCCCTGTGCTGTGTGTGTGTGTGTGTGTGTGTGTGTGTGTGTGTGTGTAAAGCCTAAGGCAAATAGTATACAGCACCTGGTCTTCAATACTAAATTCTAGAACTGGGGAGTCTAAGTGCCTGCCTAGCAAGCTCAGAGACCTGGGTTCAATCCGTGGTATTGCATGCTGTGCTGACCCTGGAATCCCAAGCGTGCCAAGTCAGCCACTAAACCCGGGTGTGGTGGTGCATGCCTATAATCCCAGCATTGGGGAAGCTGAGACAGGAGGATCACTGTGAGTCCCAGTCTTAAATAAATAAGATCGAGACCCTGTACTAAATAAATAAGAGTTAAGAAAGAAAACTCCAAGTGCCATTAGTGTAGTTTTCGTCTTGTACTCTTCAAACAACAGAAACAATACTGAGAACTATGGCAAGGGCATTGTTCAGCTCTCCAGAGAGGCGATTCTCAGTGTGCACCCCCGTGACCATGACACCCGCTGCTCCTTGGTCCCAGGTCACTGAATCAAAACCTGGGCCAAGCCCCAGTGAGCCTGGTAACAAACCCACCAGGGAATTCAGACGCACATTCAAGTTATTATTCAAGTTATGCGCTGGAGCAGCGCTTTCACATTAAATAAACCACAAAGTTACTAAACTGTGACTCCACTCGCCTTCCCTGACCCAGATTCTCTTAACTCCAAGCCCTTTGGGGGGGTGGGGGGGACTGGAAGTCTTTTCAGGGTTTTGTGGGTTGGCCTGGCCAGTTGTGGTCTATTTTAAGAGTCCGGAGCTAAGGAAAGATCATTTTTTCCCATCAAGGGCCTCAGCGTTCTTGTTCAAGTCTGCAGTCCCCACAAGGGCAGTACCTGCTGTCCCTACCTCCTGAGGCTGAACAAAGGCGGCGCAGGCACCCAGAGCCAGTTTCTACGCGTGAAGGCGCTGACCGTGAGGAACACACTGTCTCAGCCAGTGCTGCGCAGCCTCTGTTTATTTTATTATTATTTTTTTTATGTTAGTGGGTATTTATTTATTTATTTATTTTTCCAAAATTTTATTGATAAACAGCAATGAGACAGTTTCAAATCAAATCAGAAGTACAGTTTCAAAAAATAACACACTGCATATATTCTTCTTAGTGGTTAATTGCTGTACAAGATGCGGACTTGTGATCCTATTTACAAACACCATTAGAACAATCATTCTATTCATTAAGAGAATGCAACTATATATCTATCCTAACCACTTTGAATACACAGATACAAAATGGACATTCATCGGTATACCCTATTTTTTCTAAGTTCCGTTATTGAATATTATAGGTGTGTAAACTCAGCAAAATATTCTAAAAGAGTCCAGTAGCCCATAATAGCATTGGGTCTTCTGTTTAACTGGCAATGTCAGAAATTATTGACCTGAGTCCCCCACAGCCTCTGTTTATTTTTAATTTATTTATTTATTGTATTTTTTTCTTAGGGAAGGGTCTACAGGATGTTCAGGGTCTCACTACTAGACTGGACTCATAATGATCCGCCTGTTTACAACTTTCCAAGAGCTGGGATTACAAGGGTGCCCCACCACGCCCGGTCTCAGTTGTGGTTTTAGCGAGCGGGGAGTGGGGGGCAGGGCCAGCACAGCAGGCTCGGGGCTCCAAACGCCCACCCCACCACGCGCGCCTGTGCCCGCCTGCAGGCACTTTAATTCGCTGAGCTATTTGGCCAGCCCTTCCACGTATATTTAGACATCATCCTGCAACAGTTCTTCCTTTCTGTAGTGGGGTTTGTTTCAGGTCTGCAACGTCAGACCTTTGCACCTTACAGTAAGCCCTGTGGTCTGAAAATACTCAATGAAGGATTCCATATATATATATATAATTTGTGTGTGTGTGTGTGTGTGTGTGTGTGTGTGTGTGTGTGTGGCTGGCTCGGCATGTGGTGCAGGGGATGAAACCTAGGTCCCTGCACTTGCCTGATGTTGCCTAAGCAGGTGCCTTAGACCGCTCAACTATCTGGCCGGCCTAGACGTGGTAAGCTTTAAACGGTGCGTCCTTCTGGGTGGGTGGGGTCCCCATCCTGCCGCACTCCTCCATCCCTCAGCCCAGCCATCCGTCGCACCATGGAGGCCTCCTGGCGTCGCAGTGCTCACAGCAGGTGACCCCTGTTGTACTTACAGGTAGTTCCAAAGTGCAGGCGCAGCGAGCCGGCTGTCGAGTGTGGCCGCAAGTTGGATGGAGCTTCGTGTGGGGCGCAGACTGCAGTTTCTTGACCTCCTAAGGAAGATAGAGCGCGCTGAGGCTGCCAGGCTCTTTCGCGGGAGCCCACGTTCTCCGTGCTTGATGCTCTCCACCTTGTCAGGTCCCCCGGGGGTCAGGAAGGCCTCCCGGGGCGTCCTGCCCACTGTGGCATATCCGAGCACCCAGACCCATCCACCTCTAGGAAGCGTCTCCTCCCGAGGGCTCCCTCTTCCCACCTCGGGTAGAGGACTTGCCCCAGCAGCGTGGGCATCTGGCTTCCTTGTGCAGCATCAGAGGCTCGGGGACAGACTGCGCAGCCAGTATTCGCCTCAGAGCTGAGCGCCGACCTGTGGCCGGCACCCAAGGCCCTCGCTTGCTTCCTCGCTTGATTCCTCAGTATTTTTCTTGTAAACAGAAAATGGAGAGCCAAGTGTGGTGGCGAATGCCTGTAATCTCAGCGCTTGCAAGGCTGAGACCAGAGGATCTCAAGTTCAAGGCCAGGCTGGGAAGCCTATCAAGACAAAACAAAACAAAACAAAACCAACAGCAACATATTTAAAATCCCTCTGGTAATCAATCATTTGTAATAAAAAGTGTGGCACTGGCTTAATAGATACTTGCACCACCCATTTAAAAGCATTTAAAGAAATAACCAGCCAGTGGCTGGGAGGATAGCTCAGTAGAATAAGCATCTGCCTGGCAAGTGAAGGATCCTGAGTTCAATCCCAAGTACCACAAACAAACAAACAAACAAACAAAACCAACAGCCAGATGGCAGGAGGGTCACCAAAAGTTTAAGGCCAGCTTGGGCTACCTAGTGAGTTCAGGGCAAGCCTAACTACATAGTGAGACCCTGTATCAAAAAAACAAACAATGACTTAAAAGTGACATGTTTGTCTCTTAATTTATTTTTGTTTTTATTTTGTAACTATGGAAATCTCTCTCTCTCTCTCTCTCTCTCTCTCTCTCTCTCTCTCTCTCTCTCTTTCTCTCTCTCTTCTCTTTCTCTGTTTTTGAGACAGGGTCTCACTCTGCCGGTCTTGAACTCCTAGCAATTCTCCTGCCTCAGCCTCCTGAGCACTGGGATTACAGATGGGCTCTGCTTTATGTAATCTTGAAATGGCTGATGGTGTTCATGACTTTTAAATTCATGTCTTCAAAACATTTACAGTTTATTTTAATTTTACCCAGTTTTGGCTTTGGGGGATTTTTATTTGTTTGGTTTTTGAGGCAAGATCCCTCCTACTGCAGTTCGGGTTGGATTTAACCTCACTAGGTAGCCCAGCCTGACCTGAAAACCATAGGAATACTCCTGCCTCAGCCTCCTGAGTACTGGGATGACAGGAATGTACCACCATGCCCAGCATAATTTTACCATGTTTTAAACTCATTGTAATCAATTAAATGCAGGTCCATTTTTTTAATCTAAATTTCAGTAGTGCAATGAATAATCATGTATCATGGATGTTTAAAACTCTATTGAGGACCATACTTCAAATAATTTTTTTAAAAATGTGTCAGTTATTTAATTAGGTTCTTATTAAGAAATTTAGAACACTAATTTATGAGGATAAATTTCATTTGTCAGAGCAAAAACGGATTGCAGGTAGCCCTGGAGCTGAGGAACAGCTTTGATTTTTGCTAAAATCTGTGAGTCCACCGCTTTCTGATCTACCTTGCGCTGCTCTGAAATCTGTTCTCTCTCTTTCTCGGTGTTGAAGATCTCGCCCTCCTGGTGTCTGGGTTTCCGTAGCTTCTTCTTCCTGAAGTAAGCATCAGTGAGGTGTCTGGGGATTTTCACTTTGCTGATATCAATTTTTGTAGAGGTGGCAATGACAAATTTCTGGTGTGTTCTTCATAGAGGAACACGATTAAGGCTCAGAGGCCCAGTCACGAGTAGCAAGCCACTGACCGACTGCTTCAGGAAGACCACGCTCTTGCCTCTGTGACGCCCGGTGAGGATGATCAAGATGGTGCCGGGAGTGATACAGGCTCCAAGTTTCCGCACATGCTGACTGAAGGGTTTCTTGCCCTTCAGGGCTCGTCTTCAGTAGGGTAGGACCTAGGCATTTTTTAAAGCTTAACCACCCGGCTACCTCCATTCTTGTCCCCACTGACCAGTTTTGTGATCGCAGCAAGAACTTTCTCCTTTTTCTTCTCAACCTTTGATTTAGCAGCTGTGTACTTTCTTGTACAAAGCCTTTCTGGAATACGTAGCAGATCGGGAGTATCTACCAACTCCTCAACCAGGACAGGATTTCGGCTGCAGTGGGGCTGCCCCTTCTTGGACTTTTTTTTGCCTTTTTCACCTTACCCTTTTTACCAGTATCACTGGCAGAAGCCTTCTGGGCTTTGGGTTTCTTCTCTTTAGGGTCGGGCTTCTCAGTTTTTTCACCTGCCGTCTTGCAAGATGGGAAAGAGAACTAAGTTTCCTTCAAATAATTTTAACATTTAAATCAACAGTTTTATTGAAACTGTCAATATAAAACAGTATTTTTTCTTCCTCAAAAATAAGCCATATAGGGGGCCTGCCCCGTAGCTCAGTTCTTTAAGTGGCTGCTTCCCCAAAGCAGTCAGGCTCAGGTTGCTGTGGTTCAATCCCCACAACTCAAGCAAGCCAAACCTGCCCTGAAGGCATTCGGAGCAAAAAAAAAAAAAAAAAAAAAAGAAAAACCATATAAATAATTTAGTTTGAATAGAAACAGGAAAAATGTTTACAAAAACTCATCTACAACTACATGTAGTGAATTTATTTATTTATTTTAGTTTTAAAAATTTTGATTGGTACAGGGTTTTGCTACACAGCTCAGACACATAGTGATCCTCCTGTCTCAGCCTCTCTAGAGCTGGGATTATAGGCGTATACCACCACGCCTAGTTCCTGGGCCAGTACGGCATGTGGTACCAGGGATCAAACTAGGGATCAAACTAGGGACCTTGTGCTTGCCAGGCAGGCACTTAGACCACGAAGCTAGCTCCCCAGCCCATAAAGAATTTAATAGTATGTATTTAATAAAATACATTTTACTAGGCATGGTGGCACACACTTATAATTACAGCACTCTGGGAGGCTGAGGCAGGAGGACTGTGAGTTGGAAGAGTCTTGGCAACTCAAAAAAAGAAATTGGAAAAAGTCTGAGGATGTAGCTTATTTTGAAAACCCTGGGTTCAATCCTCATTACTGTGGTGTGTGTGTCTGTGTGTGTGTGTGATTGTGTGTGTAAAAATAAGCAATAAAAATGTTATAAAAGGCTCTAGCTCTTTGCCACCACCATGAAAGGTTGCCTTCTGCTCTGTGCCGCTCTGCATTGGACCGAGCTGCGTTGGGACTGAAGCCTCCAGCAACTGATTTTCGCTGGACTATCCGTTGCACATTTATGGCGATTCTGGGTGTGAGGCAGACTTCTGCCAGGCTCAGCACAGCGTTCTCGCTGACAAGTGAGCTCGGGGGTTCTATGTGCCATAATTAACACTGCCTTGAAGCCTCTGGACACCGAGACGGGCCTCAGAAATATTGTCTTTTTTTTTTTTTTAATTGCAAGTATTTTCTTTTAATGACTCCAGTAAACTTAAGCATCAAGTACACAAAAGTGGAAAACGACCTACACTTTTAACTTGTCTCAGTCACTGGTGCCTAAATGTAGTAAAGGCTGATTACATTTTGTATGTAG
>NW_004524583.1:19056925-19061100 GCF_000260255.1 Octodon degus
ATAAAATAAAATAAATCAGGAATAAGTTGTAAATAATATTATCTATGCATTCAGGTATGTCACTTTATAGTTAAAGGGTGGGCCAGTTAGTCAGCAGATTAAAGCACCTACTTAGGCAGATGCCAGGGACTGGGGTTCGATCCCCAGCGTGCCATGTCGGCCCTACCCTGGGGCACACTGAGACGCAACTGAGACTGGGTATGGTGATGCACACCTGTAATCCCAGTGCTTGGGAGGCTGAAAACAGGAGGATCACTTTGAGTCTGATCTGTGTAGTGAGACCCTGTACTAAATACAAAGAAATAAAATTTATAGTGAAATGCCACCAAATACAAAATTAGCTAGAATGTTACAGGATTTGAAAGTATTTGAAAAACAAAGAGAGACAAGAACAAAAATTGAGATTTCTTGAAGACAAGTATCAATATTGGATCATATGTGTAATCTCGCATAACTATATCTGTTAAGCGAGGAACATATTTGATGATAAAAATAAATAAAATATCAACCATTAAAAAAAAGAAAGTATCTGATTAACTTATTTTTCTTTCTTTTCTTTTTTTTTTCTGTACCAGAGATTGAAGCAGGACTTTGTACTTGCCAAGCAAGCACTTGTTCCGCTGAGCTATCTCCCCATCTTTGATTAACTTAATTTTAAACAGTTGAGTTTCAGAAAGACAGCCCCTTTTGCTGAAAATGGTTTGAAAGTACACTTAACACTTCCTGGTTTGTAATCTACTCTGCCCTTCCCCTGGTGGTGGGGCATCTGCATCTGGAATCTCAGGTCATTAGAGGCCGAGGCATCCCAGTAGGAGGCCCCATCCTTAAGGCTGTGGGACTGCTTATCCTAAAGGTCATTGCAGAAGGTTTATGGTCAGGTCCATAACTTCCGACTAGGGTGGGGGATCAAACCCAATGCCTGGCACACACTAGGCAAGCGCTGGGCCACTGAGCAATCTCCAGTCCCCATACTCAATGCTTCAATGTGGCTGGTTTTTTTTTTTTTTTTTTAATTATTTATTTATTTATTTTTACATTTATTCATTGTGTGTGTGTATGAGTGTGTGGCCAGCTCAGCCCCCCACCAGGGGGCGGGGCTGGCTGGCATGTGGTGCTGGGGGATCGAACTGCAGTCCACTGTGCTTTGTTTAGCTTAGCTTGTTATAAGTAGGTGCCTTAGACCACTGAGCCATCTCTCCAGCCCCAATGTGGCTGTTTTCATGCAGGAGAATGAAAATCTCCCTCCCACACTCTGTCACATAATCTCACTCCTCAGAGGTGCCAACCACTCACCAATTCTTCTGCAGACTTAAAAAGGATGTAATAGCACAGAGCATTTTACAAGTAATTTCTTCACAAAGGAACTAGCTATATGGCTCTGGGGCTTCCTTACTTAGCCATGTACCTGGTGGAGCTGTGTCATTTAGAATGGCTGTGTAGAACTTTATTCTTACAGTGTACTGTAGCCAGAATTCTATTGGACAGTGAAGATATTGCACAGTTTGAAAAATGACAGTGATAAGAGTGACCAGTCTTTTTTAAAATTTTATTTATTTATGTGTGTGTGTGTGTGTGTGTATGTGTGTGTGTGTGTGTGTGTGTGTGTGTGTGTGTGGCCAGCTCAGCCCACCAGGGGGCGGGGCTGGCTGCCATGTGGTGCTGGGGGATTGAACCGCGGTCCCTGTGCTTTGCTAAGCTTGTTCTAAGTAGGTGCTTTAGACCACCGAGCCATCTCACCAGCCCAAGTGACCAGTCTTGCATAGATATTTTAATGTTCTTGTGGGAAGTGGAGTTGATTAGTCAAAACTCCTGTGGATTTTGCATGTCAGTCTACACAGTCAAGCCCCTGTAGGTACCAATTTACAACTTACTTGTGGGACACCAGTGCACCTGCCCCCTCATCCAGCATCCTGAAAAGCTTGGAGTTATAAGCTTGTCCGCTTTTTTCAATCTTAGTGAAAATCCCTCATTCAGACATTATTTTTACTGTTTTATTTTTCCCAAAGTTTTTCTTTGCTATTCAAATGCTTGTTGCTTGGGCTGGCCAAGTAGCTCAGCGGATTAAAGCGCCTACAAGCAGGCACAGGGGCCAGGTTCGATCTCTGGGCCTGCCAGTGCCAGTCCCACCCCCAGGGCACACTGAGACAGCAATTGAGACTGGGTGTGGTGGCGCCCACCTGTAATCCCAGCTCTTGGGAGGCTGTAACCAGGTGGATCACTATGAATCTGATCTAGTAGTGAGACCCTGAACACCCTGTAGACCCGTCCTAAAATACAGAAGAAGGAAAAAAAACAAAAACAAAAAACCAAATGGTTTGTTGCAGATATTCAAATGCTTGTTGTATTCTCTTAGGTTTGCTTTTCTTTGTGTTACTGATTTGTGGCTCTCTGATTTGTGTTGTTCACCATAAATATGAATCAGCTACTCTGAGTCCATAATCTTTCTAATGAGGTAGATGATTGAAATTCATCCTTTCCTTGGGCTGGGGAGATAGCTCAGTGCTCTAAGCGCCTGACTGGCAAGCACAAGTACATGAGTTCAAACCCCGGAACTACATGCTGTTCCGGCCTTGCTGGGGAGACTGAGACATGAGACCTTCTATCAAATGAATAAATAAATAATTTTAAAAATAAATTTAACCTTTCCTTTATGGCTTTCCTGGTTTCCCAAAACTATTTCTTGAGTAATCCATTCTTTAAACTTTGATATGAAATTTCATCTTTATCATACACTAAATTCCCATATAAATACTAATTTATTTATGGACTCTACTTGACTTTGCCAATTTATTAACTGGATGCAAAGGGATTCAACCACTGAGCTTTTTGTTTGTTTTCAAGACAGAGTCTCACTACGCAGTCCAGGCTGACCTTGAACTTGTGGTGATCCTCCTGCCTCAGCCTCCCAAATGCTGGGATTATAGGTGTACACCACCATGCCCAACTCAGCTATTGAGTTTTGTATATTAAATTTATAACCAGCTGCCTTTAGGATTTTCTTATGGTTTTTGAGGAAACTGATTCTCTCATTCTTGCACATTTTTGCCTCAGCCAGTAAGACAGATGTGTCTGACCAAATTTCCGTCCTTCTGGAACTTTCCAGGGAGATACTACTGTCCTCTCTCTTGCTGAAGAGTACAGGCAGTGATGTGATTGGTGAGCTGCTGGGAACATGGCGTCTCCTGAGACATCTCTGTCCCCAGGGTGGGAGTGACCTCTGCAGGACTGCACTCACTGTGATCCCATCTCTTGATTCTCCGCAGTCAGTGAATAATGTGGACCCCAGTTGCTTTACTAATGAATCTCCAGTTATAAGCTACTTGAAAGTCTGCCTTTACATTGACTTTAATTATTTTTCTTTTTCTTTTTCTTTAATGTATTTGGTTGTTGCAGGGTCTCACTACACAGCTCAGACTCATAGTGATCCTCCTATTTCAGCCCTCCCAGCGCTGGGATTACAGGCATGTGCCACCACACCTGGCCTCTGTGGGCAACTCGGCCTGCCCTGGGGACCCGGCTGGCGCAGCCTGTGGTGCTGGGAACCCAACTGCGGTTGCTGCACTTGCCTGCACTTGTCTAAGCAGGCACTGTAGTCCACTGAGCTATCTTGCTCACCTACATGGACATTAATTCTTATTTAATTCTAATTCTATAGATGAAAAACACCTCACAAAGGTAATAAAATTCAGAAGAAAGTAGATACAATCAGGATACTTATTCTTCACCATATTCCATAATTTTATAAAGATTTATATTTATATTCCATTATAAATATCTATCATCCCTAATGTCAAAAAGAAGATATTGTACTTTTATATTCATTTATTTATTTCCATGTTTTTACATTTAAAACAATTAAATTCCACTGAAACTCTCCACTTGGAAAATTTTTAAACAGGCTTTGTGAGTTATCTTTCAAAATTTCAATATTCTTGGATTTTTGTGGCTGAAAAACATTTTTAGCAATGAATTCACAGAACAATAAAAACACTTCATGTTGTACTTTTATTTGTTGTTTTTTCCATTTCTCTGACATGGATTGACCTGGGGACACTGTCAGCAAGCTACTTCCCAGCACTTTTATGTTTCACTTTGAGACAGGATCTCCCTAAGCTGCTAAACTATCCAGGCTTGACCTGCCTCAGCCTCCCACAATGATGGCAGATGGGCTTATT
>NW_004524583.1:19061560-19073969 GCF_000260255.1 Octodon degus
TTTTTTGAATTTCATCTGTGACCCATTGGTTGCTGAGTAGGGTGTCATTTAATTTCCATGTATTTAAAGTTTTTTTCTGGTTTCTTTTGTCATTTTTTTTTACGGAACCAGAGATTGAACTCAGGCCCTTGTGCTTGCCAGGCAAGCACTTATTCTACTGAGCCATCTCCCCAGCCCCTTTATCTTGCCACTGTTAATTCATCTTAATTTTGGTAGATTTTGTAAATATTTTGCCACAAAATGCCAGTGAATCTGTTATATGAAAAACGTAGGTTCATTCTACAGATCATTTATAGATTATCCTGGTCACGCCAGTGGTACATGCTGTCACTCTCGATACCTGGAAGATAGTTGAGTTTCCTAGGGAGTAGAGATCCTGCCTCAAAATAGAAAGAGGTGGAGATGAGAGAGAGAGAGAGCTCATGGCGGTCTAAGCACCTGCCTAGCAAGCTTAAGGACCAGGGTTTGATTTCTGGTGCTGCGTGCCGTGTTGGTCCTGGAAACTCGGGCACACTGTGCCGACCAACAAGACCTGGCTTAGTGGCACATGCCTGTAACCCCAGCGCTGGGGAGGCTGAGAAGGGAGGAGTGCTAAGGGTCTGAACTACCTAGTGAGACCTTGTACCAAATAAATAGATAATAAATAAGTAAAGGTTTTTTAAAAATTAGAGACAGAGCTCAATGGTAGCATGTCCCTGGGTTGGATATCAGTACGAAAAAACTACTATTGAGAGGCTGGGTAAAATTTTTGAAGTATTGTTTTAATTAAAACAACTAGATCAGTGATATCATTGAGCAGTTTGCACCATGTTGCTCCAACCTTCTTTTTTATGGCCTTTCACCATCACAAATTGATTCCGTGAGTATTGTCAGCAGGAACATGTAGTAAGACTCTGTCTCAAAGGGGGAAAGGAAAGCTGGAAATTTCCCTTGGGGCATGATTTATCCAATATCTTGTTTTTATGACTTTTTTTCTTTATGTATTGGGAACAGGGTCTCACTACACAGCTTCAACTCATAGTGATCCTCCTGTTTTCAGCCTCCCCAGCTCTGGGATTACAGGCATGCACCACCATGTCCAGACTCTGTGGCCAAATCAGCCCACCTGGGGACAGGGCTGGCTTGGCTGATGGTGTGGGGGATCTAACCCCAGTCCCTGCGCTTGCCTAAGCAGGCACTTAGTCCCCTGAGCTGTCTCACCAGTCCTATATGACTTCTATGTAAGAGTTTATGTGCAGATTTCCTTTAGTGTTTGTGAACTAAAACACATGTCTTGAGTTTGGCTCTTTGAAAAAGCTAAAATATCTTAGCTGTTCTAATGGGCAGGAAAAAAAAAAAATCCCTGGTAGTTTTTGGGTTTTCTTTTGCTCACCTCTTTTTTGGGTGAGGGCATTCATCATGAAGTAAGGAATGTTGGAAATAAGAAATAGCATTTCTCTAGGGCCAGCCAAATAGCTCATTGAATTAAAACGCCTGCGAGCAGGTGGGGGAGTGGGGGCTGAGACAGCAACTGAGACTGGGCATGGTGGTGCGTGCCTGTAATCCCAGCTCTTGGGAACCTGTAAACAGGCGGGTCCTTAGGAGTCTGATCTGGTAGTGAGACCCTGAACCTTTGTAGACCCTTCCCGAAAATACAACAACAACAAGAAATAGCATTTCTCACACATCAGTTACTTAGTGAAGCTGTGTTGGGCTGTGCGGATGCTCAGGTACTGGGTACTCTGAGGACAGCAGTGTCTTGAGCCGGCCACAGAGACTGGGGGTGGTGGTGCACACCTGCAGTCCCAGAGCTGGGAAGGCTGAAAACAAGAGAATCGCTGTAAGTCTGAGCTGCGTCATGAGACCCTGTAGCAAATATGTGCATAAAAATTTAAAAGAAGAAAAAAAGAAAGAAGAGCCTGAAATGGGGATTTTTGTGCCAGTAATATTTTTTCTTCGAGCTTTGTTTTCTGTTTCTGTTAGTGCATGTATAACTGCTGTGGGCAGCTAAATTAGATGGAAATATTATAGGCAGTCAGACAGGGCCTGGCCGTCAAGGAGACAGCACGGAAGACGAGATACCTTACAACTGTGAGACAGAGGGATGCTCCCACTGTGGGCCAGACCTAAAGACCAAAGATCAAACAAATGCCGACCTCCCAAGGGATAAGCATCGGGGACTGATCATCACCCTGAGGAAGCCAGGAAAAGTCACTAATCCAACTGCTACAGGCTGGCTACTGGATAAACTCCTGTTCTACATTCATGCCCGCTTGCTATGTGACTCGCTTCCCCGTTTGGTCCTGGACTTGATCAACTTTACCTGAGCAGTGCTGCTTGTGATCTCATTGGTTGACCATAGTTTTGTCCCACCTCAGGCCCACCTAAGCAAGTTCCCATGGTTTTCACCTTAGACTTGCCTCACCACATGGTTTTACTGTATAAATGTCCCCGGAAGAGACAGCTTCCTGGGGACAACCCGCTCAGGCCCCGCTTCTGTCCTTCTCTCGGATAGGAGCTTTCTTTCCCCCAGTAAATATATTCTGCTCTTTTCCTCCGTTTGCTCCTAAAATCCATTCTTGGGTTTTAGAGAACACGAGCTCGTCCCAGATACCTTACAGGTCGGGAGGGAGTGTATCCGGTACCTTGCCATCGCACCCTTGCGTAGAGTTGGTGCGCGCACCTGACACGCCTTAGCGTCTTACCCCCCTTCCCCCATCTCCCCATCTCCCCATCCCCGCCCTACCTGCCCTGACCCATCCTTTATTCTGCTCTTCATTTGCACACTGAGTGTGTCACATAGCGGAGCTCTGCGACACTCGGGCTGGCGGATCTGCTTTACTTCACTTGCCGCTCTGGTCTCAGGGTGCTCCATTCCCTGGAGTTTTTGAGTGACCCGAGCTGAAACCTGGGGGGTCGGGGGGAGGGGCGGGGGGGGGGACAGACCAGGACAGGGAGGAGGCCCGGCGAAGACCGCTCCTTGTGTTTGTCGCAGGAGCTCTGGCGTACACACGCCACCCCCCACCCCACTGTCGCTCAGTCACGGACCCCAGGCCACTGAGCGAAGGGTGGCGCAGGCGCAAGAGCCGTGTTGGGGTGGCCCCCTTCGCCCCTCATCGGCTCTCCCGAGCAGCATAGCAAGTACTAGGAGCCCTTCCAGTGCTGAGGGTGAGAGGCTGACCGGCAAGTAGACTCTGGACGGGTACCCACACCCGTGTGTGAAGCAGATTAATTAAAGTGGGACTGTAGGGCTGGAGAGATGGCTCAGTGGTCTAAAGCACCTACTTGAAACAAGCTTGGCAAAGCACAGGGACCGCGGTTCGATCCCCAGCACCACATGCCAGCCAGCCCCGCCCCCTGGTGGGCTGAGCTGGCCACACACACACACACACACACAATAAATAAATGTAATAAATAAAAATAAATAAATAATTTAAAAAAAGAAAGAAAAGAGCGCTTTAAAAAAAATAAAAAATAAAAAATAAAGTGGGACTGTATACCTGGCAAATCTTTACTGAAGTGTTGTGCAAAGTCTCAGAATATGCTGCATAGGAGCAAACAAGGGATGTGACACGCAATTCCTGCTCTGTCCCTGAGTGGGTCCCATCTTATGTAACTACCTTGTGTGACCTTCAGATTGGTAGAGATGAAAATGTCAACCCACAAACTAAATAATAGAAGAAATATCCTATTTTTATTTTCATTTATTTATTTATTTATTTATTTATTTATTTAGTTTTTTGAGACAGGATCTGGTTATGTAGTTCAGGCTGGCCTTGAACTCACTATGTACCCCAGGCTGGCCTCATACTCAAGGAGATCCTCCTGCCTCAGCCTCCCGAGTGCCAGGATTACAGGCATGTTCCACTATGCCAGGTCTAATTTCATGTTTTTATTTTGTTTATTTATTTATTTATTTATTTCATTTTTGACACAGGGCCTCACTATGCAGCTCAGCCTGGCCATGAGCGCACTTTGTGGCCCAGGGTGGCCTCGAATTCACAGCTCCTGTTTGTAGATTAACAAAAGAAATGTAATATCCTGGTATGGTGGCATATACCTGTAATTATAGAACCTGGGAGGCTGAGGCAGGAAGATCACTATGAATTTGAAGCCAGCTTGGGCTACAGAGTTCAAGGTCAGGTGGAATGATAGAGCACAACCCCATCTCAAAAAAAGAAAGGAAAAAAAAAAAAAAAAGGAGAAGAAAAAAAACCAAACAAATTTTAGGGCTGGGAAGATGGCTCAGTGGAATAAGCACTTCCCTGGCAAGCGCAAGGGCCTGAGTTCAATCCCCAGTTCCGAAAAAAAAAAAAAAAAGGAAGAAACAAAAAGAGAGAGACAGACAGACAGAAACAGAAGTTCCACTATTATTTCCTAAACCTCAGCAATTCACTCTGCAAACTGCACTGTGGAGAAGTCTGCACCAGGCATTAATGCCAAGGAAGCACAGGCCTCTGAAAATGCGTGGAATGAAAGGGAAGAAGAGGGGTGCAGGCTGGGGAGAAGGGGACATGAATATGATCAAAACATGCTGAACCTCCAAAAAATATGTGAAAGAGGACAGGTATGGGGTGGGAGATGAGTACCATGCATGATGTGCACATTAAAACTGTGGGGACGTGACACAGGAAGCTAGCTCTTTGCACCCTCTCGCCTGCCCTTTCAGGGTCTGCTTCTACGCACCCCACTTCCACTTCTGGTGTCTGCACCCTGTGTCTCCACACACAACTGGTTGAACCCCCATTCCTGGGACTCTCTTCCTATAGAAAAAAATTCCCATTAAACCTAGGAAGCAGCGATGCAATAGAGAGCTAAGTGAAAGGAATAGTTTGGTGAAATGGAAAAACACTTGAAATAGAACTGCAACTCCAGACTGTAACACAATGGCATTTTTTCGTTGATCAGATAACAATGAAACTATTTTCATGAGACAGTGTGTGCTAAGTCAGACAAGTAGAAATTGTATGGAGGTAATTTTAGAAGGAGCTACCAAAGCCTAAAATGCCCTAGGACTGAACAATTCTTTTTCCTTTCTCTTCCACTGCATTGCTCAGCCTGGGCTCTAACTTGTGATCTTCCTGTGTCCATCTCCCGAGAGCTAGATCTAGAACTGCAGGCAGGCAGCACTACGCCCAGCAACAACTGTGTTTCTAAAGATCTAGGAAGCAATATGCTTGTGTCTGTGCACGCATAACAATACATGAATAAGGTCATTTGTTGTTTGTAGCATTGTGTATAATAATAGATGATTAAACCATTTTGCTATGTGCACAATAAGCAGAATTATTTTTTAAAAAATGTGTGCTTTGTGTGTATGAACACATCTCTATACTCTATGGTCAACGGAAGAAAGCCAAAGTGTAGAATGGGCTGTTGTAAATACACACCAGCTCATAGAGCTAGGCCCCGGCAGGGAGGAGACTGCTGACATCACAGTCTCCTGGCTGACCGGCAGGGGTACAGGGACACTTCTGTCATTTGTGTCTTCTGAGCCATGCACTTGCAGTTCCTTAGGAAACAAGCAGAGATTAGGCGTCTGTTTCAACTCTTCGGAGAGGCCCTGGGTCCGGTTCCCAGCCCTGGGTGTCACCTTCCCCGCCACATAGCTAGGAATTGATAGTGTCCTTAGGACCACAGCGCTGAAGTTTTGAATTAGTAATAAGAACTTAATCATCCAGCTGAAATCATGAAATCTAGGCGGAGCAAATGGGCAAAATGATTGGGGAAAGGCGTCTACCTGGGATGAGGCCGAGCGTGGGGGTTGTGAGACACAAGTCCTCCTCCTCCTGGGCAGAGAGATTCACACAAACAAAACCCCAAACCAGCATTACAAGGGCAGGCAGCGTCGGGGCCAGACAGACTTGGGCAACACGTCACTGTGTCTCTTGGGTCCCCACAGAAGTCACTGCATACTTTAAACCACCAAGGTCATGGGCGTGGATTGATGTTCTTACACCTCTGTCGTGGCCCTTGGTCCACTGGTGGTGGCAAAGGCATCGGTACCAGTTTGCGTTCTCTAGAAGATGAGAAGCAACAGCGTACAGGGAATGACGCGCAAGCGTGGGCTCTACGCAAGATCACGCCAATGTTTGCCATCATGAAAGGCTCGGTCGGCTCACAGGATCGCAGGCCGGAGAGCCCACCCTGGCCGCCTGCAGGCCTGTGAGGAGCTGCTCAGCCCGAGAAGTTGAAAGCTTCAGAAGAAGAGGGAGAAAGGCTGCCCCAGCTCCCAAGGCAGAAGCCCAAGGCTCCGGCTGAGATGCTCGCTCACTGAAAAACTGGAGAAGTAGGAGTCTGGTGCCCAGGGCGGTGGCAACAGCACAGACCTGCTGAGGCAGAACAGCGCGGTCATCTCCTCCTCCTCCTCCTCCTCCTCCTCCTCCTCCTCCTGCTCCCCCTCATCGTCCTCCTGCCCCCCCCATCCATCCATTGAGCCTACCAGCTGGGTCCAGCCACACTCAGGCCAGGTCCTTGCTCAGTGTGCTGGCCCGTTTGCAGGACATGTTTGTACCCCACCCCACCCCACCCAGGTGCGCTTCTCTTTCTACTTTATCTCATTGTGTGTGTGTGTGTGTGTGTGTGTGTGTGTGTGTGTTTTACTACAGGATCTACAGGGTCTCACTACATGGATCGGATTCGTAGTGATTCTGTTTTCAGCCTCCCAAGTGCTGGGATTATTAGGCACACACCACCACACCCAATCTCAATCACTTTAGCGCACCCCGGGGGCGGGGCCAGCACAGCATGCTCTGGGGATTGAACCTGGCTCCTGCGCTCTGCCTAAGCAGGCGCTTTAGTCAGCTGAGCGATCTGGCCGGCCCTTGTTTTGGTTTTTGAGACATGGTCTCACTATGTAGCCCAGCTTGGCCTCAAACTGATCCTCCTGCCTCAGCCTCCGGAGGGCTGGAGTTACAGGTGTGCACTACCACACCCACATGCACTAGTTTTTGATTTGTAATTATTTTGTGTGGTACTGGGGATGGAACCCAGAGCCTTCACACCGAGCTATATCCACATCCCGTTTTTAAGTGTTTTACTTTGAGACAGGGCCTTTCTAAGTCACTAAATTGTCTAGGCAAGGCTCAAACTCTTGATCCCTCGGCCTTAGCCTCTCAAGTGCTGGGCTTACAGGCGTGGGCCACCATGGCCAGCATGACTGGTAATTCTAGATATGCTTTCTCATCATTCCAGGTGAGCAGTGTGCCCTGCGGTAGCTCAACTGCACCACTGCAGATCTCTCTGTGGGCCTAGGACACCAATGTCTTCCAACGTGTACCCCTGTAACCACAGAACTTGCGAGGCTGAGGCAGGAGGATCGAGTGAGCTCCAGGCCACACGGGGGGCAGAATGAGAGCCTGTCACGACACAACCAACAGAGCGCACCCCATGTGTGGTCTGATTCCCTGTTTGGGGCAAGCCCTCTCCTCTCAGACAGGTTCTTGTTTTATTTCTTTGACAAATGGCTTCTGTTTCATTTCTTTTCTCTTTTGGACTTCATATAAATTGGACACTCAGAGTAGTCTTTCTGCAAAATTTTTATCTTCTCTTTTCAATCTACTTTCTATGTTTCTTTCATTTCCATGAGCTCTTTTGTGAATATATACATACAAATATACATAACATATAATGTACTAAGTTATTTCCTTTTTTCTTATTTATTTATTTATTTATTTAGTCTTTTTGAGATGGGGTCTCACTTCGCAGTTCAGGCTGGCCTTGAGCTCACCGTGTAGCCACGGCTGGTCTCAAGCTCCTAAGTATCCTCTTGCCTCAGCCTCCTAAGTGCTGAGATTACAGGTGTGCGTGTGTGTGTGCGTGCGTGCGTGCGTGCATGCGTCACCACACTCAGCTCAAGTTCCTTCGTGTTAACTAAGATATATGTATAAAATTATATAAATCAGTTGGTGTCAAAGTTTAATACATATAGGACACAGAACACATATTAGTATTTTATTGCGATAAGAAATACCCAAGCCCCACCTGAGAAGAAGGGTGCTTCATGCAGACTCCCAGCTCAGCTAAGCTGGGAACTCCAAGGCTGCCAAGTCCCCTCACCCTGTGCAGCCAGGTGTGGTGGAGCCCAGAAGCCCTCCTTCCAGGCCGCCCCATGACAGCACAGCCGGGCCTCTTCCTCACACGCGGGCTCCTAGCTTCAGGATGGAGGAATCCAGGGATGTCCCACACTGGGTGAGCCACACCTCCCCACACTGAGACTGGGGACATTTCAGATCCAAACGTAAAGGTTTATTTATTTGAGATAGGGTTTCTCTGTACAGTTCAGGTTGGCCTTGAATTCACTATGGAGGCCAGGCTGGTCTTTTTTTTTTTTTTTTTTTTTTACCGGGGATTGAACTCAGGCCCTTGTATTTGCCAGGGAAGCACTTATTCCACTGAGCCATCTCTCTGGCCCCAGCTGGTCTTGAACTCATGAGATTCTTCTGCCTCAGCCTCTCAAGTGCTGGGATTACAAGCATGTGCCGACATGCCTGGCTCCTAATGTTCTTTTTGAGGTCTTTCTGTCTTTCTGTCTTCCTCTCTGTCTCTCTGTCTCTGTCTCTGTGTCTCTGTCTCTCTCTCATTGTAGGAAGAATTTATTGAAAGGAAGAAAAGCTTCTGACTGAGCAAGAGAAAGAGTTTTGAAAAGTGGATTGCCCTTGCACACTCTTACAAGTATGCTAATTTTAAAAATTTTTGTGCAATGCCCCTATTTTCTCCAGGACCTTTATGTCTATGTCTTTGTCTTGTGAAGCCTGTGCTGCAGGTTTCCCTTGGATGTCTGGAGTTTTTATGACTCTTTCTAGCCCGGCAGTGAAGAGGGGTGGGCAGTGGGGGGTGACTCTACCACCGTATAGACTTTGGACCCTAGCATGGAGAGCTCCTTCGAGGTGAAACGCTTCCTGTTAGCATTTTTGATTTTTTGTTTCTTAAACGCTATTTTGCTCTACCCTTGCAGATCAATTATCCCACTTCTACCCAATTTCTATCTTCCATAAATCCGTAAGCTCTTTTTTTTTTTTTTTTTTTTGGCTCTCATTTGTTTTGCCCTTTGGGGTTAACTTTTAAAAATTCTTAGCTGGAGGGCCAGCCAAATAGTTAGGGCCAGTCAAATAACTCAGCGGATTAAAGCACCTGCAAGCAGGTTTAGGGGCTGGGGTTTGATCCCCAGGCCTGCTGTACCAGTCACACCCCCAGGCACACTGAGATGGCAATTGAGACTGGGCATGGTGGCGTGCGCCCGGTAGTTCCAGCTCTTGGGAGGCTGTAAACAGGCAGATCACTATGAGTCTGATCTAATAGTGAGACCCTGAATACCCTGCAGACCCTTCCCTAAATACAAAAAATAAAAAATAAAAATTCTTAGTTGGGTATGTAATCCCAGCACTTGGGAGTCTGAGGCAAGAGGATTGTTGGGAGATTGAGACCAGCCTAGGATACAAAGTGAGCTCAAGACCAGCCTGAACTGCATAGTGAGACATTGTCTCAGGAAAAAAAAAAAAAAAATTTCATTTTAGAAAACAGGAGGACAAAAAGCCTGTGTTACTGTATTTTTTTCAAATAAAAAGTCCAAGGAGCCCGGTGTGGTGGTGTACACCTGTGATCCCAGCACTTGGGAGGCTGAGGCAGGAGGATCACAAGTAATAAGAACCCAGAATGGGCAACTTGGTGACTCAGGGCTGTGGATGTGGCTCAGTGTTCAGGCGCTGTATTTGCTCCCTACCACAACACCGAAAGACAAACACCCAACTGAAACACTGTGCCTACAGGGAAGAGGCTGGAGGAAGGGGGACAGGATGGGAAGTGGTGTAAAGCGCTTGCTGAGCAGAGTAGGGCACGGCCAGGGAAAGCAAGAGCAGGAGCGTGGAGGGCAGGGGTCTGGGTGACAGGAAGGAGAGGCAGCAGGCTTTCTCCGTCCACAACTCTCCCCTCTGTGAAGGTGCTCACAGCTGAAGGCCTTGGGAGACAGGGGCCCACGCCAGGGAAGCTTCCAAGAAGGCTCCTCCTAGAGGCCCAGGGCCTGCACGTGTGACCTCCACCCGGTAGCTGGTGCTCTCTCTGTCACCCTGCAGGGAAGAGTAACACATTGTAACAATAATCTAAAACCTGCTGGAAAAGGGAATGAATCTGCCTAAAAGGAAGGAATTACTGGGACAACAAGAAGACAACAAGAAGGACAGGAGAGGGAGTAGGGGAAAGAGATCTGTGTATGTATGTATATAAGATGGCTGGGATAACTGGACTGTGGAAAGGAGCAGTTAATGCCTCATTTTTTTTTTGTCTTCTTTCTTAATTTTTATCCCTTTTTCTCTTCTTAATTTCTTTTTTTTTAGGAGGAGGCACAGGAGGAAGGAAGAGGAAGGGGAGGAGGAGCAGGAGGAAAGGGAAGAGCAGGGAGAAGAGGAAGGGGAGCAGGAGGAAGGGAAAGAGGAGGAAGAAGGGGAGAAGGAAGAAGGGTGAGGAGGAGCAGGAGGAAGGGGAGGAGGAGCAGGAGGAAGGGGAGGAGCAAGAAGGAGAAGAGTAAGGGAAGCAAAAGGAAGGGGAGGAGGAACAGGAGGGAGAGGAGGAGGAGGAAGGGGAGAAGGAACAGTCTTTTAATTTCTTATAACTTTCTTTTTCCAATTTGCACACATGTATCTGGCACTGTGAACACCTAAGTTGACATTATGCAGTACAACAAACACTGTCAAATTCATATTAGTTTTGTTTAGTGAAATTCTGTATCATTTCCAATTTTTTTATTACTTTTTGCCATTTAAAAAAATGTATTTAGTACGCGGTCTACAGGGTCTCTCTACACAGCTCAGACTCATAGTGATCCTCCTGTTTTCAGCCTCCCAAGTGCTGGGATTACAGGCATGCGCCGCCATGCCTAGTCTCAGTCCCCTCTCAGTGTGCCCCTGGGAGTGGGGCCAGCACAGCACCCCAGCGATCAAACGCCAGTTCCTGTGCCTGCCTAAGCAGGTGCTTTAATCCGCTGAACTATCTGGCCTGCCCTATTTATTACTACTTTCTATTCTCTTTAAAATAATTAAGTTTTGGGGCCAGAGAGATAGCTTAATAGAACAAGTGCTTGCCTGGCAAGCACAAGGGCCTGAGTTCAATCCCCAGTTCCGCAAAAATAAATTAAATAAATAAATTTTATGGTACTGTGAAAAAAGAAAATACAGGGCCAGGGAGATGGCTCAGTAGAATAAGTGCTTGCCTGGCAAGTGCAAGGGCCTGAGTTCAATCCGTGGTTTCACCAAAAAAAAAAAAAAAAAAGAAAAGAAAATAGGCCATAACAACATGACTGTGGCCTACGGCAGCGCTAAGGTAGCATCAGTGGAAGACACCAAGGAGCACTTTGGGTCTCCCAGGTCTGTTGCCATGGAGTCTGTCACCACAAAAGCATCCTCAGCGGTGCAGCTGGGTAAGGAGGGGCGTGTGTAGGGCAGTGATGGTGAATCTTTTAGAGTGTTCAGTGGTCACAAACAGTCTTCTGTGGCACACGTGCCACAGGTTTGCCACCATTGGCATAGGGTCACAGTCATGCACCCCTGAGGCTCCACCTGGACACAGCAGTTCATGCCTGGGAGCCCAGTTACCCTGGAGGCTGATGGAGGAGGACTGCTTTCCTATATTTGCATACCCATGGTAACATTTAGCTTAGACATTAGGCGTGAAAGGGATTAACAGTACCATAATAATAAAATAGAGCAATTCTAGCAATAGACCGTAATGAAGTTGCCAGCATTACTGCCATTGCACTTTGAGGCCATTGTTGAGTTAATAAGTCAGTATCACAAGCACCGTGATAGTCTGCCAGTGGATCTGGGGAGGCAGCCACTAGGGAGCAGTGGTCCCTGAGGAGGCCACCTGTATGGTAGGCCACGTTCATGACCTGACATGGAACAGCACACAGGTTGAAAAGTATGCTTAGGGGCTCCAGTTCTGTGTCATTGTGAAGCGGTGACTCCAGTCCCAGAGAAGTAGATCTGTTGCGTGGAATCTGAATCAGACAGTGGGACCCCACTGACACCCCCTGCTGGGAACGATAAGCTTCCATCATGATGAAGAGGCATCGAGGTGGAAGAATTGGATCCTGGCCCACCAGACCCTGTGGATGGCCTGGCTCAGGAAACGGAAGATGTGGGCTTTGAGGAAGAAGAGGAAAATGGGCAATGAGAAGGGTTGGGGTCAGAAACCCCACTCAGGAAAGGGTGGCTGGCAGGATGGAGGGCACCAGGGACAGTGAGGTCACGTTTGCATTGCACTTAGCAGCTGCTTTGTGTGAGCCTGAACCCCTGAGACCAGCACCTTGGCAGTGATGGGGTGGAGCAGGCAAAGGCTTTGTGTGGAAGTGCAGCTGTGGGCAGCTGCTCTTCTGGTATGAAGGATGTAAAGACTCTGACTTGGGGGCCGGGGAGATGGCTCAGTGAAATAAGCGCTT
>NW_004524583.1:19076840-19077528 GCF_000260255.1 Octodon degus
TTTTTTTTTTTTTTTTTTAATGTGGGAGATTTCATGAAAGAATTACTACATTCTACAGATTTAGGTAATAACTATTATCAAAAGTAATAAATTTTGTAGCAGGAATTTACAATTACCATGTATCAATTCTTAATATATAAACTTGAGGATGGATAAATGAAAACTAATTAGATGAATATATTCATGACTGAGACTGTAATCTACTTAATGTTCCTTTTATTTTTGCCCAAATCTAGGAATAACTTCTACTTCATGAGCTTGACAGTAATCATCTGTAATCATCTGATTACAAATTGATTCACTTTTCTGGCTCTCACTCTGTCTGTATTTTATTTCTGTCATCACCAAGCAGTTTTTAAACATGTTTGAAAATGAAGAAAATATATAGTATTTATAAAATGATATTAGCATTGCTCAGATATTAAGAACCTGGCCTGGCAATCACAGACAGATCCATCTTTACAGTTCTCAGGGCAACTTAAGATACTATGCTGTTACAGAAATTCATTTAACATAATGCTTAAAAAAATTAAATGCAATATTTTAATAAATACTTTTCCTGGGGCTGGCGAGAAAGCTCAGGCGAGCTTAGGTAAAGCGCAGGGACCGCAGTTCTATCCCTGGCACCCCATGCTGTGCTAGCCCTGCCCACAGGGCGGGTTGAACTGGCCAAAAAGAAAAAAGAAAG
>NW_004524583.1:19077953-19079305 GCF_000260255.1 Octodon degus
ATGGGCTCCAGACAGAGACCCTGTCTCAAAACATCTGAAAACAAAGAAAAATGTGTAATATTAGTCTGACATTTGTATCAACTGCAGACTAGTTCTCTCTTAAATTCTTCTCTCTGCCTTTCCCTTAGCTCTATTTCATTTATTCTCCCTTACTTGTACTTCTTGGCTCTTACACATTCCTAATGTTATTCTGAAGGACATTTTCAACAATGTCAAAGCCACCAAACATACCCTTGTGCTTGTCACCCTGAGACAGGACATGAGGAATAGCAAAGCTGGCTGAGGAAGGAGACCGAACTGCTAGTTACAAGATCCTGGGAGGGAACAGTTCCCAAAGCCCAGCACGTGGGCATCTCATGAGAACTTGAGAAGGCTTTCATAGGACAGCCTGGACCTGACCTCAGCCTGAGTGTGGGATCCCAGCACCGCTCCTCAGGACCCGTATGTAGACGGTCTCTCAGGTTTCCCAACCACAGCATAAAATGACACAGATGTCAATAAGGGCTTGCTAGTGTGGCTTTCCTTACAATAGCCTGCCCTAGATCCTCCAGTGTCTACTTTTATCTTACTTTTTCCTCTTTTACTCAGCCCACCGCTCTTTGTTTTGATTACTCCTTTGTTCAAGATGAGAAAAACCTGGAATCCAACTGCATAAGGAGACAGGAGTGCCACAAACCCGTAATGCTTATTTGGCGAGCCACTTGTGGAAGGAGCTCCCCCAACACCCTGCCATCCTGCACAGTGGATTGCAGGTGGAGCAATGGCTGGAATTTGAACTTTTGGTTCAGAAAGTCTACACTGTGTGGGGCCTCTTACTCAAACTGTGATTTAATCATCATACAGTTCCTGAAAGGACATACTGTCCCTGGGTAACTGAGCGTAAAAGAGAGAGAGAGAGAACTAGTTCAAAATGATTATTTTTTTAGGGGCCAAGGAGATCGCTCAGTAGAATAAGGGCTTGCCTGGTAAGTGCAAGGGCCTGAGTTCAATCCCCGGTTCCACCAAAAAACAACAACAACAACAACAACAACAACAAACCAGGGATTGAACTCAGGCCCTTGCGCTTGCCAGGGAAGTGCTTATTGTACTGAGCCATGTCCCCAGCCCCTCAAAATGATATTTTCAGCTTTGAGTAATTGACCTTCTCACTGGGTATGGTAGCACACACCTGTAATCCCAGCACTCAGGAGGCTGAGGCAGGGGGATCTTTGCAAATTTGAGACCAGCCTGCACTGCAAAGTGAGTTCAAGGCCAGCCTGGACTGCATAGCAAGACTTATCTCAAAAAAGACCAAAAATTAGGGGCCAGGGAGATGGCTCAGTGGAATAAGTGCTTCCTTGGTAAGCACAAGG
>NW_004524583.1:19080015-19080807 GCF_000260255.1 Octodon degus
AGGAGACAAGATGGAAGACAAGGTGACTTTGCAACTTGGAAGAGACAAACACTCCCACATGGGCCAGACTTCAAGACAAAAGAGGAAACACAGCTACATACTTCTCTAGGGATGGGTGTCAGGGATTGATATTCTAAATAGGTATCAATCACCTTGAAAGAGCCCAAATGAGTCACTAGCCCAACCCCCAACAGGAAGAAACCCTGTCCCACTTGCTACTTGACTCACTTCCTCATTTGGTACTGGATTTAATTTTATCTCAGCAATGGTGCTTGTAATGTCATTGGTTGACCATAGTTTTGTCCCACCTCATGCCACCTAAGCGAGTTCCCATGTCTTCTCCACCACTTTAGACCCGCCTCACCGCATGGTTTTACACTGTGAAAGTCCCTGGAAGAGCCAGCTTCCCCCCTCCCCATCCCTTTCTCGGATAGGCGCTTTCTTTCCCCCAATACATATATTCTGCTCCTAACCTCCATTTGTTCCTAAAATTCATTCTTCAGTTTTAGAGAACATGAACTTGTCCCAGGTACTTTTTAGGTTGGGAAATCATTTTTCTCCCTGTGTCATTTGGAGGTTCCCTGTATCACAAGGAGAGAACAGAAAACAGGAAAGTGTAAAGGTAGTTCTGTTCACCTTAGCAATTCAGTAATTCATTCAGATCTTCATTTATGTACATTTAGAGCCAACCGGGCAGCATAAGCTTTTGACCTAATTCATATGACAGGAAAATAGGCACCTTCTCATCTTATTTATCATGAATAAATGAAGTCAGCCTGGTCTGATGGTAGG
>NW_004524583.1:19102964-19111713 GCF_000260255.1 Octodon degus
GCATTGGGCCGAAAATAGATTCAGGTGCGCACAAAAGGGCAGCGTGAGAAAGGCCCAACTGCAGGTTCTCAAGTAGAGAAAAGGCACAGTAGAAAGTTACAGCATTTAGAATGGCGCATACAGAACAAGATGGCGGCGCATACGTCAGGTTAGAACAGTTAATAAAGTTACAGTGGGAGCATACAGAGTTACAAAATTGGAATCAATTGCACAGGCTATAACAGAGCCTAGAACATGGTACCCTGGTAATTTTCTGATTAAATGGTTATAAAAACTTTTGCATTTTCTGCTTTAAAATGTTTTTGACTAAATGTTTATAAAAACATTTGTCTTCTCCTTTGACTTCTCTCCCCAAGATTTTTATTTTAAACTGCAGTTGTCTTGTCCTAAACTACTGATCTCAGTAGTTTTTTCCTCATGATTCTCTTTTTTTTTTTTATTTTTTTATTTTTTTAATTTATTGTGTGTGTGTGGCCAGCTCAGCCCACAGGGGGCGGGGCTGGCTGGATGTGGTGCTGGGGGATTGAACCGCGGTCCCTGTGTTTGCCAAGCTTGTTCCAAGTAGGTGCTTTAGACCACTGAGCCATCTCCCCAGCCCTCATGATTCTCAATGATTACCTTTATAAATATATTCTTATTAATATATTTTACACAGGTCACCTTGAATTCATTTCATTCTGAGGTCTCTCCTTAAATTATTCCCCAACAGGTGGTATAAAAAGATGACTCAAGGGGTTGGGGAGATAGCTCAGTAGAATAAGCACTTGCGTGGCAAGTGCAAGGTCCTGAGTTCAATCCCTGGTTCCACAAAAAAAAAAAAGATGACTCAGTAGTGGGCATGGTGGTGCACACCTGTGATCCCAGCGCTCAGGAGGCTGAGGCAGGAGGATCACTGTGGAGCTTGAGGTCAGCCTGGGCTACATAGTGAGTTCAAGGCCATCTTGGGGGACACTAAGATCCTTTCTCAAAGAAAAGAAGTTGGCAGGCATTCACAGTGTTAAAAGCAGTAATTATGCTTGCTTCAATGTGGACTTTTAAATTCTCAACAAATTATCATAATTAAAGTACTTTCTATTTAAAAGGAACACTTAGCAAAGCATGGTGACACAAGCCTGTAGTCCAGCCCTGGGACGACCGAGGCAGGAGGATACTGAGCTTGAGCCCTATCTAGGCAACTTATTGAGATCCTATCTCAAAATAAAAATTTTAAGAATGAGGGGGTTGGGGGCCTGCCCATTAGCTCAGTTGTTTAAGTGCCTGCTTAAACAAAGCAATGAGGCTCAAGTTGCTCTGGTTCGAACCCAGATACCCCCACCCAACCAGAAATGCCCTGAAGGCATGTTCAGCCCCCTCCCCAAACAAAACAAAAAACAAAACAAAAAAACAGAGTGAGCGGGGAGAGCCAGCCAAATAGCTCGGCAGACTGAGGTTTCTGCTTAGGCAGATGCAGTGGCCAGGGTTTGTTCCATCCCAGTGCCGGCCATTGAGACTGGGCGTGGTGGCACACACCTGTAATCCCAGCACTTGGGAGGCTGAACACAGGCGGAACAATAGGAGGCTGATCTACTAGTGAAACCCTGTACTAAAACACACACACACACACACACACACACACACACACACACACACACAGAGTGTGGGGTTTTGGGACCCAGTTCAGTGGCTGAGTGTACTTGGGCTTGATTCTCAGTACCAAAAAAATAAAGAACAGAACAGAATAGCACTGGGGATGCAGTTGAGTGTAGATCCTGTGTTCAGCCCGGTCAGGGTCCTGGGTTCAATCCCAGTACATCCATCCAAAACGTTAGCAGCTATCATAGGAACCAACCATTTTACCTTTTGGTACGTATACAACAGAAGGAGGGAAAAAAAGGAAAAAAGAAAGAGAAAGCAAAACATATGTATACATAAATACCCTGCACATGAAATGCAACAAGCCTATTAAATGAAAACTTACATTTTAGTTAATACAGATCAGACAAAAATGCTGGCCTGCAACTCGCAAGTATCCTCCTGCCTCCCCAGAGCTGGGATTACAAGCATGCACCCCCAAGTTTGGCCAGCATCGAGATCGTAAACTTCTGTGGAAACTTTTTTCTTTTGGTGGAAGCAGGCATTGAACTCAGGCCCTTGCGCTTGCCAGGGAAGCGCTTATTTCACTGAGCCATCTCCCCGGCCCCAGCTTTAACTCTATAAAATGTAATTAATTTGTAACTCAGAAATACAGAAGTATTTATTTATAAAGAGGGTATCGGTATGTAATTCATGCTATGTAACTCAGTAGGTAGCCCCGGCTGCCCTCGAACTCACGGCGATCCTTCTGCCTCAGCCTCCCAAGTGCTGGGATTACAGACACGCGCCACCACACGATACCGTAGAACGCTTAGGTATCCCAAATCATTTTTTTTCTTTACACAAATCAAACAGTTCCCATTTGATATTAAATAGGAAAAAGTCAAAATTAGTGAGAATGAAAATCTACTCGGAATAGTTTTGGTATTTTAAAACTGATTTTCCACTTTTGCTGGAGGCCCAGTGGAAGCGCGGCCTCCGTAACGGCTGAGCAGGGACCAGGCTCCGAGTCCAGAGTGCGCCGCCTCCGTCCGCGCGGCACCCCTCTAGTTCCCGCGCCAGCATCGCTCGGTTTCCGTGAACAGCTGCTTCCACGTTCCACTATGCGTCACCCCAAACTCAGGGTCCCGTTCAAATAGCCTCAAACGAGCATCGAAAGGAGCACCAGAGACGTCTGACTGAGACGGCAAGCACGCTGGAAACGATGCAGGAAACAGCAGTCCGGAGTCTAAAGCAGGCGGAGCGCCAGCCGCAGAACTCTGCAGAACGTTTGTTAGAAACAGTAACAGTCATCCTTTACGAACACACTCGAAATCTTCCCATTTTCCCCAAGTGTTTGTGCCTTTAACGGTACCGATGAGCCAAAGGAGAAAACGCTTAACGGACACTAGGACCACGGACACGTCAGCGGGCGTTAGCACAACTAAGGACGAGCTCAGCAGCAACAGCCCCATTTAAAGCTGCAAGACCCGAGAATCGCGGA
Source organism: Octodon degus (assembly GCF_000260255.1). Taxonomy (NCBI): domain Eukaryota; kingdom Metazoa; phylum Chordata; class Mammalia; order Rodentia; family Octodontidae; genus Octodon; species Octodon degus. The sequence continues at coordinate 19,106,020 of NW_004524583.1, forward strand.
CTACAAATCCCAGAGTTCCCCTGGGCCGAGGCGGGGCTATCTCCAAATTGATAACTAGATCCTCCAATGGCAGCTAGAGAACTCTCCCAAGGGAGGGTGGAAAGCATTGATTTTTCTGCATTCAAACCTAGAAGTACTTTCGAGGCTTTCTTGTACCGCTGTGGTATTTGGGGATACATTTTTAGTACCAACATATTTCAAGCCCTCAGTAGACTCCCACTAGTTATCATAAAAATTAAGGACCCGGAAATGGAGCAGTACGCGTTCTTGCTAGCTTCTATATATTAAAAAGGCAGATGCGAGGAACCTGAGAGCAACAGGAATATCCGGTCCACAGAGAAAGAGGTGGAACCCACTTTAGTCTTGTCCTTTATTGGTCATGCAGCCCAGAGACCTCTTTCCAACCAATGGGGTCCTTGAAACCTCAATTTACGTCAGGGATGGGGCGGTTCTGAGTGGTTCTTTGAGGAAGTCAGATCTACGCAGGCGCAGGTATCTACTGTCGTCCAATCGGGAGCTAGCAAGACAGACCATCTCCCGGCAAGCTCCGGGGCGTTCCACTCCCCTCCACTTTTATTGCCCCGCCCCACTTCTTTGCTTCTGACCAATCCGGTACCTTTTTCTTAAGCGCTTTCGCGCGTCGGAGAGGTAGGGGGCGGGGTTCCGGTCCTCTACTCTGCGCCGCAGCAGCGCGCGTTTTCTTTCCAGCTCCGGCTGAGGGTCGCTGCTGAGGTACTCGCAAAGGCTGGGTTGGGCGAAGGATAGGCAGTAGCGGTGCCTGCTCAGTTTAGGAAGCCGGTGTCGCCGCACTTCCGGGGCGGAGAGCGCCGGGGGTGGGGCACTGGCGGGGCGCTCTGGAAGTAGGTAGTGGTAGGTCGGAGGAGACCCCTGGCCAACCCAGTGCGGTAACCCGCCGCGACGGACCGCAAGGTGAAGGCTGTGTTGACGCCGCGACCTTGCAGCAGGGGTGTGCAGGGCTGTGTACTAGGCTCTGGGTTAGGAGTCGTGGGTGAGGGTGACTGCGTGTGTGTGGGTGGGTGGGGACACACAGCTTTTTCTAAGTTGCTGTTTTATGAAATGTCACCACCAGGCTAAGGTTGAGTTAAATTCTGAGTTAGGTCTTTATCTCCGAAATGATGTGGCTTGTCTCCCTGGAGGTGGGCGTGATGTTTGTGTTTTCCTTTTCCTGAGAAGCAGTAGGCACTAGACTTAGGGGTTGTTACCCTGTGAGTGTGGCACTCAGCTTCCGTGGATGTGCAGTAAAGATGGCATTGTAAAATGTTTCTCTTTTCTTTCCTAAGTTGAAGTTGTTGAAAAAGCAAATACAACATACCTAGCAGTGAATTACTGTTCCGAAGGTAGAAAGGTCCAGTGGGCAGATGTCAGGGTTGGAGGCAACCATGTAAGTTGTCCTTGGATTCTGCACTGCAGACTTAATGCAAACTTGACTGCTGCTTAGAGCTGTGACAATCAAGTGAGAATATCGATATAACATGGAGGTTATTGATATAAGTCACATCAGACTGATGCTGTCGTTCCCATTTTTAAATTTTTTTCCCCCTGCCCTGCCTGGGGATGGCATTTGAACTACTGCACAGAATGAAACTGAGCTTAAATCCCAGTGATACTAGAGTGAAATTTCTCTTAAGTCTTTGGGGACCTTGAGTGGGTTAGCTCAGTTATGAGGACAGTCTTCCCCCTGTGAACAGAGGCAAGGAGAGTCAGGTTTGAGGTCTGACCTTAGGCTGGTTTGTGTGGTATAAAGGAAAGGCAGATCAGCCCACATCACTGCTTCTCTGAGTGTTTTTCTGTCACTTAGTTTTAAAGACTCTGTAAGTTGTATCCTTGTTTTAACCTAAATCTTGACTTTCTCTGCCACTAATATTGCTGATAGAACGTAAGGACACTACTTTTTTGCATTTTCACACTTCTTTTTATCCTTTGGAATAGGCTGAAATGGCTCCCAAAGACACCCAGGTCCTAATTCCTAAAAGCTCACAGTGTTTCATCATACAGCACAAAGTGTGTTACAAATCTAATTAGGCACTCTTAGATGGAGCAGGTGCCCTTGAACAGTGGCCTACACAGGACCATAATGGCCCCATAAAAAGGGAGGCAGAGGGAGGTGACAGAAGCATGTGTGAGAAGTTCCTGGGCCAGGCCTGGAAGTAGCATTCGTTATTGACTTTCAGATTCCATTGGAATGTGACACACGGATGGATACACCTAACTTAGTGTCTCTAGCTGGTGACATGAAGTTGTATGATAATAGTGATGTACTAGCCAGCTGCTTAGAACTTGCCCTGAGCCTTGAAGTTTTCAGCCCTTAGTTTGTCTACCTTATACTTTACATTGTCATCCAAATGTCTTTTAGGACATGTTTGTTGGGCAGTATCCCTTTGAAGTTTTGGGTTTTTTTCTTCCCCAAATGTATTTGGTACAGGGTCTCACTACGCAGCTTGGACTGTAGTGCTCCTCCTGTTTTCAGTCTCCCCAGCACTGGGATTAGAGGCATGCAACCTGGTCCCTGTGCTTGCCTAAGCAGGTTCTTAGTTGAAGTGGTCTTTAGACCTGGTGTTGCTGTGAATGGCCAGCACAAAGCCCTTGTCCTGATAAGGGTTTGGCTCTCCAGGCCAGGAACAGTGCTTGACAGCCATCTCTGCTTGTGCTGATTGAGTTTGTTCCTGTACTCTTGAGTGGGGAGATAGCTAGTGCAGGGTTTTCCTGCATGAATCCTGTATCAAAAGTTTGCAAGGGCCAGGCATGGTGGTACACTCCTGTAATCCCAGCACTCAGAGGTCTGAGGCAGGAGGATCACTGCAAATTCAAGACCAGCCTTCACTACATATTGAGACCCTATCTCAAAAAAATTTACAGGGGAGCAGGTCAAACATGCCACCATGCCTGACATAACATTATGTTGTCTATAGTCCCAGCACTTGGGAGGGTGAGGCAGGAGGTTCACTGGGACTTTGAAGCCAGCCTGGACTACACAGTGAGTTCAAGCCCAGCCTGAACTACATAGTGAGATCCTCTCTCAAAAATAGAAACAAAGAACCCTGCATTGTGTGCTCTGTATTACTTTCTAGATTTTCTTGGTCAGTCATTGTGTGAAACAACTTGAAACATGAAGCATAAAATTTTTGGTAGCCTCATAACAGGAGTACTTCAAGTCAGATGATACAGAGACCATGAAAATTGTTCAACTTTCCTGTAAAATAATAGTAATTTGACAAGTACCCTACCTCCAGTTTATAGAGTATGAGAATCAAAACAAAATAATGTTGTAGTCCTTTGCAGAAATGTAACATTGTTGGCAACAAAGGCACCACACAGTGCATCTGATCCCTGACTTGAAATTATACTACAAAGCTACTATCCTAAAAACAGCATGGTGCTGGCAGCAGAATAGACTTGAGGATCAGTGAAACAGTAGAATTGCAGAAATAAGTGAAAACACATTCAGCTACATTATCTTTGACAAAGAGAACAAACATGTTCAGTTGGGGAAAAGATAGGCTCTTTAATGGTTCTGGGGAAACTAGCTTTCTAATGCAAAGAGTGAACCTAGACCCGTATCTCTGACCGCATACTAAACTAAAGTTGGAATAGATTGAAAGTCTAAATGGTAAAACAAAAACTAAATCTGCTGGAAGGTAGAACAGGTATAGCTCTAGAAAACAAAGAGTGGGCAAAGACTTTATGAACAAAACCTCATCACACAAGAACTGTCTCAAAGGATGAGCAAACATTTTATTAAAAAGCTTTTGCAGAACAAAAGAAACCACCAACAGAGTAAAGAGACATCCCAGAAAATAGGAAAAAAATTTTATCAACTACTCCTCAGACAAAAGACTGATATATAGAATACATAAAGAACTCAAGGGGCCGGAGAGATGGCTCAGTAGAATAAGCACTTCCCAGGCAAGCACAAGGCCTGGGTTCAATCCCCGGTTCTGCAAAAAACCCTCAAATCAGACATTTCTCAGATGAATAAGTACAAACAGCAAATAAATATAAAAAAATTGTTTGGGCCAGTGAGATAGCTCAGCAGACTAAGTGTCTGCTTAGGCAAGCACAGGGAGGGACTGGGGTTCAATCCCTGGCACCACCTGCCTCACTGGCTCCACCAGTGAGGCACACTGTGCGAGCCACTAAGACCAGGTGTGGCCCATGTCTGTAGTCCCAGTGCTGGGCAGGCTGAAAACAGGAAGATCACTATGAGTCTGAGCTGCATAGTGAGACCCTGTACCCATTAAAAAAATTGTTCAACATCACCAGTCATTTGTGAAATGTAAGTTAACCCTGAGATAGTATCTTCAGAAAGAGAGGCTGTTTATCATGAAATCCATAACAAGTACTGGCAGGGCTTTGGGGAAAAGAATCCTTTTCTGCTGTTGGTGAGTGTAAATTGGTACTACCACCATGGAAATCAGTATGGCAATTCCTCAAAAAACTGGAATTAGAGATTTTATGTGATCCTGCTGTTCCCCTTCTAGGTATCTTCCCAAAAGAGTTCAAAGCATCTTATCTCAGTGATGTACCTATACTCATGCTGTAACATCACAATTTATGTTAGCTAAATCCTTGGAGACAGCCTAGATTCCCCTCAGTGGATGAATGGATAAAGAAGGTGGGTTTGTTTTGTATATATAGTCGTGTACTATTCTGCCAGAAAGAAGTGTAAGCTTAAGACAGTTTTAGCAAATGGATACAGACCATAATGTTAAGTAAAATGAATCAGACACACAAGTGTAAATACTGCGTGATATGTCTTCTGTGAGAAACCTGAAGGGTAAGTAAACATAATAGAGGACAGATGTTGGAAAATAGGAAGAACGTGGTCGAAAGGGGAGTGGAAAGGGAAAGTGGATTAGATAGAGCAGAAGGAAAAGAAAAATGGAAACATTTGTAAGGGGAGAGGACTAAGTGAGGAAGGGCAGTGGGAAAGAAAGATGCCCTGTGTACAGGCGTGGATTGCCTGTGGTGAATGTGAGCAACGTGGCAAGTGGGCTAATGCAAAAATAGAAATATGTAAAGATTTTTGCTAACAGAAATATTGTCTAGAACCTTAAAGAAGAGTTCAGATTTAGCATTAGGTCTGTTTGAATTTTACCAGTATGTGTGTTACTATTTTTTATTTTTTTAGCTCTTTTCCATTTTAGAAGTGGTTGGATAAAAAGTGTGAAACATTCATTTGAGTCAAGTCTCAGTATGCCTTCACATTTCACTTCGCTTTGTTAATACTAAATGTTCATAGAGAGATTAAGAAACCTGGCAGTGCATCAGCTTGGTGTGCCATCGTCATTAAAAAGTTTTTCTAGTAATGTGTATCACTGTTTTGTCAGAAGGTGTTCCCTTCGTGCTAGTAGGGAGCCATCGAAACAAATGATGGCTTTTCTTATTCTTTTTCAGGTAGGGTCTTACTCTGGAGTTCAGGAGTTCAGGCTTACCTTGAGCTCACTGTGTAACCCAAGCTGTCCTGGAACCTGAGGTAGTCTTCCCGCAGGCTGGGATTAAAGGCGTGTGCTACCACGCCACCATGCCTGGCCACCAGTACTTTTTATTGAAACCCCCTTCCCGTTCTCTAGTGCTGGGGCTGAACCCAGGGCTTCCGACGACATGCTGGGCAAGTGAGCACTCTGCTGGTGAGCTCTATCTCTGGCCCATTTATTATTGGCTTAAAAGCAATTA
>NW_004524583.1:19118998-19120079 GCF_000260255.1 Octodon degus
CTTGAAAAAAAATTGTTTTCCCTAAGTGTTTCTTTGTAAGAGTCTTGTTAGGTCTGTACTTGGTGTTACACCTAAGCCTTTATTTGATCATCTCTAATTAGAATGGTTCTGGTTGCATTGACAAGAAAGCAACTTGGAGGTAGTCTGATTTCCATGATTAGTTGACTTCTGTCTTTCTGTCTGTCTGTCTGTCTTTCTCACTGTCTCTCATTTTGGTACACCGGGGAGCAAACTCCAGACCTTGCACTTGCCAGGCGGGCTCTTAAGCCACTGAGCCATCTCTCAGGCTCCTAGTAATGACTCATCTATTTTAATGGTATAAAGTCCCTTCCATCAGTTGACTTGGGTCCACTTGACTTTAGATTTAGTGTCCCCAGTTGGACAGTTCATAGTCAGGAGAGGAATGGAATGCCTGTAGAGATAGGCATTTTTAAAAGTTTATGAAACCAATTACTGATAAAAAGGATGGTGTCTCAGCTACTTTTCACTTGCTGCTGGGACAAAATACCAACACCCAAAATTAAGGAAGAAAAGGGCTTCTTAACCTCAGAAGTCCTGCGTTCTGCATGTGCCTAAAACCAATGCCACATGGACGATGCCAAGGTCTGCTGTCAGCTGGAGCAGTAGTCAGGCTTTCTTCTCTTGGCTTGTAGGGGTTGAGTGCCTGGATTTCTGAGCACTCTCACCCTGATTCTGAGGAACACATTCTCTATGCCAGTGCCATTCTGGAATCTGGTGTGGCTGCCTCTTCCATTCTGGAACCTAGTGTGGCCACTGCCTCCATTCTGGAACATGGGGCTCTGCGGCTTTCTCCTCAAAACAAAAAGTACCTCACCCTTGCAATTCTGAGGCTGCGGAGGGTGGAGACCTTCTGACTTCACTGTTGCCCTCAGGACATCTTTTCTACTCCTGTTCCTTCTTGGCAGTGGAGATCCTCTCACCTCTATCTTCACAGTCCACAGCCTTCCTAGCGCTTCCTTTTTGACCAAACTCACAGCATTTTAAATCATCCTGCTGAGCTCTTTTTTTTTTTTTAATTTTATTTATTTGTGTGTGTGTGTGTGTGTGGCCAGCTCAGCCC
>NW_004524583.1:19120179-19121033 GCF_000260255.1 Octodon degus
TATTTTGTGTGTGTGTGTGTGTGTGTGTGTGTGGCCAGCTCAGCCCACCAGGGGGCGGGCTGGCTGGCATGTGGTGCTGGGGGATCGAACGGCGGTCCCTGTGCTTTGCCAAGCTTGTTCTAAGTAGGTGCTTTAGACCACTGAGCCATCTCACCAGCCTACGATAGGTTTTGGAACTGAGTTTTTCTCTATTTTTTTGGCAGAACCAGGGATTGAACTCAGGCCCTTGCGCTTGCCAGGGAAGCACTTATTCCACTGAGCCATCTCCCGGCCCCAGGATCATTTTAAAAAGATTAATGTATGGATTTTTTATTAGAACATTCTTGTAGATACTTTGATCTAAAGAATTTTGCAGCATAAGTCACATTTAGAATTTGTTGTTAGAACTAGAAATTACATTAAGCTGCCAAGTGTGTATTGGAGGCTTTCTGTCTGTAGGATATGACTATACGATGATCTTTCCAAATTCTAACTCTTGTAGTTGTTGAGGTGAGTTGGCATTCTTAGAGTTATGTGTGTTTTTATTAGTATTGTTCCAATTTGATTTATTTCTTACATAGCAACTTTGCTTTCCTAAAAAAAGACAGAGAGTTGCTTCTGAGGCCACGGGTTTTTGTGTCTTCCTGTTTAAGCTACTGCTGTTTCACATATGTATGTATAGTTCTTATCTTTGCTTGTTGTTTTTCTCTATTTCTTGTGTTTTGTGGTATCTGTATTTGTATACTCCTTAAACAGGAAGTAGGATTTCTTAGCCTTAAGTTGGTGGACAAACTAATACTAAAAAATTGAGAAGTATGCTCTGTGGCCTTAAGAACTTTATACTCACAGACCATAAAAAAAAAGATACAAAGGAA
>NW_004524583.1:19121385-19122688 GCF_000260255.1 Octodon degus
GCCGGCTGTTGTCATTCTGTCCATTGAAGTTTCTTAGTTTCCTTTCCAACAAACTGTGTGTCTGGTCCCTCTTTTGCTGTGGACAGTTTGTGCTAGATGAGGGCTACAGAGGGCATATTTTAGTACTCTCCATATGTATCCTGTGACAAAAGTTTTTAAAATAATGGTTAATCACCATAACTATTTTTAGGTTGGTGTATGTTTTTTCTGTCATACTGTTTCCTTTCTCTTCTGCCAGTATGTAGGATTCATACATGATTCCTTCTCAGTGCCTACTGTACAAGATACTTTTTTCTCCCCTTCAGTACTGAGGGTTAAATTCAAGTTATTTGCCCTGGTCTCCATGCCTGGTCTTTTTTATTTTTTATTTTATTTATTTATTTTGTCTTTTTGAGACAGGGTCTTGCTATGCAGTTTGGGCTGGCCTCAAGCTCACTTTGTAGCGCAGGCTGGTCTCAAATTTTCAACAATCCTCTTGCCTTAGCCTCTTGAGTGCTGGGAGTACAGGCATGTACCACCACAACTTGCATCTGTTCCTTTTTTATATTTTTTATTTTGAGATGGAGTCTTGCTCAATTGCCTAGACTGGCTGATACTTGGGATCCTCCTATTCAGCTCTCAGAGTACTAGAGTTATAGGGATGTGTATTCCTGTCAAAAGTGGTGGTAGAGATTATCTTTTACCCAGAATGCTCAGCTCTGGAAGTGCTTCACATTTTGGCATAGTCTAGTTTTGGGATGAGTGTCTTAGGATAGGACCCTGAATTTAAACACAAAGACCTTTTGCCTTTATACACACCTTAGGCATGTAGCCTGAAGGTGAACCTATAGCACGTGTGCCACAGGAGACTGAGTCACTGAAAGCTCGGAAAGATCCGCCATCACCTCTCAATATGGTATTTTCAGTGCATCTGCTCTTGGGTTTGGAACATTTTAGATTTTTAGATCAGGGATGCTTGAGCTACAGTACTTTAATACCTCACATAAGAGCAGTCACCTAGTATTTAATCAAACACAAGTTATCAGGGTTTGAAGCCCATTGCCTCAGACCCAACCCCGCACTTAGTTGCTGTGAAAGCAGGGGTGAAGTCTGTGTTTCAGTTCATCTCTGAGGTGGTAATAATACTGCCTCACAGGGTTAAAGGATTAAAAGGATTAAGATTTTAAAAGTGCTGATAAATTTCTAGCAGATAGACCAACATTTGTTAGATTCCCCTTACATTGTTTGTTTTGTTTTTGATAGTTTAGACTGTCCTTGAACTCACTTTGTAGTCCTGGCTGGTATTGAACTCAGAGAAAGCCTC
>NW_004524583.1:19123553-19124547 GCF_000260255.1 Octodon degus
TGGAAATAAAAATAACTCTGTTAGCCAGGTGTGGTGGCACACATTTGTAATCACAGCATGTGAGAGTTCAAGGCTAGCCTAGGCTACATAGTGAATACACACACACACACACACACACACACACACACATTTATATTTAAGGTTATTACTAATTTTTAAAACATTCTTATCTCTAATAGAGATTCAGACTAGGGAACACTGAACTGTATTTCCATCTCTTTATTTATTTATTTATTTATTTTTTGAGACTGGGTCTTGTGTATTTCAGGCTGGCCTTGAACTCATAACCATCCTCTTCCAGCCTCCTGAGTGCTGGGATTGTAGGCAGGTACCACCACACCTGGCATTTCCATCTCTTTTTAAAATGTATTTGTTTATTTTGCCCTTTTGAGACAGGGTTTCACTGTATAGTCCAGACTGGCCTTGGACTCACTCTGTAGTCCAGGCTGGCCTGGAACTTACAGCAGTCCTCCTGTCTGAGCCTTTGGAGTGCTGGAATTACATGGTGGGTGCCACCATACCCAGCTACAATTTTTATTTTGAGACAGGGATGCCCTCATTGCCCCAGCTGTCTGGGCACCTTGAACTTGGAATCCTCTCTCAGCCTCTTGAGCAGCTGGAATTACAGGTGTGCGCCATGTGGTACTGCTTGGTTTTGTTTCACATAGAACTATGTAGTATAGTACCTTCTGTAATAAGTAGTTCATTTTTGTTATTTTAAGACAGTGTCCTGCTGTATAGTCCAGGCTGTCCTCAAACTCAGAATCCTCCTGCATGAGCCTCTGTAATAAGCAGTTTTTACATAGGTATAAAACATTTATTTTCAGCCAGCCAAATAATAGCTCAGCGGAGTAAAGCACCTGCTCAGGCAGATACAGCGGCCAGAGTTCAATCCCCAGCATGTCGTGCCAGCCCTGTCCCCAGGGTGTGCTGAGTTGAGGATTGAGACTGGGTGTGGTGGCACATACCTGTAATCCCAACTTTTGGGAGGCTG
>NW_004524583.1:19126312-19136052 GCF_000260255.1 Octodon degus
TGAAGAAAAATTGTTTTTAGTGAAGCATTACCACCACAGCTTTTGACCTTAATATGGGAGCTTTTGACCTTAATACCATTTCCTTTGTCTGGACCTCACCTCTTGTCTTGACATGGCTAAAGTGATGCCATTTTGTTTCTGGCCTCCATCTTAGGAGTCCCTTAAACTCTGCATGAATTTACTCCTCACTTTTTAACCATAAAACCCACAAAGGAAGAGCAAGTCCTTAACTAAAGGAGCAACAATGAGATCAAACTGTGGGGTAAGCTGAACTTTAACTGGAATCTGTTTGACTAACAAGCCCATGGCAAAATGTAAACCCTGTGACATTCTTGCAAAATTCCAAAAAGAAGTAATGTCACTATGGTAACGGAGGAAGTTGTTAATATATAAAAACCTCTGAGAGCAAAGCCTCTGGGGTCTGTGCTTTGGCTTCTGCTGATCACTGTCACCTGGCTAATAAAGCTTGCTTGTGTTCGATTCCCAGCCTCTGAGTGCTTCTCGCAAGCTACCTTCACGGTCTCTTCTGAGTTTTGACAAAGATGAGGATGACAAGGTTTAACTTTTCTATGGTGCAAGACGTAGCAGCAGTAAGCGCTTCCTTTCTCTGTCCTTTTCTCTTTTCTCTACTGCGCTTTATTTTCCTTTCTTTCTCATTTCTACTTTTTGCTTTAGTGCTGTATTCTCTACTGTCCTTCTCTGTGTGCATATGGGTGTGTCTAGTAAGCATGTGGATAATACGGACTCCCATTAATAGAAGGCTGGCTTCCTAAGCTAGCACTGTAATAATCTAGAATGCATATTTATGCATCTAACAAACAAAATTAAGATTATGATTAATATAAAAAAATTCCATGTTTTTGAACCATATGAAATTATCAGTATCATTTGATTTACAGAAATAGATTTAATCTAATGCAATGAACCTTCAGCTAACTCAATTTGTTACAATGGCTGGTTATAACTCCAGTTGGTTGTAAGTCAAGACTGCTTTTCCTATAAGAAATCATGGAAACACCCATACTGCATTCCAAGTCTCCCAAAGCACCCCTTGCCTTACCTTTTCTTTTTTTTTTCGGAACCAGGGATTGAACTCAGGCCCTTGCGCTTGCCAGGGAAGCGCTTATTCCACTGAGCCATCTCCCCGGCCCTTGCCTTACCTTTTCATTACATCTTTTTTTTTTTTTTTGCGGACCCGGTATTGAACTCAGGCCTTTGTGCTTGGCAGGCAAGCATTTATTCTACTGAACCATCTCCCCAGCCCACCTTTTCATTACAAAAACAAGTTCTATAAGGTTTGTAACCAGAAACACCAAAATTTTTCCTAATGTATTCACCAAAACGTTATAAAATGTGTAGTGTGCCTTGTTTACCAGAAACGATTTCCACAGTACTCATCCTGCATGTAGATGTCTTTGGCTTGCAGGAAGAGGGGATGGCATATAGGGTGATTACTGTTTGGGAGGAGAGCCCCCTTCTGTAAGAACATCAGGAATCTGGCTCTTTGTTATCCTTGCTCTCCTTGGGAGTCTGTAGCCCACTAGGACCTGCTTCTTTTTTTCTTTCTTTCTTTTTTTTTTTTTTTTGGTATTTCAGGGAAAGGTCTACAGGCTGTGGTGTTCAGGGTCTCACTACTAGATCAGACTCATAGTGATCTGCCTGCTTACAACCTCCTAGGAGCTGGGATTATAGGCACACAGCACCCAATTGCTGTCTCAGTGCACCCCGAGGGCGGGGCTGGCATGGCAGGCCCAGGGATTAAATCCCCAGCCTCTGTGACGCTTTAATCCACTGAGCTATTTGGCCCTAAAAGTTGAGAAGGATTCCCCCCCACACACTCTGGCTACCTCAAGGGCGGGTCTGGTAAGGCATGTGGAGGTAGGGATCAAACTGCAGTATCCTGCGCCTGACTGCTTTTGCATGAACAAGCACTTAAACAACTGAGCTGTCCTGCAGGCCCCAGGACCTGCTTCTGGTCCACTAGGTCTCAGTCTTATTAGAACTAAAAGCTGGTCTAAGGCTGTCTGCTTCTGTCTTTTCTTTAATGCTGTTCTTTGCGATTATGATTTCCTTTTATCTTCTCTTGCTTTCTTAGCCTCTTTACCAGATTTTTGGGGCCATTTTGATAGAAACAGTCGTAGCAGTTACATAAAGCACTGACTGAAATTGCACCCACAAATGCATACATGTGAGCTCAGACTGACGCGTGTGTTTTCTGGCCCCGTGAGTCTCTGTTTACAGCTGTGCAAGTGGCCTGCATCAGGTCATAACTCCATAACTCAAGACTTTGGTCATAAGTTAAACCTAAAATTCTGGTTGTAACTCAAGGGTCTACTGCTTCTTTAAGCAGCATACAGCCCAAAAGTAGGATTTGGAGATTGAATGACTGAAGTGAGTTGGAGGATTAGATACTTACAAGGGCTTCTGCTTTGGGCAACTAGGCAGGTCAGAGTTTCATTATGATGCCAAGACCATTGGCAAAAATGGAGAAAATTGAGACATGTAAGCGATTATCATTTTTTTTTATCTAAAGGATTCTGAGAAAGGAGGGAATACATCCAAAGAGAAATACAGTAGTCAGTAAGCAGTTGGAAATGTGTGGGTTGTAGAGAATCATTTTCGATGAGTACCTTTGAAAAAATAAGTGTGAATGAAGTCATCCTGGGAAAATGTGGACTAAAGAGAAACAACATCTGATGGCTTCTCCTAAGGCCTGGGAAGTGCAAAGAAAACTGATGGGGTCTCTACCTAGAAGAGTATTCATCCTGGAATGACTCGCTGCATTAGTGTATCAAATTAAGCATTACAGTCTTAAAATGATATACTTCTGACTCATTTGCATGTTAGTGTGTAAAAGCATGGATTAAAGGACACCCCACCCCCAATGACTGAATTGTCTTTGGATCTCTGAGTGAACATCAGCTCTATGGCTTTGACGTATTATGGGGATATGCGTAGTTTCCAATGTCATTCTTTCTTATCTTCCTTTCCTCCAGCCTCCTTCCTCCTCCTCCTCCTCCTCTTCCTTTTGAAGTACAGTGGACCCTCGAGTTACGACTGGATAAAACTGGTTTTGTTTAACTTAAGACTAAAGACTTGAGTTACTACCTGAAATCAGGCTGCTTATTTGGTTGTAAACAAAGACTTGCAATGCCAGAAAAGCATCCGTAAGCGTGCCTCTGAGCCCAGATGTACATGTCTGTGGATGTGATTTTAGTTGGTGCTTTATACAACTGCTACAATTACTGTTATCAGAATGGCCCCCAAAAAGCTAGAAAAGAAGCTAAGAAAGGAAGGGAAAGTTAAAAAAGCAATCACAATTGAAAAGAAGAAGGAAATTGTGCAGAAATATGAGAGTGGTATTCGTGTCACTGATCTTGCTAATATGTACAGCATGTCAAAATCCACCATCTCAACAATCTTACAGAGAAAAGATCTGTATAAGGAAGCTAGTGTTGCTAAAGGTGTTACTCAGATTAGTAAATCTCGACCCACAGCGTTAGATGAGGTGGAAAGGCTGTTATTAGTGTGGATAAACGAAAGGCAGGCGGCCGGTTACAACCTGTCTGAATCTGTAATTTGTGAAAAAGCTAGGGCAATAAATGCAGATCTTGTAAAGCATAATCCATCAAGTGATAATGGCAAAATATTTCGTGCTAGTAAGGGATGGTTTCATAATTTTAAAGCAAGAACTGGGGTTCATAGTGTAAGTAAGTACGCTGAAGCACCTAGTGCTGATAAAAGGGCTGCTGAGACTTACATGCACCACTTTGAAAAGATGACCCAGAGGAATGGATTTTGCTCTCATCAGGTTTTCAACTGTGATGAACCTGGTCTTTTCTGGAAGGAAACGCCCAGGGGAACTTACATAGGCTTGCAGCTAGGCAGTGGTGATGTTGAGGAACTGGTGGAGGAACGCTCCGTAGAATCATCTGCAGAGGCACGTCAGCAACTTCTGGCTGAGCAACCGAGAACGACAGCTGCTAAGGAGCTTTCTGAAGAGGAAGGGAAGTGTCACAAATCAGTGCAGCAGAGTTCTTCTTCTGAAATAAAGGAAATGCTGAAAAAATGGACAGAGCTACAAACATTTGTGGAGAAGACCCACCCAGACAGAGAAAAAGCCAGTCATTGCATTCACTTGCTTAATGACAGTATCATGTCATACTACAGAACAGTGTTAAAGAAAAGACAGAAGCAGACAGCCTTAGACCAGCTTTTAGTTCTGAAAAGGTTGAGACCTAGTGGGCCAGAAGCAGGTCCTAGTGGGCTACAGAGTCTCCCAAGGAGAGGAAGGACACCAGAGAGCCAGACTTCTGATGTTCTTGCGGAAGGGGGCTCTCCTCCCAAACAGTAGCCACCGTGCATGCCAACCCCCATTCCTGCAAGCCAAAGACGTCCACAAATGGGGTGAGTATGTAGGAAATCATTTCTGGTAAATGAGGCACACTTCATAACTTTGATGAATACATTAGGAAAAATTTTGATGTTTCTGGTTATACGCCTTATAGAACCCCCCTTTTTATTATGAAAAGGTAAGATAAGGGGGACTTCGGGAGATTTAGAATGCAATATGGGTATTTCCGTGATTTCTTATAGGAAAAGCAGTCTTGACTTACAACCAACTGGAGTTATAACCAGCCTTTGTAACAAACTGAGTTTGTAAGTCAGTGGTCAATTGTATACTGTTGTTGGTTCTGTTTTTGTGGAGTATGCTCCATTTGAACCATGCACATGTGGCCCTCCTCTGGCTGGTACCATGCTAATTTCTTTCTTTTTTTTTTTTTTTTTCTCCTCCAATGCCTTCACTTCAGGGCACTTTTGGCTGGCTGGAGTGTTGTGGGGATCGAACTACAGCAATCTGAGGCTGCCAGCATTGTGGAAGCAGCCACTTAAAGAACTGAGCTAGGGCCAGGCCCCCCATGCTAATTTCAGAGCGTGCGCTGCAGTGTTCCATCCAGGGCCTGCTCTGCCTGCCTTGCCTTTCAGCTCCAGAATCCCTTGAACTGAAGCTTTGTAGGAGACAGTTTCCATGTGGAGAGTGCTGCCCCGCGTGGGTGTGGCACGGTGTGTCCTAGACCCGTAAGGTAACATCAACTCAAACATCATATTAAACTTTCTAGGTTTTTATCCATCTGATAAAAAGATCAATATGCAGAGATGAGTATGAAGTTACAGTGAAGAACTGTTCCTTGCTGGGCACAGTGGCATGTGCTTACTGTAATCCCAGCACTGGGGCGGCTGAGGCCGGAGCACTGCAGTGAGTGCGAGGGCAGCCTGGGTTGCACAGTGAGGGCAAAGCCAGCATGAGCTGCATAGTGAGACTCTTGTCTCAAAAAACCCCAAATAGGGGCTGGAGAGATGGCTCAGTGGTCTAAAGCACCTACTTAGAACAAGCTTGGCAAGGCATCAGGGACCACGGTTCAATCCCCCAGCACCACATGCCAGCCAGCCCCGCCCCCTGGTGGGCTGAGCTGGCCACACACACACACCTCCCTCTCTCTCTCTCTCTCTCTCTCTCTCTCTCTCTCTCTCTCTCTCAAATAAAAATAAAAAAATAAAAAAAACCCCAAATAAATAAATACAAAGTTTTATTTTAGGATATATTTGAATAGTTTGTAGTAAAGATTCACAACTAGTGTTTTAGTCATAAATATACCTCAATATTGTGTTTGTGCTTTACAGTACTTCTATAATTTCTTTTGAGACAGGGTTTTGCTGTATAGTTCAAGGCTGGCCTTGAACTCACTGTGTACCCCAGGCTGACCTTAAACTTGGGGCAGTCCTCCTGCCTTAGCCTCCTCAGTGCTGGGATTACAGTACTTTTATTTTTTTTTAAATTTTATTTATTTATTTATTTATTAGAGAGAGAGAGAGAGAGAGAGAGAGTGTGTGTGGTGTGTGTGTGTGTGTGTGGCCAGCTCAGCCCACCAGGGGGCGGGGCCGGCTGGCATGTGGTGCTGGGGGATCGAACCGCGGTCCCTGATGCTTTGCTAAGCTTGTTCTAAGTAGGTGCTTTAGACCACTGAGCCATCTCTCCAGCCCCTACAGTACTTTTATAATTTCATTCTTTTACTAGTTTCTATAAGCAGCTCCTCCCTGCAAACACAACATGCATGTACAATCCTTTTTGTTTCACCTGTTGCTCTTAGAACTCTTAGAGTTTTTTTTTTTCTTATTTTTTTAATTGACATCACTGGGGGTCTAACCCATGAATCCTTCACCACTGCACTCTGTCCCCAACCTCTTTTCTTTCTTTATTTTGAAACAGGTTCTTCCCAGGGTGGCCTCAAATATTTAGCCTCCTCAGTAGCCAGGATTATAGGTGTATGGTACCATTCCTTCTTGATGACTATTTGTAATGACAAACAAGAATAAATTGGGTAATAAGTTTGGCAGTAGTGTTTTTCAAAAAATATATTGAATGAAAAGAGCAAATTTCAAAAGAAGACACATACAAATGTCATACCATTTTGAGAAATTCTTACAGGAGTAGAGTTTTAGTTTTATTTGTAATGTTTCAGGAAAAAACTGCAGTGAATATGGCAAAATGTTAACCTCTGTCCCACCTAAGTATATTTGGGTATCTGTTCAGCTGTTTTCCACCCCTCTGTGTACATTTGAAGTAATTCGTAGTTGAAGATATAAAATTTTGAATTAGTAGAACAAGCAGCAACAAGACAAAAAGAGTTTCTTTAGGTAGGTTCATGGGGAGGATCTATCGGGGAGGTGGCAGATCCTCTACTGGATAACAGGAGGAATCCCTTGCAGAACACGAGACAGGAGCAGCCCAGGTACAGCAGCTGCTGTTGCCGTGGTCCTGAAGCAGCCGGAAGCATGACACGTTCAAGGCTGGCTGACGAGGATCCTTTGGTCCCAAGAAGAGTTTGAGGCCACATAGTAAGAGCCCATCTTAAGGGAAAAAAGCAACCAAGCAATGAACTATAATATACAATTTTTAAAAATTGTAATTTCTCAGGGCTGGGGAGATGGCTCAGTAGAAAAAGTGCTTCCCTGGCGAGCACAAGGGTCTGAGTTTAATCCCTGGTTCCTCAAAAAAAAAAAAATAAATAAAATAAATAAATAAATAAATAAATAAAATAAAATTGTAATTTCTTTTAATATATTTATAGGATACATGGTCTCACTATGCAGCTTGGACTCAGTGATCCGCCTGTCTCAACCTCCCCAGTGCTGGGACTACAGTGCTTGTGCCACCATGCCTGGTTTCTGGCTAGTGTGCCTAGGATTTGGGGGCTGGCAAGGAAGGCATGCGGTACTGGGGATTGTACTTGGGTCCTTGCACTTGCCCAGTAGGTGCTTATACTGCTGAGCTATCTCCCCAGCCCATAATTTCTTAAGTGGTTTTTCCTTGTTGTTGTTTGTTTGTTTTTGTGGGGGCGCTGTGGTACCAGGAATCAAACTCCAGATCTTGGAGTTGCCAGGCAGGTGCTATGCTGCTGAGCTATATCCCTGGCCCTAAAATATCCCTAGTATCTTGGTAACACTGAAAGAAAAAGTTCTTTATATGGTAGGAAGAATAATTGTTTAGCAGATCTCAGTATAATCATTGATTCAAGGAAGGATAATCAGTAAGTGCCACAAATCTTCAGTCAAAAGGTTGTTGAAGCTGGGCATGGTGATGGTGCACACCTCAACACTCAGGAGGCTGAAGCAGGAGGATCACCATGAGTTTGAGGCCATTCTGAACTACATAGTAAGACCCTGTCTCAAAAAAAAAGGGTTGTTGAAAATTAGGATATTCTGAAATGTCATCTGGTTGGGTTTTTTTGTTTTGTTTTGTTCAGTTTTGGGGTTTTTTTTTTTGACAGAACCGGGGATTGAACTCAGGCCCTTGCCCTTGCCAGGCAAGCGCTTTTTCTACTGAGCTATCTCCCCAGCTCCAATCATCTGTTTTCTGAGTACAAAGAGAGAGATGGGCCATGCACTCCCCACCCCTGGGGCATGCTGAGATGGCAATTGAAACTGGGCTTGGTGGCCTGGGCCTGTAATCCCAGCTCTTGGGAGGCTGTAAACAGGCAGATTATTACGAGTCTGATCTAGTAGCAAGACCCTGAACACCCTGTAGACCCATCCCTAAAATACAAAAAAGAAAAAAGGAGAGAGAGAAATGGGCCTTGAACTTAATGTTTGTTACCGCCTTAAATGAATACTCACACACTATGCTGTGTCTCCCTGCTGATACTCCCGCTGGAGAGGCATCTGCATGGAATTCAGTTGTGAGCAGACAGACCAACCCAGAATGAGGGACATCTGAGACAACAGGGCTGGACTTTTAAACATTTAATGTCATGAAAAAAATTTGGGGAGGTGTCCCTGTGCTGAAGTGTTGAGAGATGAAGCCATATTTGGCCTGCAGCTAACTTTGAAACGGTTCATCAAAAACAGTAACACGTGTAACAAGAATTGACAGATGAACATCAGTGAAGGGCTGTGTATTCACTATACTGTTCTTTATGAGTAGTATATATTCTTGTTTAGAACCTAAAGCAGCTTTTTGATATTATCTGCTCACTAGTTTAATTGTGCTATTTGGACCTGCCTCAACAGATCCATATTCTTTCTCATGAGATATCAGTGGTACTGGTAGTGGTTCTATAGGTAATACTTTCATAATATTTATTGAATATGTATTATGCCATTCCATACTGTGCAGAACACATTTCATACATCCATTCAGTTAACTCTCTTGAGTTAGTAGTTATTTCCACTTTTAAAGATGAAAAAGGTGGGGCTGGTGAGATGGCTCAGTGGTCTAAAGCACCTACTTAGAACAAGCTTAGCAAAGCACAGGAACCGCAGTTCAATCCCCCAGCACCACATGCCAGCCAGCCCTGCCCCCTGGTGGGCTGAGCTGGCCACACACACACACACAAATTATTTTTTTTTAAACCATAACAATAAATACTTTTTAAAAAAAGATGAAAAAGGCAATACACATTGGAATGTTTTTCTGTAACGAAGTGGGAAACCATATCATTTGTGGCAAAATGGATGGAACCTGAAACTATAATGCTGATGCCAATAAGTCAGATACACAAAGTTAAATGCAGGTATTGCTTGGTTTCTGTTAAATGAAAACCCTAGAAAGAATGAATAAATGAACAAATGAGCAAAAATAAAGGTGAAATAGAGCCAGGTGTGGTGGCTCACACCTGTAATCCCAGCACTCAGGAAGGTGAGGCAGGAGGACAACTGAGTTCAAGGCCAATGTGGGCTACATAGTGAGTTCAAGGCCAGCCTGAACTGTATAGCAGGACTGTGTCTCAAAAACAAAAATCAGGGCCGGGGAGATGGCTCAGTGGAATAAGCGCTTCCCTGGCAAGAGCAAGGACCTGAGTTCAATCCCCAGTTCTGCCAAAAAAAAAAAAATCAAAATTAAAAAAAGGAGAGGTGGTAGGAAACATGAAGGCAGATTTTTAGAGACAGGGAAGGGAGAGATGTAAGGGATCAAAACTCATTAAGCCATGTTTTAGACATGCATTTCCCCAAAATGAACACCACTGTGGTATCGCAAACATACACTAATAAAAATATATATAGGCTGGCCAGATAGCTCAGCTGACTAAAGCACCTGCTTAGGCAGAGCACTCAGCCAGTGCCATGCCCCCGGGGTGCGCTGAAACAGCTGTTGAGACTGGGCAGGGTGGTGCACGCCTGTAATCCCAGTGCTTGGGAAGCTGAAAACAGGAGAGTCACTACAAGTCCAGTGAGTCTAGTGA